>NW_027203382.1:7424000-8042500 GCF_024711535.1 Dipodomys merriami
TTCAAGGACAACACCCAGGAACTGAGTTCAAACCCCATCACCAGCACTGGGGAAAAAAAGATTTCCTTGTTTCCTTGTGCCTGTGGATCACAGTGCACCCATTTAGGAGTAAATTCTTCCAGGACACTTCAAGGAAAAGGTAATAAAGGCGCTTTACAATATCAAATTAAAGTTTCCCTCTTATTCCAAGATTTTTGTAAGCTCCGCTATATACTACATACTTTTTTTTTTACACTGCAGAAAAGCAAGGTATAACTCTTCAGTATTTCTTTTCCTGGCTCAGAAACAAGCATTTTTTGCTAACGACATATGTGAAGATGCTATTGTAGGTCTGAGAAAAGATCCTTTTCTCTCCTGCTGGACATTAGCAAGGAAACACCTCCCTTCAACATCTATTAGAAGCCCTCTTGAAACTATGAGAGAACCTTACCCTAGTATGAACTTGACCTCTAATGACAGTGTAAAGATTATCCTACACTCTTGATATTGCATAATTAAGTATTTTTCACACCATGTCTGGAGCCTTCTCATCTTCTGGATTTGAAATTACATTTTTTTAAATTGCAAAAATACCATACAGAGGGGTTACAATTACATGGGCAAGATAATGAGTACATTTCTTATCAAGCATTGTTGCCTCCTCCTTTGTTTCCCCTTCCCATCCCTGCCCAGCTCCCACCCTCCCTCCCCCTACCCCCACCTCCACCCAGCCAGAGTTGTAAAGTTCGTTTTTCAACATAACGACTTGTACATCTCATTGTTGCAATGGGTCCACCTGAATCCCTATTTAAACAATTTGTTTTTTCCCTTCCCCTCCACAAATTGTACCAACATCAAATACAGTGAGAGCAGAGGTAAAATATGGAACGCTTCACGAATTCGCATGTCATCCTTGCACAGGGGCCATGCTAATCTTCTCTGTATGGATCCATTTTAGTATATGTGCTGTCGAAGCGAGCACTGAAATTACATTTTTTTAAAGCCTTCATTTTTTCAGTGCAGATTTTACTTACTTTCAACCTCATTATAAATGATGTACCAATTATAAAGGACATAAGGAAAAATAATTGTTTTCTTATAAGCTGAGAGGAAAATTAGTGTTGTCACCCATAGCTTGAATAGCTACAGAGTAAACCACAGTGGCAGAAAAAATAACCAACAACTGATTTTTGTAGAGGTCAATTTTCTTGAATTATATTTTTTAGCTTGTTAACATTAAGAATTTAATTTTTAAGAAAAGGTTATATTTTGAATTGAGAAAACAATATTTTTTTATGTTCACAGTAAATGTCTAGCTCCAGAGTTGCTTGTGGATTGAATACCCCACTGACTGAGCAAACAAGCCACCTTCATGCACCAGAGCCAGGCTGGATTCAATTGCTTTTAGCTAAAATATCAAAGGGCAAGCAAGAGAAAGATCTTTAATCATGTGTGTGTGTTTTTTCTTTAATGTCAATCAAGCAAAAAAGCACATTGCACAGATGGGGATAAAGGGTGGGAAACAGGAAGCAAAACTATCTCTGATGTTCCTGTATTGTTGTTCTTTTACTTAGGGAAGTCTCCGTGTTGGGAAGGAAATACACCACTCAGAAACAGTGACCCTTTAGGAGTCATTTGAATGACCAGAAAAGAGGGTCCAAAAAACACTTTTTCTGGCTTCAAGTGCAAAAAGAAAAAAAAAAGTTTATCTAAAGTTCAGATTCATAATTTAACTCAACAGCTTCACTTAAAAGACTAGTGTGATGAATATGCATCATAAACTAGAACTGATGGAAACAATTACAAATGATTAAACTGTTTTTATAGTTGTACTTATTGTAGAAAACTTCCTTGCACCTGAAATCATACTAAAAAATAAGTTAATAAAAAATGTACTAGGAAAATATTTTCAATGCAATTCAAGTGTGTAAATATTAGAGGTTTAGACAAATAGCTTGTTTAACATTCTAGTGACTGAGCTAATAGGGTCTTGTTTTTATTGAAAGAAAGAAAGCAAGGAAGGAAGAAAGGAAGGCAAGAAGGAAGGAAGGAAAGAAGGAAGAAAGAAGGAAGGAAAGAAAGAAGGAAAGAAAAAAGAAAGAAAGATGGAAAGAAAGGAAGAAAGATGGAAAGAAAGAAAGCCTGTGCATTAGATCTAACAGTAATGCTATGTCCTACAGTGGAAGTAATATTGTTTTCTACAACTTAAGATACAAGAGAATCGACTTAAAATAAACTACAAATCACCTGTCAGTTCTGTCACATCAAGTTTGCTATATTCCAAAAACATGAACTTTAGTAAATTCTGTCCAAATATATTTACCTGTGTCTGTATAGATCTTCTAACACCCCAATAGTGGAAAACTAAAAAGCCAGTCTTGAAGCATAAAACCTTGTAAAGATGGTAGGATTTACATTTTGTGGCCTTAATTTTAAGTTAATTTTGCAAGCAATTAAAGCAAATAATTTCTGAAATGTTAAAGTTTGGTTCACCATTTGGAAAGGCATTTTTCAAGATTTTCATTAATATGCATTAGTTGTACAAGAGGTTTTTAGTGTGACATTCCATGCAAGCATTGAATGTACCACATCAAACTCCCTCCCTCCCTCCATTTCTCTCCCTTATCCTCTCTTGTTTTCCTTAAAACAACTGAAATTGCTTTCGTTGTTCTATTTTCATGCATGCATATAAAGTTCTTCATTATATACACTCTCATTCGCACTCCCCATCCCACTAGCACCCTCAACACAGCCTGATTTATTTTCTGGTGATTTACTTTTACTCGTTTTTAACTGTATGCCAATTGTACAAAGGAGTTTCAGTATGGAAATTCACATAGGTATATATTATTATTTAATCAGATTAACCTCATCTACTCTTTTTTCTCATCTTCCATACTCCTATGATTCTATAGTTTTCAATGAATTTCCTTATGCTATATCAGAGAAGATACTTTTATTTCATGCAACAAACAAGCACAAAAATACAGCAATTAAATTGTGCATATTCATTATTTTGATAGCAAGTCAGGAAATGGCAGGTGCTTCCCATTTTAAAACTCTTACAATATATCACTCAGAGATTTACAAATCAGGGAGCTTAAAGAGCATTTATAGATTTTTTTTTTAGCTTTTTGAATCCTTTTGTAACTCAGGCAGCAGATTTAGATGTACTCAATAATCTAAGAGGGAGTCTATTATCACAAGGCACAAAAAAGAGAGGACGAAAGTAAAGGTTTAAAGATTTAGTAGGTGCCTTCTGAGGCACAGTAAAGAATGGGTGAGGAAAATGTGAATTATACTAACATTATTTTTTGACTCTTGCTATGCAACCATTTGAGGTCATTAAGTTTTTTTCTCACTAAAGAAAAAGGACAATGAAGAAGAATTGCTGTAACTCATTTCCTACCACAGAAATTCTCTGAAAATTGATTTCTAGCAGAAAAACAAATTTATGTATTCCTGAAACATCAGTTCAGTAAATGAAGACAAGTATCTTCCCTATCTAACAGCCATTTCATATCCACAGATTCACAACAGAGCTCTGAAAGCAACTTTTTTCACTGCAGTGTCTCCAGTTAAATAAGTAAAACTCATATCTTAGTGCTGTCGGTTCTCCAATGGCACTAAAGTGTCAGCTGCATCTTCAATCTGCACAGAATTGATTTTTTAAAATACTAAGAATGCTTATACAAATACCCTTTGAAATTTCTCAAGTAGAGACTTGTTTACATGACAAAAAAAATGTCTGGAAGCAGTGAAGCAGTGAGGGACACCATATTTACTTCCTAGAGAATAAATTCATGACTGAAGGAAGACTTTAACTGTTTGCTCTAAAACAGATGAATATATAGGAAGTGTGTATGTCTGTTTGTAGAGATAATATAGCATGAATTTAACAATTTCATTGTCCCTAATAAAAGTTAAGGAAAAAAGCAGATTTTTAAAAATCATCTATTGCTTTATGAAAAAAACAATTTGCTGTTAATTGAACTTGCTAATTGTGTGTTTTCATTTGTATCCTTGAGTAAAAAACATCTGGAACAAAAAAATCTGGAACAAAATATGCATTCAAGTTTGCAAGATACGTGGAAATAAAATGTTACAGAATTTGAATTCTAGAGATATAATTTTCTCTCAATTTAAACAGAAATAAATTAATCTGGTTTGGGTATTGGGGCTCACTCTCCTTGACTCTCACTAGGCTTTTTGTATTCAGATCTTTTCAAAGAAGATCATAATTGAAACCAAAATGTTAATGTTCTTAATAGCGTGAAGCATACACTAAATATTTACTCTGTAATAACATCACTGAAGTAAAAATGATAAATCAGGCCACTTCCTTGCTTTTGATTATTGGCCATTGCTATAAAGGTGAAAGACAAGAGCAGTCAGAGTCAAAGCAAAACAGAAGCTAGTTTTCAGACTAAGAATCAGACCTAACACTAAAAGTATGTGGGAAGTCAAAGAACTGCTTCATGAAACAAGGCACTATGTTATGGACAATGTGTAACTGTTCTTGAAAGGCAACCAGGAAGACAAGCAGCTTTCTTCCTGCTCTCAGACAAGCTCATTTGGATGTGCATGTGGCAAACACACAAGCTGAAACGCCTCAAGAATTGTTCAGAACAAATCCATAATAAACACATTTGAGGACTGAGTGATATGAAAGCTCCAGAGGGCCCCTTCATTATTAATAAGTAATCTAAGAGGAAAATGGAGTGAACCATTGACAACAACTGCTTTATATTGTCCTGAGTCACATGTCCCTTTTTAGAAGATGAAAGAAGGTAAGAGAAAATGTAGCCCTTAAAGAATCTCTTAATTAGGATTAGGAGAGAACAGTTTTTTTTCTATATTTCTAAGAGTTAATAAAAATAAACCTATTGTCCATGTACCGATTGAGGCAAGAAGGTCGTGATTTCATGTCATGTGAAACCAGACTCAGTGAGCATCAGGATGTCACTAGAGCCTCAGCAGTTCTTTCAGAGACTATTCTGCAGAGGACGAAGAAGAAGAAGAAGAAGGAGGAGGAGGAGGAGGAGGAGGAGAAGGAGGAGGAGAAGGAGGAGAAGAAGAAGGAGGAAGAGGAGGAGGAAGAAGAAGAAGAAAGAAGAAGAAGAGTTCTAGCGTACTATCCAGGAGAGATGCTTCCTCAAGGAATGACAGCAGGTTTGGGGCAACCTCTTTTGCTAGCCACAAAACCAAAGGAACACATAAAGATTTTCCAACAGAGACCATGTTTGCAGATGGTTCAGCAAAACATGGATAGTATCTAAAAGGCACATAATATTGCTTTGGATGGGAACAAAAATCAAGCCTGCCCTCGAGAAAAAGAAATTCTTAATCTTGGAAGGTTCTGAATTAATAGTTCTCCCTAGTAGAAGCTACCCACAAGCTATTTCAAAGGGAGCAAACATGATTATTTTCCCTCCAGCTTGCCTGCTGAACTCTGGGCCTGGGTGCTGTCCCTCAGCTCTTCAGCTCAAGGCTAGCTCCCTACCACAGCATCACTTCCGTCTTTTTTCTGCTTACGTGGTGCTGAGGAATTGAACCCAGGACCTCATGCATGTGAGGCAAGCACTCTACCACTGAGCCACCTTCCCAGCCCCTTGCTTGCTTTTTGTACTTGCATCAAAGACCACTATGCGGTAACGCTTGCTTTTCGACATACCATCTTGTACATCTCATTGTTGCAATGGGTCCACCTGTATCCCTATTTAAACAATTTGTTTTTCCCTTCTCTCCACAATTAAAAAGAAAAAAAAAAGAAAAAGAAAAATAGCAAAAAAAAAACCCCACTACTATGCAAAGTCACTGTATTAGGAAAATTTAAAAAGTCATACAGAAAACTGCCATTAAAGAAAAACTGACCAATAAGCAATAATCATTATTTCAATTGTAAAGAATGCTAGTATATCCTCCTTGGATAAGGATTCAAGCTACACCTCAACTTGCAAAATATGTTTTCACATTCTGAGCATCACTGGAAAAGATGCTGACAGGTGGATGGTTACAAGTAATGAACACAGGTGTGCATTCATCCTTACTCCAGACACTTAGCAAGAGAACTATCTAACTCTGAGTTCAAGACAAGCTACGTCTGCTGATCTGTAATTCAGTCCTGCCTTTTAACTCTCCTAATCTTTTCAACATTGCTGGCAGTTTTCTCTACAGCTCAAATCTATTTTCAAATCCCTTTGATCTTAAAAAAAAGAGATAAAAAATAAGTTTTGAATATTTGTGTACTTCTTAACTTTACTATCTTTCACATCTACACTTTCTAAAAAGAAGTCAACCCATCCATCTGACCTTTTATCTCACTTGCATTTATTGCTCAGATTGTTCAAATTCAGCTTCCATCTCTGAAAATGCTTGAATAAATATCACCACAGTTCCACTTCTTTCTAGTACCAATGAACTCTTCCAGCTCTTTCTCATGGGTCCCCACTACTACATTTAACACTATTGCTCAGTGGCTTTTACAAGTGACCTCCTTTAGGTTGTTTATAAAAGCACATTACAGAAACAAAGAGTATGTGAGGTTAAAATACAAATTCCACCACAGTCTTTTTCTTGAACTACAAACGCATGTACAAAGCAACCTGACACCCAAGTGCTGAGTCATTTCATATGTCTTTTGTCTGTCAGCTGTGAAGTTTGGAAAAGCAAATACACAACCTCTTTTTTTTCTCTTAGGAAACTGTTTGAAATGTACATGCAATAAGTAGTCGTACAAAACAACATGTTCATTTCTGATGATATTGATTCTGGATACAAGGCTTAGATCAGCAGCAACAGTAGGTTTGCTTCCATGATCATTCCAAGCAGGTAATCTCAGACCACACCCTCAGAGAAACCATAATTAGCTGTGATTTGTGTGAAAACTAACCATCCTGATTTTAATTTATATCATGCATTCTTTTCTTAATGCTTTTATAAACAATAATAAAATGCAAAGCATATTAAATGTACCTATTAATGGAATCAGTGTGATATTTAACTACAGAGCACACATGAATTCAAACCCAATTTCCATGACCCCACCATACACACCCTTCTTAATATTTAATAGTCATTATACTTCTTTCAAGCAAACATGTTCCTCACATATGAGGAACATGCAATATTTATCTTTCTGGGTACAGTGCTTGTTCTTATAACTGTGAGTCCTTTCTGAAAAAAAGTTGGTCATATTAAAATTATATGAAATATTTCATAAGTAGTAATAAAATCAATTATGAGTTAGAAATTGCCAAAATCATATTACCTAAATGTCACATTTATTGAATAAATAAAAGATATTAATCTCTGACCTTAGATAAAAGAATTCAGATACAGACATTTGCACAAAATAAAATACTTTTAAATATAAAGAACCATTAAGAACATCATAAAGGCTGTTAAAGTAACTTACAATAGAAAATAGCCCTATTGCAAAAGAAGAAGCACAGTTCCAAGCATAGGGTCTTTTTTCCTCCATCACCCCCCCACACACACACACACACAGAAAACTAGAGGGAAAAAGATGAGAACAATTATTTCCCTATTGATAATATTTCAATGACCTTTTCTCAACCTATGAACAAAATGCAACAAAGTAAATCTGGGTGCTGATGGCTCACATCTATAATCCAGCTAGCCAGGAATCAGATATTTGGAGGATCAAGGTGTGTAGCCACCCTGGGCAGAAAAAGCTACAAAATTCCACCTCTTTAAACCACAGAAAAGAAGACGAGAAAGAGAGAGACAGATAGACAGAGAGAGACAGAAACAGAAAGAGAGAGAGAAGCTAGACTGGAGGTGTAGGTCAAGTGGTGGACAACCAGCCATGAAGCAATATGAACAATGTCAAAGCAAGCTCCCATGCCAACACAAAATAGTAGCAAAAACTTGATCATCACATGGTATTTATTGATATGTGCATGATGTATTCAGTAATAAACTATTGAAAATAAAATTCTTTGGGGAGTAAGACAGGATTTAGAGGAATCATAAAGCATATCATATGAAAACTTTATCTGTTAAAGCAACAGATATGATAAAGTGTTCCATTCTTTTAAGAGTACAATTTATATAAAAGTTTAGCATTCAGAGACCATCTTTAAAATTACATCATCTCTTGCATACATCAAAGAGCAACTTCTATTGACACATTTCAGTTTTAACTTCATTTCAGAAAGAGTTAAGGAAATGATAAAAATAGAATTCTGGTGACTAAATTAAAGTGTAACGGTATATTTATATCACAGAGGATCAGGAAAATGGATAACTTCTCAGAAAAGCACTCATCTGTCTTTCCTCCACAATCCACCACACATCTGGGCAACATACAGGATGCTGTAAGACTTCATGCTCCCTAACAGCTTTCCTTCTGATTAAAGAAAGTTTCCGTGGAAGGGAAGCAAACTAGCAATTCCAAATTATACTATTGATCTTTGGTCTTCACAGGCTAAGTACTTTCAAGCTTCTGAGATCCAGATTTTAGAGCATACTCAAATAAACCTTGAATTCTACAATAATTTTACAAATCACTAATTCATTCTATTCCATTAAGGGTAGAGAATATCGTGTTAGTATAATACTGTGATTGTTAAATTATTAAGTTTTCAAATCAGTACTTATCAGAAGACACTTGATTTTTTAAAAATCTGCCACAAAATTTTGGGACACATTAAGATAAATTTTAATCAGAAAAATATAAAATAATGTTTAGAAACCTCACAATCCACCTCTCTTTCTCAAGGGAGTTCCTTCTCATAAATCAACTAAGACAGAATCCCAAGTGTGAATATTTATTTTAAATGATGCCTAAAAATACATAAGCTGAGTGTAAGCACTTCTAGAGCTTAGATGATTGCCTTTTTGTTGAGGAGTACTGTCATCAAAATCACTTTCCAGAATTAATCTGAATATTGAGTTTCAGAAATAGTTTAGGGAAATCTTTAAATTTAAAAAAATCAAGTAATGAGATGTGAAATTGTATTGACAGATTTCATTCCTTTGCTGTTTCATGGTGCTGGTAATTATTGAGCATATAAATATCGGGCAAGTGGTTGTGTGAGAAATGAATTCAGATGCCATGTCACAGTATGTTTTTGTCATCATGAAAGAGGCTCAGAACTCCACAAGAGTAAACTACTGTTTATTCCTGTATCAGGGAACCCGAGTTCAAGTTATATTTCTGCTACTTGGAAATCATTTACTTGGTCTCCAGGTTAAGTCTTTGGCTTGAGAAGAATGGGAATATGAATAGTACTGGAATTGACTTCAATGTTAGGTGATGAGGTTCCCTGGACACATGACTAGAAAAATAGCTTTGAAATCCTGAATTTATTTACAAAGGCAACAGATTATTTTGGACATCCTAAACTTACACCTCACCAAAAGCATAATAAAAATGTTTTCTGCTCAATCCATAACACAGAAGGCCATGTATTATCATGGGAAACATGAAAACAAAAAAGTATGCAAATAGAGTAATTTTCAAAGTTCTTAGAACAGTCAGAGGAAAAGTATGCCCTTCTAAACACACGAGCAAGGTCTGTACACCCAGTTCCAGATGTAAACCTGTCAGGCAGAAATGCCCATAGAAGTGCTCTGAATAGGCCTTCTCATTCCCAATTGGACTCCTGCATATGCTAGCCTGCTGACAACTGTTTACTCAGAAGCCCCTGAAAAAAAAATACACACACACACACACACACACACACACACACACACACACACACACACACACACACACACACACACACACACACACATATATGAAAGTTTTTACCATGTTCCCTTGGAAAAATATCAAGTGATATCGAGCTTCATGAAAGTCAGTATTTTAACTTTTAAAGCCATTGCTGCAGGATCATTTTTTAAAACTCTGAACATGATCAATGCATGCTGTACATCTATATGGAAATATATAGAATTATGTTAGTATCTATAATTAACATGGGTCAATAGAAACAGAGTTTGCATAATAAAAAGAGTCTAATTGTGATTCAAATTCAGTATAGGACAAGGTAGTATCTTAAATCAGTAGGGAAATAGTCATTCAGTAAATGGTGCTTGGACAAGGAGATAAACATATATACCACAAAAAAAGAAATCATCTAAGTTAAATTTTTGATGGGTGGAATATTCAAGACTTTCTAGAGTATAAGAATAAATAAAATTATTTATGCATATTTAATTATTGTTTGAGAAGAACTTTCTAAACATAATGTCAAAGAGAGAAACTATTTTTTTAAAGGTGGATTTAAAAAAATTAAGGTAATTACTGAAGAGGAAATTGAAATTTTAACCAAAAACACTAAAAATATTTGCTTCATGTCACAGATCAAAGTTATGTTCTTAATATAGTTTCCAAAATTCAACATGTAACTTAGAAATAGACTTAAAATTTAAAAATCAGCTGAGTAATTTACAATAATAAAAAATAAACTGATAACTTTCTAAAAATAGAGTTACTACTAAGAAGTACAATACAGAAAACATCTTTATTCTTTTAAGTTAGACAAAAGACTGAAATTGTTAAGAACATAGGTGAAACAATACTTCTATACATTGGCCTATATATTCAGACTTATATTGTTATATGATATAAGCCTTCTGAAAATTAAGCAGAATGAAAACAAAGCCTATAAATGTTTAACACTCTAAACAGACAACTTTTCTCCTCAGAATTTATCCTAATAGGTATTTATATGTGCAAGTTTCTGTAAAACATATTGAGCCCAAATTGCATAGAATAGTAGAAACTAAAAACACCTATTGAATATAAGGAAAATGGGGTTATTAAAATTGTGAAACCTTCTGACTATATAATATTGTTTTATGGAAGAAATTTTTATATGAAATATTTATTGTGGTAAATAAACATGTATAAAATTTAAAAAAAAACTCTGAACATTCCCTTAAAAAATATATTGAGAGATTGATAATAAGACAGAAATATAAAATCCATGCCACTTTACACTTGGTAACAAAATTTCCAAATTCTTAAACAAAAACACAGACAAGTAGTTTTAAGCTAGCAAATCTATATACTATCAGTGACTATGTAGGAGAAGAGAGTGAAACAGTATGTCCTGGGAATAACCTGGAAATAGAAGAAATCCAAGATGTCTACCAGGTTTATGGTGGAAGTGGTGAGAAAACAGTGGTCAGTGTAGAACCCCAGCTGACAATAAGTAGTTACTTCCAAACTAATATCAGAATGCAGCAGAGTAAAAGGTCAGCTTTATAAGCAATGAGCAGCTCCAAGTCTTTGCTTATGGAGAGCTTTTTAAAACAGGGTCCTGCAATAAAAGGAAACAAAAGGGAGTGGATTGGGCAATGAACTAGATAAAGAAAACAGAGCCAAAGTGTGTGTGTGTGGGGGGGGGGGGGGTAGGGGGAGACCTAGATAAGAGCAAGGAAGGGGAAGATCCAGGAAATGGAAAACAAATCACCATTTAAAAAAAATGACCTGGTAGGAGAGGGAGCTCATTGAAGTTATAAAAACTATCCTAAACTATAAATATTTCCTTCTAAAACTCATGGAAATCCATTTTGCACAAGGTCAAATATTTTAAAATGTTATAAAAGAACAAAAGAGAAAAGAGAATAAAGAACAACATCCTTTGAGACAATTAAAAATACACCAGAAAGAAATGTCCAAACTCAAAATCCTGACTAACCTTTCATTTCAATACAAGATGAAAGATAGTGAATAAAGGATGCATGACATAAAAAACACAGATGAGGGGCTGGGAAGGTGGCTCAGTGGTAAAGCACTTGCCTTGCATGCCTGAGGCCCTGGGTTTGATTCTCTAGCACCACAAGTAAGAAGAAAAAAGCCGGAAGTGGCGCTGTGGCTCAAGTGGTAGAGCGCTTGCCTTGAGCTGAAGAGCTAAGGAACAGTGTCCAGGCCCAGAGTTCAGGCCCCATGACCGGACCCAAAAAAAAAAAAAAAAAAAAAAACCACAGATGATAAAACACAGGACAAAATTAAACACTAGGGAATAATAATTTCAGAAATTAAGATGTAAATAGAAGAGAAGCACAAACAAATAGATGCATAATAAAATGACAGAATAACTAAAAAGTGCAAAGGCATGAAATATTCAAATAAGAAAAGGAGTTATATGATAAAGAGTGGAAGTGACAAATATTGAGCCTAGACAAAAGAATTCTACATATAAACAATAGAAGTCTTTGATGAGGGAAGTTAATGCTAAATAGAAAACTCAAAGATATGCTTCAAGAAAATATTCCTGAGGTAAAATTACTGGATTAAAGATTTAAAACTAAATATTAAAAATTTATAACCTTGGGCTGGGAAGGTGGCTCAGTGGTAGAGCGCTTGCCTTGCATGCATGAGGCTCTGGGTTCGATTCCTCAGCACCATATAAGCAGAAAAAAAAGCCGGAACTGGCACTGTGGCTCAAGTGGTAGAACACTCACCTTAAACTGAAGAGCTGAGAGATAGTGCCCAGGCCCAGAGTTCAGGCCCCACAACCGGACCCAAAAGAAAATAAAAATAAAAATAAAAACAACTAATAATCATCTTCAAATGATGGTTGGAAATGCTGAGATAAGATCATGATAGTTCATCATCTTAAAAATCAAGAGAAAAAAAAGCAAGCATTTATCCTGTCTTTCCTTTATGAATTCTACTGCTGGGTAACCAACTAGAAAATAAAGAGAAATAGCTTTATGTTAATACTTCAGTTAATAGAAAATAAATGATAAAACTGTGCTATCATTACTTTGCAACAACAATTAATTACTGGATCTCTGTATTCAGTCCGAGCACCTACCTTAATCACAAAAGAGAGGGGAGCCAACACACTATGCCTCCTGGTTAAAGATTAAGTCAGTGAATGAATACCTAACTGCTTATAATCTTACAAAAGGAGTTCACCTTGAGTATGAACAAACCAGAAGATCCAAATATTATTTGGAAATATAGGAGAGACAAACAAAAAGGACAGAGAAACAGATTGAAATGTATCAAGGTGTGAAACCTGTAAAACACAGGATATGTGAAAATTTATATCATGCATTTAAGATTTAAAAAGTGAATTGTAAAGAAAAGAAAAGTTGTTTGAAGGAGAACCTTTGATCACAAGAGACTTGAAAAACATATTGAATTTTTTGAAGAGTAAGTCTAAAATATATCTAGGGATTACTGTCCAGAAAGCTAAAATTAGTAGAAAGAACTGATTACTAAAGTTGGGACCATTGGCTTATTTTGATCAAAAGTAGATAGGTGGGAGTTAGATGAGGCCCATGAAAGAATTTATGAATTGTCTGAAATAGATATTATTTCTGGACAGGAGGAAAATGGTGGAGGAGAAGCTGAGGGCTAAACAAGCTCTAACAGACAAACCAGTTTTAGCTCTAACGTAAAAACCAGTTTTAGTGTTCCAGTGAAAAGTCCAAGGCTAGAAAGTCACACCAAGTGTGCCATCATAGTACAGAGGCTTTGGACAGAGAGGAAAAATTCAGGCAGCTTGGTTAAGGAGATAGATTTAAGCACCTGCGGCAGTGGCAGTGGCAGCGGCTGCCCCAGGTACCATATCAACAGAGAAAGCCTGGGACAAAGACACCAGAGGTGGCGTGCAAGCGGATTCTACTCACTACCAGGAAGAACTGACAAGGATTGGAAATCTTCATCCTGGTGACCACAGAAAATCTCAGACCATGGACAGCCTGGAAAACAAGGAAAAGACATTAGTACCACACAAGACATCTTCACTCTTTTCATGGAGCAGCAGTGGGAAGGTAGGCCCTCCCCCACCACCAGAGAAGAACTCTATCTTTGATACTGGCAAAGACCGGGCTAGAGCAGCTAGCCCATAACTCAGGCTTTGGAAGACAACAATAAGAGCTATTCAACAGTTCAAAGGAACCTGTGGGGCTCAGCTCCAACCTAGGAGAAAGTTACCCTTCCCAGTCAGAGGAAGCTCTGCCCATGGAGGAGTGACTTTCTTCACTGGGTAAACAGAGCCAGAGTCTGCCCCAGACCAATGTAGCACAGGCAGCAGACTAAGCTGCCAGAGGGTAAAAGAAAAACAATTGCAAACTCAGTAAACATAAATCTTGAGAATGACTCCAGACTGGGCTTTCTGAGTGTCTCAGGAGCTAGCCCCTCAGGGAAAAGTTATTGATTGCTGACAGGCCTCAACCCTACCAACAACTTAGCCCAATCACAGCAACTCCACGCTGAACTAGCCTGAGAGGAGGGTCATAAAGTGCCTGGTAAGGCAGAGCTTCAGTCCTGCTCAAACAAACTGATTGAAAAATTAACTTTTCAACATTAGCGGGGTGGGGGGGTTGGGGAGTGGAGGGGAAATTAAGGGGTGTGAGGGTGGGGAGTGGAGAGGGGAAGGGATGGTATAGGGAAACAAAGGAGGAAGTAACAATGCTTGATAAGGAATGTACTCACTATCTTGCCCATTTAATTATAACCCCTGTGTATGGTTTTTTCACAATATTTTTTTAAAAAAGAAAGAAACCAATCAAGCGACAGAAAAACCAAACACCACCACAAGCAAACCAGAGATTCCACCAAGATACTGGTTAAGGACACAAAGAGACACAATCCCCATCCACCCCAAAAAAATTGAAAAATTCCTTTTTCTACCTATTTTTTAAATTAAAAAATTGTTTTCTATATTTTTCATCTTTTTATTTTACTTTTTTAAAAAATTATCTTTATTCTATTCTGTTTTGATCCTTTTTGTTTTCTCGCTTTACTTCATTGCTGTTCTATACATTCCCAGATACATACCCATCTTCAAATATTAGACCTTATTTTTCATTGTATGCATACTTAATTCAGGTATCAATTACTCAACTCACAAACTCTCAGATTTAAGTCCCTCAATTATAGTAATATTTCTTTATACTTATATAATTTTGTGTTTCATCTTAATTTTTAATTTTTCTTATCTCACTTCTCCTTTCCTTCTGTCCTTTTCCTCTCTCTGAATTTAGGTCTTGGTTATATTCCCTCTATCCTTTTTCCTCTCCATATTCCTCTAATCACAATTCTCCCTGAACATATTAATTTCTGCTCTGCTGACTCCTTTGACTTTGTTAGTCCATTGATCCCTAATTTATTGTTGTTGAACTAGATTGTATCTGTTGAATTAGATGGTACATGTACTAATTTTGACTGCGTCAAACAATCTGTGCAAATATAGAGCTCTGGCTGATGTTTGCCCTAAAATGGTGTTCTAGCATGGAATTAGTTTTGCTTTCATACCCAAATGGGCAGAGCAAGCCAGAGAAACACATGAAAAATGGCAAGTTCGGGTATCTCAATTCCTGGTCATGATGATCAGGCAACAGAAGAGTTAATGATTAATCCAAAGGAGAGTTCCCAAAATGCTCTATAAACACTAATGGTAAACATGCTGAAGGAAAAGACTGAAATCCTGCAAAGGACTCAGTGTGAGTGTAATAGATAAATGATAAATAGATAAATGAGCAAGATGAGACTAGCCAAAGATTAATCCAGCCTGAGGAAGGTAATCAAAGATTATAGAGGAATTGTCTGAGCAGTGATGAGATTAAACAAAGATTGATTGAGGCATTCATGGAATCTACAAAAAGAAAGCTGGAGGAATCCATGGAGGACACAAAGGGAATGCTGAATGAAACCCAACAGAAGGAGAGTTCAATGAAACTATAGCAAATCAACTAAGGGATGGAAGAATGAACACTAAAAACCAAATTAAGGTGGTAAAGAATCCATACAAGTTGTAAAACAGAGCTCCAACAAAGAATTTGAAGCTATCAAATCTGACCAATTAGAATGAAAGGAAATAAAAAACAAAATAAAAAGTTTTGACAGTAGGTTAGACCATGAAGAAAATTGAATCTCAGGGATTGAAGACAGCCTAGATATTATAGAGAAAATCCAGACAACTATTTAAGACAAATACAAGAAAAATGATAGATCTATTCAACATTTAGAAGACATAATCAGAAGGCCTAGTTTAAGGCTAATGAGTGTAGACGAGGGGCTAGCAACAGAAGTGAAAGGTCTAGGAAATTTATTTAACAAGATCTTAGCAAGGAACTATCTAAACATGCAAAAAGATAGGCCCATTCAGATACAAGAAGCCTTTAGAACCCCAACGAGACCAGATCAAAACAAGACATCCCACCATCACATTGTAATCCCCAAAGGATCAGTTGAGACCAAGGAAAGGATCTTTAAAGCTTTCAGGAAGAAAAGATCAATCACCTACAAAGGGAAATCAGTCAGAATGACTTCAGATTTCTCAGCAGAGACAATGAAAGCAAGAAGAGCCTGGAATGATGTATGCTATGCCCTAAAGACTAACAACTCTCAACCAAGAATACTGTATCCAGCTAAACTCTCCTTTATAACAGAAGGATAAATAAAAACTTTCCAGAGCAAAGAAAAACTGAAACAATATGTCTTCACCACACCAGCCCTACAAAAGATACTTAAATATGTCCTACACATAGAAAACCAACCAGAGCATAATAAAGGCCAAGAAACAGTCCTCAAACAGAGTGTTCAAGAATCATAGGAAGAATCCAGTTGGCACAGCCCCCAAGAAGTTGGATAATATGGCAAGAGCTACCAAACACCTCTCTGTCCTAACTCTCAATATTAATGGACTTAACTCTCCAATTAAGTGACATAGATTGTCTACTTAGCAAGATCCTTCTATCTGCTGCCTTCAAGAGACACACCTTGCCCACAAAAACAAACATATACTGAAACTGAAAGGTAGGAGTTGCAATCTTAATATCATATAAAATAGACTTCAAATTAAAATTAGAGAGAAGAGATAAACAAGGTCTTACATATTAATTAAGGGATCTCTCCTTCAGGAGGATATTACAATTTGAAATATCTATTCACCAAATACCAGAGCACCCAAATTTAGCCAAGAAACACAATTTCCCTAAAATCTCACATAGATCCAAAGACATTAACTGTTGGGGATTTTAACACACCAATATCAATGCTGGATAGATCAACACAGCAACAATTCAACAGAGAAAACTCAGACCTAAGCAACTGCATAGGTCAAATAATCTTAACAGACATCTACCAAATATTTCACCCAAAGCAATAGAATACATGTTATTGTCAGCAGCACATGGAACATTCACCAAAATAGACCACATTTTAGATCACATAGCAAATGTTTCCAAATTCAGAAACATTGAAATTATGCCCTGCATTCTCTCAGACCATAAGGGAATGAAATTAGAACCCAATACCAAAAGTCACTAAAGAAAATTCTGTAACACATTGAGGCTGAACAACAGACTGTTGAACCACCAGTGGGTCATGGAAGAGGTTAGAAAGGAAATTCAAATGTTCACGATATTTAACAAAAATGAACACACAAATTGCCAGTTCCTCCGGGACACAGCAAAGGTAGTACTCAGAGGCTCTGGGTTCCTACACCAACAAACTGGAAAGTTCTGAAGCCAACAATTTAATGAGACACTTGACACTCCTTGAAAAAGAACAACATACTAAACCCCAATCCAGTAGGTGGAAACAAATAATTAAAATTAAATCAGAATTAAATGAATTAGAGTCAAAAAAAGAAAAAGTATCAACAAAGAGTTGATTCTTCAAAACAACTAACAAAATTGACAGACCCTTACCAAATCTTATCAGTAAAAAAGACAACACAGCCACATAAACAAACTCAGAGATGAGAATGGAAACATCACTGAAGAAACAATCAAGATTCAGAATATTATAAAGGGATACTTTTCAAATCATTTTGCTAATAAGTTTGAGAATGTGGATGAATTTCTAGCAAATATTGACATGCCCAAACTAAACCAAGATGATTTAAACCAACATAATAGACCCATATCAAACATTGAAATAGAGGCAGCAATAAGAGATCTTCCACCCAGGATGTGATGGATTTACAGCTGAATTCTAAAAGGCCTTCAAAACAGAACTCATACCAATACTTCTCCAACTCTTCAATGAAATTGAAAGTGAGCATTCACTACAAACAATTTCTATGAAGCCATCATAACCCTCATCCCAAAACCAGGCAGGGACTCATCAAAGAAACAGAACTATAAACCCATTTCTTTGATGAATATCGATGCAAAAGTTCTCAATAAAATTCTGGCCAATTGACATCAACAACTCATCACAAAAAAATCACACACTATTTATCTCAGGAATGCAAATCTGGTTCAATATATGCAAATCAATTAATATAATTCATCACATCAACAACAACAAGGATAAAAAACACAAGATTATCTCAATAGATGCAGAAAAAGTATACAAGATCCAACACTGCTTTCTGATGAAAGCTCTGGAAAAACTAGGAATCCATGGAACATTCCTCAAAATAATAAAGGCTGTGTATGACAAACCTACAACCAGCATTACTCTCAATGGAAAAAAAGTTAAGGCCAAATCCTCTAAATTCAGGAAGGGGACAAGGATATCCACTCTCTCCACTTCTCTTCAATTTAGTAGAAGGCCTTGGTAGAGCAATAAGAAAAGATGCAAACATAAAGAAGATCCAAATAGGGAAAGATGAAGTAAAACTCTCCCTCTTTGCAGATGACCTGATCTTGTATTTAAAGACCCCCATGGACTCCACTTTGAAACTCTGAAACTTTGATTTGAAACTTTGGAAACGTACCAAGGTATAAAATTAACCCTTAAAAATCAATGGATTTCCTGCATGCCAATAAGAGAAGAGTGCAGCTGAAATCAGGAAAGCAATTCTTTTTGTGATAGCCCCACAAAAAATAAAATACCTAGGAGTTAACTAAAGAAGTGAAGGACCTCTACATTGAAAACTTTAGAAACCTGAAAAAGGAAATTAAAGCAGAACTAAAGAAGGGGAAAAATCTCCCATTCTCCTGGATTGGAAGGATGAACATCATGAAAATGGCAAAGCTACCAAAAGCTATCTACAAATTCAATGCAATATTCCAACCTCATTCTTCAAGGAAATAGAAGAATCAACCCAAAAATTCATATGGACCCTGAATAGCAAAAACAATCCTTAGCAGAAAGAACAGTCCTGGAGGAATATCAATACCAAATTTCAAACTCTACTACAAAGCTATAGTAATCAAAACAGCTTGGTACTGGCACAAGAACAAACCTGAGGACCAATGGAATAGGACTGAAGACCCTCATGAACCCACTGACCTATAGCCACCTAATGTTTGACAAGGGAGCTTAAAAAAATAGAATGGAATAAAGACAGCCTTTTCAGTAAAAGATGCTGGCAAAATTGGTTAATCACCTGTAGAAAACTAAAGCTAGATCCTTTTTTATTACCCTGTACCAGAATCAACTCCAAATTGATCAAAGACCTCGGAGTCAAAGTAGACACTCTGAAAACATTACAGGAAGGAATAGGAGAAAGTCTAGGATCTCCTTGACACAGGCAGCAAATAAAAGAAATTTTGGACAAAGGCAATTGCATGAAACTGCAGAGCTTCTGCATGGCAAACAACATAGAGAGCACACACTAGCCATAAAATGGACAAGGGTCTCATGCCTAAAATATACTTAGAACTCAAAAAATTAAATCCCCCAACAACAAGTCCTCAAAGAAACAACCATCTGATTAATAAGTAGGCTAAAGATTTAAAGAGAGACTTTATTGAAGAGGAAATAAGAATGGCCAATAGACACATGAAGAAATGCTCAACTTCTCTGGCCATAAAAGAAAGGCAAATCAAAAAATAAAAATAATTAAGATTCCACCTCACCCCAGTTAGAATGGCTATAATCAAGAAATCTAATAACAACAGATGCTGAAGGGGATGTGGACAGAAGGGAACCCTACTGCATTATTGGTGGGAGTGTAAACTTGTTCAACCACTTTGGAAAGCAGCATAAAGGTTCCTCAAACGACTACACTTAGAGCTCCCCTATGACCCAGCAATCCCACTTTGGCATTTACCCAAAAGATCACAAACAAGACCATACTAAAGCTACCAGCAAGCCTGGCGCTGGTGGCTCACCTCTGTAATACTAGCTACTTAGGAGGCTGAGATCTGAAGATCGCAGTTCAAAGCCAGCGCGGGCAGGAAAGTCCGTGAGACTCTTATTTCCAATAAACCACTAGAAAACCAGAAGTGGCCCTGTGGCTCAAGTGGTAAAGCGCTCGCCTTGAGCTGAAGAGCGCAGGGACAGCGCCCAAGCCCAGAGTTCAAGCCCCAAGACTGACAAAAAATAAAAAATAAAGCTACCAGCACAACTATGTTTATTTCAGCATTATTTACCATAGCTAAGATATAGAACCAACCCAGATGCCCCTCAGTAGATGAATGGATCCAGAAAATGTAGGTATATACAATGGAATTCTATGCTTCCATCAGAAAGAATGACATTGCCCCATTTGTTAAGAAATGGAAAGACTTGGAAAAAATTATATTAAGTGAAGTAATCCAGGCCCAAAGAAACATAGGTCCCAACTAGTATATGTCTAGGACAAGCAGAAAAGTTCAAAAGCTATGTACATATGACCATACAAGATGATGCTAAGTGAAATGAACTCCAAGATAGGGACACAAGAGGTTTTATCTTTTTTGCTGTTTTTTTTTTGTACTCATAATGTACTGTGTGACTTTTATTGTTTCTTTTGTATGTTCTTTCCCCATGGTGTAACCCCCTTTTGCACTGCATTTGATTCTGGTGTTCTGCATCTTGGATATACATTTTTCTAATTTGGAGAGGGGAAGGGAAATAACAAAATGCTGAAATAAGGATACAGATTGACCCATTGTAGCAATGAGATGTACAAGACACTATGTTGAAAACGAACTTAGGTGGGGAAGGAAGGGGTGGTAGGGGAAAAACAAAGGAGGGGATAACAATGCTTGATGGGAAATGTACTCATTACCTCACTCATGTAACTGTTATCCCTGTACAGTATCTTTACAATAATATATATATATTTAAAAAGAAATTATTTCTCAATTTAGATAGCAATTTTAGAAATGCTTACTGTTGTCAGTTCACTAAGTTAAGTATGGATGTTTGTATTTTATTTTACAGTTTTAAAAGATTTCAAAAATTAATCAATCATTTATAACTTAAACAAGGGTGTTATTTATTATGGCAAAGCATTATTTTTAAATAGTTTTTTTGTTTAATAAACACAAGATAATTTACCATTTGACTCATGCTTAGTAGATATAACTAAAGACATTTTGAAAATTGTGTTTCAGAATTTAGCTTCAGGAAAAAGATTTGATCCCTTTTGATAATTTTTTCATTTCTCATTTGTTGATGGGACAGCATAAAGATTGACTGAAACCCTGTGTATAGTATTGCTCCTATCTTGTTAAAAAATTATTTTCTCATTTATCATAAATGTATTCTATTTTCATTAGGTCCTTCCTAAATAAAGGATTAGAAAATTGATGCAAGGAATAAAAACATACAAGCCTTTACAAAAGAGAATAAAATATGAAAAAGAAATATAATTTTCATAAAATAGTGTCACTTTTAAGACTAGTTTGCTATTCTTTTTTTTTCCCCCAGGGCTGAGGACCGAACCCAGGGCCTTGTGCGCACCGGGCCGTTGCCCATCCGTTGGGCTAAACCCCCAGACCCCATAGTTTGCTATTCTTAAGGCTGTAGGTCTCTGCTTTTAGGAGAAATTTGACAATGTTTACAGACTATTGTCCCAAATTGAAATGAAGTAAATAGACAAACACCTCACAACTCAGAGACAAGGGATTGCTACAATAAAGAATTTTTCATCATACAAGGATAGTGGCACTGTTGAGAGACGTCATATTAGCCAATTTCCATAATATAATTTCAAATGATTTTTGTTTCCCAAATATAGTCATAAATAGAATTGATAGCCAAAAGAAATTAAGAAATAGACTGACTCATATCCAATGTAAAGGCTATGCCCCGAAAACAAAATAATCAAATATTTACAACTGTATGTTATCTGAACACAGAGACCATGTTTTTGTTCTATGTTTTTCTTGATTGGTTTGAGTTGGGGTTTTATTTTTTGTGCTTCAGCAGCCAAGAATATTACTTAGTATATATTAATATATATGGGGAAGGGAGGGAGGATCCTGGGGCCTGAACTTTGGGCCTAGGCGCTGTCCTTGAGGGGTTTTTTTGTTCAAGGCTAGTGCTCTACCACTTGATAATATTGTTGATACTATTAATAGACTGAGTAACTTCATCTCAAAATACAACAATTAATTCATTAGAGAAAAAAACTTACAAGCTATAAATTATAGCTAAAATAGATATGTAAAACTTCCAGATTAGTATGTTTGTATTCCTCTGCTTCATCTGAGCAGGGTCATGTGTAGACATCTCACATACCTATAGGTCTTAAGTAGATTTTCTTTGCTGCTAAATCATTTGTAAAACTACAATACCTTTGATGGAGAACTGTGTTCTATTTCCTACTTAGCCAAAGGTAAATTTAAACACAGGAAATTTTTTTCTGCTTATGTTATTTCGTATTCCTAAAAAATATTATATTGACTCTTCCACCCTCTTTAACAAGGACATTCTTCAATGACATCGAGAGTTTTGGGAAACTCCACTCCACTCAGCTCAAGTTTAGTTAGAATCTATTTTTCTAACAGTGTGCTTAGCCTTCTCAGTAAATACATCTTGTGAACAATGTAGTTTCATCTGTTACTTACAGAAGACTTGAAGAAGGCTTGACTAACATTCCTCCTGTGAAATCATTCTCAAAGACAGAACATACTACTTCAAAATACTGCCTTGAAAATACCACAAACTTTTATTAAGTTCTTAAGATAATATTTTATATAAATGTTTGGTGTTTTTCCTCCCAAAGCATAGAATTTTAATCATATGATGGTAACAAGTCATAAGTTAAATTGAATAGCATCGTCTTCATGTTTCTGATAGAATTACCATAAAATCTGACCAATGAGGTATTCTCAATTTGAGACCTCCTTAGATTGACTAGATAAATAGCAAACGTCTAATTATTGCTACACTTATCAGACTTTAGGTTAAAGAGAACTGGCAGCAAGAATATGCTGACATTATGATGGCTTCACATCTAAAATGTGCTAATTTTTAATATCAACTAAACTTTTCAGGGTTTCTCCTTTAATGTAATGTTAAGTTGCACATCAAAATTGCTGACTGCCAATTTTAAGGTCAATCAAACTATGTTAAAATTAGACTGCCTTTCAAATATTAAACATGTAGCTAAAGTAAATTTGCTTCAAATTCCACATTAAAAGGAACTTTTTAAAAAGTTGAGATTCCTTGACAAGTCTATAGTAATGTTCCTTATTAGAGCAGCTGGGTTTAGAAAGGAACCATGGTTTTAATGCACCACAATTACACTGGTAAATATACTAGAGCCCTTAAAAAATTTCTTCATTGTCTAAACAGTTCACAGAAACATGAATGAGTCTTCTCCCAGTTCACATATTCATTACCATTGATAGGACATAATGATTCATCTTTAGTTCTGTGTTATCAATATTACAATACCAAAATGTGAGCATTGAATAATTTTAAAGAAAGGTCAAGTTTGGGCTATATTGTATGTTACAAATATATGAGAAATACATATTATAAGTCTCAAATGGCATTAGTTCTACTAATTTTAAGCTATTCCTATTGTCCAATTTTTCACTTTCAAAATATACATTTAAATATGCATTCTGTGAAAATTATTATGAGTGCTCCTCAACATATTTCTTGGCTTTATTTAAAAAGTTAAAATAACCAATGCTTGTGGATCATGCATCTAAAGCCTAGCTACTCAGGAGACTTAGATCTGAGCCAGCCAAGGCAGAAAGGTCCTTGAAGTTATCCCCAATTAGCCATCAAAAAGCCAGAAATGGAGTTATGGCTCAAGTGATAGAGCACTAGCCTTGAGTACAAAAGCTCAAAAAGAGCATCTATGCCCTGTTAAAGCCTCAAATTCCCCACCACCATTTTTGCTCATGCGTGAACACACACACACACACACACACACACACACACACACACACACACACACACACACCACTAAAAAAAATTAAGACTATAAACATCTGCTAGGTGTGTTTAACAAAATATACTGTATTTATGGTTCTCTTAGTTTAGGATACATGGGGAAATGTATTCGGATTGCTGTTCTTACAGAATAAAACAAAAAGCACTGGCTGAAATAACTTTTGCAATTTCTAAACAACACCATGTTTAATGAAAGTTAAACATTTGCCAGTTCATACTGCAGTATTGCTTAATGTGTTTCTTCCCATGATGTTGTATAGTCTTTGAAACGAAACTATATTTCTCTCCTGTAGCATTTTCATTATTAATGCAATTATAAGAGTACTATAAATGTGCATAGTATGTCCCAACACACACACAATGATGGTTGAGTAAGAGTAAAAACTTGGATTTTTTTCAAAGACTTTCAATTGGAAAGATATCTATATATCAATAAAATTGTCATGTCTTTGTATTTGAACAGCTGTTACCCACCTGTGCCTTTCCCTCTCCCTTTCTTTTTCTCCCTCTCCTTTTACTTCTCTCTCTCCCTTCCCCCACCTCAAACTGGACATTAAAGCTTTGCACTGATGGTCTCCTGTTTTATCTCTCACCATTTGCCATTTGCTGAATCACCTGAATGCACCACCATGTTACTCAAGGCAATTCCCCATCCCAAAGATGATACTGTTAATGATCAGATGAGGAAGTCTATCAATGTGAAATTCATTGGAGACTTTCCTGCAGCTACCTGGAAAGACCACCAGCTGCAAAGAGGTTCTGAATTATCAAAAACACTCTCTGCTTATTGATGGGCTGGACATACTTACACCATTTACTATGTCCCAGGCTTTGCTCAGAAAGATACAAGAAGCTAGAAAAGATTTATTATCTTGTTTCATTTAGATCACAACTATTTGGGGAAAGCTTTCTCGTTAGTGTTGTGCCCATATTACAGATGATATCACACAGGAGGCTAGAAAAAGATTGAATTCTTGTGTCTTTGTTTTTATGTAAGTCTCTCAGTGGTGTCAGTGTAGTTTTCCCAGAATATGAATTATACATATTGCTGTAATAGAAGGTAATATGTAATTCTTGCAAAATACCTATAAAGAAGCTTGCAATAATGGAAAATTCTGGAGCAGCTAAGATTTTATAATACTCAACATATATAATATATAGGCCATGAGCTATTTTTAATTGTTTCTATAACAGAGTTACTCAAAGAGTGCTGGTGATGAGCAGCTCACTATGAAATACAGACAATGATTTAAATATTTTTACACAAAACCAATAGAGTATTGTTTGGTTCAATCTAATTCAAAAAAATGGAAGTAACATATGGTAACTAGTAACCTATTTTTCTATTAATCTATTTTATAAATCATAGACTATGCTTATGTTTTAACATAAAAATATCAGTTACAGAAAATGACAGTTTCAGAGTTTTCAGTCCATACTAGCCAGTCCCACTATTTTGTGGCAGAATGGCATAGCAAAGCAAAAATATTTACTTCATTGTGAACTAGAATATAGAGATAGACAGGAAGGGGCTGGGACAAAGTAAATCATTTAAAGAGAAATTCCCAGTGATCTGCTTACTCCAACAATGTCCCACTTCCTAAGTCTTTTAAACTATGAATTCATCAATGGATTCACCCACTGATGACATTAGAGCCTTCATCCTTCAACCATCTCTGAAGGGCACCACCAACAAGAGAACAAGCATTCAACACATGAATATTTCCAAAACACAAAACAATAGTACTTAATTATTATGAGTTTTCCCCTTTTCTTCAAGTCCACTCGTTGTTAATCCTATATTATTCCCCTTCTTCCATTCCTAAGAAACTAGTCCATCTCAATCCCAATGGGAAAGATAAAGATAATCTTTTAGTCCATAGCTACTGAAGAACTGGGCACCCATTTCAATAGTAGAAACTAAAATTAGTATCACTAAAGGGATAAAAACAAAAGACAAAGGAAAGCTTAAATTGAAACAACATTATTTTCTGATGCATAATCACTAGATCACAATGGTTAACGGTTTATAATAAGTTGTTAAATACTGCATTGGCTTTTTCCTTGAAGTTCTTGCAGACAATCTGAAAACAGAGCTGCACATGATCTATAGCAAGCTTGAAGTAGGAAGAATAAGCCATTGAAACAGTCAATATTCTAAGTAATCACTGAGAAATGCAATATATTTTGAAAGGCAAGTGGACAAAACTAAGCTCATGTGCACCGCAATGAATCACTGAAATGCACACATTGTGCCTACTGTACATGTGCAGGGAGTTTCAGCATCTGATTTTCTCACACACTCTGCCTGAGACATCAATAAACTAAACATCCTGGATTAAACAGTTCAGACCTTGAATCACTTTAAGTCATGTAAAGCAATAAACTTCCATGATAAAAGATAAATGAAATGGCAGAGTTCACTGGAAAGCCATGTGCAAACCATGTTTACGTGTGATTTATTGAACAAAGGGTGAAAGCTAAAAGTTCCCTTTGTTTCCATTCTTTGATTGTATTAATACAAAGTTAGTAAGATCATATATTGCACCGGGTTACGAAATAAACATTGTTAATTTTCTTGACACTGCAGAAACAGTCTAAATTCAACTTAGGACTATTTTTCAAGAGACACTTTAACAATCTCAAAATGAATTAAATAAGACCAAATTGCAGTACAAATATGTTTTATTACTTTACAAGTATTAGCAAGACTGAAAGCTCCTGATTGCATACTACATAATGCTTAATCGTTTTGTGATACCTCTATAAGCCTTCACAAATAAAAAATATTAAGAGGATGCATTTCAATACCACATAATTAAAACAAATGTTGTGTGCTATATTTTGCTTGCTTTGCGTTCATGATTTATATGTTTTTCTAAATACACAGTTAAAGCAATATGTGCTCAGTAGGGGGAACAGCATTAGCCCTACATGCCCCACAAATCATCTACAACAGTGTTGCAAGCAGCACCGTTTACCTGGAGCAAATGGTTGTTTTTCTATAAACACATAATTTATGAGAAAAATAAGATGCAATCTGCATGTTAATGTAGTCTAATATTTCACAGAATAGCTCACAGTTTAAGTGGTTTTCTTTCCACTTCCTGCCACTTCCAATTACTTCTTTTGTCACTTAGGTCTCCATTGTACAAGACAATGTGTGTTTACATTAAAATAACTGAACACAGCTTTAAGAAACCATGCATGTCACAATAATATTCTAAGCCATGACACTTCCAGATCATCTTTTATTTGATCACTTTATTCACTTGTCATCAAACATAAATAAACAACCAATTAATAACCAATCATAAAAAGCCTCAAAAATTATCTATATAAAGTAAGCTACTAAACAGATCTCAGCCCTGTACTGGCTTCCAAGTCTATGAAAAGCAAATGTAAATTAATTATATCCACATGCTAAAGGGAAAATAATCTAAATTAGAAACAAGGATCTAGAAGACATTATCTTGCTCAGATGAACAGATACCTTTTTGTTTTTATTTCACAAAGTCTATAAGCATCTATAGTAATTGTACATGATGAAACAAATATAGTATTCATATATTAGAGTTTTAGTAAATATCACCACCCAAGCCCTTGTTTGCCTGAAGTGTATTATTGAGCTTAGAATTACATTTAGGAACATTTGTAGAGAGGTCAACATTATCATAGCTTCATAGCTTATGCCAGAATTTGTAACACTGCCTAGCAATCTTCTCATAAAACAAAGAGCACAACAATGCACTGAAGATGTGCAGAGAGAAAGACAATCAAAACTTACTTAAAATAAAGAACATTATATAAAACATGTATTTTCCTCTGCTTCATATGCAATAATGAGGTCATTAGAGATTTTCATACACCAAGAAATCTGCAATTTTACTTGCATGCTAATTAGCACTTCATTGTCTGATGGTTGTATAGTTTTTATATGGTCATTTCTGTATTTTATTCTATCAAAAGTTCTAGGGAGGTAGAAATAGAAAGGCAGGAGGGATAAGAAAGAATAATAAAGGGGCCAACCTGAGCAAAGTTTGCTATATGCATGTGTGGAAACATCACAATAAAACTGCTTGTATAATTAATAAGCCCTAATGAAAATGTAGCTCTTTAATAGGCATTTATTTGGTTATATTAATATATACCCCCAGTAATGTAAATAATTTTTAGTGATCAATTAAGATTGGGACCCTTGAGCACTTTATTAATTAAGCTGAATTAAGTGCAAGAAAGCACTGCTTTCTTTTGCTCTGTGTGTTTTTGTGAGCGATGCCCTCCGCTGAACACTATCCCCTTCAAGTTCTCATGTTGGAGCTCTTAATCCCTGGTGTTATGAGATTTGAAGACAGGGCCATTAGAAGGTAATTACATTAAGATAAACGTCTCCTGATGTTATTAGTTCACTTATAGCAAAAGACTCCAGAAAGAAGTTCATTCCCCACCCTTGCCTATTTAAACCCACAGCAAGAAGCCAGTCATCTACAAGCCAGGAAAGGCCTTCACCTGAACTTGACCATACTAGCATCCTGATCTCAGACTTCTAGACTCCAAAACTGTGAGAATAAATAAACTGTATTTAAGTCATCTGGACAATGGCCTTTTGTTATGGCAGCCAAAACAAACTAATAGTTATTTTTGTCTCCTTGTATTCATAGTCACTGCTGTTAATATATTCATGATTTTGAAGACTAAAAGTCTAATCACTCACACATTATGCCTATTTTTATGGATTTGAAAAGTGTGAGCCTTTTCCCCACAACTTTATTATTTCTAGACAACATAAAAAATATTTAAAAATTGTATCAGTCAAATTTAGAAAACTGTTTATCTTTAATGTCAGCATTTATTTCAGTGGGCCAAAATATTTGCAAAATTGGTGAAGCAAGACTAATCTTTAGGGGCTGGGAAGGTGGCTCAGTGGTAGAACACTTGCCTTGCATGCCTGAGGCCCTGGGTTTGATTCCTCAGCACCACATAAGCAAAAAGAAAAAAGCCAGAAGTGGTGCTGTGGCTCAAGTAGTAGAGTGCTAGCCTTGAGCTGAAGAGCTGAGGGACAGCGCCCAGGCCCAGAGTTCAGGCCCCACGACTGGACCCCCCCCCCTCCGAAAAAAGACTAATATTTAAAGAAAATTTCAAAAGCAAAGTAGAAATATCCATAAGCCTTTTAAAAGTACTTTATTTTGGGGTGGAGAGTTGCCAGTACTGAAGCTTGAACTTAGGACCTCCTGCTCTTATTAGGCTTTGTTTTTGTTGTTGTTGTTGTTGTTGTTGTTTGGGGGTTTTGTTGTTGTTGTTCAGATGTGGATCTCTATCATTTGAGCCACGCCTGTAACTTCAGCATTTTTGCTGGTTTATTTGATGAAAGAGTCTCACAGATTTTTCTATGCATGCTTATTTTGAAGTTTGATCCTCAGATCTTAACCTCCTTAAATAACTAGGATTATAAGCATGAATAACTGGTACCAAGATAAAAGTGTTCTTAATGAAATCACCAAGACCCAGAGATAAAGCTCAGTGGTACAACATGTGTCGAGCATATGGGAAATCCTAGTCTATAGGATATATACATAGCTGTGCACATATGTAAATGTAGCACTAGTACACAAAGTAGTTGTACAAAGGGATTACCATTCAACAAAGTGGTTTATGAATATAATGTGTCTTAAAATTTACTATTCAAATGATTTGAAATTAAATATATTTTGTCAGATCTTGTCAGACAAAAAACCTTGGTGTCCAAAAATACTTTTGTTTTTCCTAAAGGTTCTTTGTGACTGAATTTTACTGTTAACATTTTATGAAATATGATTTCATCCCAGCAGCTGACTGTCAGCAATCTAATTGTAGCATTAAAAGCTTTTCATTACCTGAGAAGCTTCAGAAATTATTCGTCAGAAAACCATGAGCTCAATACTTTAGAAATTCAAAAGTGGATAAATATCTCATGAAATGTTAACATAGTTTAAATATTATTC
The DNA here is from genome assembly GCF_024711535.1 of Dipodomys merriami. Taxonomy (NCBI): domain Eukaryota; kingdom Metazoa; phylum Chordata; class Mammalia; order Rodentia; family Heteromyidae; genus Dipodomys; species Dipodomys merriami. The sequence goes on from NW_027203382.1 coordinate 7,453,980, forward strand.
TTATGGGATAACATATCTATAGAGATATGATTCTGTGAATCACGTACAGTATTTGTGACATTAAGTTTTCTTTCTCTCTGATGTTGAAAACACAACTGGATATTAAGCATTTTGTAAAGAAAAAGAATGCAATTACTTTAGTTAACCAAGGTCTCTAGAGTAAACATAGACCTGTATTAGGTGTTGACTTGCTTAAGACTAAATTGTAGGACTTTAAGAGATTCAGGTATAAATGTTGATTGTTTTCCTATCAAGAAACTATTTGGCATATTAACTAGATATTAGGAAAAACAAAACAATTGTATTCCACATTGGTTTGCATAGCAACTACAGGTGGTTTTCAAGAAGAATTTGTGTCATACCTAACTCATAAGACAAATACAAATCCACTTAGATTAAGGTTAACATATGCTACAACATAGGCAGCAATTCAGAAAAGACAAAAGGTTTCCCCAATATATTTGTGTATGACAGAACTTCATAACTCATACTGTTATCAAACTTCCCTATTTGAAAATGATTGTTTGGTTTTGTACGAAGATTTATCTGGTGAAATTGAAAATATTGTAAGGAATACTTGTGGACATTTTCATGAAACTAAAATTTTTAAGTCTTCAAATTATATAGAAATAATACTATAGCCTGATTGGTATCAAGTTATATATCACTAGGAATAAGATAGAAATGCCTCTTGCTTTTTGTTTTATTTACTGCTTGCAATCAATATGTGTGCATATTTCTATTGAATATACTTAAATGCATTTTAAAACTATAGGAATCAGATTGAAGAACATAAAAAAAATCAAGAAACATTTTCCATTTGTACCACAGTCTATTTAAATGAGCTGATTGGTAATTTCCAGGGCTTTCCCAGGAGGGTATGTTCTGGCAATTCTTTCTGTACACTGTAACTCCCTCTTAGAAATAGTGTTAGGCTAAAATAGAAACCTACAAAGAAAAAGTCTTAAATCAAGAGAATATAAACAGAATGGTATATTCCTTAAACATGTAAAGTTTAAGGTAATGGTACCATATAAACAGAATGGTACATTCCTTAAACATGTAAAGAATAGATTTTTATCTCAATTATGTACAGATGGAACAGCTAAAATTTACAAAAATATGAGTTATTTTAATTTAAATACATAGTTAATTATAGATAATTATTTTATAATTAATTAATTATAGATAATTAATCTAAATATATAAAATAAATTCTGATAGCGTTTCACTTGTAAGTCACAGACACACTTTCCACAAAATTCTCAAAGCAAGCATGAAATCATGCAAAAAAAAAATCTTTGCATGAAAAATGAGAAAAGCTGGGGCTGGGAAGGTGGCTCAGTGGTAGAGCGCTTGCCTTGCATGCCTGAGGCCCTGGGTTCGATTCTTCAGCACCACATAAGCAAAAAGAAAAAAACCAGAAGTGGCACTGTGGCTCAAGTGGTAGAGCACTAGCCTTGAGCTGAAGAGCTGAGGGACAGCGCCCACGCCCAGAGTTCAGGCCCCATGACTGGACTCAAAAAAAAAAAAAAAAGAAAGAAAAGAAAAATGAGAAAAGCTAACCAAGTGACAGCAACATAGCTACCATAGCCACAGGAGAAGCAGCCAAAACTAAACTTCCAGAGGGCATCCTGAGGGGCCAGAATTAACATATTTTCCAGCAGGTAACAGCCTCTATTAAAACAACTCTCTTCTGCCTTACCTTAATAATCAAATCAGAAGAAAGCATTAATTAACAATTGAATCGTTTTAAACTAGGCACACTGGAGCACTGGCTACCCAGTGCTTCTGAATCTTTTCACAGCATGAAGGATGAATTGCTGTGTGTATAGCATAGGGAAATAAACAGAAAATAATTGACTCCACCACTCCAGGTACCATTAGCTGCCCTGGGGCAAGGGAACAAAATTCTTGGCCTATAATGAATTCTTGAACACATAGATTAGAAACTTCTGTCCTAACTATTAGAAAATGGAAGTGTGATCTATATAACATCCCATGAGCTGTCACATGCCAAACAAAAGTGATGAACACCCACTGATTATTAATTATGTGTCTGCAAGGCTCCATTGTGTTTTATTTAAGTGTTCAGAGGAAATAGTAATTCTTTACAGCATCCATGAGTTGCAATGTCATATATACATGTACACATTGTGAAATATGGAGCTCTTAAATTTCTTGACTGATCCTGCAAAAAGCTGAACACCAGATTAAGCCTTCACATTAACCTGTAGGCAGCAAAGAGCAATGACCATGATTTCTAAAAAAAGAGCAAAACAAAAAACAAAACAATACCAATTTAGACTATTTCAAAACACATTTGGAGCATGTAACTAGGTAATGTTTGTTTTTAATTCGCTTTGAAAATGAGCTACACTGAAGAGTTTTACTGAGTGGATTCTGTAACTACATATTAAAATGTAAAAGGAAGGGGCAAGAACTCAGGCTGATCATGGCATTTTGGTGGTTTAATTTGGTAGTGAAAATATTCAGAGATCTGGAAAAGCAAGAAAATGAAGTGAAGGAACTCAGGGTGTCATGGCTCCTCAGGCAGGAAAAAAAAATAAATGAAGATGCCAAAGATATAATTCAGGGAAGAACAATGCAGTTTTATGACCAGTTAGATGTCATGTGGTCTTTGAAAGTAGAAAGAAATGTTAAAATATAGAGGTTTGTGATCTGGAACACAGGAAATATATAAAATTTAGAATATTAGAATGAGTATGAGGATAAATGGTAAATTAGATTTTAGACACTCAAAACTTAAGAGAGAGAGAGATCTGAAACTCAAAAGAATTCTGGGAAACAAGGTGACACTAAGTTAAATTATATGGTCCCACTGATAATATTACTAAAATGGAAAGCATTTTAGAGGTTCAATAACCCACTATATGAAAAGTTTATATCATAAACCTTTTACAACTGTCCACAAATTATGCATTCAACTGGCATTCAGCAAATATTTAAATGCTTAATGTGGCATGACAGCGACATACCATGGGACAAGATTAACGTGGTTCTTGACATCAGGGCACTTACAGCACAGTGGGAGAGACCAATGTTAAGCAAAATCACATGCAAATAAACTTATAATTGCCAACTGGGATTAGAGGTAGTGAATTCAAATTAAAATTTCTATGTGAAATTATTACTGTGAAACTATAAATTGGCTATGCACTAAATTCATGTTGTTGAAACATTCAAGGCACTAACATTCATATGTAATATTCAATGTTTCTCTTAATTAGAGTTAATTTGCATTCAAACTTTTAATTGCAAAAATGATTTTATTATTATTAAGAAGTTTATAAGTCACATGAAAAACAGAACCCAGGCTGAGGGAGGTAAGTCTTCCCTTTCTTTTTTGGTGGTACTAAAGTTTTAACTCAGAGGATTGGACTCACTCAGCTTGCTTGCTTGGCTGGTGATTTACTATTTAACTCATCCCTCTGGCTCTTAGTTTTTGCTGATTATTTTACAGGTAGATTCTCACAGACTTTTCTAACTGCGCTTTCTTCAAGCATGGATTCTCTAGATCTCAGTCTGAGTATCAAGGATTACAGGCTTGAGCCATGGGTGCCTGGCTTCATGTGTCTCTTTCAAGTATTTCATAGTAATCATCTTTTTTTTTCCTGTGAGCCAGTACTGGGAATTGAAATCAGGACCTCACCATATCAGTTGACTTTTTAAATCAAGGCTGGCCCTCTACAAATTGAGCCAAACTTCCATTTCTAGGTTTTTGCTGGTTAATTAGAGATAAGAATTTCACAGATTTGTCTTGCCTGGCTTTGAATCTCAGTCTGGGCCTGGAAGCAATCTCCATTCTTATTCTCACACAATGCTTCATAATTTCCATTTAGTCTGTTTCTCTTTCTCAAATACAAACTTCTCAAGAATATTAAGTGGTTGCTATATGCTAATGTATCTACAATTCATGGTGTAAAGACAAACCACATGGAAAGCACTCATCGAGTTGATGAGTAAATGAGTGAAAAAACTAACTTCTACCAGGAGAAAACTAGTAAGTAAATTTCCCTATTTTTGTTTTCATCCCTCACAATCAACCAATATAAAAAATGACTGAACATCTGCCACAGATTGGTCGGATTTCAACATTTATGTAATCAGTTTCATTACTTAACCTAAAAAAAGAAGTCGAGAAACAAAAATTCAGTTAACAAAATATCTCCATGCAGAATAACTAAGGTATTCAGATAGCAGTGATATAAAATATAAATCTGTTTGCAAATTACTATTGCATAAAATTTAGTATTAGGAATCAACAGAATTATCATCTATTTTATATTACTTTGAGATAAAATGGGTAATGGCACAGTGTTATTTTTTGAAATATACCTAAATGATTTCAGTCCCTTCACTTCTCACAAAATTGTGTACAAATCAAAGAAAAAGATCCTCTCTTGTAAATATCATCCTTAAAATTCAGTACTTTGACAAGTGCCTCTTCTTATCTATGCTATGTTTAATTGCTTTGTGTGAAAGTGACGCACAAACACAATGAGAGATCTGTAAACAAAAGGATAATTTATAGTCTTGAACTTCAGGCTCTATACAAAAATTAAAGGTATTTTAAATGAATAATCTTATATCTCATCTTTTTAGCCAGTAAATCTACAGTCATATAAATCATAACAACATAAAGTCCCATTTAATCATTTTGTAGCAGATTACTTTTCTTTATATCAAAGAATCAAGTCTATTTGCATTCACATCCCATAAATCATTTTCACACAATATATGTTACTATTTACTCAGTGCCAGCAGATAACAATGGACAGAGTACTTACTGATGAGTAAATATTTTCTTTCAAAAGGCTCTAAACTCAATCTGTGGTTGAATTTAAATTGATTTTTAGTTGCAACTTAGCTCTTCTTTTTTTTTTTTAACTTCTCAGTGTAGATTTTTTTCCCATTGATTTGTTGTTGTTGTTGTTTGATTTTTCAAAATTTAATTTTACTGTCAAGGTGATATACAGAGAGTTTCCAGTTATATAAGTTAGGTAGTGAATGTATTTCTTATAAACATTGTTACCCCTTCCCTTTTTTTTCTCCCACTTTCCCTACCCCCTCCCCAACTCCCCACTTCCCAAGTTGTGAGGTTCATTTCCAAGATATTGTCTTGGAAGTACCATGCTTGCATTAGTTTGCCCTTTGTCCTTTGTCTCACCATTTCGTTGTTCCCCTTCCCTTCCCTAATGCCAATAAACACATATGTAATACATAGGTACCAAAATCAAATACAGTGATAACAAGGGATAAACCATGGGGGGAGGGAGTTAGGACAAACAGAAGGAAAAGAAATAATTTCACATAGTACATTAGAAACAACAACAAAGGAAAACCTCTTCTTTCCTTATCTTGGAGTTCATTTCACTTAGCATCATCTTATATGCTCATATGTACATAGCTAGTCAGCTATTGTGATCCTCTTCTAGGACTATCCTAGACATAAACTAATCATTACAAATGATGGAAACCATAGAGTCTATGTTTCTTTGAGTCTGGCTTACTTCACTTAATGCTCAACATCTCTGGCCATAAAAGAAATGCAAATCAAAACATCATTGAGATTCCACCTCACCTCAGTTAGAATGGCCATTATCAAGAAATCTAATAATAACAGATGCTGAAGGGAATGTGGACAGAAGGGAACCCTACTACATTGTTGGTGGGAGTGTAAACTTGTTCAACCACTTTGGAAAGCAGTATGGTGGTTCCTCTAAAGACTACGCATAGAGCTCTCCTATGACCCAGCAATCCCACTTCTGGACATTTACCCAAATGACCACAAACAAGGCCATATTAAAGCTACCAGCACAACCCTGTTCATTGCAGTATTATTTGCCGTAGCTAAGATATGGAGCCAACCAACATGCCCCTCAATAGATGAATGTATCAAGAAAATGTGGTACATATACACATTTCTATTCCATACTTCTGTCAGCAAGAATGACATCCCCCATTCACAGGGAAATGAAAGACTTGCAATTTAGCTTTTCTAGGCCTATGTAATTTGAATTTAAGAAATTTTTAAATCTGGTTTTTCAAAAACATAAACCATTGTAATCTGTCCTCGTTTTCTTCCTGAGAAAAGTGCACCATACCAGATCTAACATTTTTAAATCCATGAGAATTTACTGAAGATGTAATTATCTGCCCTGACACCATTTATCTATATTTCAGTTTTTCCATTAGAAGGAAGGCCATGGTAGAATTTTATCAATGCAGTGGTGAGACAACTCAGGAGGCACTCACAGGCTGACAGGGAAGAAAATGACATGTGAGACCACAATCTCAACATCCAACCTCACATTCAGGTCTGCAGGCAGCAGTGTGTCTATGGAAACACACAGGTTAAGAATTTCTTTTCCCATTCTCATCTTAACCTCAAACTCTTGGATGTAGCTCTGTTTTTTCTTAAGAACAAACTGTCTTTCTGGGTAACCAGACTCTCCTCCTCTGAGAGGAAGCGCCATTTGAAACAATTATCTCTACAGCTCCTCTTTCCCCTTTGTCCCTACCTATGTTCTGATGGACACTGAAATGTCTCTATATTAAAAATGCCTTAAAGTGTGCCTAATCTATGGACTTCTGCTACCTTGGCAACATGGTGTCACACAGGTGTGTGTTGTATTGCCCCTGGCTGCATGCCCAGCAAGTTCAGCACTAAAAATATTCTACCTCGTGTTGCTAACCTGCACAAAGATCAAATCTGAAAACACAATAATTTTTTTTTACTAAATTCACACCACTTTCACAATGTAGGACTACATAAAACAATAGGCTTTGTAGAGAAGATAGAATTTTGTTGGCTAGAGGAAAGCTTGGATAAGATAGAAGTTCCAGAAAGAAACTTTCCAGGAAAGGGGAACATTTGGGGAAAAACTTGAAGAAGGCAAGTGTTAAATTTGAAGAATATTTGGCTCAATCATAGAAACAGAGAGCTAAGTACGGGGGCAGAGCAAGGGAAGAACACTTCAAATCCTTGAGCCAAGTCCTTCTCTTTACCATGTTCCACTTTCTTCCCTAGCAGCCAAGAACATCGTTATTACTACAGTCTCTGTCTTTCAAAGACCTTCACACTCAGTTTTTTATTGTGTCTGCCCTTCAAAGTCTCTGATTATGATCACCTCCTGTTTACCAATTTTATCCCTACCTGGCAAAAATCAGCACAAGAGCAGGTCTGTGCCTTATATAAGTATTCACTGCTTTTTTTTAATCTGTATTTGTGTGTGTGTGTGTGTGTGTGTGTGTGTGTGTGTGTGTGTGAAAATATCGTACAGAGGGGTTACAATTACATGAGCAAGGGAATGAGTACATTTCTTATCAAGCATTGTTGCCTCCTACTTTGTTTCCCCTTCCCATCCCTTCCCATCTCCCTCCCACCGCCTCCCCCTCCCCCCTGCCCCCCCCCACCTTGCCGCCACCCTCCCCTTACTGGAGCCAAAGTTGTAAAGATCGTTTTTCGACATAATGTCTTCTACATCTCATTGCTGCAATAGGTCCACCTGTATCACTATTTAAACAATTTGTTTTTCCCTTCCCCTCCCCAAATTATACCAACATCAAATACAGTGAAAACAGGGGTTATACAGGGGGAGAGACATACAAAGCAACAAAGAAATCATCTTATAAATATGCTAGAAACAATAGAAAGAAAGAAAAACCATTTGAGTCCTTATCTTGGGGTTCATTTCACCTAACATCAGCTTATCTGACTGTTTCTGCTTGTCTCAGACATATACTAGTTATTGCAAATAAGGGAACCATGGGACATACATATACATATGTATTCTTCTGTGTTTAACATATTTTTTTGTCCGTCGAGAGACTTGAACACTGAGCCTGGACGCTGTCTCTGTGCTCTTCAGCTCAAGGCTAGCATTCCAGCACTTGAGCCACCGTGCCACTTCTGGTTTTCTAGTGGTTTATTGGAGATAAGAGTATCACAGACTTTCCTGCCCAGGGTGGCTTTGAACTGTGATTCTCAGATCTCAGCCTCCTGAGTAGCTAGGGTTACAGGCATGAGCCACTAGTGCCTGGCTAAACATCATTTTTAAGTCTTGCATCCACATATGATTTAATTTTAAAGTTTCTTGAAGAACTTCAAATTGATTTCCGTAATGGCAGAACTAATTGACATTCCCACCAACTGTGTAATGGTTCTTTTTTTACCCTGCATGCTTAGCAACATTGTGATTTGTTATCTTGGTAGCTACAATTCTGACTGGGATAATGTAGAATTTCCGTGTCATTTTGATTTGCATTTATTTTATGACTAAAGTAGTCATTGGCTATTTTTACTTCTTTTGAGAGCTATCTACTCAATTCATCTACTTGTCTGGATTAAGAATAGCTATCATGGGCTGGGAAGGTGGCTCAGTGGTAGAGCACTTGCCTTGCATGCCTGAGGCCCTGGGTTCGATTCCTCAGCACCACATAAGCAAAAAGAAAAAAGCCGGAAGTGGCGCTGTGACTCAAGTGGTAGAGCGCTAGCCTTGAGCTGAAGAGCTGAGGGACAGCACCCAGGCCCAGAGTTCAGGCCCCACGACCAGACCCAAAAAAAAAAAAAAAAAAAGAATAGCTATCATGTTAAAAGCAACAAAATGAAAATGGTGGTAAAGACATAAAGAAAAAGAAATTTATCAACACTTCTGGTAAAACTATAATTGTCTAGCCATAGCAAAGAAGAGATTTCACACACACACACCATGTGATTTTTTTGTCCCTTTGTATGTCCCTCCCCCATGGTATAATCCCTGTTTTCACTGTATTTGATGTTGGCATAATTTGGGGAAGGGAAGGAAAAAAACAAATGGTTTAAATAGGGATACAGATTGGGCTATTGCAACAATGAGATGTACAAGACTCTATGTTAAAATATGAACTTTGCAGTTTAGGTGGGGGGGGCGTGGCTGAGGAGGTGGGAGGGAAGAGAAGGGAAGGGAAAAACAAAGGAGGAGGCAACAATGCTTGATAAGAAATGTACTCATTACCTTGCTCATGTAACTTTAACCCCTCTACAGTATTTTCACAATAAAAAACTTAATTTAAAAAAACTACAACAAAGACCTACTATATGTTTCAGTTCTCCCTATGTATACATCTAGAGAGACACCAACCTCTTGTGTTTATTTTGGTATTCACAATAGCCAAAAATCTAATCACACATAGATTTCCTTGACAGATAAAAGGACAAAGATGGCATATATACACAATATTACTAATCAGCATGAAAGGATTAAATCCTGATTTAATTTAATTAATTTGTGATAAAATGAAGGACATTATATTAACCAAAGTATGCCAGATATGGAAAAGCAAACATCATTCATTCTCTATCCTAGAAGGAAATTTAAAAAGTTGATCTCAAAGTAGAAGAGAATACAATCATTGTTATTAAGGGCTAGGAAGAATAGCAGGGAGAAGAATAGAGGGCTGCTAGATAGCATGCTGTATAGGAGAAATTAGTTATGTTGTTCTATGGCACAGTGGCACAGTAGGGTGACTATAGTTTATAATAGCCTACCCTATAATAGCCAAAATACAGGAGCCCAACAGCTCTAAACAGAAAGAAATGAAGACACAGAAGTACCAATTACTCTGATTGGATCAGTCTCATGTGGTTAAAATATAACCCTAAAAATATGTACAATTATGTGTGGGTTAGAAAATAGAAGTATTTATAAAGAAAAGTGACACTAAACTTTTAATTGAAGTTTAAATAAGCTTCAATTAAGACACCTAAGCAAATTGTCGAGGGAAAATGGCTCTAAAAGGAAAGTCCCTATTAATCAGCAGCCTTATATTAAGGCATGACATAGATGTCATGTTCATAACTAATCTTAGTAGGGCCAAAAATTCAGATACCTCCAAGTTCCAGGTAGGTTGTGAAATGGATGATGTGGCATAAAAACAGTGGCAACCCAGACAGAACAAACTCAAAAGGAAGTTCCCACAAAGACATCAGGTGATAGAGTTATCTCAGGGTTGATTGATCTTGAAAGTTTTTCCTTTACTACGAAAGGAAATCTTTAAATCATTTCTGAAATCATTTTTCTAACTAAATATTATTTAGGATAATTCTTGGCCTCTAAATTTTTTTCTGATCATTAAATTTAATCCTTAAGCAATAAATGCCACCTTGCATGTAATTCCTACATAAGTTATAGTATGTATGGGTCCATGTTAAACTAAAATACTATCTGCTACAAAACAAGCACGATTTATCATGAAAAGAAACTTATATTTCTTTCTTTAAATCTGACAATTTTAAAATGTTCATAGGTTCTTAGAGGAAATAAAAGTTCAAAACTTGGTACAGACATTTAATTATTTGTCTAAGCAAAAAATTTATTTAAAACAGTATAATTGTTTTAAAAAATAATTCCAGATAACGAAAGTTAAGTCACATTTATGGTGGCGAAATAAAGCTACAGATATTCATCCAAAGGAAGTGATAAACAGGAAACCATAAAAAACAAAAACACTTTTGTGCAATTCTTCATTCGAAATAAAAATCACAGAACAATGCATCTGTAAATGAGTTACTGAGGTAGCACAATATGTACCTATCAATTTTTATACTAATGTAATGAATTATACCAATTTCATATGCTGCCAAGGAAAAGGTTATCCTTTAAAAAAAAAATAAAAGAGGGATGGGAGAAGTAAAGCTATTATATCTCTGTAGTCATTTATAAAAAGAAAAAGCAATTATAGCAAAGAAAAAAAAACATTTAATTCCCCTACAGACAATACAACCTCTTGTTTATATAATACCTTCATACCTTTAACACTGCATTACTTTAAGAAAGCCTTCTGTCCTAACATTGCATACTTTTGGGCACATAAAATCCCACCTAATTTGATTTGAAGTCAAAAGAGAGGAAATCACTGTCTTCTAGCACACAATAGCATAGGGAGTTTATCTAAGGAAGTTCTCGTATAAATCTGTGCTAATCAGCTTTATTTTGTAGTAGCAAATTCTTGAGAGAAATCTTTTTTTTCTCACAGTTATGTACTAAATACTACTTCTTACAGATCCATTGTCTCCAAATAAGATAGCATGTTGGCAATCAAACTTTGAAAGGAGGAGAGAAAGTGAAAGAAGCAATGTACTCAATACCTGATTTATGGAATTATAACCCTCTGTACAATGACTTAATAATAATAAAATTATATTTAAAAAAGAAGGGAAAAAAGAGGAGAGAGGACACTAATCCAAGCCATCACAACTACATATAAACCATTCTCTTAGATACTGGCGAAAGGTGATCATAAGGGTGGAAATTATTTTCACCATATCTAGAATATACTATTATATATCCATTTCAGATGTTTAGGTATTTGACAGATATTTAAAATCTTTACTCTCAATTAGCAGGCCTAGACACATAGAATTCTGTATCATATGTATGTGCTTGTTCATCTTTGGAAAGAAGCACCAGTATGAAACTCTGAGATAATATGCATATGGACTTTAGTTCAATCATCAACACTCACTGAAATGAAAAGGAGGAAGATAAACAATACAAGAAAAGATTGCATTGAAGAAGTGAATTTACTGATAGATATTGGTACACGAGAAAAATTATGAATTTAATCTGAAAGCTAAAGTCTCTAAGATGTGGCTCTAAATATTTTTGGTTGATGAACTAAAAAGCAAAGGATTGATCATGTCATACAGATTCCAAAATTTTTCTGCATAACTGGAGAAACAGATCTACAACTTCAAGAAATAATTCATTGTTATCAGCGTACATCCTAGCCCTATCTCCCAATTAAGCTCAGAAATTCTTCCCTTTACTAAAATGTTACTAAATACATCAGAAAGTGATCCTTTTGTCATCTTTTAAATGTGCTGTGTTGATGGATGCTCTTTTGAGTACTGGAAATGATAGTGGGCAACATTACTGTTGAGATGGCATTCCTAATATCTGTGTAAATGATGGATCTCAGAGGAACAGGGACAGCCCAGTTCCCTATATGAAAAGTAGATACAATTACCATAGAGCACATCAGAGAAAAGTAGTCAACAGAATGGACTAAACTGTATGAATCCTCACAATGTCTAACATACTTTGCTGTCCTTAGAAATAAACTTCATACTAAAACCCTACCTACCTATTAAATAACAAAGCAATTCAATAACTAAAGGGCAAAACCTGAATAAAAAACAACTTCTGGGCTGGGAAGGTGGCTCAGTGGTAGAGCGCTTGCCTTGCATGCATGAGGCCCTGGGTTCGATTCCTCAGCACCACATAAAAAATAAAAATAAAAAAATAAAAAACAACTTCTCACTCAATTCTCATACCTAAGTTGGATCCAATGTTCCTTGATCAAAAGAGCCTCATAAAATGGACATAAAATTGTGGATGCCTTTTTAAAACCTTTCCAATAGAAAATATATGTACTATGAATATGTTATATTTAGACTTTGGAATAGTTAGAAATACAAATTAATAATCTAATCCTTTTATGAATATTTTATGAACTTTTAATTCTCCCCTCTTTTTCTCTTCATGTATGCAAACTACATGCTACCTTCTTTCATACTAACAGGAACCTCATATCACATGGAAGAACTTTTGCTCTTCTTCCACATTCTAACCGTCATGAAAACTCCAATCCAGGACTTCCATTTTGGAAAACAGTATAAATATACCTGAAGAAAATAAAAAACAGAACAATCATATGATCCAGCCCTCCCATTATTGGGTATATATCCAGAGAAAAAAAAATGAAATCAATATAGCAAAAGATATCTGCACTCCTATGTTCATTGCAGCATTTATGGCTGACAAGGTAAAAATCAATACAATGACCAATCATCAGGCACATGAACAAAGTAAATGTATTTATATACAATTGAAGTTTGCTCAGCTTTTAAAAAATCAGAAAACCCCATCATTTGTAATAACACAGATGAATGGGGAGATCATTTTGATAAGGGAAATAAGCCAGACACAGAAAGAGAAATGCCCAGATGTTCTTATATGTATATAGAGTATAAAACAATCACACCCATAGGAATGGAGCATATAATGGAGGCTACCAGCCATAGAGAAAGAGGACATTTTGGTCAATTTCTACAATTTTCAGTTCAGTTGGAGGAAAAGGTTCTCACGATCTATTTTGTTGTGTGGTGGCTGCAGTTAATAAGGATGTATTGTATTATATACTTGAAAACCACTAATACAGCAGACTGTCCTTTACCAAAACTAAATAAGTATTTTTTTAAAAACCCAGTCTCTTCTTGTTCTCTCTGGTCCTTTTCAGACGAGCATGCTTTCCTCAGAAAACTTCATTCTATGATGGAAAAAAAATCTTTCCATCCCTTCTTGATATGGACATAGTGTCAATATGGAATACACATTTTGAGTTAGAGGTCTGTCTTCTTTTTTGTTTGTTGTTTAATGTTTTAATTCTTTTGAGAGGTCCGTCTTCTATGAGATAAAAATTACTATCGTAATTCACAAAATTAAAATCTCACAGTGGTTGTTATAAGAGGGAGCTTTCTCATTTATATATTTATATATTCTTCACAGATTGTCCCTTTGCAATTTCCTAAATCTCTGAATATACTATTGTAATTGATATACTCAATGGCCAGCTTAAATCAGAATGTTCACGGTATTGACATAAGATTTATTATGATAGAATCATGAGGAAGCTCTGTCTAGGGATTCCTCTTCCCATCAAGGCTGAAAACCAAAACCAGTAGCTAAATAAATTAGTGTTGCCACCAAAGGCTTGAAAATGCAATGTGTCAGTTTTCACTACATCCCATTTATCTTCCCACTTTGCCTTATATAGCTGAAGAGTTCATGGAGAATAAATCTTAACTAAGTGATGAGTACAGTTGCAAAGGTTTCTCCTGTTGGAGTATCTTATCAGTTGTAAACCAACTGGTACTTGGTATCAGCATTTGGAAAATACTTTTCTCTCCATACCAGTTTTATACTTTGATTACACATAGTTTATTCCCATGAAGAATAAAAAACAAATGCCTGCTCTTTCACTTCAGAGCTAAAGCAACTCTTCTACTCTCTAACCTGATTTTTCTGCAAATTTTCTAATCATCTTGGCATCTCACAGAAAATCTGACCCATTGCACTGAAGACATTATATTGATTGGGCCAGATAAGCAAACTGTGACAAGTATCACTGTAAAACACGCAGACAATATAAGACAGAAAACAGATCCAGGAAAATACAGTTTCACTACCATAGAGTTTTTAGGGATCCATTTACATGAAGTATCTTGGAAAACCTTTAAAAGCAGAAAACCAATTGGGTGCCAATGGCTCACAACCTCAATCCTAGATATTCAGGAGGATGAAACCTGAGAATTGCAGTTCCAAACCAGCCTGAGCAGAAAAGACCCAAAGACTCTATTTTGAATTAATCAGCAAAATGTCAGACTACAGACATGGTTCAAGTGTTAGAGCACCAGCAGGGAGTAAAAACACTGAGTCAGAGCACAAAGCCCTGAGCAACACAAATTTGTACCAGCACAATTTTAAAAAGTTAAGAAAAGACTAATTGTTAACACCTTTCATTGATTGTTGCTACCAAATAGTCATTAGGTTCAGTTGTTTTTTTTTTCATTTGATTTTAGAAATAACTTGTAATGGAATGGAATGTGCTAGTCCAGCACAGATACTGAATGGTCCAAAAGGCTGCTTATTTTCAATGGGCTTAGACAAAGGTAGATTGTGCTGCAGGTCCAGTCTGCTTTACCTGCTGTTCTTTCACTTGGACCATAAGCACCAGAAGATTTGGTGCTACTCAGGATGTCAAATAAAGATGCTGTAGAGAGATTCTAGCAAGCCTGAAAAATAATTGTAGTAACAACACCAAGATTTTGGGAACCAAGTCACATTATTTCCTATACAAATCTCTTCCTGTTCAAGATAAATGTCATGCTGTCATTCAAAGATGGATAAGATGACCATAGAAAAGCTATAACCTCCCTAATTTACAGAAAACACAAGAGAGCTCACTCTTTTATTTCATTTAGTGGTACTTATGGGTGAGTCTTCAAACAGCAATCTCCCAGAATCCTTTTCTAACAGATTGCCCATTATGTTAAAACAATAAGAATATATAGGAAGAAACTGATCAATCTGAAACTTATACATTTACATATCATTCTGAATGGAACAATAATCATGAATACAAACTTACAGTTTAGGCTTACAAGATTTATTCTATTAACAATTCACCTCAAAGTATGCATTGAACGGTAGTTGAGTATTAGAGTTCATAATGAAAAGAAATTCAATCACAATCAAATTTAATAATGGAGCAGATGAGTGTGATCAAAGTACATTGTATGAATACATGAACACGTCAACATGAAACCCCTTTGCACAACTAATTGGTGGTAATAAAAATTACGATAAAATAACAAGAAATATTTTAAAGCCAGGGATATTGTGCTCAAGAAATAATTCAGTATATTGGTTGATCTTTATAGCTTAAATGCAAATATTGTTTCCCTATAAAAACTTCCAAAAATTTGTAATGTTAATAATTTAGTTTGATCCACTTTTTGTTGAAAAATGAGTAGATCCCAGAGATTAGTAAAACACGTGTCAATGACACACATATATGCACATGTGCACACACACACACACACACACACACACACACACACACACACACACACAGTTTCCCAAGTGAATTTGAAAGAATAATCTTTCATTTTTAAATCACCCACAGTAAAAATGTTTTTGTGAGTGTAAAAATTAACAAATCACTGCTGCATTCCTCAAGAGATGGATTTCTTTACGCCACATGATTTATCACCCTAATATGAAGGGCATTTGGGGGAATAAGCAGCATCAGCTTGTGGATCTTTGTCCCAGGGCTTGAGTGAACTTACGTGTGCCTTGTGGCATGCAGGTGTCTCAACAACTTACTTGATTGGGTCCCAAGGGCACTCTTGTAAAAAAAAAAAAAAAAAAAAAAAAAGGTTAGAAAAAGATATGTAAACAGTGGGAAAGAAAAGGAAGTTAATTATATCAGGTGAAAGGCCACCGAATTCTGCTTTAACACCTGCAGAAGTATGGAGTTATTTATACAACAATCTCCCAGGATTTATGGGAGATGTCAATTTTTAAGACATTCTACCTTTCCTTTATTTTTTACTTCCAGCCATCTGTGAATAATATGTACAGAGAGGGGATGATCTGACAAAGCATGAAGCACAACAAACTGTAAGACTTTGAGCCTTGTATAACAAAATATAAAAACAAAGATCAAAGACAGCAGGCGCACTGGATGATTGTTTGGTTTTCTAAAAGAACAGCCCAAAGCAAAGGGGAAAAAATCCCAAACTTCTAAACAACTAGAGGATCAGCAAAACATAAATAAAAGTGTGTTTATCTTATGCCTACCACATCATCATCTCATGTCCCTTTCCTGTTTAAGACTTTAGCCAGCTGGACACATACTAAACTGGGCAGCCTGCTTTAATTTGTTCAGAATGAGAGATTATTTTGAAGTTCTGGTGGTACATTTTATGAAGTCAAATCCAAAACACCAATTCACATGTGTAAATGTGTAATTCTATGAAAATTAAATATACAATAGGATGGAAATGAATTATGTGAAACAACAACAAATTCCAAGCAAATTTAGATTCTAATGCTGATAAATGACTTCCAAGCTTTGAAGAGAAAATTTTCACTCTGTGTAAAGATATTTGCATAATGTTGCTGGGTGTTTTTTGTGTTTTCCCCCACAAAGTGAATGTAAAACAAACAAGGCACATACTTTTTAATTTCTTTTTCTGATTATGATGGTAAGTATTCTCAGTTAGCCAGATTTAAAAATACTTCATAGCTCAGTTTTTCTGCCCAAACCTTTACAGGTAAAAGAAAATAATATTTTAATCCTATACTCTTTAATCAAATGTATATACTAGCTTGATAATGGGTCTTTTCTATCAATTCTCTAATAGGGACTTAACAGTTGCCTTCGTATCCAGAGAATTGAGTTCAGAATGAATAATGTAGTATTTTTATCACACTATCAATTGTGCTGAGTACAATATTATATGTATTAATACAATGACAATGAAACAGAATTACAAACTACATTTAATCTATTGTTATTTTTAAATTTTTTAATCATTGTTTTGTGTGTTTTGCAATAAACAAAGAACACCTTTGAGATCCAAAGAACACCTTCAATCCAAATAAACTGTAAAAGTATCTTTTGGTTTCTCCCCTTTCCATTTCATCCACTATTTGAGCATCACCTAGATGTTTGACTGCACTACATCTGTAATTTGTCCCTTATATTTGTGGAGCCTAAACTAAGAGTACAAATGGAAATCAATATACTATCTTGTAAGCCATAAATCAAACTAACAAACGATTGAATAAAATATATGAAGTCTTCCTACCTTGAAATATGTACTCTAATGAGCAGAAAAATCAAGTTTGTATTTAGAATTTTTGAATAGTTCAGAGTTCTGCAACAGAGCTGAATAGCAAAAGAAAAGACAATTCCTAATCTTCGTTCCATGGGCTTTTTTCCACCATCACCAGCAGTTGACATGATGGCCATTTTAGCCTGTTGTTCATGTACTGCACATGACAATTCATTGGCTGCCCTTTGGGTTTAGGTTTGCATAGGTTAAATGTCCATCCCTGGGAGGAAAAAAACTAGATTAAGCGCCTTTACAGACCCATAAAATGTGTTTGAGACTATCTGTGTAAATGATTTCAGGGTCCTAGGTACTCCAGGGATAGAAAGCAAGCTCTAAGTGAGTACACTCCCTTGTCTCAGAAGGGAGAACAGCTGGAGATAGTGCAAAGTGGTCCTTACATAAACAGTGCCTTGGGAAGAGCTCTCTGTTCCTTGATACATTAATGAAAATGTATCTTTCTGCATTCTCTACCATCTTGAAATCATTCTACAAATAAATGTCATATCCAAAACTATGTTTATATTCAGTTCTTGGGTATATACTTTTTCCTGAACCCTCTAACCTGGAATAAAAGCATCACAATCCAAATATTTGTTTTACCTAGAAACTTTTAAAGTCGTCTTATACTCTTTCTTCTCCATTTGATTCTTTTGCTACAATACCTCTACCATGAATAAGCTCTTCTTCATTCAAATAGTATTGTACTTGGCAAATCCCTCCTTTTCTACACTATATAGCAATAGCCTCATTTTTGGGAACTATCTATATATTTTATGAGATAAAGTCTCACTGTATAACTCCTATTGACATGAAATTCATTTTTTAACCTAGAATTCATGATCTTCCTGTGCCTGCTTCCTAAGAGGTAAGATTACAGCTCTGTACAACCACACCCAGCCTCTTAACTGGCTTTTCTTTAAGTGTCATATTCTAGCTCAGTTCATTCTTTTTCTTTCCAAGGCATTTTCAATCCAGTTATTCTTAACTTTAAATACCTTTTATGCCTACTTATTGACAACAGAAAAAGATAGCATCTGAGATTAACATAGAGCCATTTTTCAATTTGAACCTAGCCTCATGATTCTTCCCTGACCTTACCCTATCTTTTGCTTCACTATACTGGAGTCTGTATCATTCATAAAATATTTCACACCTTTTCATTTTTTTCCATTTTTTTTACACTTTTCTGGGAGGCCCTTCTTCACTTCTTTTTTGTCCACCCATCCTGCTCAAGTGTTCCCACTTCTACATAAACCTCTCTGAGCCCCAAGCAAATTTAATGATTTATTATTTTCTTCTCTGTGTCCTCATTGGACTGCATTTCTTTTTTTGGGGGGAGGGGGTACGGTTGTGGGGCCTGAACTCTGGGCCTGAGTGCTGTCCCTCAGCTCTTCAGCCCAAAGCTAGCACTCTACCACTTGAACCACAACGCCACTTCCAGCTTTTTTCTTTTTGCTTATGTGGTGCTGAGGAATCGAACCCAGGGCCTCAGGCATGCAAGGCAAGCGCTCTACCACTGGGCCACCTTCCCAGCCATGGACTGCATTTCTAACCCTTTACATTTATCAACTAGCATACTTCATACTGAACTTAGCTCAGTGGTTGATTTGTATTAATTTTTTTATTTTGGATTTCTCCTAGAAGCACAAGCTGCAAAAAAGATTTATTCCCAACAGTTCATCTGAGCAGTGGAGGAATTGTAGTAAAGTAGAAGAAAAAGAGGACAGCCAAGAAAATTTAACTCATCAAGCCGGACAATGTTGGCCAATAGTTTGGGCTATGCAACCTCCTAAAAGGCATGGCGAATGAGGGCACACTTGCTCCCCATGAATTCTCCCTTGTTGCTTCCAACTTTTTCCAGGGAGAATTGCCGTCCTTATTTGTGGGTTTGGGTATGTTTTTTTTTTTTTTTTTTGGCAGTCGTGGGGCTTGAACTCTGGGCCTGGGCGCTGTCCCTCAGCTCTTCAGCTCAAGCCGAGCACTCTACCACTTGAGCTACAGTGCCACTTGAGTTTGGTTTTTTTTCTTTTTTTTTTTGAGAAACATTCTCAAGCACAGAAATTCAGACACTTGTGAGATATGAAGAGCACTGTGTGGAAACACTTAATCAGACATCAAGAAGCTAAAATAACAGCATAGGTAAAGCAGAAAATGACAATTTATGGTCTTTCCATTATTGCCCATTTATTGATTGATTGATTGATTGATTATCAGTCCTAGGGCTTAAACTCTGGGCCTGGGCACTGTCCCTGAGCTTCTTTTGTTCAAGAGCCACAGTGAGACTTCCAGCTTTTTTCTGCTTATGTAGTACTGAGTAATCAAACCCAGATCTTCATGCATGTTAGGCAAGCAGTTTACCACTAAGCCACATTCATAGCCTGCTCATTTATTTCTTAATAGCTAGCAACTCCACTAGCTGAGGGCCAATGATGCCTCAATCTCTTTATCAGTTGTACTTGTAGGGCTCTCCCACCTGTAATCCTAGCTAGATCTGAGGATCCTAGATCTGAGGATCACAATTCAAAGCTAGCCTGGGCAGAAAAATCCCAGTAAGACTGTTATCTCCAATTAACCACTCAAATCCGGAAGTGGTGCTGTGGCTTAGGCTAGCCTTGAGCCAAAAGAGGGTCAGGGCAGGCGCTCAGGCCCTGAGTTCAAGCCCTACAACCAAAAGAAAAAAACATTCTAATTGATTTTTGTCCTCTTACCATTTAAAGATACCTATTCTAAAAGACAGTTTATAGAGGAAGGAACTGATCCTCAAATAATTTAATTCACAGAATTTGAGGGAGATACTTCAGGAGACAGAGTTAAGATCATCCAGAATAGTCATCTAAACCCAGGAACTCCAAAACAATAGAAATGCTTAATACAAAGAGCTTAAAAGAACTTATCTTCTACTAATATTTAATTTTAGAGTAAAAATTTTTGCTTATCTGAAACTCTTCAGTCATTCTGTTCCTAACTTAGAAAAGAGATTACATTAGAGCCAAATTTTAAAACCTAACTAGGATTTAGTTATTTTTTCAATAAGTAACTAAGGAAATATTTCAAACAATGTCTTGCTTACTGTTATTAGAAATCAAAGATAAAAGTATTAGAGTGCTAATGGCTTATGTCTCATGTAATACGGGGTACTCAGGTGGCTAAGATCTGAGAATCATGGTGGTTCAAAGCAAGCATGGGCAAGAAAGTCCATGACACTCTTATCTCCAATTAACCAGCTGTAGTTCAAGAGGTAGAATGTCAGGCTTGAGTGAAAAACCTTAGAGATACTACCCAGGCCCTGAGTTCAAGCTCCAGTACCAGAAGAAAGAAAAAAAAAAAAAGAAAAGGATAAAGAAATTATAGGGCCAAACTAGTCAGCAAAGATACTACATTTCATTACAGAAATCATGTGAACATGTTCTACATGCATAAATATATGATGTTATTAAAAATACTAATGGATTTTCAGTATAAAAGTACTAATTCAGTTGGTAGTTAATGTTTCTTTCTTTTTTTAATTTTTTATTGTGAAAATACCATACAGAGGGGTTACAATTACATGGGCAAGGAAATGGGTACATTTCTTACCAAGCATTGTTGCCTCCTCCTTTGTTTCCCCTTCCCATCCCTTCCCATCCCCCATCCCCAACACCCTCCCCCACAAAGCTGTAAAGTTCATTTTTCGACATAACATCTTGTACATTTTATTGTTGCAATGGGTCCACCTGTATCCCTATTTAAACAATTTGTTTTTCCCTCCCCCTCCACAAATTATACCAATATCAAATACAGTGAACGCAAGGGTTATACTATGGGGGAGCGACATACAAAGCAACAAAGAAATAATCTTATAAATGTGTTAAAATAATCGCATGAAAGAAAAAAACATTTTAATACATATCTTAGGGTTCATTTCCCGAACATCAACTTATCTGACCTTTTCTGCTTGACTCAGACATATACTAGATATTGCAAATAAGAGAAACCATGGGACCTATGTTTCTTTGGGCCTGGCTTACTTCAATTAATATAATTTTTTCCAAACCTTTCCATTTCCTAACAAATGGGGCAATGTCATTCTTTCTGATGGAATTCCATTGTGTGTGTGTGTGTGTGTGTGTGTGTGTGTGTGTGTGTGTGTGTGTGTGTGTGTGTGTGTATGTATATATCACATTTTCTTGATCCATTCATCTACTGATAGGCAACTGGGTTGGTTCCATATCTTAGCTATAGTAAATAATGCGGCAATAAACATAGTCATGCTGGTAACTTTAGTGTGGTCTTGTTTGTAAACATTTGGGTAAATGCCCAAAACTGGGATTGCTGGGTCATAGGGGAGCTCTATGTGGAGTCTTTTGAGGACCCTCCATACTGCTTTCCAAAGTGGTTGAACAAGTTTACATTCCCACCAACAATGCAGTAGGGTTCCCTTCTGTCCACATCCCCTCCAGCATCGGTTGTTATTAGAGTTCTTGATTTTTGCCACTCTAACTGGAGTGAGGTGGTATCTCAATGTTGTTTTGATTTGCATTTCTTTTATGGCTAGGGAGGTTGAGCATTTCTTCATGTGTCTATTGGCCATCCTTCTTTCCTCTTCAGAGAAGTTTCTCTTTAAGTCTTTAGCCTACTTATTTATCTGGCAGTTGTTTCTTTGAAAATTTGTTGTTGGGTGATTTAATTTTTTGAGTTCCAGGTATATTTTAGATATGAGACCCTTGTCTGTTGTATGACTAGTGAAGATCTTCTCCCAATCCGTGGGCTTTCTATTGATTTTGCTGGCTATGTCCTTTCCATGCGGAAGCTCTGCAATTTCATGCAATCCCATTTGTCCAACCTTTCTTTGATTTGTTGTGTTTCCGGGTCTCTATTAAGAAAATTTCTGCCTGTGCCAACAAGACCTAGGGTTTCTCCTATTCCATCCTGTAATGTTTTCAGAGTGTCTGCTTTGACCCCGAGGTCTTTGACCCATTTGGAGTTGATTCTGGTACAGGGTGATAGATAAGGATATAGCTTTAGTTTTCTACAAATAGTTAACCAATTTTGCCAGCACCATTTACTGAAGAGGCTGTCTTTCTTCCATTCTATTGTTTTAGCTCCCTTATCGAAGATTAGATGGCTATAGGTCTGTAGGTTCATTTCTGGGTTTTCAATTCTATTCCATTGGTCCTTGCCAGTACCAAGCTGTTTTGATTACTATGGCTTTGTAGTAGAGTTTGAAATTTGGTATTGATAGGTATTGATATTCTTCCAGCACTGTTCTTTCTGTTGAGGATCGTTTTTGCTATTTGGAGTCTCTTATTGTTCCATATGAATTTTTGGATTGCCTCTTTTATTTCCTTGCAGAATGAGTTTGGAATATTGATAGGTATTGCATTGAATTTGTAGATAGCCTTGGGAAGTATTGCCATTTTCGTGATGTTGATCTTTCCAATCCAGGAACATGGGAGTTTTTGCCACTTTCTAAGTTCTGTTTTGATTTCCTTTTTCAAGTTTTTAATGTTGAAATGGATTTTTTTAATTTATTTTTTTAAATCCTAGAGGTTGGCCCATTGTAACAATGAGATGCACACAAGACATTATCTTGAAAACGAACTTTAACTTTGGGGGTGGGGGAAGGGAAGAGTTGGGGAGGTGAGAGGGAAGGTATTGTAGGGGAAAAACAAAGGAGGAGGTGCCAGTGCTCAATAGGAAACATCCTCATTACCTTACTCATGTAACTGTAACCCCTCTGTACAGTATCTTCACAATAAAAAACATATACAGAAAAATACTAGAGGTGTAAGATGTAATCCTAGCTACTTAGGAAATTGAGATGTGGAGGACTGTAATTTGAGGCCAGTCTAAGCAGAAAAGCTCACAATGCTCCATCTTCAAAATAACCAGCAAAAGGCCAAACTGCAAATGTGAATCAAGTGATATAGAATATCAGCCAAGCAAAGTGGGAAGCCCTGAATTCAAATCCTAGTATCACCAAAAATAATTCCCAATCATTATGTATTTGAGTGAGAAATTACAACGTGTTTTTACCCTTTTGGAATCTCAAAACATTAAAAATAGGAATTTTAGTGTCTCCAGTACACTCATAGGGGACACGTCATTGTACCTCATGAATATTCATTAGGTCAACCTTGCTGTCAGTCTCCTCAAAGGGGAAGAAACACCTGGAAGTTACTTAAATATAAATTTGTCTCACTAAGAAAATAGTTCTACAAAGAGTATGGACAGCCTGATACATGTTGACGTAAGTGGGATATCACCCCAATGCTATAAAACAATATTAACTATTTTGATTTTAAAAAAGAAAAAAAGCTCAATCAAAAATTAGTGTCCATTTGGCATTAACTTAAAACAAGGAGAATAATTTAGTATTGTAGCTCTGGATAAATCCTAGACAAAAGTTTCCCTTTATGATTTTAATGTTTTTAAGAAAAAATTAAGAGATCTGAGGTTTGTGGTTCAAAGCCAGCCCTGGCAAGAAAGTTCATGAGACTCTTATCTCCAAGTAATTACTGAAAAATCCAGAAGAGGAGCTGTGGCTAAAGTGGTAGAGTGCTAGCCTTGAGCACAAAAGTTCTGACACAGTACCCAGACCCTGAGTTCAAACTCAGGACTGGTAGAGAAAAAAGGAGGTAATAAGTAACTCTTCCATTTATTTGTGGGGGGGGGGAGGGGAACCACTAAGGTTTAAAATCAGGGTGTCACACTTATTAAGTGTTCTACCACTTGAACCACTCTCCCATATCTGTAATCAATAGTTTCCATACTTCAGCACTTGTTAATGGGTGTGTATATAATGTGTATAATTTATATTAACTGACTTTCCTCACAAACTTTAATAAAGATCTTAGTTGTGACTTTTTCTAGGAAAAATGAAAAAAGAATCCCTGAGTTGTTAACTATATGAAGAGCAATAACACAAAAGGTAAATCAAAACCTTTGGGTGAATAGAAAAGAAATGTCTAGGAAAGAACAATTAGTATTGTTTTTCAATAGAAAAAAAAACATAATTATTCCTGGTTTAGTCCAAGAATGGGACTTATCAGTCAGCGATCTAGCATGTTTAATGATTTATACTGGTAAGAATAATCTAAAGGAAAGAGGAAGCAAGAAGACAAGGAAGGGAAGGGAGTAAGAGGACAAGAAGAGAGCCAAAATTAAACAATGATAAATTTTCTAATGAATTATGTATTATAAACATTCTCATTTGTACTAAGAATGTTTATAATCTCAGCATTCAAGAAACAGCAGCTGGAAGGTAGTAAGCTCAAAGTAAGCCTGGGCTAAAAGAGTGAATTCCAGTCCACCTTGGGCTATACAGCATGACCCTGACTCAAAGAAAATTAATAAAATAAACCAAAGCATTATGGTTTTTATCCATATAAGCTGTGTTAAGTTCTAATTCATCCATAAAACTCTTTCTATCTCATTTGTATTCTGCATTTATAAATTCTGTCTGAAGTAAAATAAGCAATTGGGTAACATTTGCAAACTTTTATAAATACTGTTTTAATGGTTTTATATTTCTGAATCCTTCCTTTTGGATTCCAGATAGTGATATCAAACACTATGAAAGTGTTTATTGTTTTGCGGTGACTGGGACACTTAAATGGCACGTGTGTGCATTTTAGACTCTCTTAAAATTCACTCTTCTGTAGTTCTGACCTGTATAACTCAATCACATAGGATTATAGGTACTGTTATTTTTTATATCAGGTTAACACACAAAGATTATCAGTTTCACAAAATGATTATCAGTCGAGTTCTTGCTAAAATACTTTAGCCTAAATGGAAATATCATTATTTTATTTCCAGATGAGTTCTGAGATCATTATATTTCCAACCATGGTAACTACCCAAAAGCAGTGTTAGCAATATAATTCACCTCTTTTAAGAGGGAGAATTCTTAGAAGGTCATGAATTGGCATTAATTAGCTTTAGATCTAGCTTTAATTTATCTATTAATATTTTTATTTACTCAACAAATATCTATTACATTTCTTCTATTAGTAGTGCTTGCACTGAACATCAATGGTATGTTAGAGTAGTCAACATGCACCTGCTCCTATGGAACCATTACCTGATACATTTGTAGTATTCCTTTAAAAAGGTGCATGCTTTCTAACTGGAAAACAGTATACAACAAAAAGGCCAATCCTATTAACAGAGTCTCTTTTATCTTTACCAGGGATCATTCACTAAGGATTAAAACTCATGCCAATTTTTTACTTTGTATTTTTGTACCATATTATCAAATCAAGAATCATTCCGCTTCTGGAATTGATTATCTTTTCTGGTCCAAACATTATTATTTCCTTTTGTCACTACTTCACTTTCATAACAAATGTCATTTCATATTATCTAAAGCTTAATGTCTCTTAATCTATCTTTTTTTTTTTTTTTTTTGGGTCCGGTTGTGGGGCCTGAACTCTGGGCCTGGGTGCTGTCCCTCAGCTCTTCAGCTCAAGACTAGCACTCTACCACTTGAGCCACAGCACCACTTCCGGCTTTTTTCTTTTTGCTTATGTGGTGCTGAGGAATCGAACCCAGGGGCTCAGGCATGCAAGGCAAGCGCTCTACCACTGAGCCACCTTCCCAGCCCTCTTAATCTATCTTTTACATTGTATCAGCCTACATTTTTTCCTTCTTTGCTGAACAGCCTATAGTTCATGAGCCATCATTGTCTACTACTGCTTTCTATTCTATCTTAACCTTGAACAAATTCAAGGATCTGTGTTTCTGTCATTATAAACAACCTGCGTCCTAGATAGATAATGGAAAATAAAATAAAACAACAGGATTCTACTGATTTGTTTCATTACAAAAGAAACATCTCCAAAGTCATTAAATCATCATCGCTACGTAACATACTTAATAACTGCATAAAATACTTCTTTTCATCTCTTTTTGGCCATGTGGTCTCCACCAAGCCCGGGAGAGATGAGCAGTTTGGGAAAATAAACTCCTCTTCCTGCCTGAAAAAAAAATACTTCTTTTCATTTCCCTGTAATTATAATAATATTTCAGAATGTATCTGTCTAATAAGGCTAGGTGTCAACTATTTATTACCTTAAAAACTTAAAAAGCGGGGGGCGGGGGGAGAGGGGAGGCTGGGAAGTGATGTGAAGGGTAAACAAAGGAGGAGGCTGCAATGCTTGGTAAGAAATGTACGCATTATCCTGCCCATGCAATTGTAACCCCTCTGTACAGTATGATCACAAATAAAATAAAATTTAAAAAATTTAAAAAAAACTTAAAAAGCATTGCTTTCATCTACACATCAAGAGTGTTTTTAACTTCTTATCTTTAACTTTATCTATAATCTAATCTGTCCCTTTGTCCAATACTAAATCTTCACCCTCCTCCCCTCAAATACAGCTTCACTGTTTTCATACTCTCTCCCTTAACTTCTACTATTCTACTCATGCTGGAATCTCTTCCATTTACCAAACTTATTCTCGGCTTTGAATCTCATACCTTATAATCCTGTAGTTTGTGAATTACATTAATATTTAAGTAATACATAAAAACCAAGCACATTGAGTATCTTGGGATATTGTAATATGCCTAGGTTGTATAACCATATTAAATGCATCTATTCTCTCAAATATTGATCACTTCTTTGTGGTGAAAATATCAACAAGCATAGCTAGCAAGTGCATGCCATATATTTCTTCACATTTTTATAGTAAAGATTCTCAGATCATCCTGTTAGCAGCTTTTGCACTATGTTTATCAACCCATGGCCATCTATTTATAAATCTTTTCCAATGAAATTGCCCAAAATGACTTCTTAATTGACACATTTAACTGAAACATTTTCTTAAATACATCATCATATAATGCATAATTAACCACAGCTAACACTATTAATAACTGCTTGAATGCATTTTCCTCCTTTATTTTCATGAACCTATAATTTACTGGTTTTCTATCCTTCCTTTCAAACCAGTCTTTCCTTGCAGTTCTGGAAGTCAAATGCAAAGCCTTGTGCTGGTAAGCAGGAGTTCTATCATTGAGCTTCACCTCTAGCCCTCCAAATGTTTTGTTTTTGTTTTTGTTTTTTACCCCCTCCAACTATTCTCAGCATTCTCTTTCTCACATTTAACTTGCACTCCCTTCAGCTCTAACCTCAGAACGCTTTATTTTTGGCGGGGGAGGGAGGGCGTTACCACAGCTGTTGCATAATTTAGGTTTTTTTTTTTTAACCTCAGAACTCTTTTTGTGTTAGATATTCCATTTTGTTCATTTCAATTGTAAACATGATTTCATCCAGTACACAAGTGCTGATGGCCCCCAATTTATAGAACTACTTTGGCTTTAATTACATTGCCCTCTTGAATCAACAGACTTAAGTAGTCTACTGATAATTACCAACCAAAGGAGTTAGTTCAAATAAACATAAAAACATCCATTTATTTGTTCTTTACAATAATTCTTTGAGGCAGGCGCTATCATCTTTATTTTATAGTCAAAAAAACCTGAAGCCAAGGGAGCTCACCCAAGATGATATAGAAAATATTAATGGTAAGGCAATTTTGGCCTTATTGTATGCTAAATTGTCCATTTCAAACTCCAGCAAGACAAGTCTGGAGACACTTAAGCTGAATGACTCTCTTCTGTATCTTGGATTTCCCGGTACCAAACACAGTTTAATACCTTTCTCTAAGTTTTTTCTGAAAAACCCATCTTGCTAATTAACTTCTTAAGGCCCAGGCAATATGTTATTTTGTAAGTATACAAAACCCAGCATAATTTTTCACACACAATAGAATTGTATTTTAGTTGAGTAACTCCATTAAAATGTCTACTGTAACACTTCTATCTATTTCGTTGTCCTCTACTTGTTAGTATATGAGATAACAGCCAAGTAACTTTTCTTTGTCTTCCTGGAGACAATTTTTAAAATTAATTAATTAATTTTTTAAAGTTATCTTATTTATTTTTTGTTTATGTGGTACCAAGGAATCAAACCCAGGGCATCATGCATACTAGGCAAGCAATATACCACTAAGCCACATTCCTAGGCCTTGAGAGAGTTCTTTGAAAGATAAGAGACACTTCATTTGTTTTGCTTAAATGAACCAAATTAAATGAAATATACTTGGAAAAAGTTATATTAAGTGAAGTAAGCCAGGCCCAAAGAAACACAGGTCCCATGGTTTCCCTTCTTTGCAATAACCAGTATATGTCTGAGATAAGCAGAAACAATCAAGTAAGTTGATGTTAGGCAAAATGAATCCCAAGATTAGGACTCAAATGGTTTTTCTTTCTTGCTATTGTTTCTAACATATTTATAAGATGATTTCTTTGTTGCTTTGTATGTTCCCCCCACACATTCAGTATAACCCCTGTTTTCACTATATTTGATGTTGGTATAATATGTGGAGGGGAAGGAAAAAACCAAATTATTTAAATAGGGATACAGGTGGACCCATTGCAACAATGAGATGTTCAAGTCATTATGTCAAAAAACGAACTTTACAACTTTGGTGGGGGAGAGGGGAGGATCAGTTTGGGGAGGGGGGTATGGGAAGGGATGGAAAAGGGAAACAAAGGAGGAGGCAACATTGTTTGATAAGAAAGGTATTTGTTATCTTGCCCATGTATGTACGGTATTTTCACAATAAAAAAAAGAAATATATTATTTTGAAGTTATTGTTTGGACATTATGTTGTGTGCATAACAGGTCAAAAGAAGCAATCTCTTATGGTTCAATAAATTTATTTGAAATTTATATCATTTTCTCAAAAACATTGATATATAGTAGGCCGAGATTTACTAGCATGTAGATTCAAATCTAGCTTTCAGTTTATTTAAATCATTAGATATGCCAATTTCCAAAGAATATTTCCAATATTTCTTTATTTTAGTCCGAAAAAACTATGTATGTTTAAACATTTATTACATATAGAGAGACTAAAAGGAAGATTATATTCTTACCTAACTCATAATGGAGGTCAGTTTCTAGAAAGTAGGATTGTAAGTTGATTTCCTGAACTATAAGTATTAATTCCATTTGTATTTTCTACAAGGAATGTGTATTCCTTTAACTTTAAACTTTGTGAGTAATTTTATATAGTTTAACAGGTAAATTTCAATGAGAAGCAGAACTTCTGTTTAAAAAAAACATAAATATTTCAAGTAGAATCTTCCATAACATAATTAGTTTAATGAGATTTACTTCCTAAATAAGCAATTAAACTCCCTTGGAGAGGGCCCAAGATGAACCTCATGTCAAATTCTGAGAAAATTATATTGTTTCAAATGTATCCCTTACCCTTCAATGAAATTGTTTCTTTTTACCTGCTGCTCACACACACACACACACACACACACACACACACACACTAAGACTCAAACAATAACTTCAGACTAATACATTCTAGTTCCTTTGTAGTTGTGGAAGTGGAAGGGAAGGGATGGGAAGGGGAAACAAAGGAGGAGGCAACAATGCTTGATAAGAAATGTACTCATTACCTTGCTCATGTAATTGTAACCCTTCTGAACAATATTTCCTCAATAAAAAACTTATAAAAAAAAAAAAAGAAATTGTTAGTAAGACTTCCTGAGAGTTTTCTTACTAGCAACTTCCAAAGCACTTCTTTTTTAAATCCAAACAGTGGCTTAAGTTTCCAAATCAGCAACAATGCATGTTTAGGCTAAAAAAAGATTAAAATACATTTCAAACCAAATATTTCAAAATCAATGTCTTTCATGTTTACTCATCAGTTTTTCAGTTCCGGATTTTATGTACTCCCAGCAACAGTTGATACTTTTGCTTTTGGTTTTGAATAACATAGGATTAACCTGCCTGAGGCCATCTGCTGTTCTTTGTCCTGCCATGGCAATGCTATGGGCTTAAGAATTGCTTTGTATGGTTTCTTCTTAAGGGAGAAGAGCACTTTCTATCACACAGCAAGCTTCAGTGATATACAAAGCACCTATGACATATGTCAAGCAGGACAGGATGTTGCCTTATGTGTGAATGTTACTTGATAGTGTAGCAGATGAGAAGGTACACTTCGCTTATTTTTCTTTTTTCTTTTATAATTTATTTAAAACATGCCTTGCAATATGGATCCTGTATGTTACTTAACACATTATGAGGTTTCCTGCACTTCATCTTATGAATCACTGTTGATACTTACAATCAAAATATAAATAAAGCCACAGTTCTAGTTATTATGTTTAATAAACTTTTAGGCAATCAATATTGATTGCCTTTTACAGAAGAAGAGGCTTCAGAGAAGAAGGATGCTTTCATTCCAATTTCAAAAATTCCTTAACATAATTTTAGAAAACTCAAAATAATAGGAATTAAATAACTCCGCTATGACAGTGCAATGAATAAGGGTAAATAAAATCATGTTGATTCAGTAAGAAAAGTTTATAGAAACATTCCAACAGTCACTTACACTAAATTGCAAACAAACAATGATATATATTATCATAAAGAATATACTGAAAGCTATTACGGAGACTACCCTAGGATTCCTTCTCCTCTAAGAAAATGTATTGTAATCTTAAATACCAGCATTCATTTTATGATGGCAAAGCATCCGCAAGATTTTTATTGTCTTCATAATAAACAAAAGATAAAACTCACAAATAGATCACTTGATCTTTTCTCTTTTTATTTCCTTCCAGGTTAAAATGCTTCCATCTCAAATTGTAACGCCTTTATACACAAATTTAAAGATAACACTAATAACAAATAAAATGCTTCCATCTCTAAATAATTGGATTTCTCTTAAATATGCAGCTGTGTTCAACCCACCAAGCTTCAACAGGATCGTCTTAATATTTAGTATTTTCCAGGAAATCAGCTTAGTGTGCTCACTAAGCCTCCCAGCTTCCTGGCAATATGCTGCTTTCTTTGGACATACAGAGAATCCTCTCCCTGGCCTTCTTCTGTATTGGTTATGGTACTGGTGCTCATCAGGCTTCTTACATAATACCCAGTGATTGCTAGAAACATTCACCATGCCTGTGGGAGCTCAATCAGCACTGAAGCCCTAATTTTATTTATTTAGATGTATATGTAATTAGTGAATTGTTATGAAATATTTGGTCATCAGATTCAACTATTTATAGAATGCATGCCACAACTCATGGGCCATAAGTCATGAGGCTATGGAAAAATAACTGTGGTCTAGCATCCTCCCAAAGGAAGCAGGGGTGACCTGTTAAAGTTCAGAAGAAGATTCACTGTGAAAAGATGAATACAGTTATCTCCAGAAATAGCAAACTTTAAAGATTCCCTTTTGACATGTTTACATATGAAATCACAATGACATCTCTAATGCTACTGTTTCCAGGATTCAATGATTACACATATGCCTTTCAACTCAGCAGACTTGAGAAGAGAGAATTAAGCAGCTAAAAAAACTTTCGTGTAACACATTATTATTGCATTGTTAAAATACAAGAGCTACAAATCTAAAGAAAATCCATCCAGAGGAGTGGTTTTCTATCTATTGTATTTTGTATATCCCAGGAATACAGACCATGCTGCTAGTAGAAAAGTTTTTTGTTTTTTGGGGTTTTTGGGGGGTCTGGTAGTGGGGCCTCAACTCTGGGCCTGGGCGCTGTCCCTCAGCTCTTCAGCTCAAGGCTAGCACTCTACCACTTGAGCCACAGCGCCACTTCCGGCTTTTTTCTTTTTGCTTATGTGGTGCGGAGGAATTGAACCCAGGGCCTCAGGCATGCAAGACAAGCGCTCTATCACTGAGCCACCTTCCCAGCCCCCTAGAAAAGTATTTTGAATACAAAATATTCTTTGAAAAATAAGTTCAAGTTTTCATTTATGCTGAACCAAATGCAATCCTCAAATCATTATAAATTCTTTGCTTCTTTTCATTTAAAATATTTTCCACATCTGGAAGGTGATACCCAAGATAGAGGACATAAAATATATCTTCAGAACATACTAGTTAGCCCTACAACTTAGAAAACTTGAGTGAGCTCAAGTAGTATATAAAACTCATTTAACAATAAGCCTAAGACACTCTGAAAACATTACAGGATGGAATAGGAGAAACCCTAGGTCTCCTTGGCTCAGGCCGAAATTTTCTGAATAGAGACCCGGAAGCACAACAAATCAAAGAAAGGTTGGATAAATGGGATTGCATAAGGTTGCAGAGCTTCTGCAGGGCAAATGACATAGCTAGCAAGATCAATAGAAAGCCCACCGATTGGGAGAAGATCTTTACTAGCCATACAACAGGCAAGGGTCTCATATCTAAAATATACTTGGAACTCAAAAAATTAAACCACCCAACAACAAATCCTCAAAGAAACAACTGCCCAATAAATAAGTGGGCGAAAGACTTAAAGAGAAGCTTCTCTGAAGAAGAAAGAAGGATGGCCAATAGACACATGAAGAAATGTTCAACATCCCTAGCCATAAAAGAAATGCAAATCAAAACAACATTGAGATATCACCTCACTCCAGTTAGAACGGCAAAAATCAAGAACTCTAACAACAACAGATGCTGGAGGGGATGTGGACAGAAAGGAACCTTACTTCATTGTTGGTGGGAATGTAAACTTGTTCAACCACTTTGGAAAGCAGTATGGAGGTTCCTCAAAAGACTTCACATAGATCTCCCCTATGATCCAGCAATCCCACTTTTGGGCATTTACCCAAATGTTTACAAACAAGACCACACTAAAGCTACCAGCACAACTATGTTTATTGCAGCATTATTTACCATAGCTAAGATATGGAACCAACCCAGATGCCCCTCAGTAGATGAATGGATCAAGAAAATGTGGTATATATACACAATGGAATTCTATGCCTCCATCAGAAAGAATGACATTTCCCCATTTGTTAGGAAATGGAAAGGTTTGGAAAAAATTATATTAAGTGAAGTAAGCCAGGCCCAAAGAAGCATAGGTCCCATGGTTTCCCTTATTTGCAATATCTAGTATAGGTATGAGTCAAGCGGAAAAGGTCAGATAATGTGATGTTAGGAAAATGAACCCTTAAATATGTATTTTAATGTTTTCGTTTCTTTCATGCATGTGTTTCTAACGCATTTATAAGATTATTTCTTTGTTGCTTTGTATGTCCCTCCCCCACAGTGTAACCCCCGCTTTCACTATATTTGATGTCAGTATAACATGTGGAGGAGATGGGGACAAACAAGTCGTTTAAGGATTCAGGTGGACCTGTTGCAACAATGAGAAGTACAAAATGTCATGTCAAAACCAGCTTTACAATGTCGGTGTGGGGGGGGGGAGGGGGGTATAATTGGGTGGGGGGAGGGGGGAGGCTGGGAAGGGAGGTGAAGGGTAAACAAAGGAGGAGGCTGCAATGCTTGGTAAGAAATGTATGCATTATCCTGCCCGTGTAATTGTAGCCCCTCTGTACAGTATGTTCTCAAATAAAATAAAATTAAATTAAAAAAAATAAAAAACAATAAGCCTAAGAAAACAAACTGCACAATGTCCACATCTCTTAATGCTGCTATGCAGCCACAAGCCATCAAGTCAGAGGTCAGCTTCCAGGGAGATAAAGCCTAATACGAGTTAAATGTGTAGAATTAATTGTATTTTATGCAAGCCAGAAATCTTATGACATATTATTCAAGAACCATGACAAAACTGACCAGGCGATTACATAGAAGCTTAAGAAAATAATTAGTCATTTTGGCATGTACCCAAATGATCACAAACAAGACCATACTAAAGCTACCAGCACAACTATGTTTATTGCATCATTATTTACCATAGCTAAGATATGGAACCAACCCAGATGCCCCTCAGTAGATGAATGGATCAATAAAATGTGTTATATACACAAAGGAATTCTATGCCTCCATCAGAAAGAATGACATTGCCCCATTTGTAAGGAAATGGAAAGACTTGGAAAAAATTCTATAAAGTGAAGCAATCCAGGTCCAAAGAAACATAGGTCCTATGGTTTCCCTTATTGCAATAACTAATATATATCTGAGACAAGCAGAAAAGGTCAGATAAGTTGATGTTAGGCAAAATGAACCTGAAGATAAGGACTCAAATGGTTTTTCTTGGTTGCTATTGTTTCTAACATATTTATAAGGTGAATTTTGCTTTGCATGTCCCTCCCCCACAGTATAACCCCTATTTTCCCTGTATTTGATGTTGGTATAATTTGGCGAGGGGAAGGGAAAAAACAAATTATTTAAGTAGAGATACAGGTGGACCCATTGCAACAATGAAATGTACAAGATGTTATGTCTAAAAACGAACTTTACAGCTTTGGCTGGGCGGGGGGGAGTGAGGATGGGAAGGGATGGGAAAGGGAAACAAAGGAGGAGGCAACAATGCTTGACTAAGTAATGTACTCATTACCTTGCCCATGTAATTGTAACCCCTCTGTACAGTATTTTCACAAGAAAAAATAGTCAAAAATATTCTTCAGTATTGTGGCATTGAGCGAGGATTTGAATATTAACGCACTGGAGGAAAAGTAAATGCTATGGTAAAAATTAAAAAAGCTTCATGAGCAAAAACTATTCTGTACTTAAGTAATTCAGAAATGGTCATTTGACTGTCTGCCATATAACAGAGGGGAAAAAGCCTGCAAAAGTCTATTGGCTTGAATCTGGGTCCATGTCTGGTTTCCTCAGTATAACATACCAAGGGCTATGAATTTTATAAGTAGTGGGGAAAAGATTGTTTCTGAACATGGATACTGAAAGTTAGATTATGTCTTTGCTTCCTCAAGATTGCTCTGGCAGTTAGAAAACCAGACAGATATAAGAGAAAATAAAAGGCAAGAGGCAAGGAGCAAGTTAGAGATTAGAGTTAATAAGGACATGTATTACAGGGTCCTAAGAGAAATAAAAAGGAGTCAAAACATAGATCATTATTAAATTTAGATAGTAACTGAATGGTTTTGTTGATCTACCGCATATATTCAACCTTGATATTAAATTACAGCCTTTGGTTACAAAGATAATATCCCCACAATAATGTGACACTCCATGCTGATAATCTGATACGAGCCTCAGAAATAAGGAAAGCATGCCATTGTCAATACATCATGGATCAACTCCTTATCATATGTGACAGATCACTAATCTTTCTTGTTTGACAAACATGCAGCTTGATTTCCTTCTTCAACTGAGAAAGTGACCGATGAAATACTTCATCATCACCACTGGAGAACAGGAAGAGTTAAATCTGATCAACACAAGGGGGACTCTGCTGCTCCCACTGTCCACATTCTCATGAGTAGCTTTCCTGGGCTGGCAAAGAATCTTTCCAAAGAGGTGAAGTGAATTGCATGCACCAAGTTTTCTTCAGAATACTATTGTTTCACGTATTCATACTCACTCTATGCTAGATAGAATACGAAGCTCTAGCTAAGGTAACAAAAAGTTGCTGTATAAAAAGAACTCAGCAATGCTTGATAAGAAATGTACTCATTATCTTGCCCATGTAATTGTAACCCCTCTGTACAGTATTTTCACAATAAATAAAAGAAATTCATATTTTAAAAAAGAACTCAGCGTGGTAAAGGCAATGTCCAAGAAAACTAAAGCAACTTAATGCTATGTTGTAGCAGGATGTAAAACACATTGGGCCTGAGTATTATAAAAAGGAAGGAGGGGATCAAGCAAACACTCGATGTAGCAAAAGGTCTATGTAGGTAATAATGGAGCAGAAGTGCTGCTCAGAGGGTGATAGAGAGGAAGAAAAGGAGTTTAGGAAAAGGGCAGGTTGGAATATAGAAAAGCAGTGAGAAAAGACAAGAAGTCACCCATCTAAGAAGCTCCAATTGTTTCAGAAAGAATAGATTGGAGGACAGGTTAAGGAAAGAGAAAAAATTAAAGTTGTTGAGGGAGGAAGGATAGTTAATATAAGGGCTCAACCAAGTGGCATATAGTACAACTCTGAAACATACAAATGAGACATTCAACTTTTTTGCCCAGCTTTTTCAGGAATTGGAAATAAATTCCAAGTCTCCTCAAAGTATTGAAATGTACTGTGTTGCTGTTTCATTATGATATCACTTAATTACTCAACAAAAATTTGGCACAACTCAACTCTTGTTTCTCCTTCTATAGATCAGATCTTGAACAGTAGTACTATCAACCTGATAGGCATGCTTTCATCCTTCCAGTCTGACTGGTTTCCATTTCCTACTGATTCAACTTCAAATATGTTTCATATCTGTCCCCTACCTCATTACCCTACTTGACATTCATCTAAGGTAGGCATTATATCCTGCCTTGATTACTGTTACTTCTAGTCTGTCCTTCAATCTAACTACTTACTTGCTTTAGAATGCACTTTTAAAATGAAAGTTCTTATCATTGTCTCCTTGTTCAAGGTCCTGCAAGGACTGATGATTGACTTAAAACTCCATGCCTATGTGATAATGCAGAACCTGACTCCTGACACAATACCCACCCGTTCTCTCCAGGAACCAGAGTGTGGTTTCCTAGGCAGGAGATGATGCTTCTTCCCTCTTTTATCAGTGCCCTTTAGAATGCCTCTCTCTTCCTTATCACACAGCTAACTTTACACTCAGCTTTCAAGATACCCTAGGGTAAAACTTTCTCTGGAGAGTCTTTACTGGTATTCTTTCAACACCTGGAGGTGTTAGGGGTGTCACTTCTAAGTTTGAAATGCATCTTGGGCATAAATCAATCAGGGCACTTATCCAACTGCAATATAAACATGAAATTTTTATGTCTGTCTCTATTACTGATCTTGAATCTTTTAAAGGTAGGAAGCCACTTTCATCTCAGCAACACTAGAAATTGTACTATACCTAAAATCTTTTTGGCCAAAGAAATTATTTAAAATGAGCAAATTAAAGAATAAAAGCACCAGAGAAATGATTTAGTCACAAAGCCCATTAGCTAAGAGAAAGATGTAAAGTTTTCTATGTTTGACTAAAAGAATAAAAAAAACTTAGGACTAAGAATTATTTTGTTAGTGTGATTTGTTGGAACTTCACCTCCCTCTCTTATATTATTGTGGTGCTTCTTTGGAAGATGCTGCAGTTCTCAACACAGAAATTTTTTAGATCATAGATCCCACTTCTACCTATTTAATCAACTAATGAGCTCCTTGTTAGAAATCTCATGAATAGACAATGTGGGGCTTTATCTGCTTGTGAAAATGCTATCAAATTCTTCTGCAGAGGTATGAACTGATTCTAAAAAATAATAAGAGACCACGAGGGGAATAGATAAACGTTCAATCAAAAGAAAAAAGTTGTGTCCCTCAGCATTATGACCTCTATATGAATGCCAGGCAAGACAGTTTATGTGACCTTTTCAAGTACTAATTAGATATTTTTAAGCTTCTATAAATGCAAATACATTTTGTCACTGCCCTTCCTATGATGCATCAGAAGGCATTAGCAAAACAAAATAAATTTGATAGTGAAGGTTTAATTGCACAGTTTTTGCATGCACTTTAATAGGCAATGTAAGACTGTCTCAGCAGGTGCACTATGAAATGGAGTGACTTTTCATGAATAATTCATTTTTATTTTTCAAAAGCACTTCTGCTAAGATAGAACTTACAATAATGCTTTTTGAGAAAGATCAGTGAAAATTTGAGGCTGTCACTGTTAATTTGTTTTAGTTATGATCCAAAAGGTCACCCACTTGACACAATATAACCAAAAAATGCCATTTCCTTTTTCCCAGGTTAACATGTTAGATCCCTTATTTTCCACCTAAAGTATTTTAAATCCCTAAGAGTAAGAAACTTTGCCTACCAAATTTGTGCCACCTCAGAACAAAATTACGAAAACTTCCCCAATAAATCAAGTTTAATAATATTCTTTAGGAAAATGCAAGTAATGGCAGGAGATCTTAATATAAAATATTCAGAAGACTTTATATTTAAAACTATCATGGAGAAGATAGATCTGTGATTCAAATCATAGCCTTGTATAGACTTTGATTAGTAATGAACAAACTGAAGACTATTCAAGGATGAAGGGAGGGTGGAAATGAAAGGACAGGGTGATGGGGGATTATTATTATTATTATTATTATTATTATTATTATTATTGAAGTAACATCACATGTATGTGCAAATTGTGTGTATAGCTCAAGTAGTACTGTGCATGCAGAACAAGAACAATGTCTTAAAGAAAATCCAGGTACAGGAAATGGCGTTGTAGCTAAAGTGGTAGAGCGCTCGCCTTGAGCTGAAGAGCTGAGGGAAAGCGCCCAGGCCGAGTTCAAGCCCCATGACCGACCAAAAAAAAAAAAACAAACAAACAAAAGAAAATCCAGGTACAGCAAAAAGAAAAGAGGTTAAAAAAGTTAGGAGCGGAACAAGAAACACCAGTTTAGGAGTGAATTCAATCAAAGCACATTGTATGCGTATATGGAAATATGACAAAGAAACTAACTGAAAATGATATTTTCAGGCAAGAATTCTAACAGTGTAATTCCTTAAAAAGGCTAACTCGTAGTCCAACAAAATAATCACCAAGGAACTAGTACTAGAAAAGTAAGTATGGGGTCAAAGGGAGGGAATCAGATAAATGAATAGAGGAAGTGGGTGGAGAATACAGGCATAAAATTCAATGCATATCGTACATTTTTTTAATGGCAGGAAGGGGACAGCTGGGAAAGATAGAAAAGAATAATTAACGGGGTAACATCAATCAAGATGCATTATATTTATAAGCTTATTTATTGAATGGTAGCTCCTTTGTAGAACTACTTAAAGATAATAAAATGAAACTCCTTTGTATAATTAGTAGATGATGATGATGATAATAATAATAATAATAAAGAATTCTATTTCTTAACCAAGCATGGGAGTGCATACCTATAATCACAGCACTCGAGAGGCTGAGAAATGAAGATCAAGAATGTGAGGACATCTTGGGATACATAGCAAAATGCTACCTCAATACAAAATACAAACAAAAATGAAACAAATGCTACTGTTATTTCACATGAAGTAATGCCATTTTATACCCAAGATTTCTGCTTATGGGAGTTAGAACAGATGGTAACTTCATATAAAAAGCATGACATATTCTAGGACAACGTGGTCACAGACCTAAGCTAAGTAAGTGAGGTCCAGGAACATGAGTAACACACCTTTAGCAAGTGCTGGGGTTGACTAGGACACTAGAATTTCTATTCCTGTGTGGTTTCCCTTTATATAAAAGACATTTGAATTATAGGTGATAGATTCCATGCTATGTGCCAAATGCAATAAGAAACATGTTCTTTTCAATTTTTTTTATTTTGGGGTGGTAAAATGAAATATAGTAGGGGCTGGGAAGGTGGCTCAGTGGTAGAGCGCTTGCCTTGCATGCCTGAGGCCCTGGGTTTGATTCTCCCCAGCACCACATAAGCAAAAAGGAAAAAAGCCGGAAGTGGCACTGTGGATCAAGTGGTACAGCGCTAGCCTTGAGCTGAAGAGCTAAGGGACAGCGCCCAGGCCCAGAGTTCAGGCCCCACGACCGGACCAAAAAAAAAAAAAAAAAAAAAAACATTATGGAAGTGGCGCTGTGGCTCAAGCGGTAGAGCGCTCGCCTTGAGCTGAGGAGCGCAGGGACAGCATGCAAGCCGAGTTCAAGCCCTGCGACAGGGAAAAAAAAAAGACTTTAACAACCTTTGGACTGGGAAGTTGGCTCAGTGGTAGAGCGCTTGCCTTGCATGCCTGAGGCCCTGGGTTCGATTCCTCAGCACCACATAAGCAAAAAGAAAAAAAGCTGGAAGTGGCGCTGTGGCTCAAGTGGTAGAGCGCTAGCCTTGAGCTGAAGAGCTGAGGGACAGCGCCCAGACCCAGAGTTCAGGCCCCACGACTGGACTCAAAAAAAAAAAAAAAAAAAAAAAAAAAAAAAAATAAGGGCTGGGAAGGTGGCTCAGTGGTAGAGCGCTTGCCTTGCATGCCTGAGGCCCTGGGTTCGATTCCTCAGCACCACATAAGCAAAAAAGAAAAAAAGCCGGAAGTGGCACTGTGGCTCAAGTGGTAGAGCGCTAGCCTTGAGCTGAAGAGCTGAGGGACAGCGCCCAGGCCCATAGTTCAGGCCCCACGACCGGACCCAAAAAAAAAAAAAAAAAAAAAAAAAGAAATATAGTTTCATATACTCTATATTTTTTATTCCCAAAATATAAAATTTGTAATGCTGTATTCCATATCTCTATTTTATATCTAATATGAGTATTTTCCCTAGAGGAAAAAGAGTATATTGATATTTTAAATCTTGGCTATTATTTAAGAAAGCCTTTTAAGGGGTGGGGAAGGGCTTCAATAATTTCAGCTCAGCCTAACAGCAGCATAAAAAAGTAAGAATTCCTTCCAGGATATCAAAAGGTAGAAGTAACTGACCTTTGTTTTTGTCAAGAGAAGGAAAAAAAACAAATATCAAGAAACATGTTTAAATAGGCTCTGATCATAACAATTATTTCATCTTTCCCTAATTGGCTTGATCAAGGCAAAGTAGACAATGCTTGACACAAAAGGACAAGATGTGTTTCAAAGCTTGCTGTCCTGGAGGTTGGCAGGTGCAGTGGCTCCTAGCTAACACAGGTGGAAGCAGAAGGGATCACACATCCTTGTCTAAACTCCATGCTCTGCATTGCTTTTCTATTGTCAGTGATCTCAAGTGGTGGCAATCATCTGTCCTTCAGAAAACATTCTCCTTCCCTTCAGTGCCATGTTCTGTATTGGCTGGCTTCACTGCATATTCAATTTCCTTCAGTCCAAGAAAGAGGGGATTTTGTTTCCACGCCAAGCCCCCAACTCCCTTTCCACACTGTGACTTGGAAGCAGGCTCTAAAACTGTCTTCTTGGTCTCTAACCTTTTCTTTTTTTCTTCCATGCTATTTTCTCCAATACCTGACTCTTAACAAGCACCTGTGCAAACAAAACCAGTAATTAAATGAAATATTTATTAGAGCCTCAACTTGTTATTCATGCAATCCTTTTTTTAAGCTTGGTGTGTTCTAGCTTCTTGGAAAATAAATCTTTAAAACCTACAAAAAGTTTACAAGGGGTTCAATCAACCTATGCCTTGACTTTTGTGAATCCAGATTAGCACTCCATTACAAAAGTAAAATCTTACTACAGGAATCTCTGCTTTATTCTACCATACTCCTCTGTCTTTATCATTCTTTTGGTTCTGAGTGATTCCTGAATATAAATCCATCTTGTTAACCCCCCAGAGGGATTAGGATAGAATCCAAATTTTACTCCTTTCTGTAACAATGGGGTTCAACTTTGTAACCTATAATTCCATAGTGATGTGTTGCTATCTATCTAACTACTATCATAGTTGTTAAATTGGTTAAATAAAGGAAGAGTTACAATATGTGAACATTTACAATCCCATTAGTTATAGTAGAAAAAACATAATCTACAGGTCAACAAATGTGTCCTGTGTTTACAAACATGAACTATATGAGACAAGAGCAGGTCTACAGAT
Organism: Dipodomys merriami; assembly: GCF_024711535.1. NCBI lineage: Eukaryota > Metazoa > Chordata > Mammalia > Rodentia > Heteromyidae > Dipodomys > Dipodomys merriami. The sequence continues at coordinate 7,495,853 of NW_027203382.1, forward strand.
TTCTCTGGATGTTGCAAAGCTCACCCAACTCTCAATGGCCTTTTCTAAAACTAAAATTCCACTCTGTAACACCCTTCTTACAATACTGTTGAAAGAAACTAATATATTTCAAGTGTTGTCTGAATATGGAGGAGCATTTAGAGGTTCTCTCACTTGTTTAATTTCCTTGAGCCAAACAAAGATTTAGTAGCTACAAGAAAAGAACTGAAAAATTGCTTTAAGGTAGAAATTACCTAGTAATGCTTCATCAAAACATTGTCTTAACCTTTACCAATATATAAAAGGTTTACTCTTGTGACTTTCCCCCAGTGTTTTTGTAAATATAGATACTCAGACTATTCAATGATTTCTGAAGAAAGGATTAAAGTAACATTTACCTAGCTCTGATTGTGTGTTAACCCTGTCCTAATGGCTTTTCTACGTTGAGTTCATGTAGTGATCACAAAAATTCTATTATCATCTCTACTTGAACTGACAGCAAGAAACTTGAAAAGATTTTCCATGAACACATAAAACTCTCATTTAATAAACAATAACACATTGTTGTTATATATGCACTATTTCAAAGAATGAGATTTATCAATTGAAAGACTAGATGTTAAAACTTGAAGTTAAGTGACAGGCAATCATGTGCTAACTGGTTTTTATTTTTTGTCTTCTATACTCATTATTCAGCCTAAAAAGCAGTAAAGACACTGATGGATTCATTAAACATAGTAATTGTACCAATCTAGAATAAAAGAATCACTTTTTGAGAAACTTCAAGTAAGATGTATGGAAACTTTCTCTAATATCTTCACTAATGTTCCTAAGTCTAAAATGCTTCTAAGGGCTAGAGACATGGTTGATGTTTTTAAGTAGTCAATGGCTCAAACTGTGCCTAACACTTATGAAACTTTGGGTTCAATACCCAGTACTATAAAAAAAAAGTAACAATCAACTTTTGAAAACTACAAGTGAAAATGTTACAATCTTGAAAACTAGTAATGTAAAGGAATCGGTAATATTTGTAAACAAATTGTGCCTTGAATAATTTGTTTTGTATTGTACCAATTTGTCAAAGCTGAATTACATTCTCCAGAATTCCTTTTACTTATTTAGGTTTGGGTTGAGCCAGAAAATAACTTCACAACTACTCAATGAGAATCTTGTTGTGATCCCTAGCACAGTGGACCAATAAGGCCAGACTTCCTGGAGACAGGCCTTTGAGAATACAGTCCTAGCAGGTTACAAACTCCATCTTCGCCATGTCAACATCTTGCTGATATTAAAGAAACTATACCTTGAGGAAAAGTTGAAAGAAACTCTGAAGAGAGAAAGAACTAAAAGACAGAAGGAAGAGATATCCAACATCTTGCTATCTTCTGTTGCCCTAACAGTTACATCAAAGAGGAAGGGGATTACATAGTACCCAGTGGGCAGGGATCTGTCATTTTTTTTTAGAATGTGTTTGTTTTGTGCCAGAACTGGGGCTTAAACTCAAGAACTAAACTCTGTCCCTTAGCTTTTTCTGCTCAAAGCTAGCACTCTACCTATTGAACCACTACTTTATTTCCAGCTATTTTTTTTTTGCTGGTTAATTGGAGATAGTCTCAATGACTTTCTTGCCCAAACTGTGATTTTTCAGATTCAGCTTGCTGAATAACTAGGATTAAAGGTGTAAACTACTTCCACCGTGTTCACTGAGAGCAGTTGTAGAAGCTGCTTGTCACAATTTGCCTCTGGCTCTCATTAATTCACAAGCCTTCACAAATACAAAACATGCAGACTTCTCTCAGAGTCCCCAAAAGTCTCATCCCATTATAACATAAGCTCAAAAGCTAGAAAATACCACCCTATACATTATTTTCTTGTATGAATAAAGACTCCTCAAGCATAACAAGTTCTTCCCCCCTGGTTTAAGAATTAAGCATGCTTATTCCAGTATAGTGATACTTACCTGTAATGCCAGCACTTAGGAGTTTGAATCAGGAACAGAATTTTTTAGAGAAAAAAAAAGAATATGCTTATTTTCCAAATCTAAAACTGGAAAAAGCATGATTAAGGTCAACATGTCTTTCATCAGCAAATCTGAAACCATCACATATATACTATATGTATGTATGTATGTGTGTATGTATGTATGTATGTATCAACGATAAAAGTGATTATTTAAATGTGAAAGAGGAGACAATTTTAGGAGAGCTTAATTAACAACTGTCAGACCCAGTAATTAATCCTGACAAATGTCTTTATGAAATGTTAATGAGAATTCAGAAGACAGAAGACAATGTGTGAGATCAGTTGGTACATTAAGATTCAGGTGTTAAATTAATCTTAATTCTTCCCTGTCCTATTTTTTTTGTGAATAAAATGGCATATAAGATTTTTTTTATTGTGAGAATACCATACAGAGGGGTTACAATTACATGGGCAAGATAACGATTACATTTCTTATCAAGTATTGTTGCCTCCTCTTTGTTTCCTCTTCCCATCCCTTCCCATACTCCCTTCTCCCCGACCTGATCCTTCCCCAGCCACCAAAGTTGTAAAGTTCGGTTTTCAACATAATGAATTGTACATTTCATTGTTGCAATGGGTCCACCTGTATCCCTAGTTAAATGATTTGTTTTTTTCCCTTCCCCTCCACAAATTATACCAACATTAAATACAGTGGAAGTATGGGTTATACTGTGGGGGAGGGACATACATAGCGACATAGAAATCATCTTATAAATATGTTAGAAACAACTGCATGGAAGGAAAAAAAAAACATTTGAATACCGAAGAAGAAGAAACTTTATCATGTTCTCTAAGGTAGTTGAAACTCCTTCATAAGTGATAGATGCTCACTTCAAAATATGATGAGCCACAGAGAAGTGAAAATTTTATTGGTTCATCATATGATACTGGCAGACTTTTTTTTAATTCCCTTTCTTCCAGCTCTCAAAACTATTTCTATGAGAGTGTTAACAAACTTTCCAACCCATCCAAGTAACCACAGAGCAGACAGAGAGGTCTCCTTTTTCCAACTGTCAATATTCAAAACTTGGGAATAGCATTCAGTTGTCCTATCCTGCATCAAATAGACCAGAGGGTCAAGAAGCAGAATACAATCATAATAAATTCACCAAATTTGGCTAAAGTAGAAGAACATTAATTCCCTACAGAAAATTGTGAGCTAGGAAATGGAAGAAAGAGAGATCTTACAATGGAGGAAAGAAAGAAATGTGGGATATCTAACAAAAACAGATTTCATCACAATGTCTTAAATGTTAAGTCTAAATGAATGATTTTAATTATATGAGTTATCAAGACACATCTAAACAGTATAATCATACCAACATTTCTGTTCAGGTCCTATTACTTGCACAAAGGATCCTCTGATCTTGAAAATTAATAATCTTTGTAGCCAGTTATATCTATTATGTGTTTAAACTTTCAAGTTTCTATTATTTAATATTTAACATTTTGATTAAAAGAACAATTATATGTCCTTGTTCTTTTTCAGAGATAATTTATCTCATATTAGTGTATGTTACTATTGTAGTTAACTGTGAAAAATGTTTTCCATGTATGTCACAAACTTAGAAAGTTCTCCAGAATAACTCTTGAAATGAAAACATGTGGTACATGCAAACTCAGTATGTTTATGAAAGTAATCTATCTCCCATGAAAAAAATGATTATCAGTAGATTTTTGATATGTTGTTTTGACATATACTTTCAACATTTTATTTTAAACTAAAATTCATAGAGAAAAATGAATTTAATGAGTTGTTTTAAGGTGTACCCATTTGTAGCTACCATGTAGATCATAAGTAAAATTTTGCAAGTCAATGGTAAATCCTTTATGTAATACAACACAGTAAGCCTCTCATTTCTCCCAATTTAGCCACTATCCTGATGTTTATAACTACTTCTGTTTCATTGCTTTTTTCATCCAAGTACAAATCCTTGTAGTTTAATCTTGCCTCCTTTTCAAAAGTTTGATTTGTCTTTGTCTCTTTTAGTCTCTATGTTCTTCTTTTATCCCTTTATGTTTCTTGTAGTTTACAAATTAAAAGACTGACAACATTTGAGTTGTGAAATATCCCAGTAAGTTTCCTTTGCAGTTTTGTGATTTTATATCTATTTATTCAGTACTTCCAATGATTATCAGAGATGTTGATAATCCTTATTAAATCATTTTCTGTTTAAACTAATCAGTTTAAAAAACAGAGTATAGGCTAAAAATGAAAACTATCCATAGGAGAATCCTTAATGAAATTTTTATTAAAATAAATAAATAAATCTACTGGGTGCTAGTGGCTTATGCCTTGCTAATTAGAGATTGAGACCTGAGGATCACAGTTAGAACCCAGGGCAGAAAAGTCCCCATGAGATTCTTATCTCAAATTAACCACTCAAAAACCAGAAGTAGAACTGTGGCTCAAAATGGTAAAGCATTAACATCCAGGCCCTGAGTTCAAGCTCCACAACCAACAAAAAAAATTCTATATCACTGGAAATTGTATTATAACTTAGTTTCAGAATGTTATATAAAAAACAAGATCTTAAATCTCTCTACATGTATTTATCATTTATTTGAGAGACAGATAGAAATACCTGCTACTGGGGATTATAATAGGCAAGGATATCCATTAATATAGGTGAATATGTCTCCTTGAGTAAGTGAATTTTGGCCAAAGTTAGATTATTACTATTCCTAATAAAATTAGAAGTGGAATTCTAAAATCGAATGTAGTATAAATAATATACATAATAATACCAAAATGTAAGATTAGTAATTTATCTTCATATTCATTTTCAAATTGCCATATAGTTTTAAAAGAGAAAGAAAAGACCTAAAACACAGACAATGATCATAATAAGAAATAGCTTATAACTATGCAGTGACTTTAATTAGGTAAAAATTCATTAGGTAAAAATTAATAAATATGTAGAAATAGTACCCAAAGCTAGAAAATAGCAATCAAAATGTTGACAAGCAGAGTATCATCATCCTAATGCAACATCATTATTGACTATCCTGTTCTGTAGGTACAAAAAAGAAGCAAAGAAGCATTAGATAACCATCTAATAAACTTAGCACACATTTCATGCTTTTTCATCTGACCAGACAATGGTCCAGAATTATAATTTATGTTCTAGACAGCCATGTATTTCTTGTCATTATCCAGAGTATTGGCAGCTCTTCTATAATAGTGCCTAATAACAAGATAAGAAAATAGTGTGAAAATGGTTAATATGAAAGAATGGAAATGTATAGGTCTCAAAATGAAGATCACAGAGATACTAACAGAGATAGTACTGTGAATCTACACAAGTACTCACTATAAGGTAACATAAAAACTGACTTGCTCAAAAACACCTGGCACCAGGTAACTTGAGGGATGGAAGAAATTGAGGCAGAATGATAGGAGGAGTGACACTGACCAAGACGCATGGTACTCATAAATTGACATGTTTAATTGAAACCATTTTGTACAACTATCTAAAGATAACAAAATAATGTATTAAAAACTAGACGTGCTCAAGAGTGAAATTGCTTGATCAAAGGGGAATTATATGTTTAATTTTGGCCTCAAAAGATTAAAAACCAAGATAGAGTAAAGCCATCAACACAACCATAGTTATTGCATCACTATTCACCATAGTCAAAGCCTAGGTGCTACTCAATGGACAAACTGATCTAGAAAATATGGCATCTATACATAATGGGATTTTACTCATATATTAGAAAAAGTAATATAGTACCATTTGTAAAGAAATGCAAAGACTTTGGAAAAAATATGTTAAGGGAAGAAATTCAGACCCAGAGAGACAAAGAATACATATTTTCCCTTATATGTGGAAGCCAGACTTAGCTTACAAACTCATAGTTTGGTGATATATAAGTGTATACAAATGTATTGACTAAAAGACAATAGATTCAAAGGATATCTCAAATAGTATAATTCTTTAGATAACTAAAATCAATGTTCAACAAAATAAAACACCAGAAAGCAGGAGGTCAAAAGGAGTGGGGTGGGGTTCATAATTTGCTTTGTTAAATAGCAATTTGCACAACTACTTAAAGATAATAATAAAAAAGACTACCTTGGAGCAAATCTCTCTTTCTATAACAGGCATAAAGAGTCCATTGTGCTTTCCTTAAAACTAAAATTCACTTAAACTTTAACATACATCCATAAAACACTAAAAGACAAAAGCCTACAGCAAAAAATGACAGACATGTGGCAGGCATTATGATATTCACAGAAACCCTATCTCTCTAACATATTCATCATTTAACATAGAACTCTTCTCAGAGGAACTGTGTAAAGATTCAGTCTTTGTCAACTCAAGGCTCTAGGAAGCTACCATTAATTGAACAGTTACAAACGATCCTGTGGTTAAATCCAATTGATTTCTTTCGCCTGAGTATATAGAGAATAACCTCAAACTATCTGACAAGAAACAAACCCCCAAAATACTTAATAGCAAACAACAATTAGATGTATTATCAAATTTTCTTTGCCTTTAATACAAACCTAGAATTAAATAATTCCTCAACACCTCCACAGTTATCTGTTTGTTACCCTACTTGTGTATATCACTTTTACAGTGTATATCATTTATTACCTTTTAACTTGCTATATATAATTACCCTGATAGATAGCTTTGATCTATAGAATGTAAATTCTATGCCTTTGTATTTTTGTTCACCAAAGCACCTAGAATAATATCCAACACAAAGTAGTCTTTCAATAATTATTGGTGAATAAATTCATTAATCAATTAATTATTCCTGAGCTTTTTCTTTATTAGATTATTCCCAGCTACAAATAAAACTGGCAAGGAAGTTCAATTTTTGTTATAAAGTAAACATGTAACATGACCCATTATAAGTTTTAAATATATTACTCTAACTTTTTTTATAGTGAGCCTGGAATAGGAGTAGAAGGGTAATCAAGAACCATTGTTAAATGTGTAGCAGAAGTACATAAAAAAGTAATTTGAAGAATATACTGTCAAAAGATAATGGCATAACAAATCTGACTGGTTTCTTTTATTAGTGTTTAAACATCAGCCAATATTTAACAATTAGGATAATACTACAGCATTAACACTTGTATTTGGCCATTGCTCATTGTACATGAGCATTATGTAATGAGAACATGACCTTATATACATTTTGAAATTTCTCACAGAAAAGGAAATTAATTCCAGATAAATGCAACTACAAATGAGGCACACATTGCCTTTGTAGTTTCTGGTAACAAACTGTTTTCAATATCATATTTCATATGTCATTCTCCATCTAAGCAGAAAAATAATTCACCATTTAATAAAGTGATCATCTAAATTTTCCCAGCTTTTATGAACCTATTCCCTTAATTGAAATCAATCTCTATACAACTGTTTCAGGGCTGGTTAGAAGCCAGTTCTAATATTAACAATTAAGTTCTTATATAAAGAAACTATAGTTTTACATATTCCAAGTGCTTATCATTTTATAAAAGCCTGTAAATGTAGAAATAAAATAGTCAGAAATTAATATCTTTGTTAGTTTTTTCATTATTCTTTCCTCAAATTTTAGGCTTTAATCTTCCTACCATACAATGATCTACCTCATGTTTCATAATTCCCCTTATAGACTTTCAATAAGGAATACTAAATAGAGAGAAAATTCTTATCCTTAAGTATAAAAAGATTTGTACAGTGGAGGAGGCGGCAGAATTGTTTCACATGCTATTGTGTATTTTTCCTCATTCACTTACTTCATTCACCTATATTGAAAACCAATGGCAGAATAAAATAAAAATGGAAATGGCCCTAGGGGTAATAGCAGCCTAGAAATAGAACCCCTGCATGCTTTTTAGATATGCAAGTAACTTTCAAGCTGCAAGCTCAAGGAGAATAATAAAACATCCCTTGTGTAACTGCATTATTTAGCTGTCAGAGACATAGGGCTAATTCACCTGAACAAAGCAGGCAGAGCACCTGAATGGAAGGGTCAATTGAGAGCCTGCTCAGAGGCATACCAGAAAGAAAATCCAATCTGAATCAACAAAATACGAGGTCAGATCAGAATATTGTTATGTGGCTGAGATTAGTTTTTTTATGTAAAAAAAGTTATATAAATCATACATAAAAATGGACAATATTTTCAGCCATGATTTACATAGATGTCATTGTTAATGTCATTTTAAACACTGGGAAGATTTAGAGTGAATAAAGGAGCAACCTTTGTATGTTTTAGCCCATATAAAACCTGCAAATAAGTGAGGAGTTCCTATTTAAACTTACAGACAGAGGATAGTCCACCTAAAATCTAGTAACTATCTTAAAACTGCATTCTATAGTTTTTGTGGTTGTGTTTTTTTTCTGTATTTCTTTTCAGATAGGTTACACAGCCATTTTACCAATTAGAGGCAATATCAGGAAACTCATATTAAGAGCTACAACTAAATATGATCAAATATAGAAGCAAAATGTAGTCCTCTGTTTCTTGCCTGTATCACTTACTACACATTGAACTCCCTAACTGCAATCTCTCCTCTTCCCAAACTCATATTCCACAGTATCTTACTCTTCAGTCTTCTCACACCTTTTAAAACTTTGTCTCCATTGGTACCAAAGGTGTCAAATTTTCATTCTGAATGACTCTGGGATTTTACTGCCTCTCAAATGTTAGGGAAAAAGAGAATCATGTCATCAAGGCATGAGATTAGCAGAAAATAAACACGCAGAAAATAATTTTAAAAATCCATACATGATCTTAATAAATGTATCTTTGAGGAAATGTGTATTACATAGTATTCTTTCAAGGCAAACCATTACTACCACTATGCACCCTACAAAATATATCATGTTATCCCAGAAGCAAAGAATCAACTTCATATATTCCCACAGATAATCCTTACTAGACTTAACAAACAAACAAATGAATCAGAATAAAAACAGGAAACTTGCAGAAAGGTTGTTGTTGAAAATCTATGTTAATCTGGTGTTTCCTAATCTTAGCTTATAATATACATAAACATATATAAAAATATACCTTTATAAAATTGCTATTGCATAAATACATAATTCTGTTTTCTAATTTATGCTTGGTTTCATAATTCTAATTTGATTATTTGAGGTACTTTCTAAGTATTATGATATATCCATTACATATAGTCAGACTTCACCTAGGAATTACCTCTAGCATTAATATTCATTCAAGAAGGAAGACTAAATCATGAATGCCATCATATGCATCAAATTAAATAAAGTAATTTAACACATATCTTTTCTTCTTCCCTTATTTCAAAGAAAATGAAAAATAGTCCATATAATACAATAGAAATTTTCAATTTGTTCTTCTTACTACCATTAATTTCCTTATAATGATATGGAACTTTTTTGGGGGGGGTCTGGTCGTGGGGCTTGAACTCTGGGCCTGGGCGCTGTCCCTCAGCTCTTCAGCTCAAGGCTAGCGCTCTACCACTTGAGCCACAGCGTCACTTCTAGCTTTTTACTTTTTGCTTATGTGTCCTGAGGAATCGAACCCAGAGCCTCAGACATGCAAGGCAAGCGCTCTACCACTGAGCCATCTTCCCAGCCCTGGAACATTTTTTAACACATCTTTTACCTATCAGGTACAAATTATCCTATTCAAAATCAAAACATTGTTTTAGGACAAACTGTACTTAACTAAATATATTCTTCTAATCATTACCTTCCATCTCAAAATTGCAAACCTTGTGAGATATATGTGTTGCTTCTACCTACCTTCCCACATAAGCTTTTTTAAATTATTATTTACTTTATTGTTATTATAAAGATGGTGTATTACAATTACATGAGTTAGGCAATGAGTACATTTCCTTTCATAGTGTCTTCCCTTCCCTCGCTCTCTTCCAGTCCCTTCCTCCTGTCTCCACCCACTAGTTGTTTAGTTCACTCTCATCAGTGTCCAGTGAGCTCCATGGCTGAACTCTTTCACCCTTTCTCCCTCAGTATCTGTACCCTCTTCACATTATGCCACAGGAATATACCATACATAAAGAAACGAAGAGGTAACGTTAAAGAGCCCAAATTTAGTGTTTATCAACTGACATACTGCAATAGCCCCTCAAGTCCTTTAACATGGTCTCTTTTCTTTGTAATTCATCTTGCCACTGAGCTTTAATTAAAGTTTTAGGATTCCTTCATTAAGCATCTGAGTGCTATCTTCAAAAGAACTTCAACATTCTTTAGTACCTGTAGATTAAAAGTCTGAATTTCAGACCAAGAAATGGAAATCCAGAAATCTCCTCACTAAATGTCAGAACTACAATTGAAGTAGGGAGGTCAGGTCTGGCCTGTGTCATATTGGCCAAATGGTGGATGGTAGAGTCTGGCATCTTGTCTTCATACTGGGGGAAGGAAATGCCCCTGCCTCCCAGGTGATGGGCTTGCCCAGATCACTGGAGGCAGGGGCAGGCACTTGGCTGATAAGTTACTGAACCTCTCAGTCTAGTGCCTGGGAGTAGCCCCTGCTCTGACCCTACTTAGGCCTGGAACAGCATAGGCACCATTACATTACACCATGCCACGTGTATCTCCGTGATCATGTCCTTTGTCCTGTCTCCTGGCTTGTCTCTAGTCATCATGGCATCCCAATTCAGGTTTGTTGGTATTGTTTTTATTGTTTCTTTCCTTTCTGACCTGTTTCCTAACTGTGTTGTGTGTATTTGGGGGCTTCAGGCCTTTGTAACAGCTGGCTGCATGCAGCCTGCCAACTGTGTGATAAAGACGCCAAAGTTCCATCCTTCAAAATGTGGCTTCTCTGGTAAGTTACCTTACAACAGACTCTTCTGACTATTAAAACTCATTTATGCATCGTGGATGGTCCTACAGTTGAAAAATTCTCAGTCTTGTTTCAGAAGATAGGATCTTAATTTCAAGGTATTAACTGCTCTATTCTTTTTCAGAAGGACAGAAGGTGCTAAGATTATTTTCCTTTTGTAACCAAATTTGTAATCCCTGGCTGGCTGGCAAGAAGAAGAATAAATGGACACCATCTTACTCTGACTTTGTACTTTATGGCATACAATATCCAACCTCTCTGCACATTCACTTCATTTTAGCTTTCTTTTAGAACCTTTTCTGTGTAACCTGAAAGCTAGAAAACGTTCCTATGATTGCATGTACAACTTCCTCATCCTCTATGCAATCACTTCAGCTTCCTCCTTCTGAAAATCCTTCTACCTGTCCTATTGGATAAAACCCCAAATGGTTGAATGCCTGCTTTCTCTTTGGCACAACTCACCTCAGATACCTGGAAGACATTCTTGTATACCTTGGTGGGACAAATTCTTATAACAGGGAGGGGCTGATCTCAACCTGAGAGCACATTCTCCACACTCACTTTTCAAAGCAATTTGCCATCCCAAATCTTATCCTCCAGGTTTACAGTCAGGACTCAAACCCTAGCCTCAGAAATCCCAGCTATTGAAGCAGCATCTAGTCTTGTGGAAAGGCCCTCTCCACAGAAGTAAAGCAGTTAGCACTACTTTTACCCTCCAGAGGTGTGACGTTAGAGCAAGGCACCAACTATCTGCAAATATCCATTCACCAATTATGTCTCCTCTGCACATTCACAAGAGAATTTCTATGAAATAATTCAAAAGTTATGAAATATTTCAACAGAATAACCCCACTTATCTGCAGTAGACATGTTAAAATGCCCACAATAGAAATATATACTGAAAGTGCAAATTACATCAAACCCTTTATATACTGTTTTTACTATACATACGTATGGCAAAGATTAATTTATAACTTAAGGCACAGTGAGACATTAAAACAACAACAATGAAATAGAATAATTACATTATAATTAAATAAAAATTATGTGAATATGGCTTCTCTGTTCAAAAATCGTACTGTGCTTTCATCATGTCACTTAAAGGACTTCTTTTGGAACACCTTACTGTCAACATTGTTGCTCTTCTACTATGGGATGCTTACTAAGTGAGATGAGAGCTATTCAAATACTGTATAACTACTGCAACACTACACAGATGACTGATAACTGAGATGCTTCTAAGTGATTAACAAGTGTGTAACAAACACTATGAACACCTTAGTCACAGGGCTGTTTCTCATCTGAGATACTACAGTATAGAATGTCATGAGATGTATCATACATTTTAGAATGCTGTGTAATTTTAAATTTATGAATTTCATTTTTCAGTAATTCTCCATTTAGTATTTTTAGATTGGGCTGCACTTGAACATGGATAACTGAAAGTACCAACAAGAGAACACATGTATGTTGCATATTGTTTTATCTTAGGTCTTAATGTTGCATACATTGTATTTGGATAACTAATTGGAACTTTTATTTAAATTTCCTACCATACAACTTTCCCTCTCTCTCACACACACACTCTCTCTCTCTCTTTCAGACACACACACACAGACACAAATAACTATGAATGGAATTATTCTGTTTATATTATCCAGAGAAGACTACAATAATTTTGTAAAGAAAACTATTAGAGAGTGCTGAATAATGTCTGTGCAATTTAGGGACTTACATAAAATTCCTCAAAGTAAAAGTAGTAAATTCAATAATTATGAAAAAGGAATTCCTTGATGGATATAGAACTTTATGATAAACTAAAATGAATTTAAATTGTATTTAATAATTATCTACATCACTGAAAACTCTGCTATGCCTATTTACAAACATTTAATGAGTAACATTTGTTTACACTGGCTGAGCACCATCAACATATTAGCTTTTAGAGTGAATGTAAAGACTAAGTCCCATTCTTGTGTCTATTTAATAAATATTGACTTTTTGTTTAGGCATCAGACAAGATTTATTGACATGACAATTCCATATTCTCTGAAAAGGATTAAATTTTTTATTAGGCCCCCAAACTACAAGGCAATGTCAATACTGGTCTTGGTTACATGCATTTATCATGAAATTCATCCAAACAACAGAGCGAGGGTTCAATAAAATTGTTTGTTGTGTTTCTCAATTGTTTGTTGTGTTTCTCTTTTTATACAAACAGGATAGAGAGAGCTAAAGACTCTTTATCAAGCCAGAAGTGAAGGACTCCTGAGTTTAGATGACATTTTGTTCCAGTAACTGCCCTTACGAGGACTCAGACCTCTTAAAAGACACAGCTGAGACGGAACTAGCACCATACAGACGCTGTGTTGCCAAGTGACAGGGGTCCACCGCTGTCACGTTGTCAAAGAAAAACACCAAATTAACCTGCACACACACACACATGGACATCTCTGGTCTTGTCTCTAATTGTATACGAAAAGATAATAGAGAACAATATTAAAGAATTTTGTTTGCCTGTTTTTTAATCTCCCACTTAAAATAGAGTACAAAGAAAAAAAACCTAAACCTGTCCTGAAATGTAATCTCAAATAATAATCAATAACTTGAGATGTCAAAAGAAAACAAGAGTCACTAGTGAGTGTACTCAAAGAGAATACAGCCACCTTGGTCTTTTGTTTACATGATTATTTGTTTGAAATTTGAAATATGTAGACATTTTTCATTATGCTCAACACATATTGAAGATTTAATAAATGACTATTTTATGACATTTATATTACAGTAAATTTCTAGCAAAAACTCTTGTTACACAAACCATGATCTTAGAAGAAATGACAGCATTAAAGCATTATTATTGTACTATCTTATTGAAAGGTAAGACTAATATATATGTGTGTATATAATATAAAGGTAACCATAAATTCAACAATTCTGTCATGATTTTAAGGCAGAATCATAGTCTTACAGACTTACTTCAAAGCATAGCTTGGTCCTACTACATAATCAAAGCAAGGACTTCAATGTTAGTCTAACAAAGCAATAATGAACGTACAACACTGCCTAGTACAGAATAAGTGTTGTGTAAATACCTGTTAATTTAAAGAATGAACAAGGTGAATAATATAATTTCATTTTGCTAATGATCAATAAGTATATTAATTTTTGACTAGAGTAATTGTGTTTAAATATGAAAGCTGTAAAACCAATCAGGTAAACAGCTAACACAGCATCTAGAAGACATGCTTTAATTTTGTTACATCAGTTAGTATACACCTCTAAAGTGTCTTTAAGGAGAAGAATCAAACATGGCTTTATAACACTATATAACAATATGTATGCTCCTTTTTCTCTCTTTGACACCAAATCAGATCTTAAGTCTTTTTTGTGTTATGGAAACTTCCACATAAATGCCCAAAGGAAAAAAATGAAATGACTTAATAACTAGTCTTATAAAACGATTCTCAAACAAGATACCACACTAAAAAAATATAACTACTGGGAAGATTGTTTTCATTCACTTCCCTATCCATGAAATCCCAAACAAAATACAGACTGATATCAGTTGTTGGAGAGAATACTACTTACTATTTGCTTACAAAGATGCTTCCTCCACTATAAGGTAGATGTTGAAATTTAAAGCTTTATTTCAAACTCTTTTATTTATGTACCTGGAAATTTTCCTTCAAAAATATCTTTAACAGTTTCAGTCAGGTCAAATCAGTTCCACACAGATAACCTATCACTCAAATTGAAAAATAGTAATTTTGAGAGCAGTAAAAGAATTTTGAAAAGAAGTATTTCTTCCAGGTGCTGGAGATCTAAGTCAGAGACAAATGCGCTATCTAGTGAGCTATAACCTCAATATGTTTGATTTATTTTTTGGCACTCAATGGGGATTGAACCCAAGACCTCACACATACTGGGGAAGTGCTCTACCACTAAGCAATACCCTCAAGTCCAAAGTAGAATTATTTTTAGTTACCAATAATGTGATTTATTTTTCCAAGGCTATCACTAAATCTCAGGCTGTATGGATATGATCAGCCATTCATCCTATTTCTTTTTTTATTATTGTGAAAATACCATACAGAGGGGTTACAATTACATGGTCAAGGTAATGAGTACATTTCTTATCAAGCATTGTTGCCTCCTCCTTTGTTTCCCCTTCCCATCCCTTCCCATCTCCCCTTCCTTACCCCTTACTCCCACCCCTTAGCCCCCTACCCCCTCACCCCCCGGCCAAAGTTGTAAAGTTCGTTTTTTGACATTGATGCAATGGGTCTACCTGTATCCCTATTTAAATGGCTTGTTTTTGCCCTTCCCCTCCACAAATTATACCAACATCAAACACAGTGAAAGCAGGGGTTATACCATGGGGGAGGGACATACAAAGCAACAAAGAAATCATCTTATAAATATGTTAGAAAGAATTGCAAAAGAAAAAACATTTGAATACTTATCTTGGGGGTCATTTTGTCTAACATCAACTTATCTGACTATTTCTGCTTGACTCAGACATATACTAGTAATTGCAAATAAGGGAAACCATGGGACCTATGTTTCTTTGGACCTGACTTACTTCACTTAATATAATTTTTTCCAAGTCTTTCCATTTCCTAACAAATGGGGCAATGTCATTCTTACTAAGGGAGGCACAGAATTCATAAATATATATATATACACATATGTATCACATTTTCTTGATACATTCATCTACTGAGGGGCACCTGGGCTAGTTGCATATCTTAGCTATGGTAAATAATGCTATGATAAACATAGGTGTGCTGGTAGCCTTAGTATGGCCTTGTTTGCGATCTTTTGGGTAAATGCCCCAAAGTGGGATTGCTGGGTCATAGTGGAGCTCTATGTGGAGTCTTTTGAGGAACCTCCATACTACTTTCCAAAGTGGTTGGAATGAATGTCCATAAGATGATAACATCATTGGTAACTCATAACCTTCAGTCCACAATGCCTATATGAAGCTGGAAATTTTCAAACATTTCAATGAAATGTATGAATCCTTATCAAATAAGAAATCACACAGTAGTGTGAGGGCTATGGATGGTACAGTCAATGGATTCAGAAACACTTTAGCCCAGAATAAAGCATAAAATGATTCATTACATATTTAATACCCTATGCAATATTGAGTATAATGTAGACATACACACAAACACATATGTGACAGATAACGGAATGAGAATTTTACTTTGTCATTAAAATCAAAGTGGCATTTTTAATTAAAAAGAATATTCCTTTCTGAAGTAGAAAGCAACATCCACACTCTACCATTTCAGGACAAAGTTAAATATACAAAGTTTATGTAATAATCTGAAAGTCATTACAAAACAACATACATACAAATTACTCTTACCATAAAGAGTTAAAATTTAATCATATAAGTGAAATATCTTATACTTTGACCATACTTCACAAAAATATATAGGATCTAGATGAGGAAAAGTAAGTATATTTTGAAAGTAGTTTCCAGGTAATGGGTACAAGTAGAATAAACTTTTAATACTGAATAGCCACAATACAATCTTAATAATAATCAATATTTCATTTAGGTACAAGGAATTACCATTTCAATGTCTTTCCATAGCCTTCAAATAATAATTCATCCTTAACTAAACTCCTTCTTTGACTTTATATCTTTAATACATTCTCCTTACAGTAAAATCATAGCATACTAATGTCTTCCTTTTGAGTTTCTAATAAATTATCGTATCCATCTCTAGATTACTGTCATATCTGGCTGAAGTTTTTGCCTCTATATTGACTAAAATTCTTTCATTATCTCTTAAGTAGAATAAACCAAAGGGTCTCTTAAATGTCTCTGTTCCCAGATACTTCCTCTTTGGTGTAAGTTTTAAATGGTCCCCAAACTGAGCTTAATTTTAAAGTATTTATTATATAATCTTTATTCTTTTATTAAAATCTCTTCTTTCAGACCATTAAAGTCTATATGAAAAAGTGTCAAAATCTTAACTTGCCATATGCTGTCTGTTAAAACTTTATGACCTACAAATCCAAACCCTTATATCTAATAAGTCTATTGAATATGTTACTTTTAAGTAGTTTCATGCTTATGAGTGGTTATATGAGTATACAACTTTCTCCATGGCATATATCTTTTCTGGAAATTACTATTCCATTTTCCAAATCCAATTCAAACTTCAGTTTAAGCTCAAACTTCCCAGCTCCTACAGAGTAGAAAACATACATTTACATGATTAAAAGGAGCTTTACCATAAAAAAAAGGAGACATGAACTTCTGAAAACAAGAAATTAAACCTCAAGAGACACCAAGAGAATTCCCAGAAAGATGACAGAAAGATGTCCTTGCAGGACAATTATTCAGTAAACCAGGAAAATAAGCCACAACCTTAAAGGCAAAAAAACATTGTCAAGAGCAAAGGAGAAAGCATGGTAAGAATAAATTTTACAGAGAGAGAGAACTGTTTTTTTTTCTCAGAAGATTTGTAAGATAATTGGAGATAGGGTGTCTAGAAAATGAGGCTCCACATACAGGCTACTTGTATAGAATGTCTAAAAAATGAGACTCCAAACAGAGGCTGCTTGTGTCATAGAATAAATTAAAATCTGTGTAAAAAAGAACGTGTAGTCATTTTCTATGTGACTGAACTCTGAGCAACATACTGATGATAGTATAAAATCTCTGAATATTAATCATATTGATAAAAATATTTGGATGTTGACAAAACTAAAAATATGGATATGATTAAATTGAGGGTGACTATTATATGACAAATACTCATTTCATTAGAGAATTTCAATCTCCAGATAATCTTCTTTAAGATCTAGAAGATTCCCTGTCTTTCCACTCCAAGGGCATATTTCACATCATGTTTTCTGAGAGAAGTATCAGAAAGTTGTCCCAGAAGACTTAGTATCAATAACCCAAAGTGCAAATGATGAGGTTGGGGAACACTATTTTCCATTACAATTCTATTTTACCTCTAAAACTGTACATAAGAAAAACATCTTAAGTGGGAAAATAATAGTGATGACAAGCAAAATAATATGTATATTGGAGTTGTCTTTGACATTTTTTTCTATCCTAATCAAGTTTGTAACTCTCCATTTCCAACTCCCATGATAACTTCAACTTTTCCTTCAAAGTGAAAACTAATACTATAACTGTTAATTTTTTTTACTTAATCTTAAAATTATATTCAAATAGCTTCATGTAACTTTCTCAAAAGTTAGGCAGTAATATTTTCAGTCAATACCAACAAAAACAAATAACTCAAGACTTTTGGTGGTAAAAACATTTTAAAGCCATAGTAAGATGAAGTAAGAAATTATAGCAACACTTGCAATGAAAATCTTATTCTTTATGTGATGTCACCAACAATAGTTATAGTTCTCATAATTGGCACCATTAGAGTAAAAGTTAATTAAAAAGTAAAGTTAATTAGGCCACAGGAATAATGAGAAAAAGTTAAACTCTGTCATGCAGACAGGACTGATTCCTAGCCCAACAACAAGCTATTGCCTCTTTCCTAACTTACCCACTGCGATGTGGTTTGAAGTGCAATAATTCATGGTGAGTAGGCCTCCTCCCCACTTCTTCCCTCCTTCAGAGTATAAAGCAGGATTAGTCTAAGTCATTTGGAAAATCCCATTAAGCATTATCCTAATTTAGGGATGGGCATGCTAACCAATATTAAACTGAGATAAAAAGCAAATGTCTGCTGCTGGGCTGTGATGAAAAGCACTCCTTCATAACCAGAGGGTAGCATAGAAGGCTGGACTTCATTCCATCTGCCTAGGATAATGCCATAGAAGATTATAAACTGATCTTTTGACAGCCATATTATGTTCCAGAAAAGCATAGAAATGCAGACCAGAGAGTCCAGAGGAAGATGGTGGAGGAGAAGCAGGGGCTAAACAAACATAGAAACCAGTTTTAGTGTTCCAGTGAAAGTCCAAGGATAGAGAGTCACACCAAGTGTGCCATCATAGTACAGCGAGTATAGCCAGAGGGGAAAAATTCAGGCAGCTTGGTTAAGGAGACAGATTAGATCACTTGCCGGTGTTTGCAGAGGCAGCAGCAACAGATGATAAGGCAGCTGCCACATCAATAGAGACATCACAGGACAAAAGCACCAGAGGTGATGTGTGAGCAGATTCTGCTCACTGCCAGCAAGAACTAAGAAGGACTGGAAATCTTCATCCCGTTGACCCCAGAAAGTTACAGACTGTTGATGGCCCGGAAACCAAGGGAAAGGCGTGTGAACCACATAAGACATCCTCACTCTTTTCATGGAGCAGCGGTGGAAGATAGCCCCTCCCCCACCACCAGAGAAGAACTCCATCTTTGATACTGGCAGACTGGAACAAAGGAGCTAACCCATAACTCAGGCCTTGGAAGAAGACATTAGAAGCCATTCAACAGGTCAAAGGAACCTTACCTGCCTGGCTCAGCTCCACCCCAGGAGGAAAAACAAAAACAAACATATTTTGAAAGGGGATGGCTGGAATAAAATCTACCGAACAAAAAGCCCCCATATAGGCAGGGGTTGTAATCCAATATCAAAATAGAATAGACTTCAAATTAAAATTAGCAAGAGAGATAAAGAAGGTCATTACATACTAATTAAGGGATCTCTCCTTCAAAGGATATTACAATTCTAAATATCTATTCACCAAATACCGGAGCACACAAATTTATCCAAGAAAAACTACTTTGCCTAAAATCTCACCTAGATCCGAATACATTAATTATTGGGGATATTAACACACCACTATCCCTGCTGGATAGATCAACTCGGCAAAAACTCAACAGAGAAACATCGAATCTAAACAACTGGACAGATCAACTAGACTTAACAGACATCTAATGAATATTTCATCCAGCAGCATCAGGATACACATTCTTCACAGCAGCACACAGAAAATTATCCAAAATAGGCCACATTTTAGGTCACAAAGCAAATTTGTCCAAATTCAGAAACATTGAAATTATGCCCTGCATTCTCTCAGACCACAAGGGAATAAAATTAAAATTTAACACCAAAAGCCACCACAGAAAATCCTATGACACATGGCAGCTGAACAACACACTGTTGAGCCACCAGTGGTCATGGAAGAGATTAGAAAGGGAATCCAAATGTTCATGATAATTAACAAAAATGAACACACAAATTACCAGCTCCTCTGGGACACAGCAAAGGCAGTACTCAGAGGCAAGTTTATAGCTCTGAATTCCTACATCAAGAAATTGCAGAGATCTGAAACCAACAATTTAATGAGGCACCTGAAGCTCCTTGAAAAAGAGCAACAAGCTAAATCCCAATCCAGTAGATGGAAACAAATAATTAAAATTAAATAAGAATTAAATGAATTAGAGTCAAAAAAAAGTAAAGAATCAACAAAACAAAGAATTAGTTCTTCGAAAAAATTAACAAAATTGACAAACCCTTAGCAAATCTTATCAGGAAAGAAGAGAACACACCCATATAAGCAAACTCAGAGATGAGAATGGTAACAGCACCACAGAAACAACAAAGATACCAAACATAATAAGGTGATACTTCTCAAACCTTTATACTAATGTTTGAGAATCTGGAAGAAATGTATGAATTTCTAGCAAATATTGACATGGCAAAACTAAACCAAGATGAGTTAAACCAACTTAACAGACCCATATCAAACATCGAAATAAAAGCGGCAATAAGAGACCTCCCACCAAAGAAAAGCCCAGGACCAGATGGATTTGCAGCTGAATTCTACAAAGCTTTCAAAGCAGAACTCAAATCAATACTCCTCTAACTCTTCAATGATAAAGTTCACTACCAAACACATTCTATGAAGCCATCATAACTCTCATCCCAAAACCAGGCAGGAACTCATCAAAGAAAGAGAACTATAGACCCATTTCTTTGATGAACATTGATGCAAAACTTCTTAACAAAATTTTGGCCAATCAACTTCAACAATTCATCAAAAAAAAATCATATATCACGATTAAACAGGATTCATTTCAGGGATGCAAAGCTCTCAAACAATTAATATAACTGATCACATCAACAAGAGCAAGGATAAGAACCACATGGTTATCTCAATAGATGCAGAAAAACATTTGACAAAATCCAACACCCCTTTATGATGAAGGCTCTGGAAACTTTCCTGAAAAAGGAAATCAAAGCAGAACTTAGGAAGTATAAAATCTTCCATGCTCCTGGATTGGAAGGATCAACATTGTGAAAATTTCAATAGTTTCCAAGGCAATCTACAAATTCAATGTGATACCTGTCAATATTCCAACCTCATTCTTCAATTAAATAGAAGAAGCAATCCAAAATTTCATATGGAACAATAAAAGACCCCGAATAGCAAAAATGATCCTTAACAGAAAGAACGGTGTTGGAGGAATATCAATACCAAATTTCAAACTCTACTACAAAGCCATAGTAATCAAAACAGCTTGGTACTGGCACAAGAACAGATCTGAGGACAAGGGAGCTAAAAAAGTAGAATGGAAGAAAGACAACCTCTTCAGTAAATTGTGCTGTAATGTTTTCATTACAGCACATTGACTCTGAGGTCTTTGATCCATTTGGAGTTGATTCTGGTGCAGGGTGATATATAAGGATCTAGCTTTAGTTTTCTACAGGTAGTTAACCAAGAAATATGAAGAATTCTGGGACTGGGACAGTGGCTCAGTGGTATAGTGCTTGCCTTGCATGCATGAGGCCCTGGGTTTGATTCCTCGGCAACACATAAGCAGAAAAAACAGAAGTGGCACTGTGGCTCAAGTGGTAGAGCACTAGCTTTGAGTTGAAGAGCTGAGGGACAGCACCCAGGCCAAGTTCAGACCCCACAACCGACAAAAAAAAAAAAAAAAAAAAAAAAGAAGAAGAATTGTGGTTCATCAGATGGATTCATGAGTTTCTATTGTCATAGCCAAGGAAACCCTGAGATCTAATTTCTACGCCATTATTAAGCAATCGTTAAATGCAATGTGCAATTGTATACACTGGTAACATATTTGTCCTCTACTTCCCTGAAAATTCTCTTTAAAATATAAAAATACATAAATTAAAATTTTAAACATTTAAAAATATGGACAAGAACAATGTTCATATGATACATATATTTTTATTTTATTTTATTTTGTTGTTGTTGTTGTTTGTGGTGCTTCAACTCCCGGCCTGGGCAAGGTCCCTGAGCTTCTTACACTCAAGGCTAGCACTCCACCCCTTGAGCCACACTGCCACTTCTTGTTTTTGAGTGATTAATTGAAGAGTCTCACAGCACCCAACTACTTTTTTTAAGGCTGCCATCCATCTCTTTTTTGACAATTTATAATATATGTATAATCAAATCCCTTTCTAGGTCTCCAGCCAATCATGTATTTTAACCTTCTTGCTAAATATATCATGAAATTGGTCTTTACTGTTTTCCATATACCTTGATCAGACTTCCTTGTCCCTCTTTCCCCTTTCCTAAGCAAATCTCTATGAGCTTCATTGTTCCAATCATATTCACTCTCCTTTGCTCTCTCTGTTCATTCTCCCCATTCCCAATAGTAAGCATACTCTGAACAGGACCTGTTTTATTTTCTTGTCTTTTTGTTTTCAATGCATTCTAAATGTTCCAAGGGATTTTACTACAGTATTACATCTATGCATCTACTTTATTTTATTCAGATTGAATCATTTGGTTATCTTACTTTCCCCAAACACCCCTTATTTTTCAGCAGCTTTCAGTGAGTTTTGTTACTGCATCTTCATTCACAGATAAAATATATTTAATATATAAATATATGCATATATATGCATATGTGTTTATATGTGTATACGCATACATGTGTAATGGGCTCATAGATGTATATGCACACACATGTGTATATATATATGTGTGTGTGTTATATGTGTATGTATATATATATATATATGCTTATGATACACATTGGAGAGTTAACATTCCCAAATACCCAAGCCTTTTCTATATTAATTTTAAAATATTTTTTCTAGATAATGGCACCTACACACACACACACACACACACATAGAGCCTTTCTAAATATGGGTTTCTTTAAAATCAAAGCCTGTTGCTGTTGGTTTATTTGAACAGTTAATCCCCAAAAGCAGACAGACAACATATAATGGAGAAAGTCATAAATAATAAGTAGGACAAAAAACAGGAAATAATTCTAGAGGTTTCCATTCCTTTTTTTTTATTGTCAGTCATAGGGCTTGAACTCTGGGCCTGGGTGTTGTCCCTGTGCGCTTGAACTCACAGAACATGCTCTACCACTCGAGCCATAGTAACACTTCCAGTTTTCTGGAGGTTAATTGAAGATAAGAGTCTCACAGACTTTTTCTGCTGAGGCTGGCTTTGAACCGCGATCCTCAGATCTCAGCCTCCTGAGTAGCTAGGATTACAGTCATGAGCCACCGGCACCCAGCCAAGGTTTCCATTCTTATAGTCCATTTATAGAACACAAATAACTGTAAGGATTAATTTCATATTTTTGTCATTGGTAAATTGTCTGCCAAGTTATTCAGCCAGCAAAAGGTTGTCCACAGTAAGAAATTCAGTAGCATGGCTTAACATATTGATTAAATAAAAAAGATACAATCATCTCAATTAAGAAAAATATTTGTACATAATTAAATATTTTTAAATAACCTAGCAATAACAATCTATTCAAACTGAAAAAAAACTGTATTAACCAAAAACTTCCAGTTCTTAACATACCTAGTAGTGAGACTTTTAGAAATATTTCTATTAGAAAAAGAAGTACTGGGAAGGTAGCTCAGTGGTAGAGTGCTTGCCTTGCATGCATGAGGCCCTGGGTTCTGTTCCTCAGCATCACATGATCAGAAAAAGCTGGAAGTGGTGCTGTGGCTCAAGTGGTAGAATGCTAGCGTTGAGCTGAAGAGTTGAGGGACAGTGCCCATGCCCAGAGTTCAGGCCCCACAACAGACCAAAAAAAAAAAAACAAACAAACAAACATTATTCTAACCGATAAGAGTATAAAAATTATAAGAATTAGTAAATAGCGTTAAACAGTTTTAAAGCTGCTTGTTCATATTTTTTTGTATTTTTATGTGAAATTTTGAACAAAAATCAACAGATAAAATGTTATTATTATAATGCAAGTTTATTAATGTCTGTGAACAGAATAGATATAAAACACCTTCTTTTCTTGAAGCCTACATTCTAGTGGAAAGATGAAAGGGAGGGATAAGGAGAACAAAGGGAGGGATGGAAGGATGGAAATAATAGAAAAAAATAAAGTATGTAATTCACTACAGAAACAAAAATTGAGAAGCCTAACTATAGGCAAAACAAAATATTTATGAAAACTCAACAGTGAAAATCATGAAACATAATTGGAAAAGTATAGCATATAAATAATGGAGAAACACATTTTATATCTGGGTTTAAACCATATGGTAAAGATGTCAATTGGCTTATATGCTAGATATAATTCCAGTTAAATGCAGCAATTTGGGAAAGGGAATTTTAAAATTCATGTGGAAAATTTTAAACAGGCAAAGGAAAAACTAAACAAATTTTGAAACACAAGCAGAGTCCAGTCTCAAGAAATCAAGACTTATTTGAAAAGTTATAGTCATAAAGACAGTATTTAGTTGGCCCAAGATGGAAAACTAAACCAATGGAGTAGAATAGAAAGCCCAAAACTAGACTTGGGTGTACTTAATATATGACTGAGTTTATATAAAAACCAAAGGCAAAAGAGTTCCTGAGTCAACAAATTGATCTAAGTACAGATTTACCTTTGTGGGAAAAAATAAAATGGCTATATGGGTAAAATTTTTATGAACTTAGAGTAGGAAAGAATTTCCTACTTCAAATATTAGATACGCACAGGCAACAAAAGTGCTGAATACATTTGACTTCGTTAAAACTAAAACTTGTGCATGACAGCAGACAGTATAAAAAGGCAAAATACAAGCCCACCTGCCAGGAAGACATATTTACAGTACCTACAAGCTTCAAATCATTCCCATGTAGGACGCTCTAAATACCCACAAATCAACATAATAAACAATCCTATGGGAAAGTGAACAAATGATGTAAACAAACACTTCTCAAATGAAGAAACACAAATGGGCAATAAACAAAAGAAAGGATGTTCATATACACTGGTGGTTCTAGGAACATGAATAAAACAACCCCTCCTGTGACAGCAAAAAAGAAAATCATAAACAAATTTAAGTATATCTCATATCAGGACCCAGAAGAATCAATTTTTTAAAGTACTTGGAGAGAAATGTAGCATCCTCCTAGACAAGTATAAATATTTTTAAAGTTAAGTTATTCATCAAACTTAGTTCACTTGAAAAGTTTTAACCTGGATATCCTAATCTGACAACTGATGAAACTCAGTAAGGTCAAATTTTCAGATTTCTAAGTATTTATGCATCCTTTTTGTTGTAAAATACATAAACTCTGAGCTCCAAATAGTTGATGTATGGGCTGGTGGAAATTTAAATTTCAGCTGTTACTTCTGTCTTAGGAAGTGCTTGAATTCTTCATGATTAGTGAATTCTTACAACCATTTGTAAAATACTAAATTAATGGAAAATTAGACAATGAAGTGAATTTTTCAGCCCATTCTTAGCTTCTCTCATTTGAGAGAAGCAAGGTCTCTGGTTTTATTGTTTTAATTATTTTAAAAACTTGTATGTGTTTCTGATAAGAAATAACATTACTATTGAGAAGAATAATTCTTGTCTTCATAATGTTCAGTTTATATTTCCAAAAAAGAAATGTTTAAGCTCCCTAATAGAAAAATACTTAACAAAATACTTCACGAAACCAGGTGCACTGGAACTGGATACCTACCTGTAATTTCAACACTTGGGAGGCTGAGACAGGAGTCCAAAACAGGTATTTGAAGGATACATAAAAGATGTTGTCCCAAAAGAAAAGAGAGAGAGAGAGAGAGAGAGAGAGAGAGAGAGAGAGAGAGAGAGAGAGAGAGAGAGAGAGAGAGAGAGAAAGAAAGAAAGAAAGAAAGAAAGAAAGAAAGAAAGAAAGAAAGAAAGAAAGAAAGAAAGAAAGAAAGACAGAAAGGAAAATATATCCACAAAGGCAGAGATATATGCCATATTCTGATAATGATTCACAGTGATAAATGCAGTGAGAAGAATTAAGACACAGTCTTTCATATCCTTATTAAGTGTGTTCAAGGTACTTTGACATGTTAAAATCATGTAGACCTTACAAATAAGGCAGCACCAACCATGGAAAGGGTTGGGGTGGTAGGGTGATTTTTATGAGGTGTTCCTGGAAGCAAGACAAAGAAAATATTTAATTTGTTAAAGTGAAACAGTAGCCTTAAAGTTCCTAGTTTGAGGTTAGTGGATGGTTTCAGACTTGTTAAACTGAAATTTCACATTCCTGGGTTAATCATTGGTTCCTATTCTGAGTTGGGTTTCAGTCTGACTACTAAACTCAGGGCCCTAATATTCACATCAGTCTGCTGGCCCACTTCATTTAATTGTTTCAGTAAGAGCTAAAGTTGATTATATATGTGATTAAGATGATGCTTTTCCCTCAACATATATTCCTATAAAACCAATTTCTGACTACTACCCAAATACATACTAACTAAAAATAAACAAAACAGATAATGATACAAGTTCTAGGCTACTCATGTTTTATCCATTTTCCAAATTAAAAAATTAAACCTTGCTCCTCAAATTAAGTTTAAAAATTCAAAAAAAATTTAAAGTGAAACTATTATTTAGTTGCTTTCCAAAATTTAAAGCAATTCAGGTATAAAGCTATATGGAAAGGAAATACTTTAAGTCAAAGTACATTTGATTTTGGTACCTTGCATCTTGTATATACATTTGTCTAATTAGGGGAGGGGAAGGAGAATAACAAAATGTTGAAATAAGGACACAGGATGACCCATTGCAGCAATGAGAATTTGGAGTGGAGGAGAATGGGGAAGGTGGGGAAGGGAAGGGAGGGTAGGAGAAAAACAAAGGAGGGGGTAACAATGCTCAACAAGAAATGTACTCATTACCTTATTCATGTAACTGCAACCCCTCTGCATTTTTACAATAAAATAAAAAAAAATTTAAAGATTTTAACCTTGAATACATTTTGAAAATAAAGTCCAAAATTCATTTCCAAAAATAAATTATAAGCTACTTAATGCCACTATTCATAATGTGTTCAAAAATGTGAACAGGAATAGTAATAAAGAATTTTAAAAATAGTTCTCATAAGTCTTATTTTAACATAATATTCTCAAACTAAAATTTATCAGAAGTTTGGTCATGGTAGACCCCCAGTGGATAAAGATTGGAATTGCAGTGTGAATACTAAGCAATTACTCAAGTATTTACCTACTAATGATAAAATAAATACATGTACTACTATTGAAAGCTAAATAATAAAATATCCGATGAAATTAATTAATATGTCTTCATTAACAAAATATTTTTCAAAATACAGAAAACCATCCCTTTGATATCTATGTTTAGGATATACATAAATGAATAAAATGGTATTATAAAATAAATATTCTTTATCACATATCAATTTAATAAGTATTAAGTCAATTTAAATGTAAGCATAGATAAATGTCAGCCTTTAATTCTATCATAGTCCAGTATCCAAAATTGGTAAGTACTGAATGGTCAAAAATAGAACAATAAAGCAAAATCACATGTTTTTAATTTAAATAGAAGAAGACTGTTTATGAAAGTACAGATGCTTGTGCATATTTGCACACACAGTACTAATTGGACTAATGCTTTCACATCCCTGCTGTGTCTAAGCAAGCTTGGTCTATCAACACTGGTTGAATAAGGTAGGAAGATCTATTTATACCAGGGAAAGTAGGCTAGGAAGAGGAACTCTGTGGTTAAAAGAAAATAATAA
Source organism: Dipodomys merriami (assembly GCF_024711535.1). NCBI lineage: Eukaryota > Metazoa > Chordata > Mammalia > Rodentia > Heteromyidae > Dipodomys > Dipodomys merriami. The sequence goes on from NW_027203382.1 coordinate 7,523,564, forward strand.
CAAACATAATAACAAAATCCAACCAATAGTATGTATCCAAACACTCTCTCTATATATATATTAATCCACTACTCACTACAGAAGTAACTCTAGTAGAGGGAATACTGGACAGCCAAGGATATCAAACCTTGACCCTAGAATCTAAATGTTACCTTAGAAAGAGTCTTTGCAGATATGATTAAGTTAAACCTCTGGACATGGTAAGATTATCCTTTATTGCCCACATAGACTCTATATTCAATCAAAACTGTCTTTTTAACAGAGGCAGAGAGACATTTGACAGACAGAGAAGAGAAAAACAGACACAGAAAAACGGAAGGCCTTATGAAAACAAAGACAGAGACTGGAACAAAGCAAAACATGTCTATGGCTACCAGACACTCAAAAGCCAATAATAATTTTACTTCTATTTCAGCTTAGTGACATTAATTTTGCATTTCTTACCTTCATATCTGTAAGAGAGCATATTTTCCTTGTGTTTGTTTCAAGGTTCTTGTTACATAGCACTGATCTTTTTATTCACAATCCTCTTGCTCTGTCTTCCCAGTACTGGAATTATAGGTATACGCCACCATGACTAGCTAAATTTCTTTTTTTTTTTTTAATTTTATTTTATTTTATTTGAGAACATACTGTACAGAGGGGCTACAATTACATGGGCAGGATAATGCATACATTTCTTACCAAGCATTGCAGCCTCCTCCTTTGTTTACCCTTCACCTCCCTTCCCAGCCTCCCCCCTCCCCCCACCCAATTATACCCCCCTCCCCACCCCCACACCGACATTGTAAAGTTGGTTTTGACATGACATTTTGTACTTCTCATTGTTGCAACAGGTCCACCTGAATCCTTAAACGACTTGTTTGTCCCCATCTCATCCACATGTTATACTGACATCAAATATAGTGAAAGCAGGGGTTACACTGTGGGGGAGGGACATACAAAGCAACAAAGAAATAATCTTATAAATGCGTTAGAAACACATGCATGAAAGAAACAAAAAAATTAAAATACATATTTAAGGGTTCATTTTCCTAACATCACATTATCTGACCTTTTCCGCTTGACTCATACCTATACTAGATATTGCAAATAAGGGAAACCATGGGACCTATGCTTCTTTGGGCCTGGCTTACTTCACTTAATATAATTTTTTCCAAACCTTTCCATTTCCTAACAAATGGGGAAATGTCATTCTTTCTGATGGAGGCATAGAATTCCATTGTGTATATATACCACATTTTCTTGATCCATTCATCTACTGAGGGGCATCTGGGTTGGTTCCATATCTTAGCTATGGTAAATAATGCTGCAATAAACATAGTTGTGCTGGACTAGCTAAATTTCTATTATTTTTTTTATTTCTATTATTTTGAGTCACAAAGTTTATGGTCATTTGTGACAGCATAGCTAATACAATTGTGAAAGTGCACTATCGATAGTATATCTTTTCCCCCTTTTTACAGATGATGAATTAGAATTGAGCCTCATATAAAACCCCTTCCTACCTTTAGTTTCTGAGTAAATGCTACAGATGAGAGACTCAAATAAATGCTATAAAATATTTCATTTAATCTTCACAAGAATTACATGAAGTAGCTATTTTATTCATTTGGAGATGATAAAACTGAATTAGAAAATCCTAAATGAATTGTCCAAAGTCATTTGCTGGCTTCTTTCTGGGGATTTAGCATGAGTATGTGAAGAAACTGAAGAGATTTGAAAACTCTACAGAAAGCAAATCTGTATTACTTTAAGTTAATATTTTTCCATTATTTTGCAATAACTTACACACTATGATTCGTGATGAGGGTTTATCACTAGCATGTTTTGTTCCTCACTGAAGCCTCCACCTAAATCTGAAATAGGAGAGACATAAGAAAATAGTCATTATGAGGATATTAAATAAATCAGACATAAGAAAATAGTCAGTATGAGGATATTAAATAAATCAGATGCCTAAACTGAGTGTATTTTGTTTTTCTAAGTTATTTACTTTAAGAGCTTCAGATATTTATTATCTCTTGTACTTTAAGCACATCAAGAAGCAAATCAAAGTTTAATTTAAAATATTGAGTTCATTTCTAAATTCACCATTTCTTTCTGTGAAGAAACATTAATTTTAAATTCTTTTAGTTCATAAGAACCTATTCAAATTCTATTTTGATAGAACAAATATCAAACTATAGACAGAATTATATAAAATACTGTATTTTACTAATTTTTCAATAACTGATCACATTATAACAGCTTGAATTTGGGATAAATCTTGGTGATTTATTGGCAATGTCTCTTCTTATTGAAACAATCAATAGCATCTTCACTTTGACCAAGTACAGGAACATCCTTATCTTTCTCCATTCTTTCTTTGGTAAAAGCTTGTTTCAAAAATAAACATTTCCATCTGGACTCTGGAAATGTGGCTCACATCTGTAATCCTAGCTACTCAGAAGACTGAGAGCTGAGGATCGCCATTCAAAGCCAGCCTGGGCAGGAAAGTCTGTGAAACTCATCTCCAATTAACCACCAGAAAACTAGAAGTGGCACTGTGGCTTAAGTGGTAAAGCACTCTCCTTGAGCTAAAGAGCTGAAGAGGGGTGGGGAGAGATGGAAAGGGATGGTAAGGGGAAACAAAGGAGGAGGCAACAATGCTAGATAAGAAATGTAGTCATTACCTTGCTCATGTAATTGTAACCCCTCTGTATGGTATTTTCACAATTAAAAAACAGAGAAAGATACAGATATTATCTATGGTCTAATTATTACTTGTATCATTGGAGGAAATGCTAATATCAAATGGAAAGATTCTGTGGAAAGGATGACTATGTAATCCTCTACTGAATGGGAGAGCATGGAGCTAGCTCTGAACTGAATGATTCTCATGAATAGGAAAGCCAAAGGAACTTCACATCAAACAGAGGCTTTGAGGGCTGAGTTAGAGGAGCTGAAAACAAGAGAGTGAGCCTGTATAGACATTTCAACTAACAACAGAAACAGCAACAACAATAAAAATAGATCCAATGACTATATATTCTACAATTGCTGGAGATGAATTTTATTTTTTAAAATAACAAGCTAGACCATTAACTGTACAGCATACTGATAATTCTAGCTACTTAGAAGTCTGAGAAATGAGGATAGCACTGTGAAGCCAGCTGAGACAAGAAAGTCCTTGAGACTCTTACCTCCAAATGACCATCAAAAGAATAAATAAATAAATAAAATAAAATAAAAATAAAGAGCTGAAGAATAGAGCCCAGGCCCAGAGTTCAAGCCTCACAGCCAACAAAAATAAACAAACAAACAAACATTTCCAACACATTCTTGGAAAGATAGTTTCAAAGAATTAAGGACTAATTGCCATTAGATTAGAATTTGTCATTTATCATTATAATCCATGAATATTTATTTAATGGTTATATTCTTTATCATTCTCTGACTTAAGTTACTATATTTAATTTCTGCTTTCAGAAAGCTTTAATTCTATTAATTTCTTTCTGACATTGTTCATGAGGAATTAAAACTAAAATTTGAACACAATAAAATTTAAACTTTATATACAGTTACTAGAAAATCTATTCTTCAATATATGCTTAGATATTATAAATTTGTACATTTTTGTTATCTAGTAGAAACACTTTTGAATAACTAAGTATGTTGGATTCTATCAGTGCCAAATAAAAGTATAGCTGATAATATCTCTATAATCCAATTATTAAGTTCTGCTGCATTTCAACACTTACTAAGATCAGTCAATGTGTTCCGAAAGTTCAGCTGTTTATCCTAAGTAATTTAATCTTTTTTATCTTCCTTATTCCTCACATCAGGACATTTTTCAACTTGTTTTGTTATGAAAAGTGGAGCTCTAATCAATACAAGACAGACCCTTATTTTATGAAGAATACTTTTTTAATTATTAATAGCTTCATGTTACAGTTGCATGTAACCATAATAGCTAAAATACTGTACAAGCTAAATTCTTGCTTTGATGCTAGCCAAAATTGTTTATTAGTTATTATAAAATTTAGTTATTACAAATTTTTCAGATAAAGCCTAATTTGCTTTACAGCGTTATTGCAATCATTCTTCATTTAAGGGGTGAGATTTACATGTGTGAAAAATCTTTTGTTTTAAAACATTTACAGTTTCTATCACCTTAAATCAGCACTGGAAGTAACAAAAATACTAAACTTTGGAAAGCGTTCTGATAGCTATTCTTTATATTGTTCAAATTTCTTCTAATTTCTAAAGGTTAAGAATGTCACCTCACCACTTTAAATGCTTTACATCCCAAAATCAACAGACCAAGAAGGGAGGTGTGATGTTGAATGGGGTATAGTGACCCTCGCCAAACTACCACCCACAACCAGAGTCTATTATACATCATCCTTACTGGCTCAATCATCAGCCTGTGAAATGCTGGAACTTCAGGCCTATGCACATATTGGGAACTCTATACTCTTATGAAGAAGAATATTTGAGAGCCGGGCGCTGGTGGCTCACGCCTGTAATCCTAGCTAATCAGGAGGCTGAGATCTGAGGATCGCGGTTCAAAGCCAGCCGGGGCAGGAGAGACCATGAGACTCCTATCTCCAATAAACCACCAGAAAACCGGAAGTGGCGCTGTAGCTCAAGTGGTAGAGCGCTCGCCTTGAGCTGAAGAGCTGAGGGACAGCGCCCAGGCCTGGAGTTCAAGCCCCATGACCGACAAAAAAAAAAAAAAAAAAAAAAAAAAAAGAAGAATATTTGAAATACAGTACATTCAGTGGAGAAGTCAAACAATGCAATTCCTTAGAAATGCAAACTTAACAAAAGTGAAACACCAGGAAGTGAGTCCTCAAAAGGAGTGAGGTGGGGCCACGGGGAAAAGTGGACAAATAAAGAGGGAGAGAGGGTGAAACTGTAGCCAAGACTCCAACGTTTGTTCTACAAAATTAAGAAGAGTTAGAGAAGTGCGGGTAGTGGAGGGATAGGAGAGAATGTTGAAAGGGGTGACATTAATCAAGATACATCAGATTAATAAACTTCTTTGTTAAGAGGCAACTTTTTTACAACTACTTAAAGATAGTTTTTAAAAAATAAATAAATAATATAAGACAAAAAGTAAGTCTATTAAGCTGAGTGCTGATGGCTCATGCTTATCAATCCTATCTATTCAAAAGGCTGAGATTTGAGGACTGTGGTTCAAAGCCAGCCAAAAAAGAAAGCCTATGAGATTTTTATCTCCATTTAACCATGTGAAGGACACAAATGGAGCTGTGGCTCAAGTGGCTGAGCATTAGCTTTGAGCAAAAATGCTCAGAGACAGCACCTAGACCTTGAGTTCAAGGCCTGGGACTGGCACAAAAACAATCCGTCTATATCAATATAGGTAAGTATATACAGACACACTTATGCATACATGTATAGACATATTCTGCTGATTCCGTTTCCCTGGAAACACTCATATACAAATGTAAGAAAACAAAACAAAACTGGTATTTTCTTTTCGATTTTATAATTTTGAATGGACTCAAACCTGTCATGTTACCTACCTAAGAGCTAGAGATCAAGAGGATTATGGTTAACAGACAGCTCAAGCAAAATGTTCATGAGGTCTCTCTGAACAAACCATAAATGCTGAGTGTGGTTGTTCACATCTGTCACCCGTGATGTGCTGGATCATGGCCCAAGCCAGAGTCCTATCTGAAAAATATCCAAATACCCACCAGGTGCTGGTAGCTTATACCTGTCATCTTAGCTACTAGGTATCTGAGAATGAAAGAATTGTAATTCAAGTTCAACCCACATTAAAAAAGCCTGTGCCCCTTCTTAACCATAGCTGAACACAGTGGCACCCATCTACCATCCTGGTTTGTGGAAGATAAGATTAAGAAGATGTTTAGTTTCAGGATATTTTGTTTCAGGGCAGAAAATTTCATGAGGGACCACCTCCCCCCATCTCAATGGAAGAATTTGGGTATGGTGCCATGTTCCTTTCTTCCCAGATACTGGGGAAGTCCTTAAATAGGCATATGGCAATCCCGGTAAAACCTAGACAGGGAGCAAGACTCAACCTCAAAAATAGCACAAATAAAGAACTGATGCGGCAGGGAAGTGCACTGCCGCATCAGTTCTTTATTTGTGCAATCACAACTACTCAGAAGGTTGAGCCAGCCCAGGAAGGAACGACCTTGAGACTCATCTTTTTTAAAAGGATAGAAAAGAAAGCTTGAAATGGAGCTGTGGCTTGATTGGTAGAGTGCTAGCCTTGAGCAAGAAAAGCTCTCGGACAGTATCCAGGCCCTGAGATATCTTATATATTACTTTTCTATCAGAAAATGCATAAGTAAGACTGGACTCTGGTAAGTCATGCCTATAATCTGGCTATCATAAGGCTGAGATCTGAGCATTAACATTCAAAGCCAGCCAAGACAGAAAAATCCGAAAATTTATCTTCATTTAACTAGCAAAAAGCTAGAATTAGAGACATTGTTCAAGTGGTAGAGTAGCAGCTATGAGTAAAATGGCCAAGGGAGAGCTCAAAGCCCTAAGTTCAGGTTTCAAGGTCAACACAAATACATACAAATGTAAGTTCTTACAATATAGTTGGGTTCCTTATATGTAGACTAACTGGCTAGAAGGTACAACATAAAAGGTAATCATGGCTAGGTATGGTAGTGCACATCTCTAATCCCAGTACTCAGAAGACTGAAGCAAGAGAACTCTGTTTGAAGCCAGCCTGAGCTACAAAGCAAGTTCCAGACTTCCAACCTGGGGAAAACAGCTAAATCCTGTCTGGAAAAATAAAAAAGGGAATAAGAAAATAAATAAATAAATAAAAACAGGGTAACCCTATGTGGCTAACACACTAATATTTCAATCATGAGTCTGACAAATCATGTAATATTGGGCAAATGACCTTGCTTCTGAGGTTATAGATTCTTCATCTATAAAGCAGGGATAATTACAGCAACTTCCTGGTGGTCAATTGGGAAGATTAAATTTAAAATGCACGTAAGGACTTAACACAATTCCTAGCGTACAGTTAATATTCAATTAATGTATGCTAATAATAATAATAATAATAACATTTCTCCTCAGATTTATGGCAAGAGAGTCATGAAGGGCCTAAGACTCCCCAGTGGTGCTTTTGCGCTGTTGATGTCTGTGACACGAAGCCGTGTTGTATGGGAGAGCAGGCTTGAGAGGGTGGTGGGCCTAGGAGCACTGGTATTACTGCATACACACAGCTCTGAAAAATCTAAGCAGGTTTCTAACTTGCTTAAATAGGTTTCTTGGCCAAGAGTCACATAATTTGCCAATTGGCAAGGCCGTGACTTTCCATTCAAACTTGGCTGAGGCAGCTGGATTTAAACAGAACACTAGGAGGAGGGCAGAGGAAGTAATGTGCTCCATCCGAAGGGCAGTTTTAGACTCCTTGGCACCATGGAAAAAAGTTGTAAAGAAGAAAGAAATCCTGTATGTGAACTGCAGTATTTACTCTTTTTTTAATTTTATTTTATTGTAAAGATGATGTACAGTGGGGTTACAGTTTACATGAGTAAGATAATGAGGACATTTCTTGCCAAACATTGCCTCCCCCAACAATGCCAGAAGTTGTAAAATTCCTTTCCAACATAGTGTCTTGTGAGCACCATTGCTGCGATGGGTCATCCTATATCTTAGTTTCAGTATTTACTCATCAAATAAGTTGAAAAGGAATTGCAAGTTAACATCAGAAAAAAAGAATATCCTTCCAGCAATCTTTCATGTTCTGCTTAGTCTCTTTTATGGAGATATCAGAATTCTTTCCTTTAGGTCATCTCATACAAGTAGAGTAAATCTGGGTGTTTCCAATCAACTAAAAGACATTCAACTTCAGTCATTCTATTAAACTTTTTCTCTTCTTTTAAAATATAAAATATAACCCCACATCCAAATTGACCATTTGATGTTTTCATTATTCTTGTGAATAAAAGAAGAGCTGGGCACCAGTGGCTCATGCCTGCAATCCTACTCACTCAGGAGGCTGAGATTCTGAGGCTTGGGGTTCGAAGCCAGCCTAGGAAGCAAAATCCATGAGACTCATCTCCAATAAATTATCCCCCCCCAAAAAAAAACTGTAGAAGTGGTAGCTTAAGCTATCCTTGAGCAAAAGAAGCTCAGAGACAGCACCCAAGCCCAGAGTTCAAGCCCAAGGACCACCCCTGCCCCCAGAAAGGAATCAGAATGTATTCAAATGGACTTTTAAATCTTCCCTAACCACACACCTAGCTTATCAGTATTCCCACATAACCAAACTAAGACACCTACATAGATGAACTTTCTAGATACTTCAGAAAACAGTGTCCCAAAGCACAGACAAAATATGTCTTATTTATGTGTACATGACTTACTTCCAAAAATGATTTGATGTGAGACGTAAAGAAATGCACAAACATTGAAAGGGAGGAATGAGAGAGGGAATTAAGGAAAAAATAAGGATATCATTGTTAAACATAGGCCATAAACTTTATTCTAAACATCACAGAATACAATGCAAAGATATTGACAATTAATTTGTTAGTAAACTAGATTAACAATTTGTTGAGAGAGAGGGTGAAAAAGTAGGAAGAAAAAGGAAGGAAAATAAAGCTGGTTTTATTGATGGATTTAATTACCATAAGACACCATAGATCAGAGAGACCAGTTATTTCTATTTCATGAAAATATATGACTGTGGTATATAGAATCATGCCCCCCCACAGAAGTCCATATTCTAATTTTCTACATCTGTTATATGTTACCAAATATGTCAAAATAGATTTTGAAGATGTGACTTAGGACTTAGAGATGGTGACATTATTCTGAATTACCTGGACATTTTTAAGCTAATATTTTACATGGGTATTTATAAAAGGGAATTAGCACCCAGTCTGTTCTCCAAGATAGGAATATTCTAAAACTTGAGTTGATTGCTAATGATTAATGATGTAAATAATAATATGCAAGTCATGAAGTCTCTATAGAAACCCAGATTCCAGGGTTTGAGAAGCATGCAGACACCTGAACATGTGGAGGTATCTGGAGGGTGGTGCATGGAAAGAGGTCACAGAAGCTCCTTTGCCCTTTGCACATATACATATAGAGGTGCTGCCTGATACAAGTACATTATTTGTATCTTTGTAATGCCTACAATAAATGAGGAAATGTAAATACTGTAGCATCTACTTGAGTTTTACGAGCAACTCTAACAAATAAAGTGAACTGATAAGGGGAATGTGGGAACTTCTGCTTCAAGTTGGTTGTTCAGAGAAACGTTACTTGTAGTTGAGATCCTCCAGCCAGACAATTGTCCTAATTGAGTTGCATGAGAGAACAAGTTGCTATCTTCTGGAGATTTGTCTGGTGTATAGGAAAATACCTAGTTTCTGGTACTACCTCCAATGTCAGAAGTACAGCACATTTTCCTGCATTCATCAGATGTGTAGAAATTTATCCTAGCCACAATAATAAATTAATGTAAAAGCCACTTAAAAGCTACATTTTTGAGCCCATAAATAAACTCAAAACAGGAAAATATTTGACATCTCTGACTCCATTGGAACATATGTATGCTCTAAGTCATGCTCAGCAATCACCTTGGAATCCAAGAAGGACAGGGCTGAAGGATAACATTTTCATAAGAGCTGAAATTACCCCTAAGGAGCAATAGCCCCTGCAGTACTGACCACACAACAGGCCCAATGACTTGTTTATCCTGACTGAAGATGATAGGGATAGCAACTTTTCCCAAAACAAAGACTGGGATTGTGTTAACCAGTCTCTCTTGGACTGGGAACTTTTAAACATGAATATCCTTTGTCCATTTCCCCCCAGGTTTCTGTCTATTTTAGCAAACAGCTCATGTCTATACCTTGGAAACAGCTGAAGGTGGGCTGAGGTTCTGTCTTCCTGTTGAATGCTTGTGCCATACCTCCTTTTTCTACCCTTGAGGCTGTTTCTTAGGAGCAAGTAACCAGATGTGATATGTGAAGCTCCTGGAATTTGAGCCTGGGATCAAAAATATCCAATGTCAGTAATATAATAATTGGGACTTATCTATTACTTATTGAACTCATTAATTTCTACAGGCATCAAAAGTGAACAAAAGGCCCAGTGCCAGTGTCTCATGCCTGTATTCCTAGCTGCTTAGGAGGTTAAGATCTGAGAAACTCCGTTCAAAGCTAGATCAGTAAAAAAAAAAAAAAAAAAAAAAAAAGCTAGACTGGAGGCATGACTTACATAGTAGAGTGCCCGCTGTGAGAAAATAATTTATGCCAATGAATTTTTTTAAAATCAAGATCTTTTAGTAGCTTTTTGGTGTTGGATTACTGGTAAGGGTTGGTGCTGTGCTTTCTAAATGATGAACGTTTATCTCTTCAAAACCTGAAGGGAAAGAGAAGGTGAACAACAGAATGGGGTGACAAAGGACAAGGGGGGAACCAATGCAACAGCAACAGTCACAAGACAATAAGTTGGAAGTGATCGGTACAACTGGGGGGAAGGTGGGGGAGAAGGGAAAGTGGGAGAAAAATGAGTGAGGGGGTAACAAGTTTGACAGTTACTTTGTAACTGGAACCCCTCTGTACATCACCTTGACAATTAAAGAAAACGGAGGGAATAACTAAAAAAGGAGTTTCTCTCATTCTTATCTTTCTTCTACGTAAGACATGTATGTAGATTTATAAATTAGTCTCTTATAAAATATATGTGTGTGTTTATAAATTTACAAATTATTTATGTGTGTGTGCTTACCTGTTTATAAATTAAGATATTTATAAATTAAGGATAGTAAAACTTTAATGCATTCATATGGTCATGAAATATAAAAAGTCCTTCCTAGAATGTATTTCTCCAAGAACAGGAAAACTACAGTTGTTTTTTTGTTGTTGTTGTTGTTATTAAAGAAGCAACTTTATTGACAAGGTTCCTACACTGACCAGCCAGGGACACAGCACAGGCTCCGTAGCTGATACTGCGACGAAAACTACAGTTTTTTAAACTTTTACAATATTCTTTCAAAAAATGAAAAATATTCTAAGATTGTAGAGATAACGTTGTGTCTAAAATAAGCCTATGAATCAACTAGCCAAATAGATGAATATGACCAATAACTCCTTTTCTTCAAGAATCAAATGGGCCAACTGTAAAATAAGATGGCAAGACACCATCATCAATCATGTCATTGCCTTCCTTTGGGGAAAGATAGAAATGGAAAGGAGAAGTGATTATCAAATGAACAGCAGGGGTGTAGTCTTAAGACAAAAGGTAAAGCCTGAGCTACTCCCAAAGGAAGTCTTTGAAAATTCAAGGACATAAATACTGTTAGTTGGTTCACTATTCCTATCTTTGCAGTTTAGCAAAACACTAAAACATAATGTAATCCTTTACTAAAAGAAGATAGTCAATGAAAGTTCATACTTTCATATTATGTTATGATATAAGTTTTAAGAGTGGAAGCCAGTCTTGGGTTAGTCTCATTAATTAAAAAGAAGACAATGTATTTTATCTAACTAATCAAAAAGAACCCCTACTTTCTTTTTCATTGAAGACACATTTATCTTTTAAAAAGAGGGCATTTTACTATTTTTTCCACCCTTGAAAGTATCCCATTGGTTATTCAAGTGTAGACTCAACCTTTACTGACAGTGAAGAGGATAATCAAGTTAGTATTGAGAAAAAATTTAGTAAACTAGTGAATGTTCATTCAGTCCTACTTAGAGCATGTTCAAAAGGAGTTGGGATTATGGCCATCCAAGTTTGTCACATCGAAAACAGTAGGTAACATTCCCTGGAGAGCCGAGGTCCCTGGACATTTATATGACTGAGCAGCATGTCTCTGATCACAGCAGGAATGCTCTCAGACATGACACGTTCAGTGACAAAGCAAGAGCTCTAATTAGCAAAGGGGTCTGGTCTGACCATGAGGGGCTTAACCTTCCTTGAAACATAATGAGTTAGACAATGTCTATGGCCTCCATGTAAAGTTTAGAGAAGAATGGAGAATGCTGAGAGCTTCCTAACATGCAAACTGACAGACACAGGTGACCGAACAATGAACTGTACACTTGGCAGTGACTGAAAAAAATACTTGTATATGCTGGTGTCCTCCAGAGCAACATTCCAATTTTGGCCCTGAATTAAGATGAAACAGTTTGATAGGTCACATTATTTGGTTGAGTTGCTTTAAAGAAAATAGAAGATCTTGTGGAAGAGATATCGTTTCTGAAATTTTTTTCCTCAGATAACAATTTCTGTGATAAAGCAACATCTGGGAATTTCATGAACATCATAGACAAATCTGAGTTGAAAGGCTGAAAGTTCATTAACAAACACAAGCATCCAGTGGTTACCTCATATGACATCCAAACCAAGAGTACAAAGTGAAGTAAATAGAAAGCCTATCCAGCTCATCTTGTAATGTAAAAAGTGATTAGTGTTCCCAAAAATTGCATATGATCTTCTTATTTTTAACTGCATAAATAATAAAGAATAGGAAAAAAATAAGTATGCCCTGACTTTTTAAATTTAATGCCATTGAACCACTTTAAAAAAACTTGTTTTCAATTACCCAAAGATACAAATTCTTTAACAAATGAAGTAGTTCACTATTAAAAATTAACCATTTATTTTTTCTTTTTCACCTACTCAACTTACTTATTCCAACTAAAACAGGTACTTTCTAGGATATTCAGAAATAAATTGATGTATATATAAATATGTACTGTATAAATTACTAATGCTTTTTACATATTCTAGCAACATTGAGCTGTCTTCCAATATTTGCTTAAAGGGTATAAAAACTGTTGGATCTGTATTAAAATACTATTGAATCACTAACATACATGTCTTTAAAATTATAAACCCCAAGTAAATAAAGTTAACAAACCACCATTAAAAGTCTTAAAGTGAAAGAACTGGAGCCAGAATTTTAAATGAAGAGCAATTAAAAACAAGTATCTGTATTACCTTTATAAACATTGAAAAACCCCTGAATGTTGAAATACATCTGTCCTTAATAAAATGGATACATGTGTTTTTCCCAATCAAAGCACTGAGAACCAAGTTTGTTATTTCTCTAGTAGAAATATCTCAGAATAACAATTGTACATCAATTGCAGAGAAAGAGAAAGAAATGTAAAACTTGTGTAGAACTGTAACACTTATTTCCTTTTCCTTCCCTTGTTGAAACATGCAACAATTTTCCCTTGGGATATAATAGTGAAGTCTCTACTATATTATTACTTCAGGAAACTAAAGCATTATAATTGTCCCATCTCTTCTCAAAAGCACCATGAAACTTCCAGAAGAAATAAAAAATCATATGAAACCAGTTTAGGTTAACCCATATGCTGGGCAAATGATTTGTGATTTAGAAAGACAACCTATAGATGTGAACTACATTACTGGGGAAAATGTTACTAAATTTGAAAAAAGAATGACCCAAATGATCACAAACAAGGCCATATTAAGGCTACCAGCACAACTATGATTATCACAGCATTATACCATAGCTAAGATATGGAACCAACCCATATATATGCACATACAATGGAATTGTGTGCTTCCAAAAGAAAGAATGACATTGCCCCATTTGTTAGGAAATGGAAAGACTTAGAAAAAACTATATTAAGTGAAGTAAGCCAGGCCCAAAGAAACATAGCTCCCATGGTTTCCCTTATTTCCAATAACTAGTGTAGGACAAGTAGAAAAGGTCAAAAGTTATGTACATATGACCATATAAGATGATGTTAAATGAAATGAACTCCAAGATAGGGACAGAAATATTTTTTTCTTTCTTGCTAGTGTTTCTAAGGTATTTATAATCTACCGTGTGATTTTTTTGCTTCTTTGTATGTTCCTCCCTATGGTATAATCTCTATTTTAACTGTATTTGATGTCAGGGCCCTGCATCTTGTATATACACTTCTCTAATTTGGGGAGGGGAAGGGGAAAAACAAAATACTTAAATAGGGATACAAGTTAACCCATTGCAACAATGAGATGTACAAGACACTATGTTGAAAATGAACTGTACAACTTCAGTGGGGGGGTCGCAGAGGGGGAACTGTTGAGGTGGGAGGGAAGAGATGGTAGGGGAAAAACAAAGGAGGAGGCAACAATGGTTGATAGGAAATGTACTCATTACCTTGCTCATGTAACTGTAACTTCTCTCTGTACAGTATTTTTACAATTAAAAACATACAAAAATAATGGTTTATAGATAGAAATAAAGATACTGGAGAGCACTACAAGATTGTGCATGGTTATAAAGTTGCAATAACTTTATACCTTGTATTTTGTTTATATCTTTATAATTTTATATCTTGTATATTGCTACATTACATCTTGCATGTTGGTTGTTGATAGTTCTCCAAAGCAAGTTTTATATCTGAAAATAAACCAGTTCATCTAATAGTGATCAAAGAAGCGTGCTAGTACTTAGAATTTTCTAATGCACTACACACTTTCTTATTTGTTAAACTATATGTTACATGTACTAGTTAATATATGATTGTATATTAATTGTAATAACAATGTTATACATGTAGTCCTTGTATTCTTAGTTATTATTTATTATTTGCCTCTCTTGCTGGAATGTATGTTCTACTTTGGCACTTATTTTTATATTCTTTTTACCAGGTATTTATACTAGTGCTTGGCACATTCTACAAATAATTGTAGGAAAGTGACTAAAATATTAAAATTAAAAATTAATTCCACTGAAAACAACTTAGAGTAAAATAGAATCTGGTATTATCTTTTAAAACCATATGCATGAGGAGTTAATCTGTTCTCATTACAGAAAACATCTATGTACTTAGGTTTTCCAACATCATCTCTAGAAAAAGAAGACTATCCTATGGTAAATAGGCCTGAGTGCATAGGTCTTACCTCTCTACAGACCTTAAACTTCAATTATCAATCCCTGAGTAGTAACATGGTACCTGCCTCTGATAACCTTCCATCTAAATTGATTCTAAAATAAATTATATACTGCTAGTTCCTCAAGGAAATAAACATAGACTGAGTATTGAGACTCCTGGCAACAGATTTGGGTAGGGATTGATGCCAAATGTTAGACATCAATTGAAAACAAAGGGCTTTTATATTCTCTCTCCTTATATCAGTATTGAATTTTGTGGTAACCATTAGAAAAGCACAATTGCTACCCCTGTTGTCACTGTATTTGATTCCAGTGTTCTGCATCTTGTATATACATTTTTCTAATTTGGGGTAGGGAAGGGAAATAACAAAATGCTGAAATAAGGATACAGGATGACCTGTTGTAATGATGAGATGTACAAGACACTATGTTGAAAACAAACTTTACAACTTTGAGGGGGGGAGGGAGTGGGAGGGGTTGGGGAGATGGGGAAGAAAGGGATGGTAGGGGAAAAATAAAGGAGGGGGTAACAGTGATCGATAGGAAATGGACTCATTACCTTGCTCATGTAACTGTAAACCCTCTACAGTATTTTTATAATAATACATATTATTTTTGCAAATTCTTTATTGTGATTAAGTGATTACTTAATTTCACAAAGTTCACAGTATTGTGGGATAGTGATGCTTAGTTAAAGTCACAAACACATTCTAACTTTCATGGGGCAAATTGTTTTAAAAAAAGAAAATCACAACTGCAGGTTTGCTTTAATCATAGTTGACCATTAAATATTATTTGAAATGTGAGCTATAGTTCATTTTGATAGTTTCATTGGAAAAGCTGAACGATAGTCATAATGACTACCATTTTACTGAGCTAGTGTGCTAGGCTAAGATATATAGCCAGCTCTATTCTCTATCTGCAGGTTTCACATCTGCACATTCAACTAACTCTAGATTTTTTAAATGTTATTTTATTTTATTTTATTTGTGAACATACTGTACAGAGGAGTTACAATTACATGGGCAGGATAATGCGTACATTTCTTACCAAGCATTGCAGCCTCCTCCTTTGTTTACCCTTCACATCCCTTCCCAGCCTCCCCCCTCCCCCCAATCCCAATCCAATCCTTCTCCTTCACCCCCTTCCCCCCCCCCCACCAACGTTGTAAAGCTCGTTTTGGACATGACAACTTGTACTTCTCATTGTTGCAACAGGTCCACCTGTATCCTTAAACAACTGGTTTTTCCCCATCTCCTCCACAAGTTATACTGACATCAAATATAGTGAAAGCAGGGGTTATACTGTGGGGGAGGGACATACAAAGCAACAAAGAGATAATCTTATAAATGCATTAGAAACACATGCATAAAAGAAAAAAACATTAAAATACTCTAGATTTTTTTTAAGTATGACAAAAATAAATCATTGTGCCTATACTGAACACATGCATTTTTCTTTGTCTTTGGCCCTTGAACAAGACAGTATAAGAAATATTGCTAACTTTGGATATTATAAGGATAGTTCAAAAGATTTGCTAACCTGTAGATAACAAGTGAGTGTGTTGCATTACCTTTAAAATACTTAAGACGGCTATGAATTTTGTGACAGGTAAAATTGAACCTTTTCTTCCTAGTTCCTGTCCATCTGAAAACACTGGCCCTGACTCTCATCATGCTTGACTACAAAAGAAGCTTTACTTTGGGGCTGGGAATGTACCTTAGTAGTAGAATGCTTGTCTAGCATGCATGAAGTCCTGGGTTCAATTCCTCAGTACCACAAAAACAGAAACACTGGAAGTGGTGCAGAGGTTCAAGTGGTAGAGTGCTAGACTTGAGCAAAAAAAGTTCAGGGACAGTGTCCAGGCCCCGAGTTCAAGCCCCAGGACTGGCCAAAAAAAAAGTATACCATAAAGACAGTAAATGTAACTTCTTTTCTGCCAAATCCTCTTCTTAGTAATACTTTGGGCAGGATCTCATAAGGTTTACTTTCTTGGTTCTGGTTGCAGTCTACAATGTAGCAATTTTATTGTTTTCATAAACAGTTTTTCTGAGTCAATTTACACCATTACCACTGAAGTCAATTCAAGTGCCTGACTTTTTATATTTCACTTTTACTTCCATTGTTAGTTCACTCATTCTACCAATAAATGTGCTATACTGTAGTAAGTACCATATTGATTTCTTTAGTGTTTGTTGTGAGACAGAACATCCCAGGATAAGAATGTGTGGCAGAAAAGGCTGTAAACCACATGCAGGAAACAGTGGGAGTAGAGAGAAGTTTGCAGTAGCAAGCTTTCTCCTTTTTCTGGTTTTGATCCATCCAGGTACTTAGACAAGTGGATGTTGCTGCCTACATTCAGGGCAGGTATTTCCTTCTCGGTTGCTATATCACATACCAATCATCTCTGGAAATAATCTTAGAGATCACACAGCTTTAAAATTTTCCTAGATGTCTCTCAGCCCAATCAAGGTGACAATTAAGATTAACCATCACCCTATGCAAAGCCAGGTGCTTCCCTAACACAAAGTAGTTTTCTCTTAATGCAAATGTCTTCTATTCCAAATATTCCAAATCCCTAATGATTATTGTTTTTAATCAACCAGTCTATTCCTTGCTGTTCCTACAGCAACCTATTCTTGGATGGAACATATTAGAATATGCTGACCTCCCTGAAATTTGGACCCTAATGCTCAGAATGTAGCCATATAAGCAGATGAAATATCTTTAAAGAGTGTTGAAAGTACAGTATCTTCAATAGATGAACACTAACCAATATGACTGGTGTCCTTATAAAAACAAAATCCCCATGTAGAAGGAGGATACATGAGGAAGTCAGCCTATAAGCCAGAAGGAGGAAGAGGAGGAGCAGGAGGAGGAGGAGAGAGAAGAGGAGGAGGAGGAGGAGCACTTCAAAACTAAATAAATAAACCTTGGAGATTCCTTGATCTTAATTCTAGTCTCTAAAACTAGAATGAAATGATTTTTTGTTGCTTTAGCAGAATTAGCTCATTATTACAGCATTAGTATCATTATTTGATCTATAACTTAGTCAATGAGCCCTTATCTTCTGACCACAGTGAAACATCTGTTTTCTTCTCTTGGTTTGGGGTTTTTTGGCAATTATACAGTTGTCCTTATCTGAAAGGCACACATCAGATGCCATTTCTCCTGATCTTTGCCTGTCCTTCCCAGGTCTTCAGTCATACCTACTACCAGAGGGGTCATTTGTACATGCTCTCCTTCAGTCATACCATTCAATTCATATTAGATCCCATCTTGTAGTTAAAGCTTCCTCTATACTTATTTGCAATTAAAAATGTATTTGGCTCTTCTTTTTCCTACATTAATAGTCAATTACTACTCTTTAGTAAATACTGGACCTTCTTTTTTAGAAACAACTAAATTTCATTTTAAACTCTGTGGTCTTTCCTAAAGAAATTTCATGTTGAAGGACTTGCTGCTGCTCCCAGGTCCCTCAGGTGGCTACCCCAGTGAGCATATGATCAGGCTCATTTTCTACATTCCCTGCCTCTGACCTTCATTCCTAAATGCCAAGATCTTGGAAGCTTCCAAGCTCAGTAAAGAAGGGAAAACTGTTAAGAAGAGAAAACTGTTAAGAACAGTCTATAAAGAACTGTTAAGGAAATTAAAGTTGGTGGCCTAGTGGTTCGGATTCCATCAATATCCTTTGAATTTGCTAGTAGCCAGGGGTAAATGTAGATCTCCAAACCCTATGGCACTTGCACAGACAACTTGTGCACCAACTTAAAATGGGTGAGAGAAACTACAGGCATTGGATCCATACACACCACTATGTCACAGAATCTTCCACAAAACCAAAGGTAAACCCTGAGGTCAGGATGAGCTACATTCCTAATCAGAGCTCCATCTAAAATAAATTACTGCAGCAGGGTGGACATAAACAGCAAATCAGAGAGAGTGCTGGAAAATAGCACAGCCTCTCACCCATGGATAGCATTGGTGAATATGGGAATATGGGAAAAAGAAGATACCATACATTTAGTGGGAAGTGAATGAGCCTGGGGATTAAGAAGATCATAATATATGCAAATATATGAGTATATATATGTATATATATATATATATATAAAACCCTACCAAATATTGTTTTTAACATATGGGAAGAAGTAGAGGGTTAAGGAAATATAATAATTACACAAAAGGCACACTGTGTGCATCCATAGAATTTTCACATGAATTCTACATGTGAATTTCACATGAATTGGGGTGTTAATGAATAATCAATCAATAAATAAGCAATAAGAAAAATAGTTTGAAAATTTTTAAGATCATTTTTTACCCCCAAATCATTTTGAAGTGTTTATAGAAATGGAAGTATTTTTTCTATACAGTATATTCAACTCAACTCTAATCTGTTACAATACTATCATTTAAGACATCCTCTAAGAAGACTTAACCCAAGTGGCAGAAGCTGAAGACCATAAAGCATAGTAAAACTAATGCTTATATGTAAAAGAGAAGTCCTTGAAGCTAATAAAATAAGATAGTATAATAAGGTTTAAAATGAAGCTTTTAATACATGTCCCTAAAACACATGTATTTCAAAACTATTTTGAATTATTAGAAAAGCTTTGTTTAATGGCTCACTTCATTTAATGAGTTCTGACTGACAACACAAATGTGTTTAAGTCTTTATACAAGATAATTATTAGTCATTGTTTCTTGTGCACAACTAACTCTAATGTGTTTCTGTCAGAAGAATTCTAGACAGTTACAATGGCAATTTATGAGAATGGCATAGTGTGGGTTTTCACTACCTTGAAACAAAACCTTTAAATAAAATCATCCCATCCCATCCTGTTGGTAGAATTTCTGGAAAAAAATATTTTAACTAGACCAATAACAAGTTGATATTATTCAAATGTATGCATTCATATGAAAGCCATAATACCTATTTTTCTGTACCATTTAATCATATTATAAGAACAATATGGGGGCTGGGAATGTGGCTTAGTGGTAGAGTACTTGCCTAGCATGCATAAGAACAATAGGTATAAACTTATTTTATTTTGCCAATTTCTTCTCTAAACCTATAAGACTAGGCAAAATGAAAAGAAATAAATTCAAATAATGAGAATCTACTAATCTGGAAGATATTGTGCTATTGAAAGATGAAGAAAGGTATAACGAAAGTCAAGTAGTCAATAACTAATCAATCACTTTGGTTTTCACCAATTGAACATAAAAAGAAAGTATAAGCAATGTGTTTAAAGAAAGGCAATAATTCATTGCCACCACAAATTATCAGAGGATACATTTATATTCACACACAGCTTACTCCAGAAGTGAAAGGGAACTAGAACCCTTTTCCTATATTTGCTTCCTATGTGTTGAATTCTGGGGTACAGAGACTTCTGAGAAACTCTAGGTTCTCCTTTGAGTCTTCTACAAGTCTCAATATTCATATGACTATTATCAGAGGAGCAAGTGGGTATGTACTTCCATATTTACACCAAAAGTCATCTTGAGGGTTAATCAGAATACTTAAACTTTACTCATATGCCCTATCTCAGGTGACTTGAGATAATGGAGTTTCAGTTCCAGAAGTTGGCATGAGATCAACCCAATAGGAAACACAGTCAAGAAAGGAAGTATGATCATTGGGCAGCGAAATACCACTTACTCCATGGTTCCTGTCTCAGATACTTGCTTCACGTCCCCCTTCCATTTTAGGGCCTGAAACAGAGAGTCTCTCTTGAATGGACTCCTTCTTCCAATACCAATGTATCAGGCTTCTGTCTCTGTGTAAACACAGATTTAAAGAGATTTTATGACAAAGTCAGCCTTACATTCCCCCCCCCAAAAAAAAAACCTCCGCTATTTTAAGGTTAACTATTTAGGACTTTAATTCATCTGTAAATTGCCTACATAGAATTAGTTGATTAGTCCTGACCAATTAAACTAGGGGTGAACTTCAAAGCCAGCCCTGGCAGGATAGTCCATGAGACTTTTGTCTCAAATTAACCTCCAGAAAGCTGGAAGTGGTGCTGTGGTTCAAATGGTAGAGAGCTAGCCTTAGCTGAAGATTGAGGGACGGTGCCCAGGCCCAGAGTTCAAGCTCCACAACTGACCAAAAAGAAAAAAAAAAAGAGTATAAAAATAGGGTTGAACTTATGTATGTATGACAGGGACCAGAAATCTTGAGAACTATCTTACAATTTTGCCTAGCACATTAGTGTATTTGGTTTTGCTTTTAAGAATGATGTGAGATTGGGCTGAAGGGAGTGAGTTGAAAGCTACTGTTCTCTTAACAAATCCGTTTGTTTTGCGGACAGCAAAAGAAGATGAGGAATGTGACAGAAGAAAAATTGTCTAAAGTCTATAATAGTATCAAAATAAGTAGAAAAACTAAAACCAAAATCAACAATTTGAGGTTTTCTTGATTCTTATTTATGATGGCCTTTGGAGTTTTTGCTTTATCTTTTATCGTCAATTAAGAAATCTGGAACCTTAAATCAAAATGAAGCGTATGTGTGTGTATGCGCGTGCACGCAAGTCAAGGGATTGAATTTGGGACCTGGACACTATCACTTAGTGCTTTTGTATATCACCTCTACAATAACAGCAAGAGAGAGAGAAAGAGAGAAAGACGGACAGAGAGACAGACAGACATAGAGAGAAAGAGACAGAGACAGAGACAGAGACAGAGAGAGAGAGAGAGAGAGAGAGAGAGAAAGAGAGAGAGAGAGAGAGAGAGAGAGAGAGAGAGAGAGAGAGAGAGAGAGAGAGAGAGAGAACCCTTTCATAATATGACAGGAAAAAAAAACTGAATTGCCTCTGCATATCCAAAGGATGTCAGTGCTTTCTCGATATAGGCTTATCAGACTTGTTATGACTATCTGGAATGAACTAGAATATTGTTTATGTTTTGCAAATATAAAAAGAAAAAAGGAGGGGAGGAAGCATTAAAAAAGTAGCCTGCCCTAGTCTTCTCTCTGGGATAGAGATAAGAAAGTGAAGCACTGCCCTCTAGAGGAACAAGAGCTCTCTGGTGCAGGTGGCTACTTTATTTTAATTTGATACTGCTATACACACAATGTCCTGTATTTCCAGTAGATGATGGTCATCCTTTGGACACTGAGAAGGCATTTTTTAAATAGTGTAATTTTAATATATTTAGGATTTTTCAAAAGCTGGATGAACTCTGTAATTTAGGGGAATATGAATTTATAAGCTTTCAAATGATGTATCAATCCTGCACCTGTGCTTAATATAAGACTTACAGGAAGTGAAGTTTTTTAAGCCATTCTAAAACTATGTATATTTAAGTATATTTAAGTGTATTTGTTTACCAGTTATCACACAAATAAAGGTATGTACTATATATATTATCTTGGAATAAATTATAAAAAGTAATGCTAACAAAATCAACACATAAGTTTGGTACCATATTCAAGCAATATTTAAAGTGATTTTTTTTCCTCTGCCTAGGATTTTGTTAGACTTTTCCCCCAATATACCTGTTTTAGAAAATTGAGACAAAAAGGCACAGAATCACATTAAGTAAACAGATAATCTAATAACTTCTATGGAGCATTGTTTGCAGCAGTGGCAGTAGCACTTAACCAAAGTAAATGAAGGACTCTCAGTAGGGACTGAACAAAGAGATTGGGAAGATATAGATGTAGCCAAAATACAGACCTTTCCTTCAACTCTAATGTCAAAGCCAGAGCTCAGAAGCCTGATGCAAAAGCACTGTTGCTTTCAGTTGGGACTAAGAACCTGAAAATCTAATGGAAACAATTTAAATGGGTGACATTTTTTTAAAAGTAAGAAAAAAGAAAAGCATTTTAAGCCTCAATGATTAGATTTAGTAATTTATGTCAGATATTCTCCCATTTCTGAACTATTCATTATGTTCATATTGTCCCAACAGCCATAATCAAACACTGAACTAAGTCCTTTGATGTCTGGGTTTCTGATTTTAATACAATTAATTCGATATTTTAAAAAGTAGTTTCCTCAGAACCATAACCAAGAGTTCTGGGCCCTGTCTTGTATATGCATTACCAGAATTCCCTTCATTGTGTCCTCCTATGTATGTTTCATAGAGATGTTCCACAAAAGAAATGGTTCCAGACCTTTAAAAATTAGGAAGAGAGAGGAGAAAGGGAGGAGAGAAGGAAGAAATAAATGGAGGAAGGAAGAAGATAGGGAAGAGAGGGAGTAAGACAAGGGGAAAGAAGGAAAGAAAGAGAAAGGAGAAGGGAGGGTGGGAGAAAAGAAGGGTGAAGAGAAGAAAGCAAAAGAAAAGAAGGAACAAGAAAAGTGGACAAAAAAGTTTGAAAGATGCTTTAAGTTCACATTTTATATTGCATAACTTTATTTCCTCGCGTGTCATTTTTTTTCTCTCTCCTGGGTGGCAATACCAGTCTGACTGCCTGCAGCCAGTTCCTTGATTATGATAAATCACACCAAGTACAGACTATAAAGGCTGAGGCAAAAAGACAAAATCATGTTTTTCCCTCTTAATATGATAAAAAAAATCCCTTCAAGCCCCATGACCAACAAAAAATAAGTAAAATATTATCAAATCTTTTCTGCTGTATGAGATTGCATTAGCAACTATGTCCCAAAGAGATTTCACCCAAAGCTTTCAGAACTTAGGAGACTATGGTCTAAAGGTTTATGCCCTGCCCCATAATTTCATAATTCATATGTTAAAACCTAATCTTCAGTGTGATATTAAGAGGTAGGGCCTTTGAAATAATTGTGGGCTGTAGGATTAATGCCTTATAAAAGAGGTATGAGGGACTGATTTTTGCCCTTCTACCATGTGAGGGCACAGTATAAAGGCACCATCTATGAGACAGAGACTGAGCCTTTACTAGATCAAATATGTCAGATCTTTGATTTCTCCAGAACCATAAACAATAAAAACTCTGTTCTTTATAGATCATCCAGTATAGTCTTTAGTTGTAATAGACTACAACAGAGACTGAATTCATCACCTCTTGAGAACCAAAGGTTCCCAAGTTACATCTATCATCATTATAATAACTCACATCTGCTGTTTATTTACCATATGCTTGCAAAGGTTTGAATGTGTACTCTAAAATTCATGTGAGAGAGAGAGAGAGAAGGAAAGAAAGAAAGAGAGAAAGAAAAAGGAAGGAAGAAAGGAAGGGAGGGAGGGAGGCTGAGTTATATAGCTAAGGAGTAGAATGCTTGCCTAAAGGAAGGAGGTACTGGGTTCGTTTCCCAGAACCACAATTTTTTTTTGAAAAAGGAAGATAGAGGAGAAGAAAAGAAAGGGGAGGGAAGGGAGCAGAAGGGAAAGGTGGAGAAGGCAGGGGAGCAGAGCACAGTGACTCATGTCTGTAATCTCAACTACTCAGGAGGCAGAGTTCAGGAAGTTCAAGATTTATGGCTAATTGGAGCACCAAGTGAGCCAGGCTCCATTCTCAACCAACAAGCTAAGTAGAGTGACTTGAGCCTGTGATTCCAGCTGGCCTTGGCAGAGATAGGAGTATCAGGGTCTGAGATCAATATAGACAAAAATTCAAGACCTATTTGAAGCTAGCAGGCATAATGTTCTGAATTGAAAAGGAAAGAAGGAAAAAAAGGAAAGAAGGGAAGGAAGAAAGGAAGGAAGAAAGGAAGAAAGAAAGAAAGAAAGAGAGTAAAAAAAGAAGGGAGGGAGGGAGAAAGGGAGAGGGAAAGAGAGGGAGGGAGAGGAAGAGAGGGAGGGAGAGGAAGAGAGGGGGGAAGGAAGGAAGGAAGGAAGGAAGGAAGGAAGGAACGAAGGAACGAAGGAACGAAGGAACGAAGGAACGAAGGAAGGAAGAAGGAAAAAAGAGGGAGAGAGGGAGGGAGGGAGGAAGGGAGAAAGAGATTAAAAAGGAAAGAAGGAAAGAAGGAAGGAATTAACAATGGCCTAAGAGTATTATATGCTAAAAGAAACAGTTGATTACATATTAATTCATTCTAAGAATATGATTTTTATTGGAATTCCACAGTGAAAAGTACAGTCAGGTTAAATGACCTGCCTAAACTAAATAATTAATGAGTGACCTAGATGGATCAAAGCCCAAGCAATCTGTTTCAGGCCCCAACTATGAATGACAATATTGAAAGGCATCCAAATTATCTGATGAAGGGATGCTGTGTGCTTAGCCCCTAAAAGATGCTGCAGAGATTACCCTGTAGTGTCTTAAGAACTGTATAGAATCAAGTTAGTTTTCCTTTGAATAAAAATAAACATTTTATCTAAAGAAGTGAGAAGCATAGGTAAAGTTCTATACTTAGAAAGGAATATTTGAAAGCCTGTGAAAGATAACATAAATTTCAAAACTGAGAAAGAATTCTTATATTTTGCAGATTAATAGAAAATAAATATTTCATTAAAATATAACAAAACTTCAGAGAGCTACTTGATGATTTTGGCATTAATTTGATGCTCCATTCAACTCTCCTTTTTCAAGCAAATTAAAAAGTTGCATCCAGTTTTTAAGTTTTTCACTTCTACTTCCATTGAATAGAAACATTAGAGCAGCTAGTATACTCTGGTCATCTACTGCATAGTAGAGCACATTTTCTAACTTCTATTCTGATGGAAAAGCAAAGTTTCTTCAACCTAATGTCCTGAAAAGACTATTGATATTTTAACAAAAGCCTACTAAATCAAAGCTCTTTACAACTACTTCATAAAAGTTACATACAATAATTTGTTTTATCTTCCAGTAATGGATATCAGCAAAACTAGATAAGAAAATGTGTCTAATTGTATTTCCTCTAAACATCAAGGTGCTGACAGGCCTTTTAACTTCATAAAAAGCCAATAGGAAAGTCCATCTTTGGGGATGGATGTATTTCTACTGTATTATATACAAATTTGTTTAGATGTTGCCATCCTCAAGATAATTTTACCTTCATATTATTTAGATTTCTATTCTTTAATTTTATATCATCTATTTTATTTGCATTCTGTAAATATAACTGGCAATCTTCTCTCCAAGTAACTCATTTTTAATTTTATGTGGAAAAATACACAAGTCTATTAAATGTAGAAAATATGAAACCTAACAATCATTGAACAGGTCATCTAAAATTCAAATTTCTTAAGATTTAATAGTTTACAAAAAATATCTAGGCCCAGGTATTTTCAAAGGAGTATCTCTCAATTCTTCTAATCTATTTCCACTAAAAAGACACAAAAATTGCCAAGAAGTAAAAAAAAAAAAACTCCTAAGTAAATTTGAATTGCTCAGATTATACATTTTTATAATTGTTAAAATTGAGCTTTAGCTATTTACTTTTAAATTTATATTAATACCTAAAATAAATTGTGAAAGAAAAAGCTGATAAAATAAAGTGTGAAGTAAAAACAAGTAATATTTTAATTGATTTTATCAATAATAAAAATTAACACAATTACTTTGTCTCAGAAATTTAAACCACATGCTGGTGGCTCACACATGTAATGCTAGCCACTCAGGAGCACAGCTGAGATCTGAGGATCGAGGTTCAAAGCCAGCCCAACAGAAAAATCCCTATGAGTCTCTTATCTCCAATTAATCACTCAAAAACCTGAAGTGGCACTATGGCTCAAAAGGCCCTGAGTTCAAAGCCCCATGACCTGGAAAAAAAAAAAAGACAAGCAAATACTTAAAGGACTATATTAATAAATAGCTTAAGGAAATGAAAGAAATTTGCATTTGAAGCCCAAACATTCTATATGATTAGATAAAGAATCAAATTAGAATTTAGCCAAATTTCAATAAAAATGTAATGAATGTAATGATAAGATGTAAGAATACTGAAGGCTTGTGTGGTATTTCAGTAACATTCCTTATAAATCTTTCATATCTACCTATTTATTGAACACTGAATACTTAACTTTTTAGTTATACCAAGCAAAGTAAATGACTGGTATTCATTTATTTACTGTGTGGTTAACGCAGTGAATGAAAAGTGCTCCAAGTGCACAAAAACCAGATTCAAACATTTCATCAGCTCTTGCCAAGAGTATCAGAATTTATTTTTCTCAAAAATCACATGTTGGATAGATTGTTTTCTTAAAATGGAAATTTTGTGTTCATTTGTTTTGATTACTAATGGAATTTTAAATTACAAGGCCCTAAGCATCTGGTGTCTAGAGCCAAGGTTCACAAGTCATATTTATCAGTGGATAAATATTGATATATGAGTTTATCTCATTTGACTTGTGAAATTCTATTTCTGCTTTCTGAGTTACCATGATAGGCCTATAAAAAGGAACTTTTCTGACACTTTTCTCCTTATCATGTAAAATATCAAATGAAAGTTACATTTTGCTGACAGATAAATGGATACTTTAGGGTTTTTTAATAAATATTATGAATATTTTCCCAGAAAAGTCCTAAATATAAAATAAACCATTTATATCACCCACCCATAACAATGTTTACCTTTTTATTTGCTATAAATGTGCATACACAAAGCTGCTCTATGAATACAATTGCAATGTTGCTTCCTAGGCCAAATAAATACTCATAAAATTCTATGATCCTGCAGATCTCTAGCTTAGTAGTTTTCAATTTTTGGTAACATGAATTTACATTTTTACAGAGTATTTATTTGCATCTTTGCAAAGCACTAGAATGAATTTAGCTTTAGAAAGTATATGTTGTACAATAGACAATTAGCATAATATTCCCTATTATAAAAAATAGCCCAAGGGCAAAACATTTGCCAACAAAGTACTCTTAGCACTTCTTTCTCACTGTTTCTCCTTTCTCCCCCAGGATAGACACACAGAAACAACAGATATTTCTACAATACTACTGGATTTTCACTAACTCTCAACAGCATATGCAATATGGTGATTATCATCCTATCATGTCAGTGGCTGATATAAACATTCTGAAGAATGTGGTCAAGCCCTCAAATTCATTTCACATTAAAATCTCTAGCCAGAAAAGTCCTACATCAATATTGTTTCCTCAAGTACACTATCATATAACGATGGTCATAATAGTAATTGAATAATACTTTTATGGAAGAATGGTAGTAAATTTTAAATTGATAGCTTAGAACCTAATAAGTTTCAGTGATGATGACATTTAATACTTAAAATATCGTGACTATGTCTGAAACTTATTTTATTTTTGTTTATCATTTGCTCTGCATGTTGAACATACAAGATGGAAGGTTAAAACTTACAATTGTTTGCAAATAAGGAGATTAAGGATCAGAAAATTTAGACAACTTGCTTGAGTCACATGACTAGTCATGTGGTTAGTGATGACTGTTGGTGCTTTCAGGACTATTTTTACCATTGCTTTAATTCCACAAGTTATTTATTAACAAACAAACATTTAAATAAAGTGTCTATTATATGACTACAATGTGCTCAAGATCATGCTCAAATCTTATTTACTTTTCTTTATTAAAAGAATCAACTTATGTTAGCAAGTTGCGAGTGCTTGCTTAACATTCATGGTCCCCTTGATTTGATGCCTAGTACCACAAAAAGGGAAAGAGGAGGAGGGGAAGGGAGGGAATGGAAGGGAAGAGGAGGGGAATCATTACCTGATGATTTATTT
Source organism: Dipodomys merriami (assembly GCF_024711535.1). Taxonomy (NCBI): domain Eukaryota; kingdom Metazoa; phylum Chordata; class Mammalia; order Rodentia; family Heteromyidae; genus Dipodomys; species Dipodomys merriami. The sequence continues at coordinate 7,552,025 of NW_027203382.1, forward strand.
GAATTTTTGGAAAATTTCAATTATGTGTTTCTTCATATATAAATATAAATATATATATATATATACATACGTTGTTTTGTCTTCTTAAGTTGTAAAAAGCTATAAAGAAATATTCTGCATTCTGATCATTTTTTGGCTATTACTCATCCCTTATTTTACTACTACCAATGAAGTTTGTTGCTACATATGAGGTTCTAACCAAATAGTGTGCTACATATATAGTAAATTAGGTGATTTTGTACCTAAACCAAGAAACACTTAGAAAATTAGTAACCATGAGAAATTTACTTAACACTACCCTGTGTCGTTTGAAATATTAAATATGATAATAACTACTCAGCCACAAAAGATACAATCAATTTAGCTGGTTGTGATGGAACACACTTATAATCTAACTACTAGGGAGGCTGAGGCATGAGGACTATAAGTTTAAGGCCAGCCTGATTACACAGCAAAACCTGATTACACAGCAAAACCTAATTACACAGCAAAATCCTCTGTAAATAAATAAATAACATAATATAACCAATGTAAAAATGTTAGTTCAGAAACCCCTGAAAGTAAAGGTATTCTATTTCATCCTCTTGATGAGGATCTGGAGTGAATATGTATGCATGCATGCACTTGAAAATGTCTATCAGCATAGACACATATTTCCTAAGAAAGTATATTACATCATAAAGTTGGTAGTGTATTTCTTTTTCTTTTTCTTTCTTTTTTTTTTTTTTTTGGTCCGGTCGTGGGGCTTGAACTCTGGGCCTGGGCGCTGTCCCTCAGCTCTTCAGCTCAAGACTAGCGCTCTACCACTTGAGCCACAGCGCCACTTCCAGCTTTTTTCTTTTTGCTTATGTGGTGCTGAGGAATCGAACCCAGGGCCTCAGGCATGCAAGGCAAGCGCTCTACCACTGAGCCACCTTCCCAGCCCAGTGTATTTATTTTTCTAATGTAGGAAAGAATACAGAAGACGAGAAGGAAAAGGGTTAATTCTCATGGAGATACAACATAATACAAAATCCTTGCCTCAAAATATCCATGTCTAGCAAAGAAAGTTATTAATTCATAATTTACCCATTAAAATGGTGAATTGTGAAGGCAAGTATTGATTAGATATTCATGTAAGCACTAAGCAGAGAGCCAACCACTTGAAGACTGGAAAGTGTGCCATAGAGAAAGACCAAGAAGAATGTTTACCTTATGGTAGAGTATACAACCTCATGCCCATAGATCAATTACAAGAAAAAAAGATAATGTATGATGTACAATGATAAAGTATAATTTACACTTTATGTAGGTGTTCAGGAAAGAATGATTGGGACTATGGAAAACTGGAGTGTGGGCCGAGGCACCACCCTTCAACTCAGCTAATCGTTGCTTGGTAAAAAAGCAAGTTCTCTATGGCCAGATAGCCCAATTTTCCACAAGTTAAAAGCTCAATTTTACTGTAAAACTCTCCACTCTTAAATACTTGCCATTAATTCACACTTTTCAAAAACACTGTGCATGCCAAACAAAATATATCCAGAGGCCAGATTCAGCACACAAACTAGCTGTTTAAAATTTCCACTCTATAGTTCTCTCTGACCCCTGTAGAAATTTAGGGATTCAGTTTCCAAATACTTAGATTAATATAATGTCTCAAACCACTGATATGTTTGATGATTGTATTACTTTTTAAGCCTTACCCTTCATAAATTGAAAAATCTAGATACATGTGCAAAAAGCCCCTTCAATTTGATTTCATTTAGTCATAAGTTCCTGAAACTTTTTAAAATTTATTTTTATTTATTGTTATTGTAGAGTTGCTATACAGAGGGGTTATGGTTATATAAATCAGGTAATGAGTAATGAATACAATTCTTTTTTGACTATGTCTCCCCTTCCCTCACTCTCTCCCAATTTTTCCCTCCCATCCTCACCCACAAGATGTATACTTCCTTTTCCACATAGTGTCTAGTGAATACTACTATTGTATTTGGCTACCTTTGTTCTACCTTCTCTGTGACCCCCTTACCCTCCCAAATACAAATTAACAAATAAGATAAAAGGAAAAGAAAACAAAAACAGCAACAAAAGTAACTCTTGATTCCTTTTCTTGGAGTTCATTTCATAAAATATTATTTTATATGATCATATATGCACATAGCTATTGAGCCTTTATCAACCACTCCTATGCATATCCTTCCTTGGCCTCAGTGTGTGAATATCTATAGCGTCCTGTATAATTTATCATGTCCCCGTGTGTGTATGTGTGTGTGTGTATTAATTATTCAATGTGTTTACTTGTAGACTTATAGGCACACTCCAGTTACCACAAATAAGGAAAACCATGCAACCTATGTTTCTTTGGCTCTGGCTTACTTCACTTAATATAATTTTTTTCCAAGTCTTTCTGCTTCCTTATGAATGGGACAATATCATCCTTTCTGATGGAAATATAGAATTCCGTTGTGTATATATACCACATTTTCTTGATCCATTCATCTTCTGAGCAGCATCTGGGTTGATTCCCTATCTGGGCTATGGCAAGCAGTGCTGCAATGAGCAATCTTAAACTACACTTTAAAATCATAGATGTATTCTATTAGAAACAGCCCATCAAAATTATGCACTTGGATGATGTCAAAGCCCAAATACTTAAAATATCTGTTGTAAAATCTATACCTTATTACCATGGTGAACATATATCATGAATTTGCTCTTCTACAAAGCTGAGTTGAAGGGTGGTGCTTTTGGACTGTACTTTTGGATGGTACCCCCTTTTCCATAGTTCCAACCACTCCTTCTTGTACCAATGTATGTGTATATTATAATTTTTCATTGTGCCAGGCACTATTGTTACCTTATTATTGAAACAGTATGTTAAAGTCCTCTAAAAAACCATAATCTCCTAAATAGATTGTAGGGTAGAGTGAGTTCTCATGCTCACAAGACTGGATAAATTATCACCACAGCATGTTATTGTCAAGAAAATATTTCTTACAGCATTTGTTTCCCCTTGCACCCATACTCCTCTTTCACACATCCATTTCTCTTTTCCATTCTCCATACTCCATTCTCTGCTGTTCAGCATGAGGCCCCTTGACAGAATCCAAGCAAATGTTCCCATTATGATCTTGATCTCAAGACTGTTGGCTAAATTGGTATCTTTCCTTCACTAATAACCCAGTCTTGGGTATTTTGTAATAGCAAAATAAAATGGACTAAGAGAACTACCACAATCAATAAAAATGTTGAGAGAACATCTAGAAAATACAGGTGAGGCATATAACACAGCACATGGTCAAAAGCAGTTTATATTTTGAATGAATATTAAATCTTAAAAACTCATATTAGGAGTTTTGTTTTTCTGGTTTTTTCTCATGGTTATATTTTTAAAGCAATTGCATAACCAATATTTTTCATTAATAAGTTAATCTCTATTCAAACTAATTTGTTCTCCTTTTTAATCACATCATTTTTTCTTACTCTTGCTTATTTAAAAAAATTTCAGTGAACTATATAACTTGGAGGAGAGGGGTCAGGAGAGGAAAAACTGGAAGAAAAATGAGGGAGAGGGTCACTGTTCAAAAAGAAATGTACTCATTGGGCTGGGAAGGTGGCTCAGTGGTAAAGAGCTTGCCTTGCATGTCTGAGGCCCTGGGTTCGATTCTCAGCACCACATAAGCAAAAAGAAAAAAGCTGGAAGTGGCTCTGTGGCTCAAGTGGTAGAGCGCTAGCCTTGAGCTGAAGAGCTAAGGGACGGTGCCCAGGCCCAGAGTTCAGGCCCCACGACTGGACCCCCCCCCCAAAAAAAAAAAGAAAAGAAAAGAAAAAAAAAGAAATGTACTCACTCAGATACTTGGTGAAAAATAATGATCAAAAATAAAGATAAAGAAGCTGTGTGTTGATAACATGCACTTATAGTTCCACCTGAGTGCCCTAACCAAGAAGTTCAAGAACAACCAAGGCAACAGAGTGAAACTCATCTTTAATTTAAAAAAAATTTCAAAGCCACCTTAATTTAATGGGCATTCAAATATTGTTCTTAATAAATACATTTTTGTGAAGCAAATCAAATTAACATGTTTGAATTTCAGAGACCACCATTCACCAATTTAAATGTTTTTCTTAAAATTTAACAATGTTGTTTCCTAAAATCACTTAAAAATGTGACCATTATTTTTAGTATAACATACATATATGACAATCATTCTAAGTAGTCCAGTATACTTATAGCTCTATACATGTTTCTATAGAAAAGCATAATTTAAAAAGCTGACAAAATTATTGTGGATTACAAGGATTTTTCAATACTTATCTGTGTGTGTTCCAAAAAGAAGAATTATACAACCAGAGTAACTAAATAATAAAAAATTTCAAGAAAAATAGAGTAACAGGAAAAATCATAAAAGATTAGAAATGTTCAACAAAGAATATGAATTATATCATAAAGCAATGAACTCTCTACCAGTTCTGAAAAATGTTAAAGTTGATTGTAAAATAAACATTCAAATATATATTTTAATATCCTCCCTAGCACATTTCAGTATTTTCCTGAACCAATTTTATGTGCATATAATTTATGTTTCTATGTCAAACACCTGCATGTTATAAATATATTAGCACAAAAACCTATTTTGAGGATTTTATTAAATCAGAGGTATGTACTGGTGCACTTCTATTCAGTTAAAGAAGTTAATACAAGAGTTGTTGGCTAGTTATGGTACAAAACTGAGCCAGGAAAAACATTCATTTATTTATATACTGCAGCACCTGAAAATGTCCCATTTACACTGTGCCCAGAACCACAAAATTTATCAAATAAATGTCCAGATGCTTCCATCTAAGTAAGAGCTATATTCCCAAAGACGCTGCAAAATTTAGATTAACTTAAAAAATAAAAATGTAGCACTAATTGTATCTAAAACCAAAAAAGAAGACATCATATTCTGTGAATTATGAAAGAACAAAGAATAGAATGTTTTATAAAATAAAGTGTCTTATTAAGAAATTGAAAGAATAATCATCTAAGAATATTTTATGTAAGAAAGGAAAACTAAGACTGCATATGGCAAAACTGAAAGTGGAACTTAAAATTTCCCAGGCTTAACTGTTTTTTTTTATAATATGGTTATCTTTTTATGCTAACTCAAAAATCTATGGCATCTAAGTGCTTATACTTCCATCCTTATACTTAAGTGATAGGTTGACTTTGCCCTCTTCCCCAAGGAGTATTTGTAAATATATGAATTCACTGTTGTTTATTACATACGAGGTGGGATGGTGAGTTATGTCAGTGCTACTGGTATCCTGTGGGTAGAAGTTAGTAATACTATTATGCTCAGTGCCTGCTCAGGACAACCCTCCAAAATGTCAACAACACAAAGAATTATTCAGCACAAAATGACAATGGCAATGATGTTTAGACACTGGCTTATGTAGATCAATGTCTTTGTTTAAATCCCTCTACCTGGAAAAATCAACTACACAGGGAACGATAAATTGGAACAGAGGAGGGATCTCCATATAAAAGCTCCCAGAAGACAACGTATTAGAAAACATAATTGACCTATGTAATATGACAAGAAAATACAGAGCATCATTTTCAGCTGTCAGGTAGATGATTTCATCATCTCCATTCTAAATCTCCAGGACTATTTACTGAGTGAAAGTTAATATACATCAATATATTAACTTTATGGTTTTTTTTTACTTTTTTGTGGGAATCTTTATATATACACAAAATAAAATAATATATTACAGTCACCATCCAGTTTTAGCAAATATCAATATTATGTTATTTTTTTCTTCTATACTTCTGTTGCTTTTTTGTTTTGATATCAGAAGCAAATCCCAGAAAACCTATTATTTCATCAATTGTTATTTCAGTTTTGGTTTATATATTTACCCCTGAAGGAAAAATGGTCAGGATTAGTTGGATATTTTGAATCTGGGAAATAGGTAACAATGGAAAGAGATTGATAGATGAAGTGAAAAGAACATGGAAGGGAGCAGAATAGTCATCTCAGATCCAGACAGGAAAGTAGGGCAAGAATGCCATGGCTATTAGATGTGAGTCATGACCCAAATATAAGAAGATAGTAAAAGCAAAAGCATTTAGGGTACCTTCAGTCAGATGCAGTGCCCATAATTAAGATCAATTTGGACAGTAAGGCAAAATGAGATGTATAGTCAAAGTACTTCATCTACATACATAAAAATAGAACAACAAAATCTATTGAAATTGTTTTAATAAGGGGTAAAAAGAGTTGAGAAGAAAGATAAAGGAGAGTGATAGGGTGAATTTTTGTTGTTGGTAGTGGTTGTCATGGAGTTTGAACTCAGGGCCTGGGCACTTTGCCTGAACTGTTTTTCTCAAGGTTAGCATTCCATTACTTTAAGCCACAGTGTCTCTTCCAGTTTTCTGGTGGTTAATTGGAGATAAGAGTCGCATAGACTTCCTGCCTGGTCTGACTTTGAACCTCAATCCTCAGATCTCAGCCTCCTGAGTTGCTAGGATTACAGGCATAAGCCACCAGTGCCTGTCTTGGTAGATGAATTTGAATATGGTACATTATATGCAGATATGTAAATATCCCAATAAAACCTCTTTGTATAATTAATATACGCTAACTAAAATGTATATTTCTATTGACTATTAAAAACTTTTCATATGAAATACTATGTTATAAGTATACATTTAAAAATGAAAGTGGCCTCCTTCACAAAACTAGCTTTAAAAAATAATTTAAATGTGTATAATTATGACGACACTTAAGAAACTAATGTTGAGATCATTAATACTTCAATAATACAGATAGTGAAACAATTAAAGTAGATATTTAAGTGAGCTACAATCCTCAATCATGACAAATTTTAATAATTTAAATTTTAATAAACATTTTTTTCAAGCCAAAACAAAAGTAAAAATAATAAATATAATAATAAATGATGATAATAAATTGCAAATATAGCGTGACTATCACTTCATGACTTTCTTTTATCTAACTACCTTAAGTTACACAGATAGAAAAATGTCCACCTCAGGGCCAGTGAGGGAAATATATAAAACATAAGTTTAATTATTCATAAACCAGATTATCAATTGATCCAGTAACTATAAAGAAGCCATATAGTAGTAATCACCAGAATATACCATGACTAATATTTTAGAAATTGGAAAAGCTCAAAAATTGACCAGCCAAGAGGTTATTTTTGGCTAAACTACACTATATGAGCTTTATTCAAGCTTAATGTGTTAGATAGGTTTCAAAAAATGAACTAATATTTGTGTGACAACCACAAATTATTACAAACCTCTGATTCCTTGACAAGAACTTCCTAGATTAATAAATGAATTTGGAATATTGGGCTAATAGTTGAAATATGGATACTAGGTTTAACTGGCACCATGTTGGCATGTTGGTGGAAGGTGAAACCCCACCCCACCCCTCCCCAGGTGACAGGCATGCCTGAATTTCCAAAGGCAGGAGCAGGGACTTGAACAATAGGTTACTGGACCTGCCAGACCTGTACCATGAACTCTAGAGACTCTTTGAACTCTTTAGCTCCTTGTGACTTTGCCCCCTGACCATGACCCTATTTAGCTCCCCCCACTTCTTGCCTCGTCACCATCTCTGCCACCACTTTTGTAATATGCCTCCTGTCTCTTGACTCTCCTCCGATCACCATGGTGGCCCTCTTCAACTCTCCACTTGAGTTGATCCACTTGGTTGAGATTGTTTTTCTGCTCTTCTTTACTACCCTCGTGGCTCCCTTTCCTAACAGTATTAAGTATATTCAAGGCTTCAAGTATTTTAGGGACATGTGTCCACTCACAGCTGTAGGCTTTTTCTTTTTTTTCTTTTTTTCTTTTTTGGGTCCGGTCATGGAGCCTGAACTCTGGGCTTGGGCTCTGTCCCTCAGCTTTTCAGCTCAAGGCTAGTGCTCTACCACTTGAGCCACAGCACCACTTCCGGCTTTTTTTTGTTTAATGCTTACCGTGGTGCTGAGGAATCAAACCCAGGGCCTCATGCTGCAAGGCAAGCACTCTACCACTGAGCCACCTTCCCAGCCCAGTTGTAGGCTTTCTAATAAAGACTCCCAATTTGACCTCTCAAAATGTGGCTTCTCTGTATCTCATGATCAAAATCTTGTATAACAGTGACCATGATAACCCCAGTCACTGTTTTAAAATCTAACTTCAACATTTCTTGATGTGCTCTGACTACAGATAGCAGCTTGAGAAACTTCAGAATTTGAAGAGAATGAACAGTCCTATCCTTGGAAGATTTGCCTGAAAAAAGGATGCCTGTATTAATAAAAGAAGAGCCGTTTGAAGCTAGCTTAAGAATAGAGGTTTCTCAAAACATATAAAAGAACTTTATAAACTTCCCAGTATATGGTGGGCTTCTAGTAAGCATTTCAAGGTAATTGCAAGTTTACTCATAGCAAAGAATTTGTAGCATTTGAGGCCCGGCATGCTGACTCCCATTCATTATACTTAACTAGAACCCATTTTCATAATTTGGAGTTTAAAGAGAGTATATTTTTGAACCATCACATGCATTTATACACAAAATGAAAGCTTTTTCACAGATTAATTTTATAAGAAAATTTCAACTGATGAACACAAATGACTTAATGACTACCTTCTCACGTTGTTAGTCTTAATGTCAAAAGTAGTCTTCAGCAAATTAAATCACTATTTCACTTTTTTGGACACCTCATTTTAATGTCATTTGACCATTGCCTATTGAAAGCTTAATACTGTATTTTATACAAAGAAAGCTTTCATGAAAATTCCTTGTGAGAAAGTAATGTTTTCATGCTAAAGAGTAACATACTGAGCCATGAAAATGAGATATACTAAGAAAGATTAAGGGAGTATGGGAGTCAAACAGTAGTTTAAACTACAAAAGAGCCATTCTAGCAGTCAGCAGTTAAAACCCCACAGTTTGAAGAATAGTATTCAAGCCAAGATTCGCTATCAAAAAAAAGTCATGAAAGAATGTAAAATGTTATGTCTATAGTGCTTAAAATTTAAAACTTGAAAAAGGAACTTGTTGCACTATGTTAAATATTTCAATTTATAACCACAACTGTAACCACAACAATTATACACACTATTTTGGGAAACTCAAAAACTCTGTTTAATTAAAAATGTCTAACAATAATGAGATTACTTTTCATTCTTAAAAGCAACAACGACCCAACAAGCACAGGATGAAAATAGGTAAGTCAATTAATTCAAGCAAGTACATAAAGCAGAAGAAAAATGTCTTTGGATAGTTATTTATGGTTTAAATCACAGTATATGAAATGAAAATATTTCCCCAAAAAGTAAGTCATTCAGCTACTTATTTGATTATTACTCACTGCAAGACTTGAAGGCAGATAAACAGAATCTTACATTTGAAAAGTTCCCTGGAGCTTTCTTGCATGAATCATGGAGTTCTTGTCTCTTAGTTTTATATCAGACTTCTTCTACATTCCACTTTCTGATACTAGGACCAGGACCCTACAAACTCCATTTCTGTTTTATCAGTTAGGGAAGTATTGACGAGGTCCTTTCCTTTGCTTACTGTTTTCTTTCTCTGACTAGTGTGTGTGTCCTTTGCGTGTATTTGCCAACAACATTCTTTATCTTAGAAACAGCAGTGTCCTTCCACAGCATCATCTGAATCTAGCTTTCAATTTTTCCAAATCACCAAAGAAAGTCTTGTCATTTCCTCTCTCTCCAGTGATAGAACCAACATGGAAGAGTTGCCTCCTCAATGGTTTGGGTCTTGGGCCTGGTTAGAATCCCTTCTTAGTATCTAAGTTCTAATACTTCCAACCACTTACTTTATTCTTCTAGCTCTAGGAATATCTTTTCTTCTTTTAAGTTATCTAGTCAATTGTAGTGCCTAGCTCAAAATTATTGGTATTAAATCACTTGTTCACATAACTAATAGGGTTTCCCTTGATGGAGCCATGACTGATCACCTACCCAATACTTCTTAAGTGAGTGATTCTAACAAAATCACCAAATGCCTGAAAAGTATAGTTTAAAAATGAAAATTTAGGAGTTGGTGGTATACCTCAGTTGCAGTATTTGTCTAACATGCACATAGCCTTGGTTTCAATCACCAGCAGTACAAAATAATCAATATTTAATATAACGATTTTATATTTCAAAAGTAAAAATATTTTCAGAAAACAAATCTTAACCATCCTGTCCAATAATAATGCTATTTAGTTGAGAAAACATAATTACATGCATTTATAGGATATAATACAATCTATTCAGATATTTAAATAATATATAATTTAAAATAAAATTAAGCTAGTTAACCTCTCCATCATTTCATTTATATATTGTTATATGTAAGATTTAGTTATTTTGAGACATACAACAATAATCAACTATAATCACCCTGCTTTGCAACATAAACTTCAACCTAGTTCCTCCAACATATCTGAATCTCTAAACCCTTTAATCAAAAACTCTCCATTTCCTTCCTCTACCCTGCCTCAGCCTCTATTAACCATCATTCTATTTTTATGAGCATGGGTTTTTAAAATTATATATATGTAAGTAAGATAATATAATATATGTTATTCTGGGCCTGACTTATTCAATTAGTAACATGCCATCCAACTTCATCCACATTGTCACAGATGCTAAGATTTCCTTCTTTTTAAAGGAAAATAGCATTTCATAGAGTAAGGTATGTTTTGAGTAAGTCCTCAAAATGTTCATGGGTTGAAAGTTTAGTCCTCAGTGTGTCAGTTCTGAAGTGGTAGTGTCATTAATGTTAGAACTCATCAGAGTAATTAGGCAGTGGATATACTGCCTAATTAATGTAGTTCTTGTGGAGTATCAGTCCCATAAGAATGAATTGCTAAAGAAGATTGAGCCTGACCACTGAATGTCTCTGGCTTTTTATGTCACCATGTGATCTCTTCTATCCATGAGTGAGCCACTGTGATGGCAAGGATCATAAGGCTCTTGCAGAGTAGAAGTTGATGCTATGCTCTTGAACCTCCAGCACTGAAACCAAATAAACCTCTTCATAAAGCATCTAGTCTTGATTATTCTATTACATCAATGAGAAATGGTCTAAGACAGGATGTGCATACAATACTTCTTAATCCAATCATCCATCAATGGAAATATCGTTTAATTCTTAATCTTGACAATCATGAATAGTGTTGTAAGCATTAGAGTGCAGTTATTCCTTGAACATACTTCTTTCCATTGCATAGCCTATTTATCCAGAAATGAGACTTCTTGATCATATGATAGTTATATTCTTTTGATTTTTGAGGAAAGCTTATACTTTATTTTCATTGACATGGATAGGCATAGTTCTCTTTTCTGTGGATTCTTTCACTTGTTAGTTTTCATCTATTTTGTGAAAGCCTTCCAATAGGCATTACACTTCCTTAATGATTAGTGATACCATGAACTTTCCCATCCTTGTTTTGGCCATTCATATATCTTCTTTTGAGAGATATCATTATGTGTTCACGATTAATCAGGTTATTTGCTTCCTTATTATTGGTTCTTCATAGAAGAATAGATATCACTCTCATCACATGTATGGCTTCAAAATATTCCCCTTTGTTCTGGGGTTGTCTCTTCACTTTGCAAATAATTTATTTTGTGGTAAAGAAACTTTTTGATTTGGTGAAATCCTACTGTCTACTTTTAGTAGACTATACCACATAGCATAAGTAGGCCACAGGCTACACCATCTAGATTTAAATACTTTTACTGTGTTCCACAATAAGGAAATAGCCTACTGATGCAACTTTCAAAATATATTCCCATCAGGAAGTAACACATGACTGTGTTTAAGAAATTTTTTGTTTTGTCTTGGTTGTTTTGTTTTAGATGGGTCTTTTGCAGACACATAAAACACCCAGAGCAGGGCACGGATATGACAGTCTTATTATACTCATAGAACTATAAAGAAGGAGGCACAGCACCACATAAACCAGCCTCAGAGAAGGGGTGCAAAAGGAAAGGGTTCCAAGAGGCAGGAGGGGAGCTGAAAGAGAAAGTAAGAAGCCATGATCAAATGCCTTTTTAATGGAAAGGTGAAATACACAGATAAAATATTTGAGGGATCTCAATGTTATATTTAAACACCGCTAGGTCAGCATGAGGGGAGATTATGAAGGGAAACTTGTGGCAGGGACCAGCCTTTCACATGTTGGTGCTGAGTGGTATGGCATGTGGTAGAGCATGTGCATTCTCCTATTCTTAAAAAGTGAGGTCTCATGTTTTTGAAGAAAAGACTCTATAGGCCTTACTGAGATAAACTAAGGGCTTGCAGGAAGGAAAAACTAAACCCACTGCACTCACACACACACACTTCTTAATATGAATCTCTGGCCCTGGCCCATCTATATGAAAGGGGTTGGATATAGTTGGATATAGTTGGTTTGACACACAGTGACTGGTTAGTCTTAAGAGACAGAATAATTCCGGGAACAAAACATTGGTGTCTGATAGCCAGGAACAGCACTAGTTGCAGTAACCTCTGTAAACTGGAACCTGTCATGATTTGAATATGAAATGTTTCCTGCTGACAGATGTCCTGTGCTGGTCATTTTATCTCCAGCTGGTGGCACAATCTGAGATGGTAGAATCTTAGGAAAAGAGTCATTCACTGTGTACAAGCCTTTTCAAGTTATTCCTGGTCTCCAGCTCCTTCCTCCCTCTCTTGTCATTAAGTGAACAGTTCTTTTCCATTACATGCTTCTACTTCCAAGATGTTCTACCAAAGTGCATGGAGATAAGTGATCATGGACAGGACTCTCTGAAACAGTGAGGCAAAATAAATCTTTCTTCCTTTAAGAAGTTGTGTCAGGTCTGTTTTCACAAGGATACAACAGTGACCAACACACCAAACACATGTTGCTTCCCCATAAACTCCACATATCCATATATGTTGTACTGCGATTTCCTGCATGTAGTACCCCTAATATACAAAAGGCACAAAGGTCCATATGAACTAAAGAAAACTACATTTTTCTAAGGATACGCAAGTATATTATTTTAGTACTTTTTATTCAGTTTCTTGAATCAAACTTTTACAGAAAGAATCTAATTTAGGGACACTATAATAGTTTTAAAATTGCCAAAATAGTTAAAAGTAATGAACTATAGAAGATTAGAAGGGGATGCTATACCCTTTTGGGGTTGTGGTTCTTAAATGCCACAGAGAGTTGTAAATAAAATATGTATTCTCTAAATTAGAGACAGAGGGAGACATACATACTACTGAAGTGGAGAAAATAATGTGACCCTAACACTTTAGACAGTAGCACTGTGCACAGGCCAAAGAAATGGGCTTTGTATGTCCCTCCCCCACGGTATAACCCATGCTTTCACTGTATTTGATGTTGGTATAATTTGTGGAGGGGAAGGAATAAAACAAATCGTTTAACTAGGGATACAGGGGGACCCATTGCAACAATGAGACATACAAGTCATTATGTCGAAAAACGAACTTTACAACTTTGGTGGGGGGAGGGGGAAGGATCTAGTGGGGGGAGGGGGGAGTATGGGAAGGGATGAGAAGGGGAAACAAAGGAGAAGGCAACAATGCTTGATAAGAAAGGTGCTTGTTATCTTGCCCATGTAATTGTAACTCCTCTGTACAGTATTCTCACCATAAAAAAAAGAAGAAGAAGAAGAAATGATGATAGTCACTAAATACTGGCAAAAGGTTGAAAGATGCAGGGATAGCAACTAAATTCTCCCTTACCAATTTTGGCAGGAGCAGGGCTCTGACAACTTTTGGTTTAACTCAGTAAAAATGATCTTATATTTCTGGCCTTCAATACTATAACCTCCTGTCAATCAGTGCTAAGGTAATTTGCTACAGTAGCCCTAGTAAACAAATAGAAGTAAAACAAATGTTTTATGAGGTACATAGTGCTAGAAGAATCATAGGTAGAACTTATTGTAACTGAAGATAAGAAAAGGCATCACATGCAAAGAGAAAGGAGAGAGAAAATCTGAAGTAATGGAGTATGTTAAAGATCTTGAAGGTCAGACTGAAAACTCTGAACCATAATGTATGTATGATCCATAATATGTGTAATATCAAGGTCCTCTACACTCCGTGAGGACAAGGTCTCTTTCTTTCTCCTCTGTGTGTGTGTGTGTGTGTGTGTGTGTGTGTGTGTGCGCGCGCGCGCGCGCGTGCGCATGTGTGAGTGCAGTGAGAAATAATTACATTATACTCCCTTGGGACTTCTGTCACATTCTAATTTTTTAAATCATTTCCTTCTACCACAAAGTTTAAGAGTTAAAACTGAGTTCTCCTAGGACCTAACAACAAATCTGGCATAAATGGTTGAGAAATGTTGGAGAATACTGTGTATTTTTAGTATACACTACACATAGGATGACAGTGGAAAAGAATACCAAACTGAATTTAAATCACTTAACATTTATTTCTAAATAGGCCTACTAAATAATTTCTTCTAATTTTTTGTGTATATTGATACTAGAATTCGAACTCAGAGGCTCCCTTGCTTGCTAGGGTAGCATTCTACTACTTGAGTCATGCCTCCAGCTCTGACTTTTTGCTGGTTAATTAGCATTGAAAGTCTTTTTGTCTGCCTGTGTTTGTTTCAAACTTCTATAGTCACATCTCAGCCACCTAAGTAGGATTATTAGCCTTAGCCAACAGTGGCTGGCTGCTTTGCATTTTCTTGGTGGTTCTAGGATTTGAATTCAATGCTTCATGCTTGCTAGGCAAGAGGTCTACAACTTGAGACATGCCCTAGCCATTATACTTTATGTTTTTGTTATTCAAGTTTTTCCCCTAGACCAGCCTCTAACTGGATCATTCTACCCAAGGACTACTATCTAGCTGGGATTAAAGATATGAACCACCACACCCAGCTTGTTTGTTGAGATTGGGGAGGGTTGCACTAACTTCTAGCTGAGACCTGCCTTGAATTTCATTCCTCCTGATATCCATGTCCTGAGTAGCCGGAGGATTTAAACAGATTTTTAATAATAATTATTATCATTATTATTATTATATAATTAAAGGAGAGGAGAATTGACCGAATGTGAGATTCCAGAACTTGGATAGCAATTCTAGTCTAACCACTCAATTAGTAGTCGCTGTCTAAAGTACTACTGAGAAATAACATAATGATTGTGCCATTATAGATTAACAGTAATCATTAAAGTATTATATTAGAAGTAAACATGGAAAATTATTTGCCTTTTCATCCCACTTCTTGGATAGGGCAAGTTCGTTATTTGGTATTTCTTAAACTTTTCGCCTTATGTCTGTGTGAAGTAAAGGAAAATTACATGTAAAGAAAGATTTCCCTTAGATGAGAGTGGATCATCAAAGAAAGCTGCATTCAAAGGTAAAGGATGCCAAAGATTGGAGCCTAGAGAGGGAACTGCATGTTTCTCCTTCTTCCTTCCACCATTTCTGTATTTTAACTATCCTAGCTGGAAAGACATGCCTGCCTTCAAAATCCACGGCCTGTTTGAATCGAACAATAGGTTCAGCTTCGGTCTTGAAGGAAACGCAGAACTCTGGTGCATGGAAATCTAGAGAGCAGAGTGGAAGCCAATAAATAACTGAATTTCAACTCAACTTTTCAACTCCAAGTCTTCAGACTGGACCCGGGAGAGCGGTTCAACAGCAGTTGCGGGGAGTGAGGTCAATCCTACAGTATACCGCAAACTTGGGGATCCCAAGGCTTCACCTGAGAGGGAACCAAAATAGTTGCTGCTTAAAGGTTTAAAACCTAGCTCGCGAAATCAGACCGACGTGCAGCCAGTGCCGCCTAGGTTTTGCCGTCCTGTTACTGCCGGTGGTTCAGGAAAAAGTAAAGCCTACAAGGCTGCCCCGGGAACCGATGGAACCTGCGCATGCGTGATTCTCTCCCGCCGGCGCGGCTCCAGGGCGTTAAGTACCTGGCCTACAGTATTAAAGGCTTTGACTATTCGGTTTCCTCTACCAGTCCGGATGGAAGTCACTGTCAAAAGCTAGAAGTTGTTTCAGCTCAAGTTTGTCCCTCCTACAATTTCATTTTGCGCCACCCTAAGGCGGGACCACGATTTTCATAGGCAAGTCCTGGCAGATATGAAAAAATAAAACGGCACTTTGTGCACAATATTTGCAATCTGACCATTTGTCCACATGCAGAAAAAAATTAATACAATATACAGCTACAGTGCTAAGCCTTAGGGAGTGTAGATCACTCTGGATCTTCTCACGACGAAAAACATAACACTTTACTAACTAGGACCGTCGTGAGCAAAGACGCAATGCGTCATCTTCTGGCGACGACCGTAAAGTACGTGAAATTACCCAGCAGCCTCTGGTCCTCTCTCCTGCTGTCGTGAAAGGCCCGGGGACGCTGCGTGTGGCAGCCATGGGGAAGGTGAATGTGGCCAAACTCCGGTACCTCAGCCGAGATGACTTCAGGGTCTTGACCGCGGTAGGAGGCCCACCTTTCCCCTCCTCGCTTGTCCATCCCCACCCCAAGTCTCTTCCCGTCCCTCCCCGGCCTTGCTGGGGGCGGAAGGCTCCTTGTCCTCTCTGCCTGGAGCAAGGCCAGAGCTACGGGAAAACGCTGCCCAGAGACCCGAGTTTTAAAAGCTGTCGTTTAGGGTTATTTTTCCCACAGGACCGAGGCCTGCTCCCCGATTCCTTCCTGTCTGCTCCCCTTTTGGTCGGGAGGCCCGGCGTTTCTGCGGCGTCTCTTGACTCCTGGCCCCCGATCCAGCTCAGTGGCTCAGGCTGCGTGCTTCTCAGCCGACTGGGCCGGGCCGTGCTCCTGCTGCTTCTGATTCGCTCGGGGGGGTGGGGGCGGGAGGGAAATGGTCAGGTTCCCACGATTGAACGAGATGAGGGAGGGGAGGAATTGAACCATCCAGCAAACTAATAGATGAGTTGTTAAGAACTATCACTACGACTTACCCAGACGCCAAAGGGGAATGAAGTAGAATGTGTGCCTGGCGGATGGTGATGGTGAAAAAGTGTTTGGATTGCCAGGGAAAAGTTTTTGGATACAAGAATCTTGTCAGTTTCCTATTTTAACCAAATTCAGTCCGTTCCTCCCTCCCTCCCTTCCTTCTTTCTTCCTTCTTCCTTTCTTTCCCCTTTCCCTACTCCCTTTTGTCTTATAACGGTATGATCAATGCGTACATCTAGATAGTTGTGGAATAAATCAGCACGTGATGAGACCTATTTTGTGTAATCATGTAACCAGATATATTTTAAGGCTTTGGGTTTTGACATGTGTCTTAAATAGCAAAATTTTAGGATTAAACTAAAATATAAATTTATTCCGAATTTGTAGCATGCTTTTCTTCTCCCCTGTAGCTTCTACACTTTTATCTGTTTGTTTGTTTGTTTGTTTGTTTGTTTGTTTTGTCTTGGGGCTTGAATTCAGGGCTTGGGTGCTGTCACTGAGCTCTTTTGCTCAAGGCTAGTGTTCTACCACTTTGAGCCACGGCACCACTTCTGGTTTTTTGTTTTGTTTTGTTTTTACCACTTCTGATTTTCAAGTGGTTATTGGAGATAAGAACCTCACAGGGATTTTTCCCGTCCTGGCTTGCTTAGAATTGTGGTTTTCAATTCTCAGCCTCCTGAGTAGTTAGGATTATAGGTGTGAGCCACCAGCACTCTGCTCACCTGAGCTTCTCAAAAATAGTTACTATCACTTCTAAAAGATAAATTTCTTCTATGCCTCTTCAACATATTCACTATTCCAAAGCATGGAAAAGGAGTTAAGTTTGTAAGTGTAAAGTTAGGTGGTCGGGACATTAAAATGACAAGTTATTTTCCAAGACTAACTCTGCAGTATTTAAATTCTTTTTGAAGCGTACTCAGGATGATCTGGTTTAATGTGACATCTCATTCACAGTCGAACCTTAGCCATCCATGTTGTTCTCCTTCCTTGGCCCCCTCTTTCTTCTTTATATCAATTTGCCTCCTATATCAAATCAATTACCAGTGCTTCACTTGCTGTCCTTAGCTTTTCCCATGAACTTGTTCTAAAATTATGTCTCCTTTTATTTCTACTTACCTCTTGTGATTGTATTAACCCTTACATTGCTCTGTCAAGTTAAATTGACAGTGTTTTCCTCTAATGATGACTTCATTCCTTAATTTAGACACTTTTTAAATTTCCCTTCATGTGTCTTCATTTGACTATGTGCTCACAACAATTTATCAGCTTTTTCTACCCACTTTATTTTTTCCCAAACTCCTCTAAAAAATAATTTTAAACATTTCAACTTATATTCCCTCTATTTTTGCTTTTTTTTCTGTTGCCTATCTTTTCTTGCTAAATTATTGTTCTAGAAATAATACTGTTCATGTATCTCCTTTTCCTAAATATCTCCAAAAGTTTGCTTTCTTCACTATAAAATGCAGAAATCCTTAGTGTTTATTTTAGTCTTTTCTCTCTTTAGTCAAGTATCTTGTGGCTTTATTTACATGAATTCTGCATGCCATCTTATCTGAATTACTTACACTGCTCAATACTTTCTTATGTATATGCCATTTCTAAGTCTGTCTTTACCTTTATTTCTCTGATTTCCTTTTATCTTCTTTCTCCTGCATGTCCTCAAAGTCAATCTCATGCATTGCATCTTTCTTGAGAGATTTTCTCAGGTGTATTCTTGTTTTAATTATCTAGGAGGAAAGAATTTCATTTTTAATCCTCTGTAATCCCTAGCACAATGCCTACGCACTGTACTTTCTCTTAAACATCTGCTTGAATATCTAAGACATTTGTCATTTTTTAAGCAAATCTTTAGATATCAAGTATTTTAATATCTGCCATAGTGCTTGTTAAGCACTCATGACCCTGCTCTTGAAGTAGAATCAATGAATATAACTGATTAACGTGTATATCAAATTGTAATTTGAAATATATTATTAGAGAAGGGAGAAATATTTCTGTCAGCAGCAGATGACAGATTACGCTGTTTCCATGAAATCATGTCATCTAGCAATGACATGTGGCTGTCCTGGCATCAGTACTTTCTGTCATGTTAGCAGAAGGACAAATTGTCTAATGGCACACTTCTCAGAATCTGTCCCTGCTGTTAGGTCCACAATGACTTAAACTGGAGAACTACATGGTCAGGGATGTTTCAAGGAGAAGTTAATTTCATGGCAAGGTTTTGATAGACAAAGCTTTATCCTAATTATGAATCTAAAATAATCCCTTTAATTTCAGGTTGAAATGGGTATGAAGAATCATGAAATTGTTCCCTGCAGTTTAATTGCTTCTATTGCCAGCTTGAAACATGGAGGCTGTAACAAAGTTTTAAGAGAATTAGTGAAACATAAACTGATAGCTTGGGAACGTACCAAAAGTAAGTATTTGATGGACCATTTTTAAATTTGATTGGTTGTGTTCCCCTAGAGCTGGCATTCAAAGGCAAGAAACAGAAGTCGCCAGCCATTAGTAAAACACAACTGACACAACATTCTTTTGCATATTCTGTTGGTCAAAAATAACCACAAAGCCCATCTAGATCAAAGGGAGTGGTAAAGGGAAGAACAAGATTCTGTTGCTGAAGAATAAGCAGGATAGAGATATTGTTGCTACCACCTTTGGAAAATCAGTCTGTGATAAGACTAGAGCAGAGCTACTTAAATTGTCTATGGTGAGGAATGAGTTTTTTTTGTTATGAGTTAAAAGGGGTGGATTTTTAAAAAATTGCATCAGTTGTTCAAGGGAATTTCATTTTAACAAGTTCATTTATATATACAGTACTTCTTGATCATCCCTCCTCTACCATTCTCCATTTTCCCCACTTTCTCCTTTGGAACCGTTCTCAGTAAATTGCTGTATATGAAGTATTTTGTCTGTATTTGCCTTCCCTCCTTCTCTCTATTTGTCTGCTTTTTCCCATTAATGCTTATATCCCAGATCAAAAATGTTTTAACTTGTTGTTATTCTTTTTTGTTAAGGTGCATGTTAAAATTTTTTAAGTCCTTTAAATATCAAGTTATTATTTGAAAAATGAAGTGGAGCCAGAGGCCACTGGCTTACATCTTTAATTCTAGCTACTCCAGAGGTTGAGATCCAGAGAATTGAAGTTTGAAAATTCCCCAGCCTAGGGAATGTGGCTCAGTGGTAGAGTGCTTGCTTATCATGCATGAAGCCCTTAGTTCAATTCCGAAGTACCACATAAACAGAAGTACCACATAAAGCCAGAAGTAGGGCTGTGGCTCACGTGATTAAGAGTGCTAGCCTTGATCAAAAGAAGCTCAGAGACAGTGCCTAGGCCCTAGTTCAAGCCTCGGGACTGGCAAAAAGAAAAAAATTACCTAGCCTAAAGCAGGAAGGACTCAAGCGGAAGAGCTTCAGCTGAGCAAGCAAGACATGCAAGTATGAGGCTCTGAATTCAGACTAGTGCATAAAAAAGACAAATGGCTGGAAAGTAGCTCCGTGGTAAAAGCCCTCTGGGTTTGATCTCCCACCAAAAAAGAAAATGAAGTGGATAACACCCAAAACAGGAAAAAAATATCAAAAACTTGGAAGTCTGGGTACTGTATCATTTTTCATCTAAGCTATCCCACCTTTTATTTTGTTTTTACACATTAATTACTTGAATTGATATGTCTTCTTGCTGCAATATAACTAAAACATTGTCTTTGTCATTTGATTTTTGTTTAGCTGTCCAGGGCTATCGGTTGACAAATGCAGGCTATGATTACCTAGCTTTGAAAACACTTTCTTCTAGACAGATAGTCGAGTCTGTTGGAAATCAGATGGGTGTTGGTAAAGAATCTGGTAAGTAAGTGCTATTAGTGCTGTTGAGAGCATTTTCTTTAGTTCATATTTACCATTGAGAAAGTGTTGTTCTCTCAGTGCTTACATAGTTTCCAACTAAACAGTAACTCAAAAACTTGATTGGAAGCAGTATAGTTTAGGAACCTACCATTTGTTTAGTAGGTTATCATTATCTCCATAAATTTGTTACTGAGAATCCAGTTATACCACGAATTAGTTTTCCTGTAACTTTTCCTTTGATGATGGAGACAGACCTCAGATATGCTGTGTACATTTTTTCCCCACTGTTTCACCACCTAAAAGCCCTTGCTTTTCCTCTGAATACTCAGCTCTTTGGCAAATACTTTATTTGTTATTTTGGTGGTGTTTTTGTTTTGTTTTTAGTTTTAACAAGGACTTAATTTAATCTAACAGTTAAAAGAGGGAGAAATGGAGAAGAAACATTTCTGGTCCCATTCAGGAACTGGGAATTAAAGATACCTAATTTGTTTTTTCTTTTATATTTCATAAATTGTAAATTTGTAGCAATTGAAAATGTATATCACATGGAAATAATAAAAAAAAATCACACTTATGAGGTAAATAATTAGAGAGAGATAGCAGTAGAGAGATATAAGATTAAGGAGTCTATGATGAAGGTTGATTTCTTTAAAGTCATGTAGGCTTATCAACACCTGCCTGGCTATTCTTTCATGGCCTTCTTTGTTTCTCTGATGTCTCTAGTAAGGACCCAGTTCTGTAAGATTAGAGGCTTGCCTTTAGGACCTAACCTTAACAGCCTCTTTAAAGACCCTGTTCCCTGGTAGTTACAGTGTGTAGATAGGGCTTCAATTTATCAGTAATGAGAAATTGTGATGTGTACAACTTGAATTTCCTCTAAGTAATTAGAACATTACAAATAACAACTTATTTAGATAGTTAACAGATTACTTATTTGATCCTTAATAGGATTATGCCAACTGTTAGTCATCAAAAAAGTTGAATAAATTAAATCAATTGTCTTGTTCTCAGTATGCAGCTTAGTAATAAAGCACTAGTATAGCATGAGCAAAGCCTTGGGTTAATCCCTAACATGACCAAAACAAAAACAAAAAACAAAACAAACAAAAAAAGTCCTCACAGAACAGTAAGGAGCCATTAGATGATATTTCCTCTCTAGATTGCTTAGAAGCAAAAACCTTTGAAATATTGCATGCCTACTTTTTTAGTTAGTCTGTCATTTGGGTTGTAAAGTAAAATTGTAACTTAAAGGGCAGAGGCAACAATGCTTGATAAGAAATGTACTCATTACCTTGCTCATGTAATTGTAACCCCTCTATATGGTATTTTCACAATTAAAAAAAACGTATTAATTAAAAAAAAATTTGCCAAATAAGGGTCACTACTAGGAAAGACAACAGATACCAGATAAGTATGAAGGCCTGTAAAGTTACATTTATTTTAACACTGCAATAAAGGCAGAAGCGTAATAATGATCCTTTCAAAATCTTGGTTCTAGATATTTACATTGTTGCAAATGAAGAAGGACAGCAATTTGCATTAAAGCTTCACAGATTAGGAAGAACCTCCTTTCGCAATCTGAAAAACAAGCGTGATTACCATAAACATAGGCATAGTGTGTCTTGGCTTTATTTATCTCGCCTCTCTGCCATGAAGGAATTTGCATATATGAAGGTATGTGTTTTAATGATTTTACATTTCTTAACCAAGTAATAGAAATACCTTAATAATAAGCACTCCCTTACCTCAGACTCAGTCCATAGTAGTCACTCTTAACTCTTGATTACCTTATGCTCCTCACCTCTTAGTGAAGGTATTTGTGATTATTATTAATACAAATATGAATTTTAAAAGTTATTCAGCACATGTAGCTATACGTGTCAATTTTTAATGGAAAACACCAGATAATCATCTTTAGAAACCTTAATGTCCAATAGGTTGATTAGCCTTTTTCTTAAACATAATGGAAGGTCAATTTGTGAATTTGTTTATGCATATATGTTTGGGGCAGGGGTGCACACATATATGTTCGAGCACCTGTATTGGGGCCTAAACTCTGGACCTGGGCACTATCTCATAGCTTTTTCACTCAAGGCTGGCATTCTACCACTTGAGCCACAGCTTTATTTCCAGGAAAGACATTCCTAACTGGGATCCTCAAAGCTGTGACTTGAAAGTTATATTGTAATATAAGTTCTAGACAAATATTGACAATCTTTAAAGTTAACATGTGCTGCTAAGCCTCTGAGGCATGTTTATACCAATTTGCATTGGGAAAGCAACCCTTTTGAAGCAAAACAAACCTGGGGAATAGAGAATAGGTCAGTTCCTGTCCACAAAAGGTGGATAGCAGAGGAAACACCTTTTAAAATTGGGTACTGTATATGGAATATACAGGAATGACTCCAGAGGAATAACCAGCATAGTGTGTATCTTAAAGTTGGGAAGATAACATAAACACGCATAAAACAAAGAATTTTTTTCAAAAATATTATACATTTAGTTTAGAGAAACTTCACTTAGTAGAGTAGAAAAGTTGATGAAGGGAGATACCATAAAGTCATCATAAAGTCATCGGGAGCTGAGTGATATTTTGCGGCTTAGGTGTGATTTGTGCTTTGCAGAAGAATTAGTATGGGTAATGACATGAATGGAGGTGAACCTGTGTGTATAGGTGATAGTAAAGTAACTTCCCTGACTGCACATCTCAGTATTGAGTGAATACAGAGTGAGGACTAGACAAGTAGATGAAAAGGAGTTTTGAAAGCCAGGGAAAGTTCAGAGTGAATTCAATGTTTACATCCATTGTAAGTTTTTTAAATGGTGCACTGGCATAGATACTTTAGTCTGTTATTAATTGATAGACTAGTTCAAGTATGGTAACAAGAGCTAAGACAACTAGCAATTATGCATAAACGATGAAGACTTACTTAAGAATGCTAGCATTCCAAGTGATTGAGAACATAAAAGGGGTTTTGAAAGAAGAAATAAAGTATAAGCAAAATGATATATATATATTGTTTCAGATCATTCATATATAGTATATTGTTTCAGATCACTCCTATATGTACATGTATGTACATATAGGAGTGATCTGAAACAATTTTGACTCAGGTCAGTACAGTATATATGTTCATAACTTAAGCTTTGTATTACCTAGTGTGCTCTGGATAAAAAGTTCAGTGGTGTACAAAATAAGATGCTTGACCTTTGGAATACCCAGTTTCCTACTGTGCTAGAAGACTAATAACTAAATCACAGTTTGTTCCATTAGAATATGTTAAGCATATATCAACCAATGGCAGAAACAAAGCAGAAAACATAAGAAACCGTGAGAACAGAAACATTTTGCACTCATTTTTACAACTCTTACAGAGTACATAATATTTAGTAAAAATAAATTCTTGGGATGAAAAGTAGATTCAAACAGATTTTAGTCTCAAATTTGTTACTACTTATTTTTATGGTGAGTAAAAATAAGCTATATATAGATCGCCATATATAAAATGTAATTTTTTTTAATCTGTTGTAAGGCTTGAACTCAGGGCCTGAGTGCTGCTGTCCCTGAAACTCTGTGCTCAAGGCTAGCTCACTACTACCTGAGCCACAGCACCATTTCTGGTTTTTGAATGGTTTATTGGCGCTATTCTGCCCAGGCTGGCTTTAAACTGCGATCCTCAGATCTCAGCCTCCTGAGTAACTAGGATTACAGGCATGACCACCAGTACCTGGCTAAAATGCAATTTTATAAAGGACTTTTGTAAAATATATGGGCATTTCTTCTAGTGTGGGAAAATACACTAATTTTTATTGTCCTTAAAAAGTAATGATCTCTTTATTAACTTACTCCTATTTTGCTGTTTTAGGCATTACATGACAGGAAATTTCCAGTTCCCAAGCCAGTTGATTACAATCGCCATGCAGTAGTCATGGAGCTCATAAATGGTTATCCTCTGTAAGTATTCATTATCCTCTGTAAGTATTCATTATTCTTTTCTTTTTTGGGTGGGGGGTTCGGTCGTGGGGCCTGAACTCTGGGCCTGGGCACTGTCCCTCAGCTCTTCAGCTCAAAGCTAGCACTCTACCACTTGAGCCACAGTGTCACTTCTGGCTTTTTTTTCTTTTTGCTTATGGGGGCTGAAGAATCGAACCCAGGGCCTCATGCATGCAAGGCAAGCGCTCTACCACTGAGCCATCTTCCCAGCCCCAGTATTAATTATTCTTAAAACCATAAGTTCTAATAAATTAATTTGAGGTTCCTTTTATCTTAATAAAAAAAAATTTAATCCTGGTACTCAGGAGACTGAGATCTGAGGATCACGGTTTGAAATGTCCATGAGACTTCTATCTCCAGTTAAGTCCCCAAAAAGCCAGAAATGGAACTATGCCTCAAGTAGTAATGCATTAGTCTTGAGGGAAAAAAACGAAAGCTCAGAGACATAGCACCCAGGTCCTGAGTTCAAACATCAGGACCAACACACACACCTAAGTAATAATAATAATAATAATAATAATAATAATAATAATAATACCACTTCTGGGAAATCTGAAAATTATGTAAAGATGTTTCCTCTTAAATGGAAGACTCAAATTTCGACAGTTAGGACTTTGTAGTTTCTCATTCCCTGATAGAATATTAATTAAAGATTTGTTACGTTTCAAGGACTTTTAAAAAAAACTCAGTAATGAAAAAAAAACCAGCCCTTGTGCAACTTACCTTCTGATAGAAGGAGACATAATCAGTAAGAAATTAAGCAACAAAGCACATATAGCAGGTATATCTGCAAATAATATGCATAAGAATAAACTGGCATAAAATTAGATAGAAATACTAACATTTTATATAGAAGATTGCTGTTTTATATAGGATCCTCAGAAGAAGTATCAAAAGGTGAAACCTTCTCAGTTCAGGAAATTGAAAAGAAATTATACAGATGTCTAAGACTCTAAGAATATCCCAGATAGAACAGACAGCAAGTGAGGAAAACTATGGGATAAGATTCTGTTTACAGCCATGCCTAGAGTAGGAGCAGGCCTGTGGAGCTTGACCTGAATGACTAAAAAGTGAAAAAAGCAGTAGGTAGGGCGTTTGTTAAGTGATGACCTCATTTAGAATTTGTAGATGCTTGTAAGGAATTTTTAATTTTGATATGGAAAGCCATTGAAGTGTTTTGAACAGAGAAGGGATATGATTGAATGTCTTTAATAGTGTCACTCTGATTGCTGGAAGGAGTCTTTCTTAAAACCTAAGCAAGAGATGATTGTAGCTCTACCAATGTCATGAAGGTGATGAAAGTGGTCAAATTCTAGATATATGCTGCAACTAGGACCAAATTAAGTTGTTTGGGACTGGATTTGAATATGAAGGAACTGGGGAATCAGTGATGACAATAAGGCATTTGGTCTAAGTTATAGTTGATGAGGAAAGAGGAAAACATGAAGAGAATATTATTCTAAGAGTTAGTAAGGAAGGTATCTCAAGAGAATTCCAGAAATCAACTGACGAGAAATGAAGACAACTAAGAATTTCGATTTAGCAATGTGGAAATCGTTGTCAATTTGACAATTAATTGGGACGATGTAGATAAAAGCCTGTTCATTTACAGTGGGTTCATAGAAAGTAGGAGGAAAGACATGGTAAATGGAAGGAAATTATAACAAGAGAGTTTGACTGTAAGGAAGATAAAGGAGGTGGTAACAGAAAGAAGATACAGAAGTAACTCTGTGATTTTTTTTTTTTTTTAATTTTATGTCTTCTGTTGGAATGAGGAACTGCTTGGCACCTAGAAAAAAAAGGAAATTTTTTTTACATATACCTACATACTTTTATTAAAATAAGTTATTATGAATACTTACAACCTATTCATATGTAAAAATACTTTCAGATGTCAGATTCACCATGTTGAAGATCCTGCATCGGTATATGATGAAGCTATGGAACTCATTGTGAAACTTGCAAATCATGGTCTGATTCATGGAGATTTCAATGAATTCAATCTCATATTGGATAAAGATGACCATATCACCATGATTGATTTTCCACAGATGGTTTCAACTTCCCATCCCAATGCTGAATGGTATATGTGAAATTGATGCCAAATGTACATGTGTTTGTGTGTGACAGAATCATGTTTTAGTCATGATTTTCTAATTTATAATGTTATCATTTGGGTCAATAACTGGTTTGAAGGTTAGTTTTAATGTTACTAAAACTTTTTGTTGTTGTTGTTAAAGAAGACTGAACTCCTAACATTCTCCCCAGAAGAGAATTCTTTGATTCCTTAGTATTTTAAAGTGAGGGGGATGTACTTTGATCCCGTTTTTAAAACCTTTTTATTGAGCATGCTCTGTATATCAGGAATCTGAAGTAATTGATAGGTCATCTATTTTATTTATATACCATCAATATCACATCAAAAGAAATTGAATTATTCTGTTATGATTAGATATTCAAGTCAAATTTTGTTAGCCATAGAATCCTTTGTTCAGACAAAGTGGAAACCTGATTTTGGTGTGTATGAGTGTGTGCGCATGTGTGCACTCACATGCACTAGTTAGGGCTTGAACTTGAGGCCTTCTGTTCGTGGGTTAATTTCACTGACATGACTAGTGCTCTATCTGAGCCTCATTTCTAGTTCTGGCCTTTTTGGTGTTTATTTTGAGAAAAAAAAGTCTTAGATTTATGTGCTCAAGATGCCTTCTACTACAATCTTCAGACTCAAGTAGCTAGGATTATGGATATGAGCCACCAGCACCTGGCAGAAAACGGAAATTTTTTTTTTGTTATGGGCTTGAACTCTGGGCCTGGGTGCTGTCCCTCAGCTCTTCAGCTCAAGGCTAGCACTCTACCACATGAGCCACAGTGCCACTTCCAGCTTTTTTTCTTTTTGCTTATGTGGTGTTAGGGAATCGAACCCAGGGCCTCATGCATGTAAGACAAGCACTCTACCACTGAGCTCCCTTCCCAGCCCCAGGAAAGTGAATTTTTAAAACATGAAATCCTACTGAGAAGTAGGGACGTGGAGAAGAACCTGAGGACTACCACCTACATTTACTTTCCCCCTTTACTATCTATTCCATGCTTTCCTTTTTTTTTTTTTTTTTGTGGAGGGGTCTGGTCGTGGGGCCTGAACTCTGGGCCTGGGCGCTGTCCCTCAGCTCTTCAGCTCAAGGCTAGCGCTCTACCACTTGAGCCACAGCACCACTTCCGGCTTTTTTCTTATGTGGTGCTGAGGAATCGAACCCAGGGCCTCATGCATGCAAGGCAAGCACTCTACTACTGAGCCACCTTCCCAGCCCCTCCATGGTTTCCTTTGAGAGAGTTTCACCACACATAACTTAATCTTGCCTGGCTTTAGTAAAAGTTGTGAGTCAGGACTCAACGTAAAGACAATAATAATCTCATGTCAATTTTAGTTTGTATTTTATTATTAGACATGAATTGACATAAAATTTTACCTTTAACCCAGGACAGATTCATTTTTGTATTCTGTACTATTCATATTCTTCACATAACTTAGCCATTTAAACTAGTCAAGTTATGAAATAGGACCTTTTCCTTTTTTTATTTGCTTATATTCCATGATGCAACTGAGTGTAATCAAATTAAAGTTAAATGTTTTTTTTCTCTTCCTGTTTATAAGAAACTATTTTATAACGTAACAAATGGTATCATTTATACAATGTTCATTCTTGCATTTATTTCTGTAGAGTTTAAACTTGAAACAGTGTATGTTAACTGAAGCTTTTCTTCCTTCTGGTTTCCATTAGAAAACATAATTTATTCCCAAGAAGGCAATGTGATTTAAAAAATATTTCCCACAAAACAATCCTAAAAGATTAGTGACTGGCATTTGGTTGTCAGTACTTTTTTTATTTTGATTGATCAACATTTTTATTAACATGGGAACAGCATAGTCACAGAAGAAAGGAACAATGACTAGGAGCAGCCAAAGTTAGGGATTGATAACAGATTATGACATTGCAGATTTTTTATGTTGAGTTGTTCTTTGGAGGAGACATTCTGAGTCTGTACTGGGGCAAAGGAGTGGTGCATAAGTGCTAGAGATTAATATATAAATAAGCATATGTTTCTGGTTTTGAAAAATATATTTGTGTATTTATATGTCATATATATATATATACATATATATATATATATATATATATATGTATATATATATATATAAAATGGTAATCATTAAGATTTTTCCCTCAGGGTGTCCAGAGAGCAAAAAACACTTGACTTTCTAATTCCAAACTTCATCTTTGATAAAGATTGATAAAAAGTTTTATAAAGACAATCAGTTCTGTGCCATCCTGTCCTAAATTCTTTATCTTCATCTTTCCCAGTTTCCTAGGAAACTATATTGGGTGTTACTGATGGGAAGCACAGCCAGACAATTGGAATTAGGTCTAAACTGTAGACCTCATAATCTTCTTGGGGTTCATACCCTCCTCCAACTCACCACATACCTTAATATGAATTAATAATGTGAGGAGGAAACCTTTACTTTTTTAACCACAAAAACAATATTGACAGCTATTTAGCCCTAGAGAATTTTTTTTATTTATTTAAAGAAATTCAAACATACTGGCAACTAATTCATACTTTTTTTCTCAGTAATAGAATTTGAACTCAGAGCCTTGTACCCGCTATGCAGCTGCTCTACTTCTAAGCCATTCTACTAGTCCATTTTGCACTAGTTAATTTTGAGATAGGTTATTGCTTCCTTCCCAAGCACATAACTGGACCTTAGTGTACATATTTTAGACTTTCCATGGTAGCTGGGTTGGCAAACTCAGACCCAGCTATTGGTTGACAAAGCCGGGAGAACTTCCTGCACTGGTTGGCCTCAAACCACAATCTTTCCATTCTCTGTTTCCTTAGATTACAGGCTTAGCTACCAGCTATGTCTTTTCTTTGTGTAACATCTTTCATCTTGATATAAGGAGTAGAAATATTTGCAAATAATGACACTGTCATTGGCCAACTTGGAAAAGAATGACTGACAAAAAGATGACATAAAAAACAATCTTTTGTTTTTGCAGGTATTTTGACAGAGATGTTAAATGCATTAGAGATTTCTTCATAAAACGTTTCAACTATGAGAGTGAACTTTATCCAACATTTAATGATATCAGGTTTGTACTCAGCATTGCTTTTTTTTAATTGTCAGGCATGGGGCTTGAACTCAGAGCCAGGGTGCTGTCCCCAAGCTATTTCACTCAAGGCTAGTGCTCTACCACTTTGAGTCACAGTTCCACTTCTGATTTTCTGGTGGTTAATTGGAGATAAAGTCTCACGGACTTTCCTGCCTGGGCTGGCATCAAACTTTCATCCTCAGATCTCAACCCCTTGAGTAGTTAGGATTTACAGGTATGAGCCACTTGTGCCCAGTTCAGCATTGCTTTTAATGATAGGGTTTTTAACTGTCTAATTAGTTTAGTTCTAAAAGTTAACTCATGGTGTTCGCTCACTATAATCACTGTTTAATATCTTTGCTACATAGCACATAACTGAAAATTGAAAACTTGAAAATACCTTTTAGTCCACTAAGCTACTACTATTAAATTTCAGGTGGATTATATCTTATTTCTTATAAATTCAAGAATTTTTTCTTGTTTTGTTGCTGTATTAGTAACATATTCCTAAGGAATCAATTGAAACATTCATAGAAATATGAGTTTTTCCTTATAATTAGAGCAAAAACTTAATTGATTCTTGGGATATAATCACATGCATTTTCTTTTTTTTTTTTTTGTCGGTCGTGGGGCTTGAACTCTGGGCTTGGGCGCTGTCCCTGCAAGGCTAGTGCTCTACTGCTTGAGCAACAGCACCACTTCCAGTTTTCTAATGGTTTATTGGAGATAAGAATTTCACGGACTTTCCTGCCCAGGCTGGCTTTGAACTGCAATCCTCAGATCTCAGCCTCCTGAGTAGCTAGGATTATAGGCGTGAGCCACCAGCACCTGGCTCAATCACATGCATGTTCTAAGCTAATGTTTATACTTTAAGGTATTTCCTGATTTAAAATGAGCTTTATAACCTTAAAAGAAATCTTATCTCCCTTACAAATTAATTTACTCAGGTAATACTTATTAACTTAGTTTCTATAACTGAAGTTTCTTTTTTATTTTTAAATTTTATTGTGAAGGTGATGTCAGAGGGGTTACAGTTACATGGTAAAAATACATACATTTCTTGTCAAACATTGTTACCTCCTCCCTTGTCTTCTCCCATTTTTCTCTCTATAACTGAAGTTTATATTATCTTTTTTCTATGGGTTGCTTTTTATTCATGTTATTCTTAAAATGACAACCAGCATAAACTTTTTATGTTTATATACTTAAGATAATAAAAAAAATTAAAGAAAATTTTTAAAAGGTTTTAGAGTATTGAATCACTTGAGAATTTAACAAAATAGTAAACATCCATCTCAGTGTCTTCTCTCTCTTTAAATGCTTCACACTTTATTTTTCCTAGGAGGGAAGATTCTCTTGATGTGGAGGTGTCTGCCAGCGGTTACACAAAGGAAATGCAGGCAGATGATGAACTTCTACATCCAATAGGTCCAGATGAGAAAAATACTGAGACAGAAGAGGGGTCTGAGTTCTCACTGTCAGATGAAGAAGGTTCGGAGAAAGCAACAGTGTGCAGATTAGAAATTGAAAGTGAACAGAACTCTGTAGATGAGATAGGTGGCTCATCAGAAATCCTTGAACAAATAAAGGAAGACGTATCAGAGGAGACTGCTAATGCACAGAATTTTGAAATGACCGAATTCATTGAAGCTATAGAAGAAATAAAAGGGCAGAATGTAGAAAACAATTCTTTGAGTCAGTGTTTTGAGAAGAACAGAGCAGAAAATGACAGCGTACAGGATGGTCATACAGGTCAAGGATGCCCTGCTGGCTTTGAAGAATATGAAGATGAATGCCCCTGTCTGATTGCCTTGTCATCCTTAAACAAAGAATTCAGGCCTTTCAGGTAGAGATTCTTGTTGAGGGATTTTGACTTAATCTTGAGACCAGTATTCTTTTATTCTGGCAAATTAGTTTGAAATTTAAAAGAAAATGATATAACAGTTATATTCTGACATTGTTATGGGTAAAGAGAAAGTCAAATAATCCTTTGGTGTTAAAACTTAACATAGCTACCTTACTGTTGATTGAATTTGAAGTAGCCTGTTGGCTAAATTTCAAATAATTCTTTTAACTAGAAACTTGGGGCTTTCATTGAATTAATGTCTCTTGATAATCAGTTTTTAAATGGATCAGGTTCCATAATTACATATCTAAAGTGTGTTTGAATTTTATAAAGACCTATAAGTACATCAATTATGCAGTGAATCTGCTTTCTATGTAAAATACCTACAGTGAATTTTCTCTGGTATTTTCAGCCATCTATATTTTGTTCATATTCAGTTAAAATTAAATAATGGTCCTGTGTTTTAAGAATGTTTTGAAAATGCTAATGAATTAGGCTCAGCTTAAATTCCCAAAAGTCCCAACAATTTTTAAATTTTGGATAGTTTATTAGCAAAGTAAAGTGTAATGCAGTTGTGGTTTTACTTATCTCCAAATAAGTCAATCATACGTTTATTAAACATTTTATGTCTTCAGGCTTGTATCTTAAGGCTGCCTTTAGTTTTACATTTTTTTTAATAAAGCAAAACATACAAATTATTTGCTTATAGCTGTGTATATCTTCAGCCTTAGGGCTACTGTGTTTAATAAACTTAAGCAGAGTGTAAAAGGAAAAATTGGGTAGAAATAGTTCCAAATTTTGAGTAAGTGACTATAGATACAGGTTCTCCAGACAAGACAAGCCAATAGATTCATTGTGGGTTTGCAGCCCAATTATTTGAATATGTCAAAATTACATTTAATTCACCTAACCTACCAAATATTATAGCATGACTGAGTTATGAAAACACACTACAGAGAGTATCTGTTGTTTACCCTGATGATATAACTCATTGGCCCCTGTGTCTTTACTGTTTTCCAGTATTCCAAGGGAGTTTCAAACCACATATTGTTAGCCCAAGAAAAGATCAAACTTCAAAATAATGGGTTTTACCACATGCTTATTACCTTCACACATAATTGTAAAATTGAAAGATTGTAAGCCATGCCATTATAAATCTAGGTTCATCTTAAGGAATTGGTCCATATTTAGGCTGAGATATGCCAGAATTTGCAGTCAGCAAGCTGGAATCCTGACTAAGGAAATAGTATAGCTGTAGTCCAGATTTGAAAGTCTAAGAACAAAAAGAGCCATTAGGGTAGGTTTAAAGTTAGAGTCAGGAGACTTCTGATGTCCAAACTCAGAGACAAACTAAGATTTTCTTTTATTTTGCTTTCATGGGTTGGATACCTTACCTACACTGGGGAAGGCAGTTCTACCACTTCAGAAACACTCTCATATACATACCCAGAATATATATTCAAATACTTGGCATCCTGTGACCCAGTGTAGTTGACATACAAATTTAACTATCACAGTGTTAGAAGAAACCTGTGTAGAGATAGGTAGTCTTTTAAGCAAAGTAAGCAAGTGATAAATTGTTTGCAATTTCTGTACACATGTTCAACAAAATTTCATTACTGGTCTTCTCAACATGGAATTTTATTGCTGAATATAGAATCAAAACTTGTTGCTAAAAATATTGAATATTACTATTGTCTGAGACTTCTTACACATCATATATATTAAAACCTTGAGTAAATAAATAGTAAAATCTTAGACAATGTGAGAAATAAATTTGCTTCTATGTTTTTTCCTATATTTTTATAAAGCAAACTTAAGAATACTGTCTCTGGCTAGGCTTGATGCTTCTCCATACTTAAAATACATAGGGAGGCCAAGGCAAGAAGTTCATGAGTTAGAGGTCAGACTTGCAAGTATTAAGACCCTGTCTGAAAAGAAAAAAGAAGTTATCTATATTCTTACTATTCCTATGATTATTTAGTAAGGCTTCAAGAAAATGTCTCAGATATAGATTATGAAAGAGATTTATAAATAAGGTTTTGCAAACAAGACATGGGAAGTTCGATAGGGACTATACTAACAGTGTTGAAAAATAAAAATTATTAATATATTAATCTGAATTATATATAGTTTTACCTTCATAGAAATTTTAAATATAATGATTTTCCTCAGGTATTTGTAAGCTTTGTCAGATAAATAATTTAGTCAGTTATGATTAATTATATTATGAAATTAACTTGATAAATTGTGGGGTTTTAAATTTTGTTTTAGAGATGAAGAAAGTGTGACAAGTATTAAGCAGTATAGAACAAGAACTCTGAGTGTTACTTCTGCAGGCAGTGCTGTGAGCTGTTCAACAATTCCTCCAGTAAGTATTCACACATGTGCCAAATACTAGGTCACTGCTATAGCCTTGGGTACTGGGAAGATTATAAGATACTCAGACATTTGGAACTGACAGGTTAGTGTTGTAAAATTATAATAGGTATGAACTTACAAATGTAGGAAAAAGGATCCACTTTTGAGGTTCCCTCAAATATTTCAGGGAAGGCAACATATAAGTAACTTGAAGGATAAATCATAGGTATTTTAGATCTAGTATGGACTTTGTGGATTCCCATTTAGTCTCTTCATTTTAACATTGAGGATATTGAGACCCAGATAGGTTATGTGATTATTCTTACCTCTTTGTTATAGCAGTAGGTTGAAATATGAAAATATACGTCCCTCGCTACTACTAGACAGTTAAAATGCGAGGATCTCAAGTTTTTATTGGTTTCTTTGGATACTTACAATAGCTTCCAAAAATACTCTAGTTCCTACTGAGGAGATTTTGTATGTGAGCCAGCCTTTTTTCTTCCTTCTCCTCTTCCTCCTCCTCATCTTCCCTACTCCTTTCCTCTTCCTCCTCTACTCTTCTCTTCTTCTCACTCCCACTCTCTAGCAGGGCCTCTACCACCTGAGCCATATCTCTAGCCCATTTGTATCAGGCAACTTCTTTCTGGACTACCCAGAAGTAAGAATCACTTTAAAGATAAACACATCCCACTGGCCTGTGGCAGCACTAACCCTTCTACTTCTCCCTGGCAACAGTATTATGAAGATAGAGGTCATTCTTGCATGCAACATAGGATGACATCAATTTATAAGTGTTGTAATTTCTCTGGCAAAACTACTCTTTCTTTTCTTATTACTTTTCTGTCTTTTGACAAATACCCAAAGCTAGTATGTAAGCTTACAGCATAAGTCTTGTTTTGGAAATCACACTTTTTTTGAGCTGTTTAAAAATTATTTTCTGTTCAACATTAGAAAAGTAAAGCACCAGGCAGTGGTGGTAGCTCATACCTATGAGATCTGAAGATCACCATTCAAAAAGATAGGTAGGCAAGAGACTGCCTGAGACTCTTAGTTCCATTTAACCATCAAAAAACCAGAAGTAAAGCTGTGGCTCAAGTGGTAGATGCTAGTCTCTAAGAAAAGGTTAGGGATAATAAACACCCAGGCCCCTGAGTTTAGGACCCAGAGCTAGTGCGGCGCACATGCACGCATGCACACACACACAAGAGCTAGCGCGGTGCACATGCACAAACGCACACGCACAAACGCACACACACCAAGAAAGGAAGGGGATGGGGAGGAAAAGAAGAGAAGGAAAGAGAAAGGGAAGAAAAGGCAACATCTTTTAATATTAAAATTACATAATTAGTGTTTTTGGCTTTTTCCTTCTATTTCGTATAAAAAATATCTGTCAAAAACAAGATGAAATAACAGCACAGGTAAAATTGTAATGCATCCCACTTTTAGTTCTGGGACCTTCACTTGCTAGCAGAAACATTTACAATATGTCAGACCAATACATGAGATTTTAGAAATGTTGTTGACTTTCATATACTCTTTCCTGAGAGTCTAGTAATTTACTTGATTTTTCTGAACATAAAATTGAAATCTGTGAAGTATTTACATTAAAGAAAAAAATCTATTGCAGGGCATGGTGATAATTAAATGCCTTTAATGCCAGGTAATTGGCAAACAGCTAGGATTGTGCTTTGATACCAGTCTGGACAAAGCCCTGAGACTCTCTGAAAACAAAAAAGCAGAACTGACTGACATGGCTCAAGTAGTAGTGTCTTTGTTTAGAAGCATAAGAACTGGTTTAGTCCCTAATAAAATCCCCTCTTAAATACCATCAACCTATCTTTTTGTATGTATTTCTCACAGTTAGTTACATGCCCATTCTTGGCCCATATTTTCACTTGTTACTGGATTTATTTTTTGATTTCTCAGAATCAAAACAAATTTTTACCTCATTACAGTGGTATAAAATTAGTGATTAGAGTTTTAATTCATTCTGCTTTCTTAAATTCTAATTTGTTTTCCTTTGTATATGAAGATGATGACAGTAAGGCAAGGATAAAATTGCATTTTCATGTTTTATTCGTTGTTCTTACAGCCAGAGACATGAACTGAAAAGTTTTAGAGTGAGCCAAGTCGTTAACTCTTATACCTTGAGTTTTATGAATTACATTATAAAATATAAATTCACCTTCTAAACAGGGAGAAAAAACAGATCTCTTCAGCCCAGCATGAGGATTTTTTCTGATCATTGAAAAAAAATCTTTATCGCTACTCTTAAAGAAAAGAGTTATTTTTGAGACGAGTCTCTGTGTACCCCAGGAAGACCTCCAATTTGGAATCCTCAGGCCTTAGCCTCCTGAATGCTAGTATTAACAGACATATTTCATCTCACCTGACTTCTCTTGAGGTTTTTGTCAACTTTTTTTTTTTTTCCTCAAAAGAGTTAGGTGTACACACCTGTAATCCCAGTTACTGGGAAGGCAGAGGATCATGAGCTTGAGGCTAACTGGGACAAAGGTATGAAGACCCTATCTCCAAAACTGAGGGTTTTTGTTTTGTTTTAAGGAGGAGCTAAAAGTGTAGCCCAAATGGTAGAGCACTTCTCCTGGTATACATGGGGGCTGGGTTTAATTCCCAGTATTTAAAGAGAAAAAAAAGTGAAAAACTTTACATTGTTACCCCTATTGACTTGATGACTTTTGTTTTGGAAACTGTATGACAGATTTTGTGAAATCCCTTTTCCCCCTTGAAATATTTTATAATTCCAATTTGTTGGTAATTTTTATTGCTGGTATCAAACCCACGTCTTCAAATACTAAGCAGTCACTGCCATTGAGCCAGACTCATCATTTATAAACTCTTTTCTTAATGGAGAAGGAAATGGTCATTACAAACAGAATATTTCAGATTTCAAAGTCATTTGACTTTGTTTGTTACAAATCATTTGTTTGTTTGTTACAAATCATTTGAATTTATTGTCTTTGATGGTTGGGGGAACTAGAGTTTGAACTCAGCACTGTGCACTTTTTTTTTTTATTGTGAAAATACTGTACAGAGGGGTTACAATTACATGGGCAAGATAATGAGTACATTTCTTATCAAGCATTGTAGCCTCCTCCTTTGTTTCCCCTTCCCATCCCTTCCCACCATCCCCCTGCTCCCCCACCCAGTCCTCTCCCCCCCCCCATACCAAAGTTGTAAAGTTCGTTAGGTGTTCTCTACCACTTGAGCCACATCTCCAGCCCTTGACAAAGCATGTTACATATTTAGAAAAGTATATGGACAGTAGTCTGAGTACATACTACCTTCAGGTCATTTATACAGCTTAAGTTGTTAAGGTGTTCTTACATATGTTATCAATAGCTAATGCTTTCGAAAATATATATATATATTTTGTTACAAAATCATGTCCATTTTTACCTAGAAAACAGGAATAGCTTCAATCCTCCAGCTTTTTCTTCAGCTTTCATGATTGACACTAGGGGGCAATGTAGTGGTTTGTTTAAACAATTGTTAATTTGTGCTGTCATTTTCTGCTGTGTAATCTTTGTAATTTCTGCTAGGAACTTGGCTTCTTGAATTTTATATCAGCTTCTGTTTTGGGGGGGGTCATATAGGAATTTTTAAATTTTGTGCTTCTTAACAGATATACTTGAAAGAAATAAATAATGTAAATTTTTGTTTTAAGTGAATTTCTGCCCATTTCCAAATGATGACCATTTTACAAATCTTTCCAGGAACTGGTAAAACTGAAGGTGAAACGTCAGCTGACGAAACAGCAGAAATCAGCTGCCAGACGTCGATTGCAGAAAGGAGAAGCCAATATATTTACCAAACAGCGTAGAGAAAATATGCAGAATATTAAATCAAGTTTGGAAGCAGCTAGCTTTTGGGGAGAATAATGTAGTCAAGATACTGAGTGCTTCATATATATGTTCATGTATATAAAGCCTATTCTCTACTACCTTTGGTCTTTGAAGGACAGTATTTAAATAAATCTTTCATCTGTAAGTTTGATTCATTTTCAATATGTCTTTCAATAACTATAGTGATTCTGCTAAGCAATCCATTTTTTCAAAGTAATTGGTAAATCTTTTAAAGTAATTTTTTCAAAATAATTTTGTTAGGGGTATTTGTATATTATAAAAAAATCTGAGTATCACCATATTAGTGTCCTGTTTTTTATTTTTATTCTCTACCACAAACCAGTAGATTGCTTGGTTTTGACACACCACTTTTTTTACTTAATAGTAAAAGCAACTTAAAGCAGATCATATTTCTTTCTCTCTTTCAGCCTGACTTAATGTTAACATTGAATTTTTAACTACTTTGTACACTTGTTTTGAGGATTACATGAGATAATGCACATGAAACACTTAAAATCATGAACACATCATAAGCACTGTGGCATAGCTACCAGAATGACAGTTTGTCTTTCTGAAATTCTGCAATTTTTTGCCTTCTACCTGACCTTTGGGAGAATTGAATGTCTTCTGGATTTTTTAGTCTTTGTGAGTAAGGGTAAACTGATAATTTATAATCAATAATTCATAATAGGTGAACCTAAAATTTATAATCAATAATTCATAATAGGTGAACCTAAAATCTCCTTGATGCTGTTTACATAGGCAGTGTGGTCATGAGAACAGAAGCTTGAACTAGTTCCGTTATAATTTTGATAGCAGCTTCATACTGGCTTGAACAGAAAAGTAAATGATGGGTGGGAGGAGTTGAAATGAGTGAAATATTTATATATATATTTTTTAATCTGTATATGTATGTATAGACATAAGTGTATATATGTATATATGAGTATGTGTGATACTGGGGTTTGAACTCAGGGTCTTGAATTTGTTACTCAAGTTGGCTGCTTTTAGCTTTAGTGTTTTTTCCAGATAGAGTCTCAATGTTTTGCCTGAGCTAGCCTGGACTAAGATCCTTCTACTTCACCTCATATCCAGTGTGAATCATAGGTATACACCACCATGCCAATTTTATTTTTTGATATTGTGAACTTTTTAAAATATTTTTATTGTGAAAATACTGTACAGAGGGGTTACAATTACATGGGCAAGATAATGAGTACATTTCTTACCAAGCATTGTAGCCTCCTTTGTTTTCCCTTCCCATCCTCCCCCCCTCCTTACTACCGAATCCTCCTCCCCCCCCCCACCAAAGTTGTAAAGTTCATTTTTCCACATAATGACTTGTACATATTATTGCAATGGATCCACCTGTATCCCTATTTAAACGATTTGTTTTTTCCCTTCCCCTCCACAAATTATACCAACTTCAAATACAGTGAAAGCAGGGGTTATACCATGGGGGAGGGACATACAAAGCAACAAAGAAATAATCTTATAAATGTGTTAGAAACAATCACCTGAAAGAAAAATATTGTGAACTTTTTGCCCAGGCTGGCTTCTAAACTGATTGTTCACACCTCTCTCTACCTCCAGAGTAGCTGAGATGGTAGATGTGAGCCACCCTGTCTAGCTTCTATGTTTATATCAAAAGATTAGTTCAGAACATGTTCTAATGTTAGAAGTAAAAAGTACTTAGTCAAAGAAAAACAAGTATATGTATTACGGTTCCCTCCTCCTTATAATTTAGTGAGTTGTAGAAATGAGCATGTAGGTATGTGCACTAGATTTCATTGTCTTGTCTAGCATCCTGGGGCCAATCAGAAAGATACACCGCGTGCAATGAGACATGCTCACTAGATGGCAATGATATTCTACCTACAGGATAGCCTTACATCATTTGCATTAGTGAAACAAGTAGGTGTTTCCTGAGATGAATGAAGACATTAAATTTCCCTTCATCTTTGCAAAAACAATTCTGTTTGCAACACCTATCATTATTATTTCAATTATTTGAAGTATGGATATAAGAAAATATCAAATCCAGTGGAAAATTAGACTGATTTTGAAAGTATTTACATAGATAGCCTTACTTTGAGATTTTTATATTCTTTAAGCTTAGGTATTTATTTTTCATGCTATGTCAAAAGTGTTATAACACAAAATAACTGCTAAAGAATGTATAATAGAACCTCAGAATGTTTATTTTGGAATATACTTCCTTACATTTAGAGTGTTATAAGCAACTTGGGAATAAAGTTATATGACTTCATACCACTAGGGTTTACTTAGATGACTTAGTCAGCTTGGATACCTAATACATAAAATGTTTGTTACTGTTTGAGAAACTTAGATGGCAAATAAGTACATGTACTTCTTACCCTTAATAACCTAAGATTCAGGTGAGCCACAGAACACATTTAAATCAGAAATAGAGGCATCTCACCTAGACAAAGGTTAGTGGTAGTTATTGAAGATTTAGTAATAAATGATACAGATAGGATTTTTTTTTTCCTATCTTGTTCTTTGTTATTTTTTTTAACTAGAGTCCAACTTTGCTTGATATTTGTCAAGACTCATACGGGGTATGTTGGAGGTTAATGATAGAGTACATGCTTACCTGGTAGAGACATATCAATCCAGTCTCCCCCAAAAGATTCTTTGCAAAGACTACTTACCGTTTCCATTAAATGAGCTTTTCCAATAAAATAATGTGGCTTATATTTATGCTAACCTTGCACTGCTGGTTGTTGATGTGTTCAACACATAGCTGGCTATCATTGAGCTTTCTTCAGAAGCCTCAAAGTATTTAGGAGGTACTAATCAGAGATTTAGTGCTGCCTTAGATAATTATTCTTTTTGCCAAGTACTTAATAAATCTACTGACAATCCCCTCTCTGATTAAAAAACTTTCCCTGATGCTGCCCTCTGGGAGATGTAATGTAGATCTCAGGCAGAGCCATTCTTAAAAGTGTGAGTTTATTTCATTGTAACATGTTCAGTACTTGGGTGGGCAGCTCTTCATCCCTCCTCAGAATATCTGCCTAGAGAACTTCCAGTAATATCTTAGTTTGGTCCTTGGTTAGCTTAGTCCTAAACATATCTTAGACAACTGTATAATGAAGCTGGAGATTGAAGTCACACTTGTCACACTGATAACCAGAAGTGTAAGGATAAGAACAAAGTTTACAACACTTTTCACAGAAAACTTTATCATTGCAAAAGACATTTTCTATAATATGTCAAGCTAGGTCTTTCTTGATATTATGAAAAATTACACTATGTTAACATCAACTTATTATAGATTTAATTCCTTAAAAGTATTCTTTATGATACAAGGATGTATTATTTTGGATGTCACAATGATAAATGTGAAAAATCTGATGTGCTTTCTTTTAAGAGAGGTAAAAGAAACACTTGATAAATTTTAAATGTTTTAAACCCTATTTGCTCTAATCCTTTTGTTAGTAGAAGTTTGGCCTAGATAAGGAGGGAAAGTATGTTATTTACACAGTTTTCCAAATATTTTGATAGTATGTAAAGAGGTTTTTAAGATATAATTTTTGCTGGTTACAAGACTCAATAGCATTTGGAAGATGAAAAACAGAATTTCAGGACAATACAAAGAAGACTACCTAAGAGCCTGATACATACCATTGATTGCTACAGCGGAAATTTCAGGGAAGTCTGAGTGAATTCAGTGCATGGGGGTGGGAGGTGTTTTATGCTAGGAGGATATGGTTGAGAAAACCTCTTGCAAAAGAGGAAATCATGCAGAAAATCCAGGAGACAAATGAGTATACTTGCTATACTGTAGCAAGGGAGTTCCATAGCAAAGTACTACATTAAAGATGATTTTCAAAATTGAAAATTTTGATGTTTTGAGAAAAAAGAGCAACTATGGATTTTAAGCAGCATAGTGATCTGACTTTAAAGTGGCCTAAAAGAGACTAATAGAAATTTGTTGATGATTTTGAGTGAACCTAAAATGTTGCAGTTCGTAGTCTAAAGATTAAGGCTGAGACAATGTATTTTTGTATGGTTTTTATTGTAAAAATACTGTAAAGAGGGGTTACAGTTACATGAGCAAGGTAATGAGTACATTTCCTATTGAGCATTGACAATGTATTATACTAGAATTACTGACATTCTTTATGACCTTGTTTTTAATTGAATCATAAGAAAATACCTTTGGATGTAAATTTTTTTTGTCCAAAGTCTCAGGATGAATAAGATTGAGAGTGTAAGGAAACTGATAAATAAGGAAAAGGTATTGTAGTTTAGAGTTTGTATCCGGCCCAGGTTTTTCTCCTGCAAACTTACACAGGGCTTCAAACTTTGGCCTTCGAGACACTAAGGTGTGAAAGGAGACAAGCTGAGTTGAATCTTCTGTTTCCTAACTTTGAAAAACAAGCTTTTTTTTTTTTTTTTCTTTTCTCTATAATAAACCAGTAAGCCTTTCAACTCATGACACACCCAAAGAAACACATTTCAATGGACAAAATCCTCACTGGAAACATTTGTCTCTTGTATCAGGGGAGACCACTGCTAGGGGAATACTTTATTGAGTTTATGGCTCTCAGAGGTAGTTTGAGAAGATCAGAAAACTTGATTCATCTGTAACTTGGTCTTTCTCCAGTTTTCAATCTGTAGGAAAAGTAGGCCCCTCCATGCAGTTTCAGATTCCTCCTTTTTTAAACAAATTTTGAAAAGAAATAATGTTTCTTTGTCAGCAAGATACATGTTAAGTGCAGTGCTCTGGCGGTGGCTGCATAGGAAGCAGAGTGGAAATCATAGTTTATAGTGTGGAATGATTATGCATAAGGCTTTTATCTTAATGCATGCATATCCATAAGTGAGCTGGAATTGAGTTGAGAGTATACTGATATGCAGTTTTTACAGGAAGCTCATCTAAAATACATGAAGCTGTGAAGTGACTGGTTGATGGGACCTAAACATCATCAACTAATCTCAGGATTAAGTCATTTGTTTATAATCAATGAACATTCTCCTGGTGTTTATTTTAAATGAACACTATTCTTTTAGTCTCATTTTAATTTGACTATTTTTCCAAAGATTTAAACATTCTGTAAAAACCATCCTTCTAGAAACACAATTTTATTTTATTTTTATTTTTTTGTGAACATACTGTACAGAGGGGTTACAATTACATGGGCAAGATAATGAGTACATTTCTTATCAAGCATTGCAGCCTCCTCCTTTGTTTACCCTTCACATCCCTTCCCAGCCTCCCCCCCCAACCCCCCCAATCCTCCCCTCTCCCCCCTCCCACCGCACCAACCTTGTAAAGTTCGTTTTGGACATGACAACTTGTACTTCTCATTGTTGCAACAGGTCCACCTGTATCCTTAAACGACTTGTAGAAACACAATTTTAAAGAAGGAAATAAATGTGTCTCTTTCATAGGACAGGAGCTTAGGCAATGTGTTTTATCCCCTACCTTACACACCTTTATAGAAGACCTCATCCTATTTATTTGAGGAGTGGTTCAAAGACTGTGCTGGAGCTTGGGTATCTCTTTTAGGATAAATCTGATTCCCTCATAGCTACAATATACATTTCAGTCCCAGTAGGAGAGTTATGAAAAAAATGGAAAGTGAGAAACGATAATTTTTTTCTTTTTATTTATTTATTTTTTATTGTGAAAATACTGTACAGAGGGGTTACAATTACATAGGCAAGATAGTGAGTACATTTCTTATCAAGCATTGTAGCCTCCTCCTTTGTTTACCCTTCCCATCCCTTCCCATCCTCCCTCCCCCCTCACCCAATCCTCCCCACCCCCAAGTTGTAAAGTTCGTTTTTGACATGACAACTTGTGCTTCTCATTGTTGCAACAGGTCCACCTGTGTCCTTATTTAAACAATTTGTTTTTCCTCTTCCCCTCCACAAATTATACTGACATCAAATACAGTGAAAGCAGGGGTTATACTGTGGAAGAGGGACATACAAAGCAACAAAGAAATAATCTTATAATTGCATTAGAAACAAATGCATGAAAGAAAAAAAACATTTAAAATACATATCTTAGGGTTCATTTTCCTAACATCACCTTATCTGGCCTTTTCTGCTTGACTCATACATATACT
Source organism: Dipodomys merriami (assembly GCF_024711535.1). Taxonomy (NCBI): domain Eukaryota; kingdom Metazoa; phylum Chordata; class Mammalia; order Rodentia; family Heteromyidae; genus Dipodomys; species Dipodomys merriami. The sequence goes on from NW_027203382.1 coordinate 7,596,124, forward strand.
AGATATTGCAAATAAGGGAAATCATGGGACCTGTTTCTTTGGGCCTGGCTTACTTCACTTAATATAATTTTTTTCCAAGTCTTTCCATTTCCTAACAAATGGGGCAATGTCATTCTTATCAGTTTGTTTTTCATGATCCAAGAGTTCTCCCTCATTATCTCTAGTCTTATACATTGGAGCATCCAGATTTCTCAGGGTTAAAAAAAGTTTATCCTAAAAAAAAATGTTAACCTAGGACCTAATAATGCTTCCCCCAGTGATATCTTTACTGCAAAGTATTTCTTGAAGAATCAATTATGTTTCTCTTGGAAACCAAATTCTAAGACAGAAGGGCTAGGTAACAGATTATGTAAGACTAGATATGCAAGATCCCAAAATATATACACCAACTAGAAAGCTTAAATAAATTTGAGGATTTTTTTCATGGTTGTTTTTATTTCTTCTGATTTTGAAGGGTCACTCTGACTGCCCTGGTTTAAAAAAAAGTTTGCTCCTATTTTTTCATAATTTTGTATAAAATTAAGAAATAGAATATCCTTAATCTGTAGATGGGATGTTATTTCTCTTTGCCACTTCCCATTCATGATTTCCAAAATGTGCTATAGCACCAAACAAAAGTCTGAGATAAAGCTCTGTTGTTATTTGTGATTTTAAATTTATCTATAGTTCTCCAATACCCTGATTCAAATATTACATTGATTCCTTCCCAGTAAGGCAGTAAATAAATTAAAACTCAGCAGACATTCATTCCATTTACTTGTTCCTTGCCAGTTGCTAGTTAAACATTGATGCTAACCAGTCATTCTTTCTTCCTACTTGTCTCTTTCTAGTTGAGGCTAAACAAAACTGACACTAAACAGTTATTAGTCTTTATCTCTTCAGTCAGCTTATTCCAGCTATTCTCTTCCACTTCTACCCTTCCCCCACTCCCTCAGAATGCTCTTGAACACAGCTTTGATCCTCTTTTCCTGACTCCACATTTAACTCTTCCAGTTTTCCCTACCTATCTTCCATTGGAATATGGAATGAGTTCTTGTCAATTGTTTCTCACTGTGTCTATAAAGTGTTTGCTCTCTGTAAGTAGTAAGACCACTGCTTTTTCATTTTATCCATGTTACCTTCATTTGTTAGTTTTTAAACATCAAGGCATAAACAGATCAGTGAAGAAATTATATCAGGGAAGATAATATCAAGTCTCAATCAGTGTCCTCTCCATCCCTCAGTCATCTGATTCCTTAGGGATAAAACAGTATTAAATCAGCTCAGGCAGTTACCACAGGCCCTTTTGGTGCATGCAATTTCTGAGCTAAAATCGTTGAGGATCTTGAGTCTCAACAACATCACCTGACCCACCAAAACGTTATCATAAGCTCCTAAAAAGGCCCATTTCCTGCCTTGTCAAACTTGATCTCTTCCTGTAAGGTAGAACAGTTTATGAGCATGCAGAAAGGGTTCTTTTTCATTTTAAAGATGATTCATAGACTGTGTTTCCTTTGTTTCATTTGGTAGTTCCCACTCTCACCTCCTTATTCTATAAATAATAGGTTTATCTAACAACAAACCTTACTGGAATAACAGAATGAACTTTATCAGAAAAATTATTGTTTCCATTGATACTTTTGTTTCATTGTTATGAAATACTACAAAACAAACTACCTTGATTCTTCATCTTTTCAAAGAATTCTGCTTATTAGGAGCTTGAGAAATGTGCTGTCTCTGCAGAACTTCCTCTTTTATTATTAGGTTGGATGCCATTTCTCTTTTTTTTTTGGTCGGTCGTGGGACTTGAACTCTCAGCTTGGGCGTTGTCCCTGCACTCTTCAGCTCAAGGTGAGTGCTCTACCGCTTGAGCCGCAGCCCCACTTCTGGTTTTCAAGTGGTTTATTGGAAATAAGAGTCTCACGGACTTTCCTGCCTGGGCTGGCTTTGAACCTTGATCCTCAGATCTCAGCCTCCTGAGTAGCTAGGATTACAGGCGTGAGCCACCGGTGCCCAGCGCCATTTCTCATCTTTTGAATTGGTCCTCTAATAAGATTTATAAGATTATCTTTTTGTTTCTCACAATAGTATCTATCTTGTTTCAATTTTTAAAATAATGTACCTTTAACATATGACTTTAGAAATGTGGTCTTCACAGTGAGTAGAGTCTTTACTAAAATACACACACAATGTTCCATCTTCATCAGTTGTCTTTTATATCAAAGTAAGAATGGTTGCTTTCTATCTCATAATAGAGTTTAAAGTGAGACATCATAGGATTGCTTAAGGAAGAAACCAATAAGCAGAGGTTTAAGAAAAATTACTGAAAGAATGGACTTACTGAGGAATCTGCTATCTACTTGGACTGTTGTATAATTATCTTGTTAGAATTCCTATTTTCATTTCATAAAATATAACTCATCAAAGATCATGATGAACTTTTCTTGCCAAAACTGTTCTGGGTCTCAATAAAGATGGTCAGTGTTCTGTCTTCTATAGAAAAACCTTATGGAGGTTGAAGATGAGTATTAACTAATTCTTAACTTTCACTGCAGCTAACATTAGCAGTGAGCCTTGGATGTATCATATTCATTTGTGTCTCTCAGATTGATAGAGACAGACTATGGGAATAGAAGTAGTCTTTTTGAAGAGCAGTAAGCTTTTGGGAAATACATGTTTCACCTTCCAAAAACTTGAAAATCTGTAATACTTGTGATCATTTGTAGTGAAGTCTTAGAATCGTAGATGTTAGAACTTAAACAAAGTCTCACATTTGATTCCGTGATTTTATGACTGAGAACTATGAGCCAACAAAAGATGAATAACTTTCACTAACATTTTACAAATAACAAAACTCAAATGCATTAAATTACAAACTCCCTTCTCCCAAAATAAAAATAAATACACAAAAACTCCTGGAGTGCAAGAACATTAACAAATTTTTTACTCTGGAAGTATTGTTCGTTGATAGAATACAAGGCCTTGGATTCAATCTGCAGCACTGCACAAGTAAATACAAGTAAAAACTTTGTATTTGGTTCAGGTCAGGAAAATTGTATCTTAGCATGAAGTAATAATTTCCTGCAAGTGTGTATGTGCACAAGGGTGTGCACGTGTATATATGTGTGATTTTGATGTGTTTGTTCCATGGAGAAAATTGTATTTGTAATCTGTGTGGCTTATAAACTCTCTGAGTTTTGCCAGATGATAGTTATTATAAAAAGGATTATTATTACATCCCCATGGCTCCTTTTTCTTTTACTAAGCCCACCTTCCTACAACCATCTGGAGAGGCTGATCACATGGAAGACATTTTATTTTTATATAGTCTTTATAAAACTAGTTTTAGTTCTTCATAAAATATTACATAATTATAAAATCTGAATATCAGAAGGAACATTAGTAAATAATCTCGTCTCCTGTGGAAAAATGCTTCTAAGTAAAAGCAAAGAAGACCTCCACATGCTTTAACAACTAACATAGCTTAGAGCCATTGAAATAAGTTATGTGGTATCTAGCCTAATTCCTTATTATTGCAATGAGATTGCATGGCAGATTTGTGTCTCCTGTGAAAAAATTATTTAACAAATTGTTATAGGGGGTGTAGACCATAAAAAATGGTTTCCTTAGGATCTTGAAACTACCAACTATATTCTTTGAAAACATACATCTTCGCTTCTCCTGAATTTTTAATAGAGTATAATTATTGTGAGATGAAAGAAAATGAATGATATCAAAATTAATTAATGTCAACCGTGGGATTGATTTGCCTTGAAGGGTAAATAGGGAAACACGTTTTCTCACACAATCTGTAGTTTTGCTTGCTACTGGCTCACCAGAAATGATCACAATGGTGTAAGGGGCTTGAAGGGCACAAAACTACAGTTGACAAAAGAGATGTTCTTAAGTTCAGTTACAAAACATAATCCAACTATCACTACAATCTTCATAATATTCCTTTTCTGAAAGAAAATTTATGTTAATCATACTGATTATATATTGCTAGCAATATTGAACTGCTCCTTTGTTATTTAGGAAACTGCCTTGAGAAATAAATTCCTTAATTCCATGTTCCAGGGACAGCACACTTGAAGATGGAGGGCCTAAAGAAAGAATTCAAATGAGAAGCTGCACGGCACTCAGGCAAAATCTGGTTGGAGAGGAAATCTGTTCCCATGATTATTGAGCTTCCCTTGCTAGCCTGTAGGTGGGTGTGTTTAACAGAAGGAAGCAATGGGAACTTGCCTGTCAGCCAGCCTTTCGAGCTAATTAGCTCAGCATACAACAAAGATAAGTAAGCCTGAGAGGAGGGCCCCCTAAGGGGTCTTTAGATTCTGGGAAATGTCTGATTGGCAGATGTTAAAAGGGATTCTTTGGTAATCCAGTGCATCAATGAGCTGCACAAATTCAGTTCAGAACTGCAAGAATTCAGGCATGAGGACACTTTGTACAGCAGGCTCACACAGGCAGACCCGAGATGGACAGGACCTTGGAATCTCTGAGACACATCATTGCCCAAGTCTTGCCTCACAGAGACCCGGCTGTAGTCTTCAAAGACTGTAAGTATTGAAGGGGAAAAAGTTTTTTTTTTTTTCTTGTTGGAAAATAGTCTTAAACGTCTAGTCACATCTTATTGAACTGTGATTTCTTCTAAATCTCTGTAGTCGTGTGCTGTGGTCTAAGTGATAGTTAACTTGTTCCTGACTTCAGTCAGAGGAATGATTTCATTTTACCTTCAAGCATAAGTAAAAAAAAAAAACTCTGGGTTATGTTGAAGCAAGATTTCTTGCTGTTTATAAGTCCCTTCTTCTAAAATCTAAAACCAATCAAGTCTTAATGAACTTTTCCAGATGCTTTTTTAAATAAAGCAAGACTGACTGGAACTGAGATTAGAACGAAAACTCACTTGTAAGAGACAATAAAATACATCTACATGTTAACCTGTTTAATCTTTGACAATATGTCTTAGTGAAGTGAAATTGAGATTTTTATTTAAAAAACTGTGGCTTGAACAAAATTTATAAATTACCACTGAGCTCTTAAATTTTTGACAACAAATTACAATACTCTCGTTAAAAGCACAATAAAATGAGAAACCTCTCAAAGTCAGCAGCACACACTGACCAACCCTCCCCCCCACCCAAGTATGGCAACGTTATTTCAAAATCTTTTTTTAAAGATGATTATGGAAAATAATTCAATCAAGCTTTCCAATTCCAGCAATACTAGTAAACCATTTGTCATGTAACTTCGTTTCTGGAACCAATTTGATTTCCTGCTGCTGCAAAACAGACTCTCCTCACTTATATCTTATCTACAGTGGGTTTCATATTACAAAGGGCTTCTGAAATAGAACTTTGCTTTGGAACTGCCCAAAAGGTAAAATGCATATGGAATTTTTTTTCTAACTTCAATAGGTTACAGCTTTTCTCCTTGTGAATCTAGTTATGTTTGTCTCCATCAAAACATCAATGGTTTGGATTTTTGCTTTCTGATTACTGTTCCTTTCCAGATGTCCTTCTAGTTTATATTTCTCATATGTGAGAGGAAGAAAGAGAAATGTTGGGCCATTCTATTCCATAAATTTTTCCTCTTAGAAATTAAATTGTAACCAATCTACCCTCCAAGGCATAAAGTGAAAAATCTTTTCTTTCTTTCCTCTTTTTAAAAATATTGTCTTCAAGCATTAGTAGAGTCCTAATAAAAATCACTCCATCTTCCAGCCCAGCCTGGAGTCTATTCAGGCTTGGTATGTTTCTTTAAATGAAAAGACAAGGAAAGAATGTCTCTCTACTACAATAGCATTGAATTCCTCTTGATGGATAAAAGGGCTCTAGGGTTTCCCAAAGCTTTGGATAAACTGTATGGAACTTATGCTGAGGGTTTGGAGAGTTTCTACTCTCCAACAAAACGAAATAGCAGGAAGAAGTTTGAGATTACATGACCCACTCTTTAACCTGAGCTCAATTCCTGGAATGCTTACAGTTTATAAGAGAGAATAGAATTTTTAATGGGGTAATAATAAAGCATACATTAAACTCTGTCACCTGGACCTTTATTGAAAGACAAAAAGTGCCCTATTTTATATATTTCATTTATTAATATAAAAACTAAATATGACTACACAACATTTCTGCTTACCCTAGAGTACACTGTCACTGCCAATTGCTTGCCTAGCTTAGTGGATGTGAACGTTAAACTTCTGGTCCTCGTTCTTCTGGTTTTTCTAATCAGAAAGATTAAATCAGATGGCAAATTTCTATATAGGAGTTTTCATGGCACTGGAGAATTCAAACATTCACAATCCAGGTGGAGGGAATGGAAATGGATTTACTTTCTGGTGTAGGACATCAAAGGTTTGTGGGGGGGAGGGGAGGAGCTAAATCACGCCTAGGCAATGCTGCCTTCATGTGGCAGTTTGGCCTGTAGGTCTTTTTTATTTTGGCATACCAATAAGTGGCTGCCACCATACTTCTGCTGACAGTCTGTTAAAAGCTGCCCTGGTTTTGAATGGCAGGTTCTGAGTAGTCTCTTGGCCTTCTGCTCATTCCCTGGCTCCTCCCCTGCTACGCTCCTCCTCCAATCTCTTTCTGCCAGAAGGAAGTGATTGAGTACAGGAACATATCACTGCCAATTACTTAAGCGAAATTGCTACCTTGCTTTTCTACAAGATGAAAAGCTAATCCAAAAAAATTTCAAGCTCAGCCCTATTGAACAAAGGAGCATTATTAAAAAAAAAAAAAAAAAGGAAAGGTGTGCAAGCTTTTCTGAATTTTTCTTCTGTGAATGCAAAAGCACCTTCTTCTCACTTTACTCTTTGTATACACATACTGCAGGGAGTGGAAATAGTCACTGATTATTTTTTTTCTCCTCAGTTTCCTTTTGATTTGCTTACAAACAATCAAGAGTGACTGAGTTTTCTTTTCAAGTTGGTCAGAAAAAGGCACTCAGAGGTTTTTTTGTTTTGTTTTGTTTTGTTTTATTGGTCTTAGATGCATGTGCGAATAGTTATATTAATTTAAGGAAATAAACATTGAATGTTTTTCTCAGCCAAGGGCCCTTGCTTCAAATGACATATTACAATATATAAGTCTGTCATTTTATTTTAGACAAGGTGTTCATCTGGAAATTGTTGTGATTGCTTTTTATTTTCTCTTGAAAGGAAATGACTTCCATAACACTTTTTCTTCAGGTTTTTTTCTTAATTCACCTACCAAGTGAAAAAATGATTAAAAGAGGTTCTAAATATGGTGAGATCCTACTTGAAGTTTGTTTCTATAGGGTAACACAGTGGACATTCTCCACTACAAAACTGTCTCTGCTTCAGAAGAGTAGTACTGGATAGCTCCACACCATCAGACAGAATCTCTTTGCAATGAAAGTATGGCACATTTTTATGATGCCACCTTTTATTTATTTATTTATTTTTGCTGGTGGTAGGACTTGAACTCAGGGCCTAGGTGCTATCCCTGAGCCTCTTTGTGCTCAAAACTAACGTTCTACAACTTGAACCACAGCCCCACTTCCAGCTTTTTTGAGTAGTTAATTGGAGATAAGTCTCACGGGGACTTTACTGCCTGGTCTGACTACTCAGCCTCCTGAGTCGCTAGGATTACAGGCATAAGCCACTAATGCCTGACTTTGCCATCTATTCTTGGCTTTGTGAAACATCTTATTTCTTTTTCTTGTGTGATTTGCCACAGCAAAAGATAAACTGTCATAAAAACAGCTCCTATCTTCTCCTTCTAGGGACTGTGTGAACTTGTCATTTGCCCCTGTTTGACAGTACTTGAATGCTTTTTCTGAAGAAGCAACAATACTATTTCAAAATGGCTGCACTTCCGGATCCACAAGACACTTACCTCGCATTTTTGGGCTCTTCTTTTACCCATTTACTTGTAAGAATAGGACATTAAGTCTGCATCATGTGACAGGCACCGCCCTAGAACCATTGATTTTTCATAGCAAGATGATAGGTAATACTGTTACAGCAAAGTAGATATTATTGGTATTTAGAGATGAGAGAATTGATATTAATGGCAGTTAAGGTAGTTTCTCAAGGCCACACAACAAGTAAATAATGGAGGCAAGGTATAAATTCTGGCTTCACCTCCTTGCTTTTAGTAACTACAAGATGGTGCCTCTTAGAGTTGTGGGCCATGCTGTAAGCCTTGTAATGGCTGAAGCTGTTGGGGAAATGAAAGAAATGGACTCTCTTAGGTGTAGAGAGGAACCTATTAAGCAGTCACCTCTGAGCAGTGTGTGAGAGGAAAGTGCAAAGGGGAATGGTATTTTAAGGAAGGGAACTAATCTGTTCAATGGCAGATAAGAAATACACGTTGGGGAAGTCAGAAGGGCAGAGAAGGCAGTTTGACTGTTGCTAATATGCAGGCAGTCAGGAGCCAGTGAAGTTAGCCATGCTCTTAGCTTAGTTCTGTAAATTTCTGTCCTTATGTGCATTAGGGGCACGTTTATATTGACATCTGTTGGAGGTAACTTAGGTGTACTCTGAAGTTAAGGAGAATTGCCGTTTTTTTCTTAGCAAGAATCATTTGCCAACTCTGGCAAGATGTAAGATTTGTAAATACCACACATGCCTGTGTGGAGAGACCATTCTCACTGACTAAAGGCCAAAATCAAGAAAAACTGACTCAGATTGTTTAAACGTTATCTTGATTGCCATTGCTGTGTTGGTTCCTAAGTTAACTTTACAAAGTCAGCTTTACAAAGTGAAATGTTAGATTACATTAATATCTTCTCCAAATTTTATAATCAGAAAGTAGGATGGAACCCTTACTAAATATTACTCAAGTGGAAGTAAGTTTCTCTTTTATTTGGGGAAATATTTTTTTCTGTACAAGAAGTTTTGTAGGGCTGGGAAGGTGGCTCAGTGGTAGAGCGCTTGCCTTGCATGCATAAGGTCCTGGGTTCGATTCCTCAGCACCACATAAGCAGGAAAAAAAGCCAGAAGTGGTGCTGTGGCTCAAGTGGTAGAGTGCTAGCCTTGAGCTGAAGAGCTGAGGGACAGCGCCCAGGCCCAGAGTTCAGGCCCCACGACCGGACCCCCCCCCAAAAAAAAAGTTTTGTATATAGACACATGTATCATATAGGTGACTCTTCAAAGAGCATATTTTTACACTTTGAAAAAAAATTGGACCAACTATATAAGGCTATTAAAAATATTTTAGTAGTCATGAACTTAGTTATATGTGGCCTAAGCACAAGAATCCTTGAGTCAAGTACTTTTTTAAATCCATGCTTTTTAAGGTATCTATAAATTTGATGATACATTTATAGTTTTCACATTTCAAGAAAAGAATGGAATAGGATACAAGGGATGAAATTCCTTGTGCTTTAAAATCCTACATATATTGCGTTGCATTCCATTCAATAAATTAAACAACCAAAAGAAAAGAGTAAAAAATCCTCCATTCTTTTTTGAACTCATTTTAGAATAATGACCACATCTTAATTACAGTAAATTAAACTCTCATGATTTTACCATTGAACTAGCAGTGCCTGTTTTTATATAGAAGCCTATTCTAATACTGTTACTGTATTTATGAAAACATACAGTTATTTAGATTAATACTAAGAGAAAAATGGAGGCTTTGGTTCGGCTGTCAGTGACATAAGAGGTGTTCTCTTCTTTTCTCAGCAAGTAGTCTTTTGCCAGAAGTTAAGACTAATAGTCTCAGTCCGAAAGGAAAAATTTTCAAAATTGGAGTCACAATCACAATCACAATCACATAAAAGCCATACCAGTCCTGATGCATTTATTTCTCATAGAGATGCACATTTTAACAAACCAAAATAAAATGTATGATATGTCTTTCATCCTTTAAGACCAATATGGTAAGTCTTCATGGATTTCCATCTCACCAGAGGGCTATTTTTTTAAGCAGTTGAGATATGTTAGCCTGAACTCAACTTTAACAACTTCTGAAACTCATGTGTTAAGTTACAGCCTATAATAGGATACAGCTGCCTTAGGGTGAGTTTCTAAGTTATGATCTTTCTGTTTAAATGATACGGTTTTACTGATTATGTGCTACAGATTGATTTAAGAAATGTAAGACAACTTTAGAAGCCTTTCATAAAAGAATCATCTTTATTTAATACATTTCATATTGATATTTTAACCCCAAACTCTCTTCTTTTCTTCCAAGTTCAAATGCCCAAGTAGTTGAATCTGTGGCGATAGTTAAAACAATTCTATTTTAAAAGAAGGTTGAAAGTTGAACATTAACCACATAGACACTTATTATCCTCTCTATAGCTCTCTATGTTTTTCCTCTGGTGTCTATGGAATGTTGTTGGAGTTATGGTTTTGCTTTTTGCATTTTCATTGTGGTGCGATGATAATCAGTTGATCCCCATTTTGATCTCATCTCATTAAGCAGCTGTGGAAACCCATCATTAGTCACCATTCTGTTGGCACTTATGGCCTGTACTGCTTTGTTCACATTTCTCTGACATGGCTTTGCACTGCCTGCTAGTGTTTCTCCAGGGTGCTTTGGTAGACACCTTAGTTGTAAGTCTCAGAGAAGGGCTAGACCTTGTACTTTTTTCCAGTCCTATGTTGTCTTCTACAGGACAGGTGCACAGCAGTTATTTTCTGTCTATTGCATTATATTCCTCCCTCATGAAAAGGGGGGAAGGGTTTCCTATTGTCACGTATATTCTCTCTCTCCCTCTCTCCCTACCCCCTTCTCTCTTTTCTCGCTTCTCTCCTCTCCTCTTGCTTCTCTCATTTTGGTCCTGGGATTGAACTCAGAACTCAGAGCATGGGCACTATCCCTGAGCTTTTGTGCTCAAGGCTAGCATTCTATCACTTGAGCTACAGCCCCATTTCTGCCTTTTTTGGTGATTAATTAGAGTTGAGTCTCACAAGAAATGTATTTATTACCTTACTTATATAACAATAACTTCTCTATACATCACCTTGACAATAAAACATATTTGGGGGGGAGAAAAAAGTCTCACTGACTTTCCTGCCTGGGCTAGCTTCAAACAGTGATCCTCAAATCTCAGCCTTCTGAGTAGCTAGGATTATAGACATGAGCCACCAGTGCTCAGCTCAGATATCCTCTCTTTTATAATAAAATAAGCTTTGCCAGGGCTCTTCTAATTCTCACTAATTCACTGACATCATGATCACAGGCAAACTGCATGCAGGAATAAATTAACAGCCAAATAGACAGGAGAGAGCATGGAAGAGGGGGCCCTAAAGACAAACAGAGCTATATCAGGCAACTTAACCAGAGAGTTGCCTCTAGCTGGCCTTGCAAAACAGCTCTTATCCCATATACCACACTGGCACAGTGACTTAAATTACCAGTCCTAACATTCCTCTTCAGAACCTACCTCCAGATGTAGGTCACCAAGGGTCTGTTTATGAACAAATACTATCTGAGCCTGTACATACAATTTATTTATTTATTTAGACAGCTGTGGCAGGTATCGGGGAGTACTCTTAATATCACTATGTCCAGGAGAAGAAGATACTTTATATACCTAAAGTAATATGTACCCAGGTTCTCTCCTCCTCCTCCTCCTCCTCCTCCTCCTCCTCCTCCTCCTCCTCCTCCTCCTCCTCCTCCTCCTCCTCCTCCTCCTCCTCCTCCTCCTCCTCCTCCTCCTCCTGCTGCTGCTGCTGCTGCTGCTGCTGCTGCTGCTGCTGCTGCTGTTTGGTGTCTGGGCACTGCCGGTGAGCTCTTTTGCTCAAGGCTAGCACTCTGCGGCTTGAGCTATAGCTCTACTTCTGGATTTTCTGAGTAGTTTATTGAAGACAAGGCTAATGGACTTTCCTGCCAGGGCTAGCTTTGAACCATGATCCTCAGATCTCAGGCTCCTAAATAGCTAGGGTTACAAATGTAAACCACAGGAGCATGGCTCCAGATTTGCTGTTTTAACAAAGTAGAACTAACCAGCCAATCAACCAGTGTGGTTAATCCTTACTTAATTGTCTAAAATCAATGTTCCTACAAAGTCTCTTTAAATACAGTATAATGTCAGTGCCCAGTGATGTATAGGAGAGATACATACTTCCTGATTGGTAAATAGGTTACATCAGGTTTTTATTTTCTGCAGCTTTAGAGATTGATGATGTCATCTGACCCATGGTGCACATATAAACCACATATGAGAACTATGGAATGCCACTGCTGTTTAAGTGTGATATACCTAATCACTTTTTATTTTGCTTTTGTGATTCCTTCTTACTCCTTCATATTATTGTAAATATAAATTTTTTTTACTTAAATTCCACCCTCCTTTCCCCCACCAAAGAAAAGGATTTACACTTCAATTTTTTTTCAATTTCAAATTTTAGGGGTTAAAATCCATAAAAGAATAAATGGCATCCTATTTGCATATGTTGTAAAATCTCCTGAGAGATTAAGGAAAAAACACCCCAGGATCAAAGTTCCTTCAGGAAAATCCTTGGGGTTTGGGATAGAGGTGAAAGAAGAAAAGGGAAAGAAAACAAAAGAAGCACTACCAGCTCTCCAGCTGCTGAAGGAGCTAACACTGACTGAGAACACAACCATTCTTTCTGCTGGGAACAAAGCAGGACTCCAAGTTGCCTGGGTCTTGCTGTGCAGCTGTGGCTACCTTTAAAAGACTGCCCACACAAAAGCAAGTGGGGCCCAGGATTCCTACATGCACTACTGGACACACAAGCTGTGTCTGCAAGATTCCATTAGCCTGGTCTAAGCAAGGCTGAAGAAGGTTGCAAACATCTAGCTAGACTTGATTACTCAGTGCCCTGGGATTCAACCAAACCCAGCATAACACACAAAGGCACCTCACTTTTCAATTTATTTTTAATGAATCACAAAGGCATCTTATAGTGAGTTTGTCCCTTAAATAATTTGAAAGTCATTTTTCCTGTTTCTCCTCAACAAAATTAGGAAATCACATTGTTAAGAACAAGTTAATCGTGACTGAATTGCTAGAAAGCATTAATTAACTTTATTTTAACATATCACCTGCTAAGAGTAATTTAATTGAAGATTATATTTAAAATATTGCATAACATAAATCCATCTGTTTAGAGGTAAAAAAGCTATTTGAAAATATGGAAATCATCTTGGAAGCCTCTTAATGATTATGCTCAAATCACAGCCTTTCCAATTTGTCTCTAATTGTTTTTGGCAAGGAAAATTTTACCCACTAGAATTTTTCCTAGTGAAAGAATTATAAGAAATTGTGTTCCCCCCACTCTTGGCAGATTTATAGTAGGCATTTAAGATCTCTTTTTTTGTGGACTAATGGCTATCTTCTATGCAAGACTTCTATCAGGTTATTGAACTGAGCATTAAGCTATATTGTTTTTACTTTCCTGAGGCACATTCATTTATTAAGCATTAATGTAAAATAAAGGCTAAGTCCTCTGGAATTTTTGTTCATCGTATTGCCTTTAGCATCTATTAGAAAGTGAACAATTTGGGCAAAAAATCCATATTTAACCCTGAGGAATGTGACATTTCATCTATTTTCTGGCTATTCTGAAGTTTTGACTTTACCAATGAATGTTATCACACAAGCTATCTTTTTTTCCATATTTGAGCTCTTCATGTATCTTGGTGACAAATAGAACACTGTGTTCAATCAGAGAATCTTCAGACTATTTTTAGAATAATAATAGGGCTTCCAATCTAGAAACAGTTTCAAAGATGCAATAACAAACATATAATTATGCCTTTTCTTTTCTGTCTTTACCTACTATAATCACAAATAATAGATAACATGATAGTGCTTACCATGTGTGAATTTCTGACCATGTTTAATTTTAATCTTTAAAGCAATTCTATGATGTAGGCATTGAATGTCACAGATGAGGAACTGAGTCAGGGAACAGTTAGGTATCTTGCAATAGTCAAACCCAGACCATATGGCTCCAGAGAATGAGCTTTAAATCACTTAGTAAACTGCCTGCCTAATGATAAAATAGAGAGAGACAAGATTCAGCAGATAGTTTATTGTATATCAACTAGCACATATATAAAAAGAGTGTTCTATAATATACTCTGTAATCCACTGGGTATTTTAACTATCTATATCTCATTTCCCAAATGAAAACACAGGTCATGTTTTCCTATCAGTATCCCCATCATGTCCAACTTATAAATATGAAAATACAACTATTATAGATATATACAAATATGTAGTTGACATCTAGATGTAGATGACATATAGCTATCTACATATATGTAGTGTATATACAGACACTCAGCAAGCTCTGAAATTTTAGGGTGAATGTTCTCTCGGTATATAAATGCTGATGTCCTTCTCTGACAAGGCCAGGATTCTTCGTTTGCGGAAGGAGAACTCTTGGTTGCTTCATCTCCTAGACACTCCTCATGAGTTGTTCGCCCATGCTCCTCTTAGAGGAACATTTTACCTTGAACTTTAGAGGAACATTTTACCTTGAACTTTCCACGTGTGCAGAAACAAGTACACTTTCTCTGAGTCTGAGTCCTTCCTTTTGGCTCCACTTATTCATGGTAGACCCATCAACTATAGATAGCATATATACCACGTTACGCCATAACAGAGGGAAAAGAAGTCTGTATTCCTGCTTTTGTCTCCCTCCTGGGTCAAGCTGTCACACTAAGGCAATGATGTTATGTCCAATTACAAAATGAAGCTAAGCAACTTCACTGTTTTTTGTCAAGTCCAATCTCTTTCTTAATGGCAACCTTTCCTATCACTCCCACTGGAGAGTGAAAAATGGCTCCCACCACCCTTTTAGATTCCCTGGCTAGGCTATGAACCAAGATGATAAAAATCCAGATTAATGGGAGAAAAACTGTATTTAATGACAGATGTATGCAAGATCTTCCCACAAAATATGAGACTTGAATAAAGGTCAGATAATTGAGGTTTACCTAGCTCCCTAAATTATGGGAAGGAACAGGGGCTTGGGGCTTCTAGGTAGAGACATGTTATTTGAATGTGATACGGGAATGTATGATGAATAAAATGTATGTTTCATGCAGATTCAACAGTTTCTCCAATATCTCAGAACAAACCTCAAATAACAGGTCATCTTCTGTGATCCTATTTGATTTGAGTTAGGACCACTGAATTCTTTTGGAAGACACATCTTCTGGCAGATAAGAATAGTTCAGAAAAAGCCTGGATCTGCATCTAACAGGTCTCAAGTGCAATCACTTTAAAGCAATCAATAATAAAGTGTTATATTTTGGGGTGGCAACTCCTGGATTCCTTCACTATGAATGCAATTCTTTATTAGCTTGTATCAATTGTATAAACTAGTGAGTGACATTGTGGTATTTTCATATAATCATATAGTATATATTGATTTTATCTACTGCTTTGTTTGGCCTTTAGTATCTGCCCTTATTTCTCCCCTTCTCCTTTTCTAACAATTTCATTTTGCAATATTTCAAAAGTAAAGTATTTAAGTATAGTAATAAAGAAGAAGGAAAGAGAGATGGAAGGAAGGAAAGAAAGAAAGAAAAGAAAGAAAAAGAAGGAAAGAAAGGAAAGAAGGATCAAAGAAGGAAGGAAGGAAATAAAAGAAAGAGAAAAAGAAGGAAAGGAAAGAAGGAAGCAAAGAAGGAAGGAAGGAGGGAAGGAAAGAAGGAAAGAAGGAAATAAAAGAAAGAGAAAAAGAAGGAAAGGAAAGAAGGAAGGAAGGAGGGAGGGAAGGAAGGAAGGGGGAAAGGAAGGAAGGAAGGAAGAAGGGAAGGAAGGAAAGAAGGAAGGAAGAAAGGAAACTACATCTCCAATAAGGATGACAGAGAAAGTAATTAGGTTACTTATAGGATTAACTAGCAAGTTAAAAATAAGTAAAGACAAAATATTTGTACTTGGGTAATAAAAAATAGGAAAGAGAGAACAAAAGAGAGAGAAAGCAACTTAGGAGAGTCAAAAAGTATATGGGGTAGAAATATTAGAAATAATAGTGAAGGAAAATACAATAAAAGCAGATAAAGAAGACTATATATGTATATATGTCAAGATTTCTTTTCTGTTGAGGAGGATGAAAATCTTTTCCTTTTGTTTCTAGGCCTGTTGTTTTGCACTCTAACTGTTATGGAGGTAAGGGGACATTGAATCATTTTCTCTTTGAGCTATTTGCTGACTTGCTGTTTAGGCACATTAGCTCCTATGGCCAGCTGCTGGTTAAATTACTGTCAGTAGCCTTTGTATGCAATCCAGCTCAAGCCTCTTCATCAGCTGAACTGGAGCACTGTCTGTTTAGCTATCATCTCACACCAGAGGTGCTCAGCCTGTGCATGCATAGGTATGGAAATTGCCCGAGCAATGGTGTCATTGCCACTAATAGTTTTTAGAGATGTGAAATTATAGGAAGGAATCAAACAAAAAAGCAATCTGTGCTGAGATGGTGAGGCGTAGGCACTGAATGAACCCGTGCGTCCTGACCATGTCTGTCTTTGTCCCAGGGCCCCTCTTCAAATGCACATGCAGCTAACTTTCCCTCCTCAGAGTTCAGGCTGTAGTTGCCAAGTAATAAACACCCTTCTTCAGTATGGCTACCCTTTCCCACCTTGGAGAGTTGTGTCTCTGGCTCTGCATCCAAGTCACAATTACTTTCTTTCATCTACACTGATCCTTGCTGTGGTGACTGGCTTAGCTAGTGCAAAGTGGAGCTATTTGAGGCTTGGCTATGTAAGAATGGGTAGGTTTTGGCTCCCCACAGCCAAAATGATTATAGTACATGTCTCTTTAAGGTGATTCCCCACCCACAGAGCAGGCTAGAAAACACTGACAGACCATTCTCCAGCATATGCTTGCTCTGTAGATTGCAGATCTCCCATCATAAACAGTATTTTTGTAGCGTGTTAAACTGTGAGCCTATAGAGCTCATGAAAGTTCTCTTTTTCTCTTTCCTGAAGCCCAAGTGAGGAGAGTTCCCTTCCCTTCCTCCATTTGCTACCATTTGGTTTACTGCCTGTTTCTCTACAACTCTAAAGTTCAGTATCTTTGGATTTCACCTGTTCTCTGCTTATACTGATTAGGGTTGTACTCCCATGTATTTCCACACGACACCCCTCTCCCTAAAAGCAAGCATCCCAAGTTTTGTTTCAGACTTGTTGAGACATTGGAAAGTGATGTGTCTCTAACCTGTCACCTTTCCACCTCCTTACATAATTCTTCAGTGAAAGCATAACTATTTATCTTTTTTTCTGTTTAATACCATACTTGCTCCTTTGACAGCACAGCTTCTCTGCCATCCCCCCGCCCCCCATCTAAATCTCATTCCAAGAATGCAACTCAGGCTTTCCTCCTAGCTCAATTTTTCTTGACATTCTCAGCCCACATTTTCCTACTTTTGCCCTTGTGCTTATTTAATTACTACGCCACAATTTTTAAAGCTTTAAATATTACTTTAACATCTTCTCTGTTCTACAATTTAGCACTCTAATATTTCGTTCACTAATTATATGATGACTATATTATTTCTCCAGACAGATTATAGATGTCTGTGGGGAGAGACCTATCTTGAATGTACTTACTACTTTATTTTATCAAGGTCAGGAGTGATACACAGACTGTAACAGTGCCTCATTGATGGTTAATTATGGTGTTCTGTTCTACTGATCCTAGGAGCTATTTTCAAACATTTTCAGCAGAGCATTACAGGCTGTTCACATAAATGAATTAGAGTTGGCATTGGAGACAAATGGACTAATCATCCCCATTTAGCATTTTCCTAAGCCACAGTTACTTTAAATGTACCACTCAAGTGAACAAGTGGCCACTCTGACTAGGTACCTGGTCTGACTAGGCTTTTTATCTTTTGGCCCTCTTGTATATCTCTATTTGGACATAGATGCTACCATCAGAGACAGGCTTTGTGGGCACTACAAAGATTCATACATAAAACCTCCTATCAAAGAAAAAAGATTTGTTTACATGAGTCATAGAGCTTCACTTATTTTCTTTTTCCCCCATTTTTTTTTCAGGTAAGGGGTAGGTTTATTCAGTAGACTTGCTGGGACCAGACGAGGTTGGCACTCCACTTGGCTGGCAAAAGAGAGAGGAAAGAGAGAGGAAAGAGAGAGGAAAGAGAAAAAAGAGCTAGAAAAGAGTAGAGAGAGCAGAGAGAGCAAGAAAAGAACAGAGAGAGAGAGAGCAGAGAGAGCTAGAAAAAGGCAGAGAGAGAGAGGTAGAGAGAGAGCAGAGAGAGCTAGAAAAGAACAGAGAGAGCTAGGTAGCAGAGAGAGCTAGAATAGAACAGAGAGAGAGAGAGAGGGAAAGAGAAAGAGAGAGAGAGAGAGTCTGGGCCTGGGCTAGCCCCCCATTTTTTAAATCAAGTAGTTGTACAAAGGAGTTTCATTTTGACATGCCCATTGATGCATGCAACATATCTTAATTAGAGTCACCTCTTCATTACTGTCCCCCCTCCCCGCCCTCATTCCCCAAACCCATCTCACCAAGTTTCATGTTCCATTTTCACATGGGTACTTATTTTTTAAAATCATATTCATGCTTCTTCTCCCTCTCTGCAGTGGGGGCCACATCCTAGACAAGGACTTGGTTTAAATTTTTGTCATTCATCTTTTTAAGTATATATTAATTGTTCAAATTCAGGTGCAGCTACAACTGTTCAGGTATGTGGAGTGTTCTTAGTTTACAAATACTGCATTCAATGACTGCTTCTAGGCAAATAGCTTTGGGCTAGATATGAAGGAATCTACAGCAAAGAATGAACCAAAGTCTTTGCCCTCTAGATTCTCAGTCTGCTGTGAGTTAAGTCGCAGAAAACTGTACTCTATTAGATGAATTGTTACCACAAGGCATTAAACTCTTCTGGCCAGAAAGAAGTCCAGCCAAGTCTGACTTGATAAATTTAGCCAGGAGCACCATATCCATTTTATTAGCATGGTTTATAGGAGATTAAGTGCTAAGACTCAGGGACGCTAATGGAATAAGAGCTCAGAAAAGGAGATGTATGTGAACTATAGTCAGTGAGTTTGGCATGATGGGGGGGGGGCGGTGTTTCTTCTGAAGTGTAGGAGTAAATTGAAGGGCAGGAGAGGGGAGGGGCAGAAATACACTCCAGGTAGGAGGGAAAACTTAAACTAAGATACAGATAACAAATAAGCCCCATGTGTTTGAAGACAAGAAAAGAGAATCCTGGCTGGTGCCAGTGTAGGATTTCTACTGGTGGGGGTCAAAGGTTAAGTAGCCAAGGTATTCCGCATTGTTGATGTCTTCATTGGTTAGCTGAGAAAACCTTAATGCTGAACTTGCATTAGGAGGGAGAAAATATAAATCTCATTCATAAGAGACCTGACAAGGGATCTAATTACTTCTCTGAAAACTTATTCAGGTTCAAATTTCAAAACACATTGAAGAAGATGGTCATCTCAATGCCTACATAGCAAATTATCTTGTTGATTTGTGTACTATTTATTTATAACTTGTCTTCAAGATTTACAATCCAAGGCAAGGAGGTAGCTGAAGAAGGGGGATCTTCCATGTCAATAACATTTACTCTTAGATATTATAAGATTATCACAACCACAAGAAGTAAGTATGTCATGTTGTTATTCCTAAGGATCTTCCAACAATTTTCTTGTTACTTCTTCCCACAACCCTAGCCTCAGCCATTTGATGTTCTATATCTTCTTCACAATTTTGTCTGTTAAACAGCAGTTACTGTGACAAAAGATGAATAGTGTTGAGCACTTAAAGTGCTGTTTCTTTTATCCAGACTCCAGCACCAGCTAGATTGCTCCCATGTGCTTTTTCCAGGTCTCCAGCACGGTGTCATTACTACCCTCACATCTCTTGTCAGATTCACCAGATGACTGGTTTATCATGTCCTGGCTGGGGATAAAAGCCTTTTCCTTCAGTATCTATTGCAAGAGATTAGAAACTTCAAAAGGAGCATTACTAAACTTCAAGAGAAATAATGCAGAGCTAAGACTGATATGTGTTCTAGACCATAGCTTCCTGGTATAGGTACTGGGCACAGCTAGGTAGACAGTCCTGACTTTGCCTTTTCCTTATGATTCTTTGCCTAGGAAGTTAGTTTATTTTATATTTGTTTATTTAATATTTATTGACATGTCCTTGTAATCCTCTTGAGACCCCGATCTGTAACAATCCCTCCTAAACCACATGGCTGGTGGATATTTCTACCACTGCTATGACTACAGCAGGGTGTTGCTGAAGATTGATCGTGAAACTATACATTCACATGAGCGCAGACTATCATTAAAGACTACAGTTCTGGGCAGGAATGATCTCACATTACTTATGTAAAAAAGTACATATGTGAGCCTTTGTTTTACTTGACTCTGTCAAGAACAGATGTCAGAAAAATGGATAATGTGAAAAAGGAAGTGAAAAAATGTTTGTGTAGAGCTCTCTATGCCTACTCTATCAATAGTCTCACAAATGCAACATGCCTTGTATCTCTTTGATGGCATTCTAATACCTGATTAATATTCATTACCCTCCTATTATGTCCCAGAATTGTGGGAAAAGTTGTATAATTCCTCCATACAAGGCCTCTAGTAGAAGGAGACAGGCATGAAAAGAGTTCTGTTCTATTTTATTCTATTCTATTCTGGGATAACTTAGGATGAGCAAAGAAGATAGACTAGACACACAAACAGACCTACATTAAACATCCCATCTTACATTTTGTAATTCCATAATTACACCTTGACCTTCTTCATTTCTGATTTGTAAATTGTGAATGAGAAGACTTCAAGGGAGAACCAGCAGGATTAAGTGAGAACACATACAGCATATTTGTACATAGGAGAGATGGGAGCAGTCACTTCTTTCTACAGTAGGGCTTCTTAGACTTCAGTTGTATCCAATTTCTTAAGAATCTTTTTAAAATAAAAATTTGGGCGGCTGGGAAGGTGACTCAGTGGTAGAGTGCTTGCCTTGCATGCCTGAGGCTCTGGGTTCGATTCCTCAGCATCACATAAGCAAAAAGAAAAAAGCCGGAAGTGGTGCTGTGGCTCAAGTGGTAGAGGGCTAGCCTTGAGCTGAAGAGCTGAGGGACAGCGCCCAGGCCCAGAGTTAAGGCCCCATGACTGGACCACCCCCCAATAAATAAATAAATAAAAATTTGGTAATAGGTTTTAGATTGGGCATGGAGGGCTGGATTTATAGCAAATTCCCAGGTATTAATCATCCTTGGTGTCTGCCCTTTCATTAGCAAGAGTTCAGAGATTTCTTTTTTCATTGCTTCTGTTTTTATTTGTAAGGAATAGATGCTGGAAATGAATCTTGGAAAATGAGTAGTTTCCATACATCCAAGAAGATATTGGGCAGTAGAAAGGCATTGCCACGGGATGAAAGCAGATATGAGTATTGCCAATGCTATAGGAATCACAGGGGCAATGAACAGCCAGACAATGAACTTGGAGAAAAGAAAATGAATAGATTAGAATCTTCTATGCCTTGTCAAGGAGTTATTTATGCCACAGGTAATGAAGGAATCACAGAAGAATTTTAAGATCTGAAGGATCTGATGAGCTATGCAATTTAAATGTTACTCTGGAAACACTGGGAAGATTGATTGGATGATAGATGACCAGAATCGCGAGGGTTTTGTGAATCACTTAGTGAGCTAATATGATCTGGGCTAATGCAGCACAATATTAGTTTGGACCAAGAAGCAATGATACCTGTGGGAGACAAAAACGTATGCATTAATTAGATATGGAGAGGAAATGAAGATATGGGTTACTTTAAGATTTATGATTAGTGAGTATGTCAATGTGTTGATGATGACATCAATTTCCAAGGAATTTAGAAGGAAGGAAAGAATCTATGGAAATATTTTGAATTTGTATACCATGCAACTAGAAGTATCGATTACTAAAGTCTGATTTAAAGCAGAGAAGTTTGGGAGCTGTTGTTGAGTTTATGATACATACCATAGAGATAGGAGGACCCACCACTCCAGGAGAACAGCAGAGAGAAACAAGAGAAAGCAAAACAAGGTTCTCATGGATACAAACATGAAGAATGAGCAGAGGAAGAGAAATCCATGTAATACCTACAAGAAATTATTAGAGAGACTCATAATCAGGGAGAAGTATGGTCATATAAAATCATGTACAAATATGAGAATGTAGCATATTGTTTCTAGAAGATTGGCTACACTGAGAAAATGTTAATAATGAGTAATCAGAAATAGTTCCAAGATTGTTTCATTTAACATTTTTGTGTATTTATTCATTAAGTCATTGTCTTAAGCATACTTACAGAAGTTTGAAAATACTAAATAAAGAGGAAACACTTGAAAATGAATCAAGAGAACTAAGAGAATAATTGCCAGGAGAAGCAGCATCACAATTCATTTGAGACTGCAGGAATGAAGGTGGAGCTGGACACTTTCACAGAGGTATCCTTGTATATAGAGATGACAATAACACCTCATGGAAGGTGGAGTCATTAAGTGTGTGCAGCTAAATGCTAAACTGCAGTGAAGGATAGCCTCATACTATTCACCATTTTTCTCAGAGCACCTGTCCCTCTGCTCATATTTTCTTTGAGATGTCCATATAGCTTGCTGATGATACCTCAAAAAAAAGGCACATGTGTTTCATAAATACCTCATCATCTGATACACCAATCTTTGAGATTTCAAACAGCAAGTTGGCCTTTATCCCTCCTCACTCTATTTGTCTGTTTTTGTAGTCAATAAGAGTAGGTAGAGATGGAAAGATGGATGGTGTGTGTGCAGACCCATATGTTGGACTTCTTAAGGGTGATGACATCTGTGGTACCATCAAAGAAATCTTCTGAAGTTGCAGAGCAAAAATTTTGAAAGTTGTAGCTTTTATTTATACAGAATTACTACTTAAGGCATGCCTTCAAATTCTGTAATCCAAGGAGCTGTTTATGCCAAAAATTCTTCCGGTCATGTTATCTAATCATGATTTCTCTGCTTCCTATATTTTAGTTCTCAACTTAATCTCATTCAGTGATAAATGGAATTAAAATAGGAAGCTAATGGCCCTTGATGACTAGCAGAGCAGCAGGCCACTGGCTACATTTCAGGGTTCAAACTTCAGAACATCTCTGCTGAATTCGGAAGGTCAACTGCAAGTAGAGACACAAATCAGTCAGTTCATATATCACTGTTTCCTCAGAAGTGGGAAGGAGAAAGGGGCTGGGGACAGAAATATGGTTTACAATCTGAACATTCTATTTTCAGTTACAGAAACAGGTGGAAAGTTTTGTTTCAATATTTATAAATGAAATTAAAGGCTCTACAGTGACCACGTTTCAATATGATCCCTTGCATATGTATTTTACTCATTTTATATAGTCTTTGATCATGTGATAGTCTCTCAATTTTTTAAATTCTAACCAGTCATTTATAACACAGAATGGCACCATGTAGGTGATCAGTGATGTGAGCTAGGATGTAAAAGACACCAGTGCTTTATTAACAGCTCAGAAAATGATAACCCAATGTTTTTGACTCCAAATCAAGTTCTACAATATTCCTGACTCATAGGAACTTATCAATATCCAACATTTTGAAGCATGTCCAAGAATGTATTGACCATAAAAACAAAGGGCATAAACATTACCTTATACAAAAAATGTTTGAGACAGCAAAAGTGATCAATCTAGAATTTAAAAAAAAATACAATTGCCTGTATTGGGGTGTGTGTGTGTGTGTGTGTGTGTGTGTGTGTGTGTGTGTGTGTGTGTGTGTGTGTGTGTGTGTGTGTGTGTGTGTGTGTGTGTGTGTGTGTGTGTGTGTGTGTGTGTGTGTGTGTGTGTGTTATAGTGTATTTCTGGAGCCAGAGATCTAACCAAGGCCCTCATTTATTCTAGGAAATTGCTCTGACACTGCGCTAAATACAAATCTCTTATATGCAAATAAAAGATGTCAATTCAAAATGTTTTAAAGGAAAAGTATACTCAATCAAGGATCCTGAATTTGTATGAAGTTAGGAGAAAAAACTCAAGCTTACTTGCTTCTTTTATTTTTTTTCTTTTCCTTTCCCTTCCTTTCCCTTGCTTTCCATCATTCCTTTCTTCTTTTTTCCTTTCCCTTTATTCATTCCTTTCTTTTCTCTCATCTTCCTCCCTTTCTTCCGTGTCTTCTTGCTTGCTTTCTTTTCTTGTACTGAGGCTTGAATCCTTGCTCAACTTTGTCACTCACAGCTGGTGCTCTATCATCTGAACTAGGCTTCCACTTTGGCTTTTTGCTGGTTCATTGGTAAGGGTCTCTCAGATTTGTCTTCTGGTCTGGCTTCAAACTGCAATTCTCAGATCTCCCTTACTAGCTAGGAATCATAGGCATGAGCCACTGGTGTCTGACCAGAAAAGTCTTTCTATCTCCATTTCTTGGTTCTATGCTTCTCTGTGTTGATTTCCTTCTCTTGCCTGCTTTCCTTCCTGATTTATTCCCACAATGATCTTTGTGTAAAGGAAGAAACTTTGAACAAAAGTCCCTGGCTGTTTACCTCAAAATAGCTTGATTTTGGCCAGATCTCCAGTTCCCCTGGAGGCTGTGATTCCTTAAGGTAAACCTGTGGTCTATTCACACAAGAAGGTAAGTAAATGTCAATCAAAACAACAACAACAACAAAAACCAACAGATGTCCAACACTGCCTTCAAATATGTGATATGCTATCCTGTGAGTAAGGAGATAAACCATTTTCAAGCCCCAGAAGTGAGAAGTAAATTCCTTCTACAAGCCATAGAAAATCAGATTGCAGCTCCCCTGTACTCAAAACTACTAGCAGTGGAAAGAGGTTACTTCAGATGTAGCAAATGCCAGGTTCTTCTGTATGTTCAGGTACAGGCCAGATGGGCAGTTATCAGGAGTGTTTACAAGAATTCCTGCATTTGGTAGAGCTTTGCCTAGATGACTCATAAGGTCAGTTTTGACTCTAAAATTCTATTATCCTTGTTAATTTTCCCAATTCAATTTGCAGTACAGGATAAATAAACCAGCCTAATTTGATCTGGAACTTCTGCGGGCTATCACAGGTCATTTAATCTAAAACACATGTCACTGGCCATTGCTGCATTGTCTGAAGTCATCTAACAGGCCTTGTCCTTAACAAGGTCTTCATGTTACCAGTCTCAGCCATGGCTCTTTCCATCCTCTTTGCTTATTCCACAATAGCTTTTCATTCTTCTTTAGCATGAAGCAGAGGGAATTTTCTTCCTTCTGAATGGTGAATACAGATTAAAATTAAACTGCTTACATCTTTATTTTGCAACTTGGCTTTCACTTTGAAGGTTCAAGAATCAATGAGAAGTAAGAGAGAGAGTCACAAAAATCTTGGTGCTTAGTTTTTGTGTTCAACGCTGGCACTCGACCACTTGAGCCACCATCCTACTTTTGGCTTTTGGGTGGTTACATTGGAGGTAAGAGTTTTATGAAATTTCCTATCTGGGCTAGCTTCCAACTGCATTCCTCAGATTTCAGCCTCCTGAGCAGGTAGGATTAAAAATGTGAGCCACCAGCTCCGGCTGAACAAAGTTTTGTTAAAGCAAAATTTCAAACAGAGAAACAAGATTTACCGTTTTTATATTAGCATTAATTTATAAAGTATTCTGTTATGATCACTGTTGTTAGAATTTGAATACTAAAACTGAGAGTTGTCCATTAAGAAATGTACATGTGTGTTAATATTGGTGTGTGTGTGTGTGTGTGTGTGTGTGTGTGTGTGTGTGTGTGTGTGTGTGTGTGTGTGTGTGTGTGTGTGTGTTTGCCAGTCCTGGGGCCTGAACCCTATCCTTGAGTCACATTGCCACTTCTGGCTTTTTCTGAGTAATTTACTAGAGATAAAAGTCTTACGGGGTCATGGGAGGTGTGGGTGGGGAGTGGAAAGGAGGAAAGGGATAGTGGGAGAAAAACAAAGGAGTAGGTACCAATGTTTGACAAAAAATGCACTCATTACCTTACTCGAGTAACTGTAACCCCTCTGTACAGCATCTTTATAATAAAATAAAAATAAAAGTCTCACAGACTTTATTGCCCAGGCTGGCTTCAAACCACGATCCTCAGATCTCTGACCCCTGAGAAGCTAGGATTATTAGGTGTGAGCCACCAGTGCCCAGCTTTAATATTGTATTATTAACATATTCTAAATATATGTAAAGTATGTTCTTTAATAGCTAAAAGTAGGCTACATCTTATAGAGACTCAGCTCAGATGAAAATTTCATGTTACAGAATCCAGTCTCAAAAATGTTCTTTTTCTTGTGCATGGCCATTCTCACTAATAATTGGTGATGTGTCTTGTCTTTTGCAGTGAATGTTGTGTCAATGTTACAGGAGTTCTGGGAAAGCAAGCAGCAGCAGAGAGCCACCTTTCCCAGTGAAGGCCTGGTGGTGTATGAGTCCCTGCCATCTTCTGGGCCCCCCTTTGTGAGCTATGTGACTCTTCCAGGGGGAAGCTGCTTTGGCAACTTTCAGGTAAGGAGCAGCCATCAAGTGTTCAGTGAAAGTTAACTGGGTTAAAATAGTAAAAACAAAGTCATTGTAAAATGATGAACTTACTTTGTTTGGAGAGAGTAAGCAAATTTGTGCCATATGCTACTATATTTGCTGAAAAATCAATCAGATGTTCTGAGGATATGCTCTCATATTTCTTTATAAAACATGAATTTTGTCATGTACTTTTTATAGACTAAGTGGCCACTGCTGCTTCTCTTTCAACAAAGACTCTGGAATATAATTTACAAAACAAGGAAACAGTAGCAAAACCCTTCCAATAGTCTGAAGCATCCACTTCCAGGAATTTTGCAATCAAATATAATGTGCCTTAATTAACATAGGATGCAAAAAGAGCATGAGCCAACAACACAAGATTGAAAACTGGATCACCTTTGCTTAGGCCAACTTTTTCCTCTATCTATCTGTAATACCCTTGAAAAACTGAATTAACTCCCCAAATTCCCCAACTTTGAGATACAAAATAATATCGACAGAGATGGTTGGAAGTCATGTAAAATGTGCATATGAAATATTTAGAGATATTATGAGATATATAAGTAGTATATACAGTATATAAGTATAGTATAAGTATAGTATATTGTATAAGCCTTAGAGGAGTTTCTACATCATTCTTACAAAAATTTTAAAGAGGACTGGGAAGGTGGCTCATTGGTAGAGTGTTTGCCTTGCATGCATGAGGCCCTGGGCTCTATTCCTCAGCACCACATAAGCAGAAAAAGCCAGAAGTGGCACTGTGGCTCAAGTGGTAGAGCTCTAGCTTTGAGCTGAAGAGCTGAAGGACAGTTCCCAGGCCCAGAGTTCAAACCCCACAACTTGCAAAAATAAAAAAAATTTTAAAAATTTAAAAATTAGAAACACATGCATGAAAGAAAAAAACATTAAAATACATATCTAAGGGTTCATTTTCCTGACATCATATAAGATTATCTCTTTGTTGCTTTGTATGTCCCTCCCCCACAGTATAACCCCTGCTTTCACTATATTTGATGTCAGTATAACTTGTGGAGGAGATGGGGAAAAACCAGTTGTTTAAGGATACAGGTGGACCTGTTGCAACAATGAGAAGTACAAGTTGTCATGTCCAAAACGAGCTTTACAACGTCGGTGCGGGGGATGGGGGGGGAAGGGGGAGGAAGGAGAAGGATTGGGATTGGGGGGGAGGGGGGAGGCTGGGAAGGGATGTGAAGGGTAAACCAAAGGAGGAGGCTGCAATGCTTGGTAAGAAATGTACGCATTTCTTTCTGCCCATGTAATTGTAACCCCTCTGTACAGTATGTTCACAAATTAAATTAAATTAAATTAAAAAATTAAAAATTAAAAATAAATCAGCCACCTGGTTAAATTTTTATGCTGATGAGGGTATATAAATGATTTCTTTCTAGTTATATGCTTACACAAAAACATTTGCCTATATTACTGTTTATATCTGGTTATACTGTATATAACAAATACTCATTGACTAAGAACTATCAAGCAGTCATCTAAGAATAGGGTCCATAACCTAAGAGATCAATGCACAAAAAGTTATAGTAACGATAGAGCCATATCTAAGGGTTAATGAAAGCATAGGAAAGGAACTTCAATTTTATGAGTCTCCTTTATAAGTACCTCTTTAATGTAATAAACTCTTAATTTTCAGTAACTGGCACAGATATGTTTCTTATAGCTATGAACTTTGGGAAATTCATATACCATCAATTTTCTTTCTTATCTTTGACAACTAAGAAGTCCACAGGCAAACTATCAGCATATGTTTTTATAGTATAAGTCTATAGAACTTAATGTCATATTTTGAGGCTAATATCATAACTGATATTATTCATATTTCTACTGTACTCAACCCTTTAAATTTATTGCCTTACTCATTTATTTTACCCTGTGGCCTGGTAGATGTTTTACATAGTCTCAAATCCTTCATGGAGTGAAGAAGGGTTTAACTTAATAAATAGATCACAAACCCATAATTCCTAGACATCAAAGGATTCTAAGGAATGTAAGTGCATGCTGAGTCAAGCAGCTAAGGGTATGTTGGCCAGTCAGAAAAGGAAAGCTGACATTATTCTCTTCATGAGGAATGGTGTGTGCAGAGGCATTCGGCAAGGAAAAACAAAAAACAAACCACAAGCACGTTCAGAATTATGGGAGCGTAAGTGTCAGTCTGTATGGCAAAGATCCATGGGAAAGTACATTTGGGGGACAGTTAAGAGAGCACAATGTCTTGCAAAGGAGTAAAGGTTCTATGTTGTATAAGAACAGAATGTGTTTCAGAAGGATCACTGTGGCAGTGTCATAAAGATGCTTTACATGTAAATTAAGCTAAAAAATGAAGAGGCTGACAGGAGATGAGTGATGAGCACCCATTACTCATTCAATGCCCATTCAGATGAGCTGAATATGTAGTATAGTTAGGAAGGAAAAGTGAAAGAGCTTCTGTAGGATGGGATTCAGGATTTGGGATGCACCTCAGCTTTGGCCTTCACCACTGGACAAGGAACAAAGGAGGAAGAAAATTGGGGACTGTGGGGAATGAAAACAGTCAGCATGACATGTCAGGAACCCACCAGACAGAGAAGTTCAACCCAGACAAAAAGCATATGACCTGGGGCTGGGAAGGTGGCTCAGTGGTAGAGCGCTTGCCTTGCATGCATGAGGCCCTGGGTTCGATTCCTCAGCACCACATAAGCAAAAAGAAGCCGGAAGTGGTGCTGTGGCTCAAGTAGTAGAGCACTAGCCTTGAGCTGAATAGCTGAGGGACAGTGCCCTGACCCAGAATTCAGGCCCCACGACCAGACCCCCCCCCAAAAAAAAAAAGCATATGACCTGAAATTCCAGAGAAATATGAATTGTATTTCTAAAAGTCTGAACTGCAGCTATGGCTATAGGAATTACCACCAAGTGAATATACATAGCATGAGAAGATCAAGAATTGATGTTAGGAATGGTTTGGGAGTTAAGAAATAAAAGAATGAAAAAAACCCACTTCTCTGAAGTGGGAAGATTATAGAAAAAAATGAAGAACTAGAAGAGGGGATTTATAGAATTGAAGGCAGGTGATATAACTTGAGACTGAGATGCAGAGACCTGCACTCAACCACACTACAGACAAGCAATGAAGGTCTGCTTGGGGGAAATGGGGAAGCTGTTCTGTTTTAATTGTCACCAGGGCTTCCTGAAATCTAAGCTGTAATTAAAACCGGGAAAGACCACTAAGGCTGAGTCCTAATATTCAAATAATCCTCAAATACCCTGAAGAGATGGGCCAGAATTTGGTGGACTGCACTTAGGAAGCAAAATAACAACAATAAAATTTTATAAGAAAAAAGGCAAGTGAACAAATGAGCAAAGTATGACAAAAGATGACAAAAGAAACAAGAGCACAAGAACAACACACAAGGAAAAATCTCATTTTAGAAATAGGTTCATATATAAATGCAGTATTGGAAAGCACCTGCCTGGACCTATCTTTTAAGCAGACTGCTGCACAGCCTCAGAACTACGTGATTCTTTTGTCATGATCTTGTGGAGAATGTGATGGGACATTCCATTCTGAAAGTTTGTGATTGTTCTAGCCCAAAGAAATTGCTTCTGTTACTTATTCCGTCCCCTGTTTTCTTCGGTCTCTTTCTAGAACTATGATTAAATTGGTATTTCACCTTTAGGATTTATCTCTTCTCCTGTACTGTCTTTTTCCATCTCAGTCCTTTGACCATTCTTTATTATTTTTCAGCTTTGCTATTCTTTACTAATCTGCTTTTGATTTGTGCTTTCTCCTCTATTTACTGTTTTATTTTTTGTTTATGTTATTCTAACTTGGCAGACCAATGTTAACTTTCTTGTGTCCTGCTTGCTCCTTTTATATCTATTTGGAGGATCAATATCCTCTCACAATTTTCTAAGGATATCTACTGTTTACATTTTTAATGGATCAATAGCTTTAGGGGAATTTTATAACAATTGATGAAATGGAACAAAAACTAGCAAACTTGGTTAAGAAAATCATAATCTATGTCTTTGAAAAGGTAAATGAGAAAGACACGACTTTTGCATATCTAATTAAGGAAAACACCAAGACACGCCACATTAGCTATGAGAGAGGAGGGTACCATAGGAGAATGTTATATAAGTAAGTCACAATAAAGAGCAGAAAATTTATATTGACTACATTCTAGAGAGTAAGAGCTGTATTATCTTTGCAATTCTTCTATACATAGGAAGCTATTTCAAAAAATGTTTTGTTTTGTTTGAGGGGTGATAGATCTCAATAGTTTCCTAGTACCATCTTTTTTTTTTTAATATTAGAGGTTGAACCTGGGCCTTTAAGTCATACTCCTATCTTGACCCAATTTGAGGCCTGAACTCTGGGCCTGGGCACTGTTCCTCAGCTCTTCAGCTCAAGGCTAGCACGCTACCACTTGAGCCGCAGCACCACTTCTGGTTTTTTTTCTTTTTGCTTATGTGGTGCTGAGGAATTGAACCCAGGTCCTCAGGCATGCAAGGCAAGCGCTCTACCACTGAGCCACCTTCCCAGCCCCCCATACCCCTATCTTGTTGGTATATATTTTACTTTTGAATTAGGGTCTTTGCTAGGGTTGGCCTTACCCCCTTCACCACATGGCTTCCATGTCTTGTTTATCTAGCATTACAGATACATACTATAGACTTGTCAAAGTCTAAAAGCCTTACTCTGTCAAATAGTCTCCAGTTTCCTTCAAGTTTTATCTCCTAGAATCTGTCTTCTGACAACGTGCCTAGCCATTCCTGACCTCTTTTTGTTGTTGTTGTTGTCGGTCGTGGGGCTTGAACTCTGGGCTTGGGCGCTGTCCCTCAGCTCTTTAGCTCAAGGCGAGAGCTCTACCGCTTGAGCCACAGCACCACTTCCGGTTTTCTAGTGTTTATTGGAGATAAGAGTCTCACGGACTTTCCTACCCAGGTTGGCTTTGAACCGAGATCCTCAGATCTCAGCCTCCTGAGTAGCTAGGATTACAGGCATGAGCCACTGGTGCCCGGCAGTAGAACATTAGAACTCTTTCTGAATAACTCCAGGAGGTTCAATCCATTTAATCCTCTAGCATTCTTTTTGTTGGTTTTTTTTTTTTTTTTGGGTTGGTCGTGGGGCTTGAACTGACCTCTTATCATTTCCATACTCACCTTTGTGACCTACTGATGAGGGTTGATGCTACCTACCTTCTCTTCCTGTCTAACTCAGTCTTAGCTTCCAGTACTCCACTTAGGTCACATTCTCCATGAATATTCTCTGAATCTCCCCTCTAGAAATTTCTACCTCCTGTGATTTCCCCAAACAGTTATCTATCTTTCTACTGGCGTTTGATGTTTCCTACCTTATGCTAAGGTTACTTATTATTTGCATGTTCTGTCTGTCCATGAAAATGTAAATTCCTCAAGGATAGGGTCTAGATCCTTATGACTTCAAGCACTGTGCTTTTTATGAGTTATGACCTAATAAATTTTGTTGAATCCATACTCAAGTGAATAACAAATTCTAAGAATGAATAAGTGACTTTAATGTTTGCCAGTCTCATATATAATCAATAGTGAGCAACAACATTTCACCTAGTTCTGCATGGCAATATGCTAGAAAGACAGAGTCACTAAAACTGAAATCAGTTGATATTATTTTGTTCATATCTGTGCTTAAATTGAGAGTGGATGCATTTGAAAATATTGATTTAGGGCCTTTTAATTCTCTATGGATTTAATTTATGCATACTAACTTTCCCTACTCTCATACCATGAATAACCAACTATGACTATACTCACTCATAAGCATACATTATATTTGTTCATAATTAATAAATGCATCTAGACTCTATTTAGACTATAACATATTTGGCAGATCAGTGACTAAAACTATATTTGGTCTTAGAAATCCTATTGTTCTTATTTCTGTTACCCTGAGAACAATGAATTTGCCTATCATTTCATAAATTTTGACCCACAATGATAGGATTTCCCACAGGTAGCAGATCCAGCATCTTCCTTGTGGCCTTTACAAAAACAAAAAATAAGATGAAAAATGGAACTTCTCAGCAGGGAGGCCCCCTTGGTGATTTCTCTGATCATTTTAGGGTCTCCTTCTCCTTATGTTTAAACCATTATATTTTAAAGTTCTCTAGAGGATTGTTAACATCCTTGCTTAAAAAGATCCAGAATTTCCTGAAGCAAATATGTTTTAAAAATATACTTGGATGGTTAGTTGCCAAATTGGGCCCCTTAACCCATTTGGACCTCCAAAATATGAAAAAAAGGAAAAAAATAGGAAAAAAGCAAAATTTTTCTAAAAGTAGTATCCTTACACTTTCTTTGTCAGCTCAGAAACCATCCTAAATGCTATTTTCACCATATAGTATTTCATGTTTTTGCCAGTAGTTGGTCTATAAGAGCCTATATATTCATTCTTGCAATGCCTTTCACATAATCAAATGTCACCCCTGTGCACTGCAAATCATTTCATGATGGATTATTAATGCCAGGACCTTGTTCTAAAACATGGAGAAGCCATTATGCCAGCAGTAGCCCTCTTCCTAAGCCATGGATGCCACTTCCAATGGTGCTAAGTAATTGAAAATACTTTAAGTGGAGTATGAGACCAGATTGCAGGACTAATCCCTCTGGTTTCAGGAGATTTCATGAAAGCTAGAAGAGACTATACTCATTCATTCTTTACAAAAGTGGTATTCAGACTGAACTTTTTTCTGATTAATCAAAGGAAAACAGTCCAGTGAATGCCCCTGATAACCACAATCTACTGGTTTTATGCAAAGAAACTTTCCATTCAGGTAATTGGAGGCTTTTCCCTTGAAAACTAAAGAATTTTTAGTTATGCCTAATACTACAACAGAGAGAGAGATAGAGAGAGACAGAGAGAGACAGAGACAAAGACAGAGAAAGAGACAGAGAGAGAGAGAGAGAGAGAGAGAGAGAGAGAGAGAGAGAGAGAGACAGAGAGAGAGAGAGAGAGAGAGAGAGAGAGTCTGCCTTAAACTCTGGCCTTGATGCATTACCATAGTGTAGAGAATGAGAAGTAAAACTATGAATTTATTTTTGAATTTTCAAACAATAAATTATTTTTCAGGAAGTCATATTGAAACACCATATTATGAACTGTGCTTTTTCTCAAGAAGCCCTTCTAATATTACAGGCATTAAATAGAAACCCATGCATTCTGAACATATTTCTCTGCCACTTCTGTCTGGGCAGTTAATCCTTCCCTATCATGACCATGAACAATTGCAATAATTTCCATGTTTTACAATAAGAGCAACTCAGGAGCATCACATCACCTCCTGATGAAACAGAAGGAAAGTCAGCCATTGTTTTCACAACTGTTTTTGTTTCTAAATCCAAAAGGGAAATTGAGTATTTTGTCTTATTTTGTATTTTGATTTAGAAGGTTTGTGATTCAAGTTTTGTTTCCACATTCATGGTGTGAGCTTCTATACAGAATATGCTGTGGACTTAAATTATTCATTCTTATTTTGAGTAAAAGCACAAGTTCCATTGGATTTGGTACTACTATTCAATTACTTACATGCATGAATTATAATTAAATTCTAAAATGTGGCACACACATATGAATCCAGCTTGGTTGATGTGGGTGCTTGACTTATTGGAAATGTAGCCATTTGCCCATTAGGTAGTGTTCTTTTTCATGTGAGTATTTTGTTGCTGTTGTTAAAATGGCTTCACAGAAAATAACCATAGTTGTAGCACTTGAAATTGAAACATTCAATATCTCCACAGGAAAACTGTGAATTGACTTTTTCTCCCTTAATTACCAGGTAGCACCCTGCAAGATAGAGAGATTGGGAGGGATCAGGGCAGAGGAGTTTTTCTCTGAAAGACATTGACTTTATTTAATGGCCTTTGATTACTATGTCACTCTGATGGTCAAACTAAAGTCCTTGCCTAGCAATATATCTTGAAAAAAATGACATTGGCATGGATTGTACTGCCTAAAACAAGATAGACGTATTCAATTTTGTCTTATTTTAGTTACTTAAGAAAGTAAGTATGAGAAGATTTTTTTTTAAAAATCACGTTTTACACTCTCATGTATTATATGACTCTTCTTAAAGTTTAAGGAAGTAAAAGTATATTTAAATCACAATGATATGTTTATAAAACTCAACTTTCCCCAGGTGGGAATGACTAAGAGAAAATTTGATCAATTCATATACTTGACTAAATAGAATTGTAATGCTCCTTTTGCCTAAAATTAAATCACAGATGTTTTAATATTCTGTACTCCAAAGAGAGGTTCAGTCTCTTCTATAAAATTGAGATTATTATATAGCACTAATGCTGTTTCAACGGTAAGTATTTCTTTATGAAATCATTCATGATGTCTTGTATGCCTTTAAAGCTATGTACCTAGGCTGAGATGCACCACACATTACTTCTAAAGAAGGTATTTCATGCTGAAAAATCAGTTCAGAAAAATGTCTTGTTTTTATAACTAAAAAGACAAAACAATAAAATGGTAGCTAAAACCCCACTAAGTAATGTTAGTGAATTATCAAACTTCAATAGCATGTCTTAATTTAAATTGGAAGGGCATATTTTTCTGTTTGTTTTTTGGGGTTTTAGTTTGGTTGGTCATGGGGCTTGAACTCTGGGCTTGGGCGCTGTCCCTCAGCTCTTCAGCTCAAAGCAAGTGCTCTACCACTGAGCCACAGCGCCACTTCTGGTTTTCTGGTGGTTTACTGGAGATAGCCTCATGGACTTTTCTGCCACGGCTGGCTCTGAACCGAGATCCTCAGATCTCAGCCTCCTGAGTAGCTAGGATTGCTGGCATGAGCCACTGATGGTTGGCTGGGCATATTGTCTTAATGAGATCCTTTTTTTTTTAATTCCCCAGATTCCTTCCCTAGCTTTAGTCTTTTTTTTTTTCTTATGAGACAAAGTGCATAGAGATGCTTGGGCTCCAAATAGAGCAGTAGAATGGCATAAAAGGAAAACTCAGAGAAGCCCCATAGTGAATAGAAAGACTTCATACTATCTCTCGTGAACTGTCCTATCCTAGTACATAAACATTAGAAAGATGTTCTCCATCACTATAGGTTACTAAGTAGAGCAGCCATCTGACTCCCCCATCTCCTCATTTCTCTTTTATGTAATCCTTTACATCTAAGGTCTTATAAAAATAAACCAAAATTGTGAGCCTTAATCGATTCATCTTGTCTGCACCTTAACTTGAAAAAAGAAAATGATGATTTTTTTTTAAAAAAAGAAGAAGAAAGGAAGATAACAATAAAAAAGAAAGAAAAAACCCTCAAGGAGCCTTATACAATATGGGTTTGTAATAGTTACCAGGGGCTTGGGTTTAGGTATGTCTGTAGAATAGCATTTGCAGCAGAGGTAAATGAGGAGGAGGCCAGGTGGTTTATATTATAAAACTAAC
This sequence comes from Dipodomys merriami, assembly GCF_024711535.1. Classification (NCBI taxonomy): domain Eukaryota; kingdom Metazoa; phylum Chordata; class Mammalia; order Rodentia; family Heteromyidae; genus Dipodomys; species Dipodomys merriami. The sequence continues at coordinate 7,631,994 of NW_027203382.1, forward strand.
ATTCTGACCCACCATGTGCCTCAAATGTTTCTTTCACTTGACAGGAACTGGTGAGGTTTCTCTGAAAATTGGACTCCCAAACCAGTCCCCTCCCCCCTACCTAGCAAAGACACGTGTTCCCCCCACACACACAGACCTCTAAATTGTTCCCCGCATATCCACTGTCAGCCTGACGTGTGCAGAGACACAATGTGGACTTGGGTGACTGAATTTCAACCGTTGCCCTTTTTCATATCCCCATCTGGATGGGAGGAAATACTAATATATCCACAATTAGAGAAACTGGAACACATGCAAATATTCATGCTTTGGCCAGGGCAGGCAAGGTCTTACAGAGCCTGGCTTGTGGTAATTTTTTTTGGAGGTTTTTTTTTTCTTTTCCTTTTTCTTTTTCTGTCAAGGTGCAACGGAGGTGTTGGTGACACTGACCAGACCTAACAGGCCATACACATAACTCTCCAAGTCACTTGCTGAGACTCAAACTACAAGTTGCAAAAGTAAAATGCTCTTAACCACCACCACCTGAATGACAGATAGAACAGCCTACAGGGGGCTGGGAAGGTGGCTCAGTGGTAGAGTGCTTGCCTTGCATGCATGAGGCCCTGGGTTCGATTCCTCAGTACCACATAAGCAAAAAGAAAAAAGCCAGAAGTGGCACTGTGGCTCAAGTGGTAGAGCGCTAGCCTTGAGCTGAAGAGCTGAGGGACAGCGCCCAGGCCCAGAGTTCAGGCCCCACGACTGGACCCCCCCGCCACTCCCCCCAAAAAAGAACAGCCTACAGGATTTGAGCAAGAATTCTCACCTCTCACTGTCAGTTTATTTGGTTTTGCCACCTGCAATGTCCCGGGTCTGGGAAAATCCCTTGGGTATAACATGCTGTTGAATGAATGGTGCCATCTAAATATCACTGACCTATCCTTGACCCCAGAGAGGAGGCTATCTTTAACTAATACAATCTGATGCTTTTGCTATTCTGTTACTGTTTTTCAAAAACTTTGCTATTAATGTTGCAACTCCTTAGGTACTCTTGATAGACACTGAATGAAGTATGCCCTAACTTGGTTTTATAGATTTTAGATCTAAAGGCCTGTTTTCCCTTAATCTTTTTTTTTTCTTTTTTTTTTTAATTGTATTTTATTTTATTTGAGAACATACTGTACAGGGGGGCTACAATTACATGGGCAGGATAATGCATACATTTCTTACCAAGCATTGCAGCCTCCTCCTTTGTTTACCCTTCACTTCCCTTCCCCGCCACCCCCCTCCCCCCACCCAATTTTACCCCCCTCCCCCCACCCAATTATACCCCCCTCCCCCCACCCAATTATACCCCCTCCCCCCCCCACACCGACATTGTAAAGCTGGTTTTGACATGACATTTTGTACTTCTCATTGTTGCAACAGGTCCACCTGAATCCTTAAACGACTTGTTTGTCCCCATCTCCTCCACATGTTATACTGATATCAAATATACTGAAAGCGGGGGTTACACTGTGGGGGAGGGACATACAAAGCAACAAAGAAATAATCTTATAAATGCGTTAGAAACACATGCATGAAAGAAACGAAAACATTAAAATACATATTTAAGGGTTCATTTTCCTAACATCACATTATCTGACCTTTTCCGCTTGACTCATACCTATACTAGATATTGCAAATAAGGGAAACCATGGGACCTATGCTTCTTTGGGCCTGGCTTACTTCACTTAATATAATTTTTTCCAAACCTTTCCATTTCCTAACAAATGGGGAAATGTCATTCTTTCTGATGGAGGCATAGAATTCCATTGTGTATATATACCACATTTTCTTGATCCATTCATCTACTGAGCTGTTTTCCCTTAATCTTTAAAACACATAGAAGAACAATCCTGGAAAGTCTGTTGCTTAGAATGAAGAACAGTCTCTTGTGTCAATGTACTTCCTCCTATGTCCTTAAAGAAAGGATTGTAGTTGGGAGATATGTTCAGTAAAATCTTATGGTACAAAAATGCCTCAATATGCTTTCAAAACTAAAGCATGGAAAAAAAAATCTAACCAAATGAGTGACCAGCAAAGTTTCTGTTCAGGGTCTATATTGTGTCAATTTGGCTAAAAGATGTTCTTTAAGTAACCTACTTTAATAATTAACAAAAAATCAATTTCTTATTAATAACTTGTCTGTTATTATTTTGTTTCAATTCTTTTATGAACTATCCACCTGGGCTTGGAAGTTGGCTCAGTGGTAGAGTGTTTGCCTCGCAAACATGAGGCCCTGGGTTCGATTCCTCAGCACCACATAAGCAGAAAAAAGGTGGAAGTGGTGCTGTGGCTCGAGTGGTAGAGGGCTAGCCTTGAGCTGAAGAGCTGAGGGACAGCGCCCAGGCCCAGAGTTCAGCCCTGACAACCGACAAAAAAAAAAAAAAAAAAGAATTGTCCAGCCTAAAAAGCGACTAGCAACTACTTTATTTAAGTATAGCCTACAATTAATCTTGGTTGGATCTTGCCATTGCATTGTAGGAAATGATCACTAGATTAAAAAAAAGTCAAACTGCTAAGCAGAAAAATAAAATTGAGAACTGACGTAGACAAATTTAGGAAAATTATCATAAAGGGTTTTAAAAAAGAAAAAAACTACAGCATGGAGCTGGTGGCTCACACCTGTAATCCTAGTTACTCAGGAGACTGAGATCTGAGGATCACAGTTCAAAGTCAGCCCAGACAGAAAAGTTTGTGAGACTCTTATCTCCAATTAACCACCAGAGAACCAGAAGTGGCTGTGGCTCAAAGTGGTAGAATGCTAGCATTGAGTAAAAAAGAGCACAGGGATAGTGCCCAGGCCCTGAGTTCAAACCCCAGCAAACAAGCAAAACAAAACAATAGACTAGAATTCTGCTTTTTTGATAGTTCGTAGAAGTACTTTCTTTAGTGATATCTCAGCATTTGGGATGTTAACAGAGGACAATTTGCCACAAAGACAAAGAAGCTTCTATATAACTTCCATGTGAATCACAATGCTAGCTTTTGACTTTCTGATTCAGCAGGTCAAGATAGATCGTGAGAATATACGGCTTTAACAAGTTCCCAATGACTACAATGTGAACCATAAAAAAATGTTAAACTATGCATCCAGACTCGACCTATGCTTGAGGGTGATTTTTGGAGGTTAACTTATGGGGCCCCAGTGATTTGTTGATATAAACTTCAAAATAAAATACAAAGCTAGAACAAGATGGACTAGTGGGGAAGAAGTTCATATTTAGTACAACTGGGGAAGTTTAATACAAATGACTTTTGCTCTTGAACAGTTACCAAATATTTCTTAAAATTATTGAGCAAACCAATGTGGTAGAATTCCCAAAACTCTTGTCTCTGGACTTAAGCAAGAGGGATTGCACAAGAGATATTTCCTGCAGGATAGGAAATTTCCTCTCTAGTCTATTCACAGATATCCCTTCCATCTGTTTTCCTTCCTCCTACAGTCCCAAAAGCATGATATCAAGGTTAACCTCAGTGCAGTTTCCTCCTTAATGAGCAATCTATTGCCACAGTGCACTGAAGGCTTCTTGGCTTTTACTTTTAAAGGAAGTCAAGTTTGTCAATCAGGGACAGGAGGCAATTGTGGAAACTTCTGCCAAAATAATCCATGGGATATTAAAGTTGTATTATCTGGAGTATTGTTCTGGTTTAGGGAATGTTATGTGACCTTAGCCAAATAACATATTCTCTGTCTTCCAAAGTGGGTGACCAATTTCTGTGAGGAAAAAAAAATAAGAGTCAATAGTCTGTATTCAAAATCCAACACTGAAGTTATTAGACTTGATGTGAATCTTGTGTTCATTTTTTCATTTGCTTGATCTTGGATACAAAACCTTTAAAGCCTCTGTTTCCACAATCGCAAAATAAGAATGATAACTAAACAGCTTTGTAGGATGGCTATGATAACAAAACATGATTTAAAAACATAAAGTTTAATACTTAGCATAATACAGAGCACAGAGTTTCAGCAGTGAACTTAGGGTTATTGAGCTTTCCCTCAAGAGTGTATGCTAAGGGAATTCCTAATTACCTGCAGTAAAAACTTTGCAGTAGTTACATATTACTGAACAACAACTGGCCTCAAAACCTACAAACATTTACTGTCTCATACAATTCATGAGCAGTGGGAACCTAGAAGCATTTTAGCTGGGTAGTTCTGCTTTCCTGTCAAGCTGACATTTGGCATTGCTGTGAGGTTGAACTGTTGTCATCTAAAAGCGTGTCACTCTGGAGGATCAGCTCCACTCTTCCTTGGGTGGTTTGTGGTGGAAAAGACTTTTGTTTCTTGCCATCATGGGTGTCTTTCCATAAAGCTGCTCAAAACATGGCAGCTGTCTTTTCCTCAAGCAGATAATCAAAGAGCAATGGTAAGCAGCAGCACCAAGATGGAAGTAATCTAATTGCAGAAGTGACATGATATTACCTAGTGCTGTGTGGAAAGGACTACAAAAGGTATGCATTCCGAGAGTGAGGAATCACTGGGGCCATCTTGCAAACTTGCTACCATTGCCTTTAAATAGCTTCTCTAAGCAATGCCACAGTCACTCTTATTTTTAATTTTAGGAGTCTTTGAAATGAGTATAATGGTTTATAATCTACCGGCAAATGAAAGGCATCTGAGCATCAAGACAAATGTCTGAGTGGGGTCTGTTGGCCACTTGGCAAGCATGTGGTTCCACATGCCAAAGAAATCCACAGCTGATTTTGGTAAAATCTCAACCATTAATATTCCAGCTCTGCACTTTCACGAAGTGCAAAGGACAGAAGTTGTCTCTGCATTACAAGTAAGAATGGTTAGCAGACAAGGCACACATTACAAATCTGTATTTATGAGGGGGTTTGGCTAAAAAAAGCAAGAGTAAACCATACAACCTGGGAAGTCTATTCCAGAAGGAAGTTGCTTTGAAATAAAATCATACTTCACTCACTTTCCTATTGATGTCTTTGACCACCAGGCTAGTATGGACAACAATAAAAATGTTCTGTCCCTTGCCATATTTTATTTATTTATTTATTTTACAGTGCTTCCCACTGCTTGATGGAAACTCCAACAGTACTTTTCTTATACAGAATCTCCACTCTGATTTACATATATCAAACAGGCTGCAGTTGGACTAAGTTCTTGCCCAAGCACAGGTTTTTATGGGACAAAAGACCCTCTTAAAAAATCCTGAAAGAAAAAATATTCAACATTGACTGGCTTGTATTTGTAGTTTCAGAATTTAGAGAAAAGTGGCTGGTTAACATTATAGATGTTTTGAAGTACTTGTCTTTCAAAAATGTAAAGAGCAGTGGCAAAAAAAAAAAGTACTTTGATGGATCAGAATTTATTTTATTTTATGTACTTATTAATCAGTACACTTTCTCCCTCATTGTACGGAAAGATCCTGTGCATTCAAAGAACAAAATAAGTAAAGACATGTGTCTACTTTAACATCTTGATATTGGTTGGGTCTCCCCTAGTCATTTTTCCGTGCTTCCTGGGTAAGTGCTTTTTCTGTTTGCAGGCCGCCCAGCTGCACTTTGATCTCTGAAGCAGTGCTATTTGGTTGTAAATGTATGTGGCGCCTTTGATCTAGTACTTAGCTGGTCTTATTTAAAATAGATAACTTCTTTTATCTAGTAGTGTTTACTAGGGCTCTTTTTCTATGAAAGATGCTTTAAATGCTATTATTTAGATAGAAAGTGGTTTCTTAAGAGTGTTGGGATCTGAATCTAATTCTCCAAATTGTAAAGTCCTAGCAGCTCTATTGTAGATTTTGTAAAGCCAAATTGCTATTAAAATGAGCTGCTGCTACAGATGTCAGGTAATACTTGCAAGAAATTTGTTTGCTTTTTAATGAAGAACTGACTTTTCTAAAGAATAGCAAACACATTCTGCACTTAGGCAAAAATGCTTAAAGGAGAGAGTTTAAACATAGTAGCCAATTATCCCTATGTAATCCAGGATTGAATACATTGCATTACTAGGTTATATATGCCATAGAAAGTGTATTGAAATGATACTCTCATTTTTTAAGAATAAGAAATATGAGTGCACACACATACACAAACACACACGCACACATACATATACACACATCTTTCAGTCTTTTACAGGATTTCTTAGTGCTTTATTTGTTTCTGAGTTTCTTAAGTTGAATTCTCCTTTATCCTTTATCCTGTTACAGAGGCAGGGCCATAACAGCAATTACAGCAAAAATTCTTTCCTTAGAGGACTCACAAGCTGGGGATGAAGGGGAAAACAGTATATGAACAAATAATTACAATCAAGCATGGTCAGTATCTCCCCTGGGCAGTGGTCCTCCCAAGCTGGCCTTGAAAAAAGTCAAGCAAAGCTTCTTGGAAGAGACAAAACAGCAAAGCTTCAATGAAAGACTGCTGACTCGAAACAGTATCCTAAAGGCTAGATATGGCTCAAGAGCTAGGATGCTTGCCTAGCAATTGTAAAGTCTGACTTCAATCTAACACTGCCCATGCCCCAAAAATGTCAAACAGAAAAATATTAAAAAAGAACTCAGCATCCTATAACTTTCCAAACAAATCCACAACACAAAGTCAAACTGTCTGCCCTAAACCCTGCGAGCTCAATACAGGGTGGCCCAAACCTTGGAAGAGGTTGAAACTTTAAATGGCCTTGCTGCCTAAAGCTATACTGAAATCCTTCTTGCTTGCCATCATGCAACACCAAAGAGAAAAATCATAATTATTTTCCATATATATTTTAGGAGTTTAGCTCTGTTCATCTAAAGAGTTGAGATGGTAAGCTTCCCCTCAGTGTGACAAACTACCTGACAAAAATCAACTTAGAAGGAGGAACCATGTTCTCTGCTCATGGTTTCAAAGGTTTCAGTCCATAGTCAATTGACTCCATAGCTCTGATCCTATGGTGAAGCAAAGCATCATGGCCAGAGATAAATGGCGGCAAATTTGCTCCACTCATGGTGTCCAGGAAGTGAAGGAGAGTGTAGGAGATGGGTCCTGATATCTCTTTTAAGGGTAGTTCTTGAAGGACTTGATTTCCACTAGGTCCCACAGCTTAAAGGCTCCACTTAGCTGTCACCACTGGTTACAGCTAAACCATGAGTATAGCATTCTTTGCTGTTTATATGTTTTTAAGTCCCTGATAGATAATGTTTATTTTTTTCATTCTCCTGGATATTATGCCATCTTAGACATCTTATAATTTCTTCATCCATGGACTAACCATATAAGCATCTTCATATGTTAGCCAAGGCTTAGGCCCTGGGAAGGATGTTGAGAAAGTATTCAAACCTCCCCATCTGGAACTGAAGGTGGGGAGGGTGAAAAGGAGTGATCAGTAGTCAACTACATGATCTATACAACATGTCACCCCAATTGCCTAAGAGTTTGGGGGAACAGTCCCGGGGGACCAGGAACCTGATTTGGAGGACTCAAACTGGGCTTGTGGATTTGTAGAGGGGAAGTGGGCCACTGGAGGCCACAAGGACATAAGTTTAGAGTATTTCTACGATGGGGCAAAGATGGTTCATGTATAGGGTAGATGGGGTGAAGACAGGAATGTACTAAAAGCAAATTAGAAGGATCTGGATTTTTTCAGTGGGTGGTACAAAGTCTTTGAGCTATGAATTAACAAAATGAAGTGCTATCCTTGTTATTTTCTTTTTTTATGTTAGTGAGCAAGGGAATCCTGAAAATCATCTATTCTAGGAAGTAGAGGCCTTGGATGAGAAAATTAGTTCCTATAGTGCAGGTAGCCTAGGTTTCACAGCCAGTGAGTGGTAGACCCATGGTTTCCTGGCTACCCCATTCATCTATCCTGAGCCTGGGCTTTATTTTCCCTGGGATGGGTTTTCTTCTATGAATTCTGGAAGTCTCTCCTGAAATTGTCACCATACCCTGGAGCCCTCTAATTGTGTGGGCTCAGCAGAGTACTCATAGGGCTTCAGCACTTTCATTCTGGAACTCAAAGATTCACACCAAATGTGAACTTGTAGAGTAGAATGGCAATTATTAGCTCTTAAAGAGTCAGAGAAGAGAGAAAACTATGAGGCTTGCAGGCAGATGAGGAAGACAGGCAAAGAGGATGGGAAGCAAGATTACATTTAGTAATGAAAATATGTTAATATGTTTTACTATTCATGGGTTTTCTGCAGCCTCTCATGTTGGGAAGGCCTAATGGAGTTTGTCTCAAGCAAACTGCATAGATTAGGAGCAAAAGAGAAAGGGTGGGTATTCCTAAAAAAAAAATCAGGGCACAGTTACTAGAAGGAAGGGGAGGGGGGCGGTGAATGTTGGAAAGTCAAAAACAGTGGATCGGAGCAGCAAGACTCCTGTTCTAAACTCAGGTAAAAATATCTAGCTTCATGTATATAGCTGCCGTCAGCAGCTATTCTAGTGCTGTATGGGAATTGACCAATTGGTCTTGACTTTAACCCTGTTATTTCCATTTTACTGAAGAGGAAATTGAGGCAAACAGAAACTAATTCAATTGTTGAAGATCTTACAGCTAGGAAATTGCTAGACCTGGGACTTGACGCTAGCAGCCTCACTGCAGTTCTCGTGTTCTCTTAATTATTGGTACAACTATTTCTAGTTTCTCTGGTTTTCTCCTTTTCTTACTTTTTCCCTCTAAAGTGAAGATCTGAGTAAAGTCTGGTAAAGAATGTAAGTCAACTAGCCTACAATGGTAGGCATTATTACTTTTATTATTCCTTATTAATATAATATGTGAAGCCTCTGCTCATAGAGGGCATTTCATGACTATGAAATAAGACAAAAAACAATTGAAGGTAACCAAGATATTTGAATGAGCTCCATAGCTGGGAGAGAAAGTCTATATGATCTTCAAGGGAAATTAACAGTTAGCATGACAGTAAAACTGTGAATGGAACTGTCCAGAGACTCATTGATGTAAGCAGGAAATGCTGAGATTACGAATTCTTTAATGAGTCATTTTCACCTTACCTTCTTAAGTGCTGCTTAAGTAGAGCTGAGGCCAGACGAGATGCAGCGAAAGTGGCCCTAATCAACTCCCTCTTCAATGAGCTGCCCTCTCGCAGGATCACCAAGGAATTCATTATGGAAAGTGTTCAGGAAGCAGTGGCCTCCACCAGCGTGAGTATCTGAGAGGGGAGGAAGGAGCCAACCGCGGTGAGAGCCATAGCCATTTGAAAAGTGGGATGCTACACTGAGCAAACTCTTAACTTTAAAATGGTGTAGGTTACTTTTCAGGAGAAAAAAAAAAGAATGGTTGAGTTGGAAGTCATAAAATTTGAACTGACTAGCCGGGCGCTGGTGGCTCACGCCTCTAATCCTAGCTACTCAGGAGGCTGAGATCTGAGGATCGCGGTTCAAAGCCAGCCCGGGCAGGAGAGACCGTGAGACTCCTATCTCCAATAAACCACCAGAAAACCGGAAGTGGCGCTGTAGCTCAAGTGGTAGAGCGCTCGCCTTGAGCTGAAGAGCTGAGGGACAGCGCCCAGGCCCAGAGTTCAAGCCCCACGACCGACAAAAAAAAAAAAAAATTGAACTGACTCCTAATTCTACAACTCAGTCGTATTCTTCATCTCACTGGATCACAATTAATCAAGCTCTAAGTCTTGATAGATGATTTGATCCATCTTGATTTATGTGAAAGCACTCATGCATGCCTGTGTGTGTGTTTATATGTGTTTATATATGTATGTGTGTGCTGCTTCAAAAACAACAAAAAAATCCGTCTTAGAAATGTAAATGATGCATTTCCCTAGTCATCTAGCACTAGATTACTTATTTACTCCCATAAGTAATGGGGTGCTTCTGATTCCCATGACCATCACAAAGGAAACCTTGGGCCGCCACCTGTGACAGGAACTTGCATTATCAAAGCCAGTAGCCACCTCCGGCTTGCCTTTAACATGCATAAACTTGATCTGAATCTTTCCTTCTTCGTTTTTGCTTAATTAGGCTAGAAATGTTCTATTATTCTGGAGCAGCTGCTGATAAAAGAAGGAGCGATATCAGACTATCAGTGACCATTTCCCACTTATAAATGCTTTTATCTATTGGAGGGGAGATTGGGAAGGGGCAGAAGAAGAATGACTGGTCTGGCAGGGAGAAAGTAGAAAGCTCTGCTCTGTATCTGGTATGAGGATGAAAGGAAGCCTTTATTTTCCAGCTCTGTAAATTTCAAGTGCCTTTGAGGAAGAGAAGTTTGGAAAATGATGCCTGATTTATATAAGTGTGGAATTTACTCAGGAGCAGGGAAGGGTCCTCAGTGTAAATGTAATTTATCATTTTTTCTCATGGAGAATTCTAAAGAAAGAGAATATATATATATAGCTTGCAGGCTTCTGCAAGGATTTCCTCTGGGGTATTTAAAAAGCCAACATAAATATTCCAGCAGCAGTGTGTTAATGTTATTGCATTTGAAAGCTATAAATCCACTGCTATCTGATGCTGGCAGTTGTTTCTTCAGTCTCACAAAGTTGCTATTGCCCTGCTTCCTGGGAATCCAAGACCATAGGATATTGAACAAAGCCCAAATACCATTCCAGACCCATGTTAGCTTCTTAGCCCCACTCCCCATAACAAAACTCAGGGAAATTTTATTTTTACCTGTCACTCACCCACCTTGTTTCCTAAAGATTAAGTGGTTTAAGAATATAGAAATGCAGGGCTGGGAAGGTGGCTCAGTGGTAGAGTGCTTGCCTTGCATGCCTGAGGCCCTGGGTTCGATTCCTCAGCACCACATAAACAGAAAAAAAAGCCAGAAGTGGCGCTGTGGCTCAAGTGGTAGAGGCTAGCCTTGAGCTGAAGAGCTGAGGGACAGCACCCAGGCCCAGAGTTCAGGCCCCACAACCAGACCCCCCCCAATAAAGAGTATAGAAATGCAAACAAAGATCCATGACTACAGGAAAGGTTGCTCATTAAGAATCACAGCAGTAGAATATGAATAGTCCATACAATTGAGAATTCTTTCCATTTCAGTTCCATCATATTGCCTGCTTATTACTAAAATCAGAGCAAGGTAACTGTTTCAAGATTTCAATAAGCAATGGCGGCAACCACACAGATGTTAATGCCTCAACCATCAAAACCACCAAAAACACAGAGATTTCTGCTTTGAGATAAATATTCTATCAAGTATATGATCAGTTAACATTCCAATCAAAAGACAGATTCAAATAGACTGTGAAACCCCATAAATCACAGTGAACAATTGTATCCCAGACCAACTGGAAACTTGGTTGTAGATTCAATATCTGCCCTGGGCTTAAGCCAGCAATAGGATTAATACCTGATCTTTCCAAGAAGGAGAAGAGAAATCAGCAACATTTTCTTTTTCTGTTCTCTGTTTCAAGGGTACATTAGATGATGCAGATGACCCCAGCACAAGTGTTGGTGCCTATCACTACATGTTGGAGTCAAACATGGGGAAGACCATGCTGGAGTTTCAGGTATCTGACTTCCTCCTCCTCCTCCTCCTTCTTTGTTTTGTTGGTCTTGGGTCTTGAACTCAGGGCATAAGGTCTGTCCCTGGGCCTCTCTGTGCTCAAGGATAGTGCTCTACCACTTGAGCCACAACACCACTTCCACTTTTTCTGAGTAGTTTATTGGAGATGAGAGCCTCATAGACTTTCCTCCCTGAGCTGGCTTCAAACCATGATCCTCAGATCTCAGCCCCCTGAGTAGGATTACAGGGGTGAGCCACTGGTGCTGAAGTGCAAATCATTTTACTAAATATCTCTCCAATAATCTACTTTTAAGTTTCACCATCCCAGAACTAAGTGTAGCAGCCCCAGTTTAGGCATAGTTCAGTAAACTAAAACAAACAAGACTTAGTCTATGTTATGATGAAGGAAAGTAGAAGACTTAACAATCACATCTTATGACCCTATCATAATTCATCAGATTTTTATTACAAAGTTCCTTTTTAAACAAAATAAAAAATTTGAAGTCTACCTTGTGACCAACTGGCTCTTAATTGTCAGAATTCATAGATGGGGCTCCTACAGCATTCACTGAATAATGCCCCTTCAGTTCTGATATATTTATTAAGAGATCTGCTTTCCCCTATCAACAACCAAATAAAAAAATTAGCAACCCATAACCTTTCAGACTACTGCTGACAAGCAACAGCAAAGCTGAAGAGCTACATTTACCTACTACAGATGGCGCCAATTTATATTTTAACTTTACAATGGTGCAAAAGCATACCTATGTAGGCATTAATTCAGTACTCAATAAATTTCATGAGGGATTCAATACCTTATTATAAAGTAGACTTTGTGCAAGGTGTTTTGCATGACTGTAAGCCGATGTATGCATTCTGGGCATGTTTAAAGTATGCTTAGCAAAACTATAACATTAAGTGGATTAGGTATATTAAATGTAATTTTTTCTTTATTTATTTATTTTGTTTTAAATTAGCATACTTTTGTAATGAGAGGATTTCACTGTCATGTTTTCATATATGCACATAGTTTACTTTGAGCAAATTCACCTTTCCATCATATGCCTATGTCTTAAGTATTTGACTTGATATTTTTCAGTATACAGTGGGTTTACTGGGACATAACCCAATCATAAATATGTATTTACAAAACAAATTGTTACATTAATAACAATAGCAAGCATAGTAATAGCAACTGCTTATTGGATTATTTCTTCATCTGGCATAGTACATTGCTTCATAATGCTCTTAACAAGCATTATTATAATTTAATCATTACAACAATACATATTGTTACTGTTATTGAAGGAAGTTTGTCATTGCTCAAGCTTCTGACCCAGGTAGTCTGACCTTTCACCTCATACACCTGATTCCTACCCAGTGCAGGGCTGGGTATATAAACATTCAATAGTGATTGGGGGGAAAATAGTGATTGGGCAGGAAGTGTATGCCCTCTGTGCCCTTCTAAACAACTAAGCTTGAAAGAAGTTGAGTAACATGGAATGCTGTAGAAATCAATATGGAGTGGGTTAACCAAGGGGCTTTATCCCCAAGTAATTCTATTTTCTTTGGTTAAATTCCAAGAAGTAATCAGAGATTATGGCATTAGATCCAAGAAGCAATCAGAGACATAAAATTTCACGAAAAAAAAAAAAAGAGTCCCTAAACCTGTTTATCATGTAAAGTTTACTATGGAGTTACAGCTGAGGCTTGAAGCCAACTTTTAAGTACCTTTTTGTTACCTTTGAAACCTTTTTCTGGCTAAGGGCATGGTGATTTCTCATGTGGCTATCTGTCTTTATCAGCTGCACATAGGATTGAAGCATAAGTGCTTTTGTCCCTTCTTTAACCTTTGGGTAGACAATTTCTTCCTAAGTGACTATGTGATGGACCACTCAGACAGCCTGACTTGGGTTGAGAGTAACCAGGTATCCTTAAGGATTCACTGTCCTCTGAGTTGGAAGAGGGCTTATGTGAGCTCAGCACTTCTAGCCCAGGCAGTCACATAGACTGGCTACTTTTACCCTCACTCTGTTCCTTACATTTAAATCTGTTTCCTCATTGGCGTGTCAAATTTAGGGAAATAATGGTACTGCCTCAGAATGCTAGTGTGAATAAGTGGGATACTACAAGAAGAGGGTTGGACAATACCCAGCATATAGAAAATGCTTCATGAAGGTTAACGATGATTGTTCTGTGTATTTCTGAAGAATTGCTTTATACTTGAAATGCCAGGGGATTCTAGCTCATTTCTGGGACAGCTTTCATGAAACTAGAAGCTTCAGAGGAGGATAAGGGAGCTAGCTCTTACCAAAATGCTCAACCCTCTGCTGTGGAATAAAAGGGTGGAAATATTTTAACAGTTTATCTCCCCAACACACACAGTCTAAAACCGAATAAATAAAGAATAATGAAAGAGGATAATGTCACACAAGTAATAACATATGTGTGTAAAAATCCTACAGAACTACAAGTGATGTTTATCTGTCACTTGCCATCCAAGAGCTTATTCATTCAGAGATTCAGGTCCTCCACAAAATAGAAATAACAGTGACATATCATAGGACTGAAAAATGTAACATTTTCTAAAGCATGTAGCCTAGTCCCTCTCATAAGAAAGAAAAAAATCATTTAATGCCTCCTTTTACACTCCATTAAAAGAATATTGTGCTTCTTTCACTATAGAAGGAAGTCTGCCCCAGCACACAATAGCTGGGATGTCTATAATAGCTTTTCTCAGTAAAGTTATGAGTGATTTTGAATGTCATTGGTGCAGTCTGCCAAAGATGAAGCAGGTGAGAAAACTTTTCTTTCCTTTAAATTCCATTCATGTTCTTTGGAATTCTATGAAAGGCTCTACAGTCAACCTCTCCTTGCTTACACTTTAATTGCCTTCTTTGGGGCTGTGTGTGGTCTGTGTCGTAAGGTATTTAAATAAATGAAATAATCGTTCACTGGTACTATGGAAATGCTTCATAAATTCTCAAAAGGGAGGCTGAATACCAGGGACAGAACAAAGAAAGGGGAGGATGGGAGGGTAGGGAAAAAAATCCCTGCAGGAGGGGTACTGGTAACCCAGGAGGAAGGCCTAGGACCATTTCCTTTTCCTTCCGCCTGCCTGCTGGGGCTTAGTTCCTTTAAAGGCCTGGGCTAAAGGCCTCAGCCTGTGTCTTCACATAATGGGAGGTGACCGTGGGCCTGGGCTGTGTTTGCAGAGACACAGCAATTCAGTCCCCCTGGTGGGTCATCGACATGTGTTTGGATCCAGGGATGGATGACTCCGAGGTAGAAAAACAAGACGGTGTCTCCTTCCAGCCCTCAGGCTTTCAGGGGGGCCGTCCTGCAGCCAGCTTTCTGAGGAAACATGATAGGCTGCTGCTTACCTTCCCTTCTTGGGAGGGAAGCCGCTGCCTGCTTGAGGCACTGTGGCCAGAGAGAGATCTGCCTGCTGTTTGGGGGGTGGGGTATGGATGGGATCAGCAATAGGCGCTGGGTCTTGTCAAGGTCAGAATCTAGGCAGACTTGGGCTGAGGCTGGTTAATATATTTACTCTGAAGCCTAATGCAATCCAAGGACCCGTTGTTTATTTACATCTTTGCTAAATTCTCCAGGTCGCCATTTAAAACCTTATCCCATAAACAAATTTCCTCTTAAATCCATTCTCTTGGGTGAAGAGATGGTACCCACCTGTTTTCCAAGTTCTCCATTTACAGTGTTTGTTTGTCTTATTTCTGATGAATCGCAGAACCAGGCCAGCCTCCTAGACAAAGCTGCAGAGAGAAGCAGTGAGCATTTTCTCCCCTACAAAGTAGCAGGAAAGCCATTATGTCTACCAAGAGGCAATGCCAGGCGGAGCTGTGAGGACAGAGCCCAGTTGTGGCCAGTTTCAATGGAATAAATGACAAAATGAACCAGGAAAGCTGTGGAATAGGAACTCCAGTTGCAATTTTCCCTAAAAAAGGAAAGAAAACAATCTGCTTTATTCTCCATCCAGTTGAAAATTTCCTTTGTTGTTCAAGATAAGCTAAATAATTTTAAGGGATCCAGGGCAAAATAAAAAAATACAGGGACCTCAAAGAAACATAGGTCCCATGGTTTCCCTTATTTGCAATATCTAGTATATGTAAGAGTCAAGCGGAAAAGGTCAGATAATGTGATGTTAGGAAAATGAACCCTTAGATATGTATTTTAATGTTTTTTTTCTTTCATGCATGTGTTTCTAACACATTTATAAGATTCTTTGTTGCTTTGTATGTCCCTCCCCCACAGTATAACCCCTGCTTTCACTATATTTGAAGTCAGTATAACTTGGGGAGGAGATGGGGAAAGACCAGTCGTTTAAGGATATAGTTGGACCTGTTGCAACAATGAGAAGTACAAGTTGTCATGTCGAAAACGAGCTTTACAATGTGGGGGGGGGGGGGGGGAGGGAAGGGATGTGAAGGGTAAACCAAAGGAGGAGGCTGCAATGCTTGGTAAGAAATGTATGCATTATCCTGCCCATGTAATTGTAACCCCTCTGTACAGTATGTTCACAAATAAAATAAAATTTAAAAAAATACAGGGACCTTTGTTTGAAACCTAGTAAGAATTTTTTAAGAGAGCAGAATATCACACCAATGGCAGAGATCTATGTGGCTGCATAGACCTCAAATTTATGAAGCCAGGCTTAATCCTGGGACACACCCAGAAGGGCCCAGGAGAAGACAGGCGGAGGAAAGGCTAGGATTAGAGTTATGAAAGTGAGACATTTGTCACTTGCACACAACTGAAAGGCACACTAAGAAACTTAGTGATCAAGGAAATGGCACTGTATCTCAAAGTGGTAGTGCTAGCCTTGAGCAAAAGAAGTTCAGGGACAGTGCCCAGGCCCTGAGTTCAAGCCCTAGGACTGGCAAAAAAATAAAATGAAAGAAAAGAAAAGAAAAAAGAACTCAGAGATCAAGACAGAAAGTATCATAGTGCAATTCCCCAATTACAAAATGGAAGGAAGGAAGGAAGGAAGGAAGGAAGGAAGGAAGGAAGGAAGGAAGGAAGGTTGGTTGTGAGAAGCAAAATATCAATTCTGAAATGTGCATGAATCACCTCACTCAGCTTAAGTCATGCCTCACTCCCTCACTCTAAACATGCCAGTGCCTCACTTTCCGGGCCAGTCCAGCCAGGAATCCCAATCTTCTAGATTAGGCCACATAACAAACGTCTTGAGAAGGCAGAGCAGCCCTTCCTAGAACAGACAACATTAACTTCCTAAAGAGTGACAAGGCTTCTCCAAGGAGCAAGGGGAATGGTAAAAACGAAGCCGGGAGAAATCACAATGAAACTAGGAAGTGATTCCCGCAGACGTGCGCACATCATAGCCCTGCCCATATGTCAGCCAGCAGGAAGTCAGGATTTTCAGTGGAATGAGACAGAGGGATGTAAGGATTTCCTGGGGATGAGAACTAACTCAGACAGATTGGGGAAGAATTTGGTCTTATGAGAGGAAATGAAGCACTGGGACCAAAAGCACACAGAAACGCTGAACCATCCTTTAATGATGTAATTATGATGGGATTAATATCTCCATAGAAGGCAAAAAAAAGAGATAAGGGTATAATAATGTAAAAGATGAAAAGAGAGCCATCTTTACTTGAGAATTTTGAGGACCTGAGCAACACTGAGGAAGAGATCCTTGGGCCAATGGAAAAAAAAAAAAGCTGCTTGGTGTTAATAGAATACTAGAATGATTTAGACAAACCAGAGGGGAGATATAGATGAACTTTCTCCCAGAGGCAAAAATAGTTCATACCTCTTTGGGGAAATTTTTGAGTGTTCAAGGCTGCTAGGGGGCATGAGAAAGGTTTCTGATGGTATTCATTGGCTAATCATGGATTCTAAAGTCTTTGGGGAATTACAAGATGGAATGACAGCAGTACATCTGTAAGAGGCAGCCGATGGTGTCTAGATAAAAATGAGAAAACAGAAGACCCTGGAAGAAGATAGAAGTTAAGCTGTATTTGCTGTATGGTGTTTCTCAAACTGAGCATCAACAATGGCAGGTCTATGTCAAGATGGATATTGGAAACCACAAATACGTCCAGTATATCTGATTGCTATCTTAACATAGGAGGTGTAGCTCAGTGAGAGAAGGCTTCCCTAGCATATGTAATACCCTGGCTTCCAACATTTGTACCTCAAAACATGCAAGCAAAAGATTTAGGGTAGGTGAGGGATCAGTTGGAGAAGGGGGTGGCATTTCTTTCTTTATTAAAACTTGACAAAATAAATAAATACAAAATGCAAGTAGATTTTCTTTTGTGTGTGGGCCAGTACTGGAGCTTGAACTCAGGGTCTGTACCCTGTCCTTCAGTTTTTTTCACTCCAGATTGATTCTTTTACTGGAGCCACAGCTCCAATTTTGGCTTTTACTTTCTGTTCTTGTTGTTGTTGGCTAATTGGAAATGAGTCTCAAAGGCTTTCCTGCCCAGGTGGGCTTCAAACCACAACCTCAGATCTGAGTCTCCTGAATAGCTAGGATTAAAGGCATGAGACACCAACACCTGACTTCAAGTAGATTCTTATAAAACATGAAACCAAGAGATATTTCTTCTTTGCAAATATTTGTGTTCTATCATATCATTAGATTATACATTGTATATTCGATCCTGTTTCATATCAGAGCATACAGAATTCATGTTAATTCTCTGGCTACAAAATATTGGATGACTGGATTGGAGGGGTGTGGTGAGGTAGCAAGAATGTATTCTTCTGAGCAACTTGGGGCTACTTTGGGAAAACCCTAATTAAGCAAGATTTGGTCTATAGAATAAAAGGCTCTTTCCTTTCTCCTCCAGTGTAGTGATGAGATGGAGTAAAAATCTGTCTACAAGAAGGCGCTTCCCTGGGCATTAGATCCAAGACCATAGGCAGACTTCTCTATTCTAGGCAAGAGGAGAAATGGCTGATATTCATGTTATATTTCAATGAATGGAAACTTTTACTGAGGGATCTGGGAGCTGCTGGGATGCAATAAAACACAGAAAAAAGTCAAGTTGTATCTCAGACTGAAAAACAAAAACCACTTATTTGTAATAAGAATTTTAGATAGTATCATTTGCTGTCCTGATAATCTAATAGCTCTATTATTTACCAATAATTTGTAAAATATCAGCAATCTAAGACTACACATTTCTTTATTTTCCTAATGAAAACATGTCCCCTGAGCAAACTTAAGGAGATTGTTAATAAAAGACTGTTTTTGTGAATGGGCAGAGGGACATCTATCTAAATGCTAAGTTTTCACAACTCTTTTTATGAGCAGGAAGTTTCTTAATTGTATTGACTTCTTTTCCAATAATTACATGGTTGTGGTTTATACTGTTCATCCATAATAGATGTCTCTCTGACAAAAATAAAGAAAAAAATCCTTCTGCTACTGAAACACAGATAATTTCAATGGAACATTAGTATGCCCACATTAGTAAATGCCCACATTAGTAAAATACAATTTTTGGTATGTTAAAACACCTGGGATTGATCTTACTATCAAGCAGGGAAAAGAAACATAAAGTTCCTAGGTGCACTACTGTGCTGGTGTTGGGTAGGAAACAATGTATTTTAAGGCACATATTACCTTATGCTCCCTATTTTAGGGAATACTTCTAGCTGGAACTTATAGATTTAGATGATGTTTTAATTTCTGTAGTATCCTTTAGGGAATACTTCTTGATGTAACATAGATTTAGGCATTTTATATTGCCAAAATACAAAATAAAATTTCATTTGTGATTCTAGGATCAGACAAGCTTTCATTCCAAAAATTAGACTTAGTGTTCTTATGAGCTGATAAGAGGCAGTTAGACTCAAGGAGAGAAAAGAGCTAAGAAAGCAGAAACAGAGCCCCAAATGGATCAGTCTTTTCAAGGTTATTTTCCTTGTAAAGATTAAGTAGAAAGCAAGAGGGGAGTCCTTTATCACATTGGCTAAAACTGGGGATTTGTCTATTTACCTCATTCCCCCTTCTTCCCTCTCTTGGTGTCTGGGAAGGTTAGATAAACAACTTAGTTTCAGTTTGGAGACAAGGAACCTTAGCCTGACTGGGTTGAGTGCAGGAATTCAGCCCAGACCAATGGCCTATATATTTTAACAATATTTACATATTATTATGTAATTCTGAAAAACTTAAACCACCAAGCCCAGAGTTCAAGCCCCATGACCAACCAAAAACAAAAACAAAAACCTTAAACCATTTCCTTTCATATGTGATATAGTCATACAATTCAAAACTCAAAGGGTTAAGTTGGGTGCTGTTGGCTCATTCCTGTAATCCTAACTACTCAAAAGAATGAGATCCAGAGGATGGATCATGGTTTCTAGCCAGCCCAGGCAGAAAAGTCAGTGAGACTCCATTCCTGAAATAACCAGCTAGAGGTGTGGCTACAGTAGTAGAATGACAACTGAGCAAGTGTGAGACCCTGAGTTCAAATTACAATACCAACAAAAACAAGAAGAAAGACAAAAGCAACAAAGTAATAGCAACAACAACTCAAAACAAAAACCAAAATCTCAAAGAATTTTCTGTGGGAGGAAGGAATCCTTCCTACTCATGTCCCTTAGACATTTATTTGACTAATGTTTTCATCATATTCTTTCTTTCTTTTTTTTTTTTTTTTTGTCGGTCGTGGGGCTTGGACTCTGGGCCTGGGTGCTGTCCCTCAGCTCTTCAGCTCAAGGCGAGTGCTCTACCACTTGAGCTACAGCGCCACTTCCGGTTTTCTCGTGGTTTATTGGAGATAGGAGTCTCACGGTCTCTCCTGCCGGGGCTGGCTTTGAACCGCGATCCTAAGATCTCAGCCTCCTGAGTAGCTAGGATTACAGGCGTGAGCCACCAGCGCCCGGCTCATCATATTCTTTCTGTTTTTAATTTAGTATTTATTTATTCATTCCATTTATCCGGGTGCTGGGGATGGAACCCAAGACTTTGTACATGATAAGCACATGTTATACAACTGAGTCATACCCACAGCACCTTATCAAATTCTTTTGTATTTTTCTTTTTTTTTGTCAGTCATGGAGCTTGAACACAGAGCCTGGGTGTTTAGTGTTCAGTCCCTGAGCTGTTCTTTTGCTCAAGACTAGTGCTTTACCAGTTTGAGCCAGAGATCTACCTCTGTTTCTTTGGTGGTTAATTTTTTTTAAATTTTTTATTGTGAAAATACCGTACAGAGGGGTTACAATTACATGGGCAAGGTAATGAGTACATTTCTTATCAAGCATTGTTGCCTCCTCCTTTGTTTCCTCTTCCCATCCCTTCCCATCTCCCCCCCCTCACCCCTCGCCCAGCCAAAGTAAAAATTATATTAAGTGAAGTAAGCCAGGCCCAAAGAAACATAGGTCCCATGGTTTCCCTTATTTGCAATAACTATTATATGTCTGAGACAAGCAGAAAAGGTCAGATAAGTCGATGTTAGGTGAAATGAACCCCAAGATATGTATTCAAATGTTTTTTTCTTTCTTGTGATTGTTTCTAACATATTTATAAGATGATTTCTTTGTTGCGTTGTATGTCCCTCCCCACGGTATAACCCCTGCTCTCACTGTATTTGATATTGGTATAATTTGTGGAGGGGAAGGGCAAAAACAAACCATTTAAACAGGGATACAGGTGGACCCATTGCAACAATGAGATGTACAAGTCATTACATTGAAAAACGATCTTTGGTGGTTGATTGAAGATAAGAGTTTCACAGACTTTCCTGTCCAGCCTGGATTTAAACTGCGACCCATACATCTCAACCTTCTGAGTAGCTAGGGTTATAGGTGAGAAGAATCAGAACTGTTTCTTTTGTATCTTAAAAGAACTATTGTAGGCATTGATAAACCAATAGGTATAAGGAGGTCTTCCATTGTTTTTTTTAATATCACAAAGTATATATTGTTGTATGTTGCTTTTATTTTAATAACACATCACAGAAGATTTTACATTAGAACCTATAATGAGTTTTTATCCTTTATAAATATGATACATTTAATGGCATGGATATATCATATTTTATTTAAGCATTTTTCAAAGAATGTACAAGTAAATTCTTTCCAGTCTCTGGCAATCTCAAAAATAACATAATGTAAAAACTTGCCTATCAATTTTTCTGAAGTGATAATATATTTAGGTGATTTCTTGGGTGAACAATTATTGGAGTAAATGTATTTTTGATGTGGATCTTTAGCCATCTCGTTATGCAAGCATGTAAAGCAAGGGAGTGAAGGATTAATTATCCCAGGGCCTAGGTTCTCTGTTCTGTCAAAAGTCCCATAGTATTTGTTCTAACAATGTTGTGTATCAGAATTATGAGCTGCTTGTCTCCCACTGACATTTCTTTAAGACCAGTGATCTATGTTTGGGTTTTGTAGGAACTGATGACCATTTTCCAGCTATTGCACTGGAACGGGAGTCTAAAAGCCCTTCGTGAAACAAAGTGTTCTCGACAGGTAAGATTTTTTTCCAATCAAGATAGGTTAGTGTGTGTGAACTAAACAGATGGTTTATCATATTTAGGAGATTTTCTTTATGTAGCTACTTTTGTTTAAATTTTATACTTATTATTATTATCTTTAAATGGATGTGCAAAGGGTTTTCAATTTAACATGTCATTTTATGAGCACAATGTATCTCAATTAATGCCATCCTTTTCACAATTCTCTCCCATCTTTCCCAACCCCATACATCCTGTCTATTTTCTTAGTACCATTTTCACACACACACACACACACACACACACACACACACACACACACACACACATTGCATGTTATAGTTTTTGAGCAAGAGCATAGAGCACAGGAAGAAATGCACCTAGCAATGCGTATGAGTCAGAGAACAACCAAATACATAAACAAAAATGTTAGCTAGACACAGGATTGATTAATAAGCCTATATTGAGTGTAGAATGGAGCAATCATTAACCCAGAACCTTTATTGAGCATCAGACCTGCCTAATTCGGTTCTGTACCTTCTTATACATCAAAACACAGAAGGCAAGTTGAAAATTCACTGCTTCTGAAAGCTCCGAGAAGACAGGCAAAGCTGGCTGTAGCAGAATCATATTTTCCACTCCACCAGAAGTCCCCAGTGAACAACAGAAACCTTTGTAAACTTGAACAAACTAGCATTCAGTCACCTCAATTTTATGGTTTAGAAATTTCTTCTTTATTTTTCAGAGACAGAGTCTCACTTATTTCTTTATTACATATGAGATGCTCCCTCCCCTCCTTGTAATAACAAATATGTCTCTCCTATGTACTTAATGGTTTTCACCTGTTGTCCTCTGGGCTTTATCCTGTTTTGACCTGCGATTAGAACTTGAAAGATGGCAGTTTATTTTTGAGAATTTTCTAATAAGCATTTGAGTGGGGGAACAATCCCTGGCTTAGGCAGCAAGAGGAAGGTAAATGGAAGCGTTTTCCACACAGTGCAGCCCCAGGAGTTTTTAGTTGTTCTTTGCATAAAGAATATGGCTTTCAAAATGTCAAATATGGAAAAGAAATGAGTAGCTGACAATGGTTTTGGCTATTTTTTCCCCCTTGCTTTGATTTTACAAAAGCCCTTTGAAATATGTTGGATTGGTTATAAACACTTTTCCATGATTGTTTTTAATTTGTTAAGGTCATAAATAAATACCATATGTTCTTGAAAATAAAAATAAGCAATGTATCCACTCCACATGACCAAACATACACATGACAGTATGATGTATTGACATTTTTTTTCATAGAATGGAAGGTAGAGGCTAAGTTTTAATTGCTCACAACGAGACACATGTATCATGGAGGTATCACAATGATATAGATAATGATAATGTCTACATTCCATAACAGATTCTTACATTTCTCTCTGGAGTTACTATGAGCCATCTGGGCTGTCATCTTTCTAACGGTCACAGCAACCAAATGGGCAGTTGGTGGTCCTGTTTCCTACTAAATACTTCCCATTTTTGCAGTAGATGTGACCAATGCATGTCCTGCCAAATCAATCTATTTCCTTCTGTCTTATCAAAGGAAATAGTGATAAGCAGAAGGGTCCCATGATTAAATGAGGTAATAATCACAACAATTTTCATTGGAATGTATTTTTTTAGGGCTTGCATTTTTGAGAGATGTTAGAGCTTTGTTTGTGAACAGTGTCATCATTCCTAGTAGCATATTTTTGTTTTTGTTGTTAGACCCTAATTGGGCTTGAATTAAGGGCTTCACGCTTTCTAGGCAGGCACTATACTACTGGGAACATGCTCCCAGCCCTAGAGTGTGTTTTGATTCAAACTTGGATGACTTGCATAGTTGAATGAGATCAACCCCTGATTTCTTTGGAGAAAAATGTATGTTAACTGGATATTGTTTGCGTTTGTTAATATCAAGAGTTGTTAGGGAAAAAAATAGAACCATGATTGTGTGTGTCTGGCAGTGGGAGTAATTTATGAAAGGTCATGTCCATGTTTACCTTCATTTACTGATACTCTGAACTTCTGCTTCTAGGAAGTCATCTCCTATTATTCCCAGTATTCTTTAGATGAGAAGATGCGAAGCCATATGGCCCTAGACTGGATCATGAAGGAACGAGAGTCCCCAGGAATCCTCTCTCAAGAGCTACGAATGGCCCTGAGGCAGCTGGAGGAAGCCAGGAAAGCTGGACAAGAGCTACGGTTTTACAAGGAAAAAAAAGAAATCCTGAGCTTGGCTCTCACTCAAATCTATAGTGACCTGGACCTTTCCTCACCTAGTGATGACCAGCTGAGCCTCACCGCCCTGTGTGGCTATCACTAGCAAGCCAAGATCTCAGGTGCCCCTCAGGATGCTTATCATTAGGAAACTATCTGATAGAGTTCATTCATTTTTAGCATTGGTAGCTACTACCTGAAGGTTGTACTAATCCCTTTACCTCTTTTGTTCCCAGAATGGGAAGGTAGTTGGGCTCTGATAGAACCTGACATCCAAGCTTTTGTTGTTGTTGCTCTGTTACACTCTCTGAGGTTCACCTCAAGCTGAAGAGATTAGGATAGGATCATTTGAGACATATATTCCAGGGCTGGCTCCAATCTAAAGCTTAGTTGATATGTGCCTTGTTAGAATTCTATATGTTGTTTCAAAGAATGGGCCAGTATAGCACCCCTACAAAATAGCAGCCAAGAGATTAAGACAAGTAGCATAATAGCAACTTTTGAAAAATATTTGAGACTAAATAAACAATCGATTGCTTTGAAAATATAAAAGGGTTAGAGTCTCTTCTTAATGTTTGAATGATAAGCTATAGTTTATATTCTACTAGGTATCACTCAAGGCTATTAGTGGGAATTTTATCTGGACATTTCACTAGCAAAGATCTTAAAGTGAGAGTGATATAAAATATTAGATAAATTTAATGTGGATTAAAATACCATTGTGATCATTTTTTTGGGGGGGGAGTCTGGTGTGGTGCCTGAACTCTGGGCCTGGGCGTTGTCCCTCAGCTCTTCAGCTCAAGGCTAGTGCTCTACCACTTGAGCCACAGCACCACTTCCGGCTTTTTTCTTTTTGCTTATGTGGTGCTGAGGAATCGAACCCAGGGCCTCAGGCATGCAAGGCAAGCACTCTATACTGAGCCACCTTCCCAGACCCTGTGATCATTTTTTAAACTTACATTGTTCCATAGGTGAGGATATCACCTTGTGTTGTATGCTTAATCTTATTCCTGAAGATATATCCAATTTCTATGAGTTTTATAGTCAGTTGTGTTCATTTTTAATTTGGAAAGAGATAACTTGAATTAAGGTGCTTTCATTTTTGTCACTGAAGATATAAAACTCTACAATGGAGAAAATTAATCACATTTTAAAGGTGTAAATCTTTCAAAAATTTTTAGCTCGTAACAAATGCACTTGCTTTTGCTTTATTTAAAGGTGATCAGAGGGACACTGTAACTATGTTTTTGACAACAACACAAGAAATCATATAGTAGTAGTATCATTATTAAGCTTAAGTCACTGGAATATTCTCAAAAGGTAAGATGAGACACTGTTATTTCTACTCAGGCTATCTCTGTGGATCAATGAAAAGACTAGAAAATCAAAATCTAACTTTTAGATTGTCTAGTTACTCAAATTCAATGACTCCAATGTCATTTCAATGCTTTCTATTAGTGTATACTAGCTGTACAAAGGAGTTTTATTGTGACATTTTCTTGCATACATATGGTGTGCTTTGATTAAATTTACCCTCAATATCAATTTTAAAATAGGTTCTTCTATGTTTACAATATGAAAATGACTCTTGAATTTTGCTGAATAATTAAAATTAAACAATTTGTTCAATTTTAAGAAGTATATAGATAAGTATATATAAATATATGTAAATATGTATCTACACACACACACAGACACATTCACATATAATGCTAGTCCTAGGGCTTGAACTCAGGGCCTGGGCACTGTCCCTCAAGGCTAGCACTCTACCACTTGAGCCACAGCACCACATCTGCCTTTTTCTGAATTCTTTATTGGACATAAATAGTCTCATGAACTTTGCTGTCTGGGGCTGGCTTCGAACTATGATCCACAGATATCAGCCTCCCAAGTAGATAGGCTTACAAGCATGAACCACTAGAGCCTGGCTCCTGAGCATTTTTTGCTACCCCACCTTAACACTTTAGCCACAGCTCCACTTCTGACTTTTGGGGGGGGGGTTGTGGAGGGGGAAGTTGTTAATTGGAGATAAGAGTCTCATGTAGTTTACAGCACAGGCTGGTTTTGGACTGCAATCCTCAGGTCTTAGTTTCCTAATAGCTAGGATTATTGGCATATGCCACCAGTGCCTGGCTTATAAAAATATTTTAACCTCATATCTAAATAAATACAGAAGTTTTTACTCCTTCAATCCCCATAATGATTATTATATTGTGTATGTATTTTTGCAGTTCATATTGAATATGAAATGACCACATAACATATTTCTTAGACTAGGGGAAATTTAGCTACATAATTTCCCCCATTCTAATATCTTGAAAAGGTAACAGCATTTAACATGATACAAATCTTATTTTAAAATATTATTTTAACAAAGTCATATACCTTCCCATGAGGATGAACATTACCAAGAAAAAACTTGAGCACCACATATTCTTGAGTTAGAAATAGATTGTTTCCATTCTTTAATAAATTTGAATGTTTGGCAAACATTTTCCTTAAAGAAAAATTTCAGGAAATTATTAGTTTACATTATCATTTCAAAACCACCCAAAATTGCTAGGTTGTCTGTGATTGTTTAGGTACACCTTTACTAAATTTACAGCCTTTGACAATTGCACTCTCAAACAAATATAATCAAATTAGCCATAATAACAAAGATTAGATGTGACAATGCCAAATTCATTCCCTTCCTTACAATCAGAAAGCAGTGCCCATATGTAAACTAAAAATGGTCACTATTCATTTTTTACAACTGTCAACACTGCCACTCTTCTTGGAACTGCAAGGGAGCAACCGCAAAAGAAACAAATGTCAACATCTTGACTGGTCCCTTTGGTACTCATTTAATAGCAAATCAGTTCTGAACAGGACATCATGGTTCTCAGCATTTCACACACATGTTAGTAATCCTGGCCCAGAGAGGAGCCCAGGTGATGAGCAATGATTTTATTTCCATGTTTTGTTCTTTTTTTGTTTTGTTTTGGTTTTGGTCAGTCGTGGGGCCTGAACTCTGGGGCGGAAACTTCAGCTCTTTAGCTCCAGGCTAGTGCTCTACCATTTCAGCTACAGCACCACTTCCAGCTTTTTCTGCTTATGTGGTGCTGAGGAATTGAACCCAGGGTCTCGTGAATGCAAGGCAAGCACTCTACCACTGTGCCACCTTCCCAGCCCTTATGTCTTGTTCTTAATACACATACACTGCAGTAAAGGGGCCAAGACTAAATGTGTGGAGCTCCAAACCTCTTTCCTCTTCTTCCTCCTCCTCCTGCTCCTCCTGCCCTCCTCTTCTTCCTCCTCTTCTTCCTCCTTTTCCTCCTCTTCTTTCTCCTTTTCTTCCTCCTCCTCCTCCTCCTTCTCCTCCTCCTCCTCCTCCTCCTCCTCCTCCTCCTCCTCCTCCTCCTCCTCCTCCTCCTCCTCTTCCTCCTCCTCCTCCTCCTCCTCCTCCTCCTACTCCTTGTTCTTCTCTTCTTCTACCTCCTCCTCTCCCTTCTCCTCTTTCTCCTATTCCCTCTTGCTCCTCCCTTATTTTTTGTTTTTTATTATCCACTCTTTGAGAATCTAATACAAGTTATAGATTATTTGTAGAAAAAAATAGAGCAAAAATGTCAAATTAAGATTTGAAGAGGACATGGAACCCAAGAACTTCATGGACTGTTCCAGATGATCCTTGGTCTCTAGTTTAGAACTCATAAATTCGAACATGCACATGATCTCTTAAACTGTATCCAGCGAAGCTTGGATACAGTCTATTTATCCTATTTCTGAGACAAACATATTGTCCTGAAATACAAACTTGCACTTTTTTTTTTGTCAGTCTTGGGGCCTGAACTCTGGACCTGGGCGCTGTCCCTCAGCTCTTCAGCAAGGCTAGCAATCTACCACTTGAGCTACAGCACCACTTTGGCTTTTTCTGTGTATGTGGTGCTAAGAAATTGAACCCAGGACCTCATGCATGCAAGGCAAGCACTCTACCACTGAGCCACCTTCCCAGCCCAAACTTTTTTTGAAAAAAAGAGAGTATAATTTTCACAAAACCAAAATATACCTTATTGCTATGAGAAAACAGTATGGATTCATCATTAAAAAGTAACTTGGTTGGATGTATCAGAAATGACAGATTTAATACAATTGCTGTTGAATATTTAGAATCCCATTTTCCATTTGTTCAAAAGCTATAGTTTACTTGTATTTTGTTGCTAAATTTCTCCATTTATTTCTAACAAGGAAAACAATCCCTTAACTATCCTTGAAATGTGCTCAATTATGAATCTGACTACCTAGAAAATGATAGATGATTACATTTGATGCCAAAAGAATGGCTAAGATAACTTCATCCACAGTTGATATGCTTTAGAGGGTTCTGAGCTTTATTATGCCATGCGATAATAGTCAAGAGACAAAGGAAGCTAGACTACCTTTCATTATCTTTGATTGTATTTTCAGGTACTATTCAAGATAACTTTTCCCACTGTTTTTGTTGTTTATTTGTTTTTTTTCTATAAAAGAAATGCACATTTAAACCTTCTAATATAATGAAACTTAACAGTGAATTTTCTTAAGAGCTAATATGAAGGTTGTTTTTAACAAGAGCTCCAGTAAAACAAAACTAGTTTTCCTATACCAGTAATTCTGTTTGGGTTATACATTAGAAGAAGTATGTAAGAGTTTTAAGTCTTTAATGCCCAGACAGATTCCAGGCTGGTGAAATCTGACTTTTCAGGAGGGTGGCCCAGTTCAAAGCTTTTCAAGAATTTTTAAAACAACAAGATTGAGAGCCTTTGCTTTTCCCAGAAAGTGGAGGCTTAAGGGAATACAGGTCTGTTGTCTAAGCAGTGGCAGCTCCATTTGATTTTGGTCCCAAACTCAAATGTGGATACCTCAGGTCAAGGAAAGAACAAAACCTTTTACATGGACAAGAGGTCCACGGAACCCAGAACTAAAAGAACTACACACACACACACACACACACACACACACACACACACACACACACACACACACACACACACACACACACACACACACACACACCTACCTTTTGATATAATTTTACTTTATTTATGTTTTACTTAAGCAAATGAAACACCTTGGAAACAAGGAATATCACTTTATTACTTTGGAGCAAAATGACATTTGTTTCTTTTCTTTGTAAAAACACACAACCTCCCCCCAAACCCAAAAACCCACTGACACACGAATCCTGTGTGAGCAACAGAAATGCTGTTGAGAAAACTAGGACTAATGACAGGGTCACCGGACTCCCATTCCAATGCAAGATCTCTCATCAGTCCAGAGTCGTTCTTAGTTCTGAAATAAACCTATGCATTATGGGCACGAACACTTCCCCCCTTACTCCCCTACATAGAAATTCCTGTCTTCTCATGTTTCACAAGATGTGGGACTACAGAGGGTAAACAGACTTTCATTACAATTCATGACCTCAAATATTTGCTGTCTTTTTTCAACAATTAGTCACCTTGGGAAATCAATAACATGTTTGGCTGTGCCTAAACATGCCATCTTAGACAAAGCCCTGCCTGCACTTAGCCCTCCCTGAGGAGCGTAACGTCTGAGAGCAGAGGAAGAGAATCCAGCACTTTTGTAGGCTGCAAGCCCCTTGGTACTCAACTGACTGTCTCATCTTAGCATCTCAGGTACCAAGTGCAACCCTTAGCAGGTGCTTAGTGAATGTTTTTTGAGAAGTTTGTCATCAATGCCTTCCATGGTAGGTTGCCATGCATATCTATGCCTGATGGGTTCATTAATTCTCTTCTACTGGATTATCTCTCTTGGTTACAAAACAAAAGCTCATATCAACACTATTGGCAGAAAGGGATAAGGACACAAAAATTACCCAAGATCGTTCTTGCTGTTGGTACATCACGGTCTAGCAGTGTAGGTTATAACTTTGGTCTCTCAAA
The DNA here is from genome assembly GCF_024711535.1 of Dipodomys merriami. Taxonomy (NCBI): domain Eukaryota; kingdom Metazoa; phylum Chordata; class Mammalia; order Rodentia; family Heteromyidae; genus Dipodomys; species Dipodomys merriami. Next base: position 7,662,047 of record NW_027203382.1, read on the forward strand.
TACTTGTGTTTAGGAAGTGGCGCTGTGGCTCAAGTGGTAGAGTGCTTGCCTTGAACTGAAGAGTTCAGGGACAGCGCCCAGGACTGGAGTTCAAGCCCCACAACTGACCAAAAAACCCCCAAGAAACAAAAAACAAAAACAAAAACTTGTGTTCAGATATTTACATATCCCTGTATTATTGCTCATGTCTTAGATTGGTTTTCTTTTGTGTTGGCTCCATTTTTACACAAATTCAGCTTTTGTAGCAGTGAGATGATGGCCAGCAGCTTCATGATTTCATTAGAGCAGAGTGAGACATCCTCCGCTCCCCACCCCCCCGCCCCCACCCCACAGTAGCCTTCATGCTCAAGAACTGAGTGTCTTCTTGATGCTTTGGTTAGATGTCTATCTGTTCCCAGATTGATGGCTGTGGTCCAACCCGTGCAATGTGCCTGTTCCTCTGGAACCAGTGATCAAGTCAACCTCACTTGGACAACTTAGAACTAGTAGGAGAGGACAATAAACTCATACAAAATATGGGTTCAGTTACCAGAAGGGGGGGAAATGGCCACTTCCCAAGACATTTCAAAACTATTTCCTCCATGAGAATCTTCAAAGACAGAATAAATAATAGAAGAAATTCAGTTTTTTTTCCACCAGAAGTTTGGAGAAAGATTTCTGGGCAGACAATAATAACAGATGTATACTATGAATATATTGTACTATTTCCAAAAATCAAATCTATCCTCAAAGGACAAACTGTCACTATTAAAGATGTTCAAAAGAATATTCCCTCCCCAGAGGGGAAATCCACAAATGTTTCCAGACCAATTACTTTGGAATAAGTAGACAGGTTCCCTGAGGACCCCTGAAGGAGATGCTCATTTCTATCTGAGAGTTCTATTGTGTGGAGAAACCTAATCACTTACATTATTTTTCAGTCACACTGCATGTATCTTCAGAACTGATGAATTGGTGCTATGCAAGTTAGTCAGGAAATTTCTGGTCTAGAAATAGACCCTGGGCCCTGGCTTTCATTATCAGTGGCTGCAAATATTCCTTTATAGAAAGAAAAACAGGTGAATGTAGTTAGAGCAAAACTGTACAGTTCAATATCTGGATTTATTCCTATTGATATCAAGTGACTTGCAAACCTCTCTGACCTTCAGCTATAAGTCAGATAGTCATAAATGATCTGGGAAATAATGTATTCTGAGGCAAATCATTGTGTCTCTATAACATGGTTACATGGTTTGATTTGTTAGTGTTACCTAGGAAGTAAATAGTAGTGCTCGAATGCTGTTTTCCAAATGGAAATGGAGAAAACACAATCCAGAAAAATTCCAGACTGCCAAAAAGGTTGAAAAGTCAACCTAATACCATTAACAAACTGAAACAAAAAGTGGATCATTTTTACCTATTCAGTTAATCTCTTAAAATTATTTAGGAAATTTCTTTGTTTCTGTATTTATTTATGTTTCTTCAATTTAAAAATTGAGGTCATAAGACCATACGAACAAAATGTGGGAAGGTACTTTTCAAGTATCCTAAAGACAAATATAGCTTTTTAATATTAGTTAGGACTCTTATAAATATATTTGTTAAAGATTGAGTTAAGCCAGATATAGTTCTGGCTATTCAAGAGGCTGAGGTCCAGACGATTGCAGTTTGAAGCCACCCTTGAAAGAAAAGTCTGAGGGACTCCATCTCCAAAATAACCACCAAAAAGCCAGACTGGAGATGTGGCTCAACTGGTACAGTGCCAGCTGAGCAAACAAGCTGAGTGAGTGTGAGGCAAACCACAGTCTCATTAAAAAAACTAATAAAATAAAGATAGGTATAAGTAAATTATGATAACATCATACCTCGTTCCTTTACAGCATTCTTATTGGCAACATATTCTGCATTCTCCTTTCTTTCTTGATGACAACACAACTGGTCTCTTTGTCCAGTTTAGCATTTGTCTGTGAAAAGCTAAGGGAGTTTGGCTCTCATTCCACTGGAAAAAGCTTCAACAGATAGCATCTTGCCACATGAGCAACCTCATCCCCGGCATTACAAGGGCCATTCACATTGACAGTAGGGTTGATCCGGACTAAAATAAGTGTCTGAAAATAAGAGTAAGACTCAGAAACTACATATACAATTAGAAGAGATCGTGTCAGAGTTAAGAGCAGGAGCTGACTGAGTAAAGAAGGGAGTGAGGGAGGGCACAAAACTCAAGGAAAAAAGGGTGAACAAGTGCAGCAGTGGGACTCACTGGACACTAATGAAAGTGAACTATACAACTCATGAGTGGGTGGAGATGGGAGGGAGGGGTTGGGAGGGATGGATCAAAAGATACTGTATGAAAGCAAATGTATCATTACCTGAGTCAGGTCATTGCAAACCCTCTCTACATCACCTTTTAATAACAATAAAGTACATTATTTTTTTTTAAAGAAAAGAAGAGGAAGATGCAAGCAAGTTCATGGAGGGCTAATCACACTGTTGGGACTCAGAAAATGATGCCTAGAGTGAGGAGTTTGATCTGCTGAGCTAAAGAAGATCTTTCTGACCTTCTGTTGCCGTTTTACCCCAGAGCATGGGGTTCTCCAAAGCCGCTTCCTTTTAGTCCTATAGATAGATTGTCCACAAAGGAACTGTACTGTCATGCTCTGCTTTTCAGAAATTTCAACCAGAACAGGTTAACTCATAGGGAGGAGATACCACACTCACACAGACTGAACTTAGTGATAGCCAAACACCCTTCTGACAGGATCCACTGAAACAATTTTCACCACCTGAGAGACTTCTCATTTGCATAACTAGAGAACCTTTCTTCTCCATCTTGTTCCTCTGCCCACCCATCCAAAACTTGTTCCCACCCCACCCACCACTGCAAGCACTAAGGCCCTAATCCTTCCTTACTTCAGGATGCTGTAAGAGCTTCAACCATCTGACCTTTGTTCAAGTCCTGTTCTATGGGACTCCCACTTGTATGCACATAATTAAATGGGTTTTCTCTTGTGAATCTGTCTACTGCCAGTTTACATTATGGACTAAATTATCATATCTTTAGATAGCATTTTTCTCTCTCCTACAGTATCTATTACAAATAGAATGTTTGATGCTGCTCTGTTGACTGATCTCTCATTTTCTGTTTTAACTTGAAAGATCATTTTTTCCTTGAATTCAATACCCAGTTTCCTTCTTTTGCTATTGTCTACTGGGTTCTTTTGTTTCATTCAAATGACTCTTTATTCACATTTGAGAATTAAAGTTCTGTGGGACTAATTAAAGGCAACGGATTCTGTGGTAATAAAACCCTCTCATTTACATTTACTGCCAATAAAGCTACCTTTGGCTTTTTCTTATTTTTTCTCTTCTTTCCTTTTTTAAAAATTTACTTTACTGTTGTTATTACTTTACTGCTCATGGATTACAAGCAATATAATACATACATATAATTTTTTGTTCAATTAATCTATTTTTTTCTGATACCAGAGTTTAAAGTCAAAGCCTCAAGATTGCTTGGCTTGCTTCTTTTTTTTTTATTGTGAACATACTGTACAGAGGGGTTACAATTACAAGGGCAAGATAATGAGTACATTTCCTATCAAGCATTGTAGCCTCCTCCTTTGTTTACCCTTCACATCCCTTCCCAGCCTCCCCCTGCCCTCCCACCCAATCCTCCCCCCCCCCATTGGCTTGCTTCTTGCTCTACCACTTGAGACATGCCTACAGCCCAGCATTTTTCTGATTAACTGATAGTAAAGTCTCCAGGATTTTCTGCCTAGGCTGGCTTCAAATGTTGGTTCTCCAGATCTCAACCTGCTGTGTAGCTATGATTATAGGTGTATGCCACTAGTGCTTAGTTTCCAAACAATCTTTATAATGCACCTGTTAGACATCAGGCATTCTGGAAAATGCTATAAATAGAAACATTTATAAACTGTGAAAAGTAGTAATGTACAAATCTAAGGTGCCATTTTTGATTTAATGAAAACCATGTAAAAATGATCAAGGTAATATACCTTGCATTTCCTTAACATTTTCCATCTATATGCTAAATACAAGTCATTTTCATATTTTTTAATTTTTAAAAAGTTTATTGTAAAGGTGATGATGAACAGGGGGATTACAGTTGCAAAAGTAGTATATTTCTTTAAAAATTTTTATTTTATTGTCAAGGTGATGTCTAGAGGGGTTACAGTTACATAAGTAAGATAGTGAATACATTTCTTGTCTAACTTGTTACTCTCCCCTCATTTTTCTCCCTCTTTCCCTCCCCCTAACACCCCCGAAGTTGTACAAATCATTTCCTGTATTGCTGTTGCATACGTTCTCACTTTGTCCTGTCTCACCATTTTGTTGTTCCCCATTCCTTCCCTAGTTCAGATAAACTTATATATAGTACCCCGGTACCAAAAATAAATACAGTGACAATAGGGGATAAAGCATAGGGAGAGGGGCTGGGAAGGTGGCTCAGTGGTAGAGCACTTGCCTTGCATGCTCGAGGCCCTGGGTTCGATTCCTCAGCACCACATAAGAAAAAAGCCAGGAGTGGCGCTGTGGCTCAAATGGTAGAGTGCTAGCCTTGAGCTGAAGAGCTGAGGGACAGTGCCCAGGCCCAGAGTTCAGGCCCCATGACCAGACCCCCCCCAAAAAAAGAAAAAAAAAGCATAGGGAGAAAAACATAAAAGAAAACAGAAATCACGTACAGAACAACAATAAAGAAAAACCTCTTGTCTTACCACCCGATTAATAAGTGGGCTAAAGACTTAAAGAGAGACTTAAAGAATAGACACATTAAGAAATGCTCAACATCTCTGGCCATAAAAGAAAATCAAAACGATATTGAGATTCTACCTTACCCAGTTAGAATGGCTATCATCAAGAAATCTAGTACCAACAGATGGTGGAGGGGATGTGGCTTAAAGGGAACACTACTACACTGTTGGGTGGGAGTGTAAACTTGTTCAACCACTCTCTAAAGCAGTATGGAGGTTCCTCATAGAGCTCCCCTATGACTCAGCAATCCCACTTCTAGGCATTTACCCAAATGACCACAAATAAGGCCACACTAAAGCTACCAGCAAAATTATTTACCATAACTAAGATATGGAACCAACCCAGATGCCCCTCAGTAGATGAATGGATCAAGAAAATGTGATATATATATATACATATATGTGTGTGTGTGTGTGTGTGTGTGTGTGTGTGTGTGTGTGATATGAATTCTATGTTTCCATCAGAAAGAATGACACCACCCCATTTGTAAGGAAATAGAAGGACTTGGAAAAAATCATATTAAGTGAATTAAGCCAGACCCAAAGAAACATAGGCCCCAGGGTTTCCCTTATTTGTAATAATTAGTATACATCTAGGATAATCTTAGCAGATGAGCAGAATAGCTCAACAGCTATGTACATATGACCACATAAGATGATACAAATCAATAAAAATTTTATTGTCAAGGTAATGTACAGAGAAGTAATTTCTAAAACAATCTCATTTTCTTTTTCATTTTGCAATGGATTTCCATACTATTGGTGCCTGGAATCCTTCATATTTTATATATAATTTCTATGGGCACTAGTAGCCTCTACCTTTTTTTTAAATTATGGTAAAGGTGATGTACAGGGGAGTTATAGTTATATAAGTTAGGTAATGAGTACATTTCTTTTTGAACAGTGTCACCTCTTCCCTTGTTTTCTCCCAGTTTTTCCCTCCTAACCCCCTCCCCTACAAGTTGTATAGTTCATTTTCAACAAAGTGTCTAGTTTGTACCACTGCTAAATTAGTTCACCATTTGTCCCACCACTTCTGTACTCCCCTTTACCATCCCAAATCCGATAAACTTACATATGAAACAAGAACTACAGAAGTCAAAAACAGTGATAGGGGTGTGGAGAACCCACAGAAAAGTAAAATAACAAAAAATTCTCAATTCCATTTCTTGGAGTTCATTTTGATAAACATCATTTTATATTATTGTATGCACAGGAGCTTCTCTTCTTTTAATAACAACAATGCTTCTTATATACTTGAGGCACAGAAAAGATAGTTACCTGGTATGTTTCTGGTTAAATTCTATGCAAATGGGGAACTTCAGAGAATGATGATGTGTGTCAAACAATGTCAACATGTGCATATTGAACCAAAGGTTTCAGAACTGCCCTCCTTCCTTGCACTAGGCTTTCGGGCCAATTCTCAGATGTATATTGTCAGCAGCTCCACTATGCATGAGGTGGGCAGAATTCAGAATCTGGGCCCACAGAATAAAAGGTTAACCCAGAAAGTAAAGATGGGTTTGCTTTTGTTGTTGTTGTTATGAAAAGAATTCAACCTCAACCAGTAATTTTTAGAAAAATCAATTTCATTTTTCAACCATATGACTTATCAAACAATAAAAATTACACTTATCAGATTGGCCAAAAATAATTAACTATAATTTTCAACAGCCATAAGTCTGAGAAATTGATGCTATGAGTATACCTTTATAATAGTTTTGGACTCAATACTATTAAACTTAATAGAGTTTTTCCCTTTAACACCCAAATTTTCATTTGTATGCCAAAATCCATTTTGTAGATATATCCCTACAAGTTCTTAGAGGTGTGGGCAAAATGATATTCTTTATTTTATTGTTGATGAGAATAATTATATCCATTTTGGATAACCAAATCATTTTGGTTATCCAAAATGGATATAATTACTTTGATGATACATTTCTGAAGTGTGTTTTCATGTGCATATCTAGTCTGATTTAGAACAGTGGAATTTGAAGACAAAGTGAAATACTTAATAATTTTTATATTGACTACATGCTGAAATTACACTTTGATTGTACTAGGCTAAATATATTGTTAAAATGTCTTTTTAGCTTTAGTAGAATATATATAATTGCATATAAGTCATATCTAAACTCTGCATATATTTCTCTTAGTATTATGTTATTAAAAGAAGGCAAAATTTTATTTATACATACATAAAGATCTAAGATTGACTAAAAAACAATTTTCAAAGTAATACCGAAAGGATAAATTCCTACTAAAGATGAGGTATGTGTAAAGACATACTTGCTAGAATATGCTGCAAAAATTGTTGAGGAAGTAGGGACTGGAGTGAAAAAGGAAATCTTTTCTACATTGTCTTTTCAGCTACATCCTATGTATTTTAAGGGAAATGTTTAAATTAAAGCAGAAGATTGAAAACAAACTCACAGGAAAATGTTCTAACCATGACAGTTTCAGGATTCCATGTTGGTCAGTATCCAAATATGTGTATGCTGTCTTGTTATTCATTAGCCATAGAAATTTCGTTTGATGATATATTACAAAATCATGTAACTTTCCCCCAAAATAATAGTAAAAATGTCTTCCTATTACCACTATTTGTTCAGTTTTATATCAATAAAAATAATAGGCCAATAAGCAGACAAAATTTCTTGTTTAGGTGGTAGGCAGAGTTGGTTTGGCAGATCAGAATCTTCCCTCAGGGGTTGATGGTAATAAACAGAAGGTTTAAATTCCATTCCAAGCAGCTACCTCATGCTCCCTTGCTAAGGGGAAGCCCAAATTAAACATGCTTTAGACCGGAGATTCTCGCCATGTTTTATAAAAGTAGATTTGGAGGAGAAAAATGTTTTCTCAACATTAAATAGTTTCACTTTTTATGGCATGTTTACGTGCATGTACATGGCTCTGATTTGTGCCCATGGTAACTTTATGTTCTATTGTAGCCATTTATTATTTCATGTAAATCTTCCCATGTGCTTCCATGTTTCCCAAAATTGTCTTGCAAGTATGTCAGCAGCCACTTTATTTGCTCTTCAGAGGAATGTTCATTATTTGCAGTTTTTAGTAGCACTATTCTTAAAATAGGTATACAAATTACCTTCTGTCTGACATATTTTTCTAAGGGTATTCTACTATGTCTGCCCTCTCATTTTAAATATTATTGAGTATGCTCTTATTGAAATATTTTCAAAGAAACTGCCTCAATCATTTTCATGTTCAAATCGTAAGTATTTTCTCAAATAGAATTAACTTGACAAATGGTTTGAACATTGGAAAGTCCATAACATGTAATATACCCTTACATATTTTGTGATACTCTCCAAAAATAGAAAACCAATTATAACATGTGATCCAATCATCTTACAATGACAACTTTTCAAAGTCTTGGAATCCTTGTTATTGTTGCTTTAACAGATAAATTTCTTTTTGAAAACATAAACACACTCCACTAAGAATAAAAGTACTTGATTTAAAAACTAGAGTTGTGATCTAATAAAAAAACAAACTACTCAGAAAAGTTTAATTGGTGTGTTCTTCTGTTTTTCTCTATTTTCACTGTTAAAATTTTACTCAGCCAAAAGAGAGAGAAAAATAATTATGTATATATAATGTTTAGAGATTCAGAGAGATAGAGAGGAAATTATATGGAAGTAATGTATGTTTTTACAAAGTGACTAATGTTGGCAACAACATTAAACACAAACATAACAAAGAGTAAACAGAAAGTGTGTCATTCAGGTTAACAAAGATCATTATCAGATTTATACAAAGATGAAGAAGACTTACTCATTTTAGAAATTGGCTACATATAAATAGGTTATAATAAATCACATCTCTGCTATTTCTGCCAAATGGGGAATGTACACCAATTTACTCTAGGTTTATCCAAAGTTTATCTTAAATCCTCAAATCAGCCACTGGGTTTCCTTCACATACTTCCACCATACTCTCAATTTTGTTACACCCAAAAGAAAGGAAAGACACTAAAGCATGCACACGACTTTACTGACCCTGCTCTCTGGAGGTTATGCTGCCTCTGGACAGACTGGCTACAGCAGAAGGAAAACTTGAGGTCCCTTTCAAATGATGCTAGCAGTTTCTCTTTTTCTTTCCTGTGCTTTCTTACCTTACTTCAATCTGCTTTGCTATACCTCTGAGAATGTGTGTGTGTGTGTGTGTGTGTGTGTGTGTGTGTGTGTGTGTGTGTGTGTGTGTGTGTGTGTGTGTGTGTGTGTGTGTTTCTAGTCTTTGGTTCCTACCAAACAATACCATACAGATGTTCTATATTCTTCAACAGCCTGATGATTTCTCCCTCTCTTTCCCTCCATTCCACTGCTTTCTCCATCCCCTCAAGACCTGAAAGATCTTTTTAAAAGGATATGAAAAGAGAAGGGCTCACATGGAGCCCATGTGAGGTTACATATTTATTTTCTTTGGGTATGGCATATGATGTCTTGAACCAATATGTTATTAAGTGAATGAGCTGCTTCACCCTCACTGTCAATGCTTTGACAAAATCTACTCGGCAAGGCAATCATTACAGGTTTTTAGGTTTGGTAAAAGGGAAGTTTTAAACCTGTTGACGCCAAAGAACAGAGACACCTACAGATATTTCCCCCCCTTTCTCCTTTCCTGGTATTCCCTTGGTGCTAATGGACTCTGAAGCACTGATTGATTTAAACATTGAATATTGAAAACAAAAGTATTTCTGTGTATGCATGAGTTCTTCTAGTTTGCCCAAATTAATAAAAAGAAGAAGCTTCAGTATTATAGTTTCTGAGCGGTTCTGAGTAAACTCTGATATAAGAAGATTTCTTTGATGAGGAAGACTTTCTCCTTATTGATTAATATTGAGACAATGAACTCAGATCTACTGGGCCAGCATTTCCCCTCCTTCAAGGTTCCTCACTGATGAGACCTAAGGTTAGTGTCCTGTGAGTTTCAGTGATTTTAATCATTCTTTTTCTATTATTACTTGAACTATGGATTTCTAATGCAAAAACCATTCTAATCTAATTATTTATGTTATTAATACATTTATCCTTCAATAACTCTGTCAATTTAGAATTATTATTATCTCCAGTTTAGAAGTGAGAGAATAGACTCAGGGAGATTATACAATTTGCACAAGGACACACAGCCAAGAAATTGAAAAAGCATCAATTATGTCCCTGTAAATCTGAGGACATAGTCCTCCTCATCAGGGGTCAGTTGATTATTTCTCAGCCAGTGGCTCATGCCTGTATTCCTAGCTACTCAGGAGACTGAGATATGAGGATCACGGTTCAAAGCCAGCCCAGTCAGGAAAGTCTGTGAAACTCTTATTGCCAATAAACCACCAGAAAACTGTTGGTTTATAAACCACCAGAAAACTGTTGGTTTATTGCACTGAAGAGCTGAGGGACAGCACCCAGGCACGGAGTTCAAGCCCCCCCCAAAAAATTGGGGGTAATAAGTTTCAGGTTAAGCCTGGACAAAAAAGTTCATGAGACTCCCTTACCTCCATCTTAACCAATTAAAATGGAATGTTGTGGCATGCACCTGTCATATAACATGTGGGAAGTATAAATAGGAGGATCATGGTCCTGTCATGTCCAGAAGAAAAGTAGGATTCTATCTCAAATATGACTAAAGAGCTGGGAATATGGTTCAAGTGCTGGCTTAGCAAGTATAAGGTTTTGAGTTCAAATTCTAGTTCTCCTCCTCACCTTGCCTAAAGGGGAAAAAAAACACCTGAGAATATTTTGAATACTGTCTGATTCATCAGTATCAGTGAAGCCCAAGGGGTTTCAAGTTCCCCTGGGTTGCTGAGACTACCATTCTGCAGATCATATTTGGAGCTGGAATACCGTTCTCTGTATCCATGTCAAATGTCACGGCTCTGGACTGCATTGTGGCACACAGGCTGTGCTGTTACTTGTCTGGCAAATATGTGAGATGTGGAGGGGATAACACTGGGATGTGATGTGATCCCGAGCCTTGCTCTGACAATTATTACTAACTTTTATTTGTCTATTGAAATTCTTTGGAATCCTAGGACTTGTCTGAGTTGATGGTCTCCTGTCAAATCCACTTTCCATCACCAGTGGAGACAAGGAAGGTTACATAATACTTTCAGTCTTTTTCAATTTATTTCACACAGCTGTGCTCAAGAACTTAGGGGTTAAAAAAATGTGCTGATTCTCCCCTGGGACACGTTTAGCTTAAAAGCTACTGATATGACTGTCAATCCTCAGAACTATTACCAGCAGCTGCTATTGGCTAACAACTGTGTCTTTGAAATGTGCATATGAGAGAAAGAAAACGTTTCATACAAATGTGTACATCAGGAGCCTGTGGTCAAACTTAGGCAGACAAATACTTTTCCTCATTATACTCACAGAGCTAGAACCTTTGTTACATGATGGCATATTAAATTATTTAATGATCACAACTATTCTATGACACAAAATTTTCATCCTACTTTTTTAGATGAAAAAGATGGAGGCTTAGAACTTTACCTGAATTACCTATGGTTACACAGACAATAGGAAATAGAGGTGGGATTTGTCTGTAAGCTCAGTGTTCTTTCTGCACTGTATAACTCTGATGTTTTAGCATTCTACACAGGATACAAGAGAGAGCCAATAGACAGCCAGGCTGACCTGTAGTTGCATGCTCAGCTCTTGAACTTACTAACTTTGTAACCTAGGACAATGGCCAAAACATTCTAAAGTTTAATTTCTCAATATTCTATCTATCTATCTATCTATCTATCTATCTATCTATCTATCTATCTATCTATCTATCTATCTATCTATCTATCTATCTATCTATCTATCTATCTATCTATCTGTCTGTCTATCTATCTATCTGTCTGTCTATCTGTCTGTCTGTCTGTCTGTCTGTCTGTCTGTCTGTCTGTCTGTCTGTTTATTTATTTTGTCAGTTGTGGGGCTTGAACTCTGGGCCTGGGTGCTTCTCCTTAGCTCTTCAGCACAAGGTGAACACTTTACCACTTGAGCCACAGTACCTCTTCCAATTTTTCAGTGGTTCACTGGAGATAAGAATCTCATGGACTTTCCTGTCCAGGCTGGCTTTGAACTGCAGTCCTCAGATCTCAGCCTCCTGAGTAGTTAGGTTTATAGGCATGAGCCACAGGTGCCCAGCTAATTTCTCAATATTTGTAATTTCTCAAACTTAAGTTTGTTATATAGATGCTATGGGAGTAAAATTTATGGCAATGAGTATACAGTACATGATAGGTGCAATATAAATTACAGTGTTAAATTTTTTTTATTTGTGTGGACTTTTATTTATTTAAGTTTAGTAAGATTATCAGAGCCAAGAGGACATAAACTCTCATGTTGGGCTAAGAATCCACATTTTCTAGTACTTTATCTCATCTAAAATTTCCCCATATATTGTTATATTAAAGTTATCATGCTGTTTTACCTCTAAACTATAAACCTACCATACATCATTCAGATTTGACCTCTGTGTCCTACCATTGTTTCTGGAATTTGGTAGCCATGGCACAAGTCTAAGTTGCTGAACAAGAGAAGAGAATTTTAATGTGAGTAATATACAACCTAACAACGTGGAAGAACTAATTTAAGAAAGTCAGCATGTTCCTCTGGAATCTGACTGAAAGAAGGTAGGACTACTGTTGCATTTATTTATTCCCTTTTCTCAACTCATTGAATAACACCGTGACAGACACAATAATAAACTTTATACCCAACAAATTCAAATCCAGGTGTCATAACAGTCTAGAGACATAGGGGTTGGCTTGATGCAGGAAAGCAGAGGAGACACACTGAGGAAGGATTAAAGAAGGATATAACACATGACCTGAGTTTTGATGAGTGAAAAGGAGCTTTGAAGGCATAGAATAGGACAAGACAAACTGTGAAAAACGTGCTAAAACAAATAACTGTGCAAAGACTCCAGCTAGGGAAGAAAATTGAATTTTAGGAAATAACAGATATTTCAAAATCGATGGGTCTATGAATCTCTTCTCTACCAAACGTGAGTTCCAGGGATCTAGCTCAGGGATCTAATCCATTACAAGGTCTTCATGGTTGTGGTTGAATGAAATAGGCAAATGAGCATGTGAATGAAGGTGGTTCATGCTTTGTACTACTGTATGGATGTTGGGTGTTACCCAAGGCCCATGGTAAAGGCTTGCTGTGAACTGGAGGTGGTAGAAACTTCAAGGGCTGTGGCTCAGAAAGCAGCCTTCGCATCATTATTGTGGTTGCACCCTCCAAGGGGATAGTAGTATTCCAGCTCTTTCCTCTTCCTTTTTCTTTTTGTCCTTCCTCAACTATAAAGTGATTTTGCATTGCTGTGCCCTCACACCAGGATGTGCTATTACAGGCACAAAATACTAAGACTGACTGACCCCGGACTGACCTCCCAAACTGTGAGCCAACAGAAATATTTTCTCTTTATCTGAGATAGTTGCTTATCTCAGATATTTGTTACAGTGACAAAAACGAAAACTGACTAATGTGACCAGTCACTTGTTGGTTACTAAGTGGTTCCATGTTCTGACAGGAACATTTTGCCACACAGGAAGTATGCAAGTTGTTCACACAGGCAAAAGCCTGAACTTAATCCTCATGTTCTTCGAGAATACATTGATGTTTATATAAATTACTTAGACCTTTGGATCTCTGCTCTGGCTGCTATAACAAAATACTATAGACTAAGTGACACAAACTACAGATATTTATATTCTCAACATTTCACAAATGGAGAAGTGTCAAAAAAAAAAAGTGCCAGAAGATTCAATTCCTGGTGAGGTCTCTCTGACTTGCAAATGATAACATCTATGTATGTTGTATGCTCCCATGTCAGAGATAAGCTATGATTGGGTCTTTGTTCCTTCTTTCTTTCTTCTTTCTCCTTTCCCTCTCCTTCTCCTTTGTGTGCTTGTGTGTGTGTGTGTGTGTGTGTGTGTGTGTGTGTGTGTGTGTGTGTGTGTTTGTGTGCATATGCGCGCTGTTCCTGGGGCTCAACTCTAGGCCTGGAGACTGTCCTTAACCTTTTTTGCTCAAGGCTAGCAGTCTAACACCTGAGCCACAACACTTTTTGGTGGCTACTTAGAGATATGAGTCTCATGGATTTTTCTGCCCACACTAACTTTCAATCAAGATCCTCAGGTGGACCCATTGCAACAATGAGATGTACAAGACGTTATGTCGAAAAAGGAACTTTACAACTTTGGCGTGGTGGGGGGGGGGTAGGTGGTTCTGAGATGGGAAGGGATGGGAAGGGGAAACAAAGAAGGAGGCAACAATGCTTGATAAGAAATGTACTCATTACCTTGCTCATGTAATTGTAACCCCTCTGTACGGTATTTTCACAATTAAAAAAAAAAAAGATCCTCAGACCTTAGCCTTCTGAGTAGTTCAGATTTTAGGCATGAGCTTCTAGTACCGGATTCTTAATTTTCTTATCGGGGCATAGAAAGGCAGTAATTCTATCCTGCGGAAGCCAGTCTCATGATCTCATCTTAACCTAATTATCATCCACAGGCCCTACTTCCTTATACCATCACAGATACATGGTGAGGGGCACAAATATTTAGTTTACGTGGTCCTAAATCCACTTTGCCTAAGTAGAAAAACTTTATTTCCTTTATCTTAGAAGTCTTGCCATAACTCAGGCCAGCCCTCTCACAAGCCCCCACTCAGGAAAGGGTCTTGCCTGTTTCAAACAAACCAATCACAATCTGACAAATTGCATAAATGGAGGATTAAAAGGTAAGGAGGGACAATACAAAAGAGGCAATCCCTGACCACATGAGACAATTGGTTTCTGGGTCTCACTGCTCATTCTTCCCAGTGGAAGAATATTAAATAAACTCTTTATTAAATAAACTCTCTGCTACCTTGCTATAACTGTGCTCATGGTTGCCAGCTTTAGGTCTATACTGTCAGAGAACAAGAACTCCCAACAGTCGTGTATCAGTTAGAGCTCTCCCCTTCTTAAAATAACCCAGAGACTATCACAGATGTAATTATTTATAAGCTAATTCTTTTTGTACCTCGTGACATCTGCCCTTATGCTCTTCAGATCTGTTGTAACATGTCTGGTTAATTCTCTGATACTGCTAGTCCTACCAAAGTGATAATTTCACAAGAGGTGACCAAAGGCACAATCGGTCCTGCCTAACAAAGAAATCAGTTTGTTCTTATATCTCAACTCAGGGTAAGACCCCCTTCTTCTGTTTCTTTCTTTCTTTTTTAACACAACATGTTTGGTGGTGATGGGTGGGGTACAAGGGTTTGAACTCAGAGCCTTGTTCTTACTCTACTTACTTCCTCTAATGGTACTATACTATATGAGCCTACTTCAAGCCCTTCTTTTTGCTAATTATTTTAGCATTTGAGTCAAGAGAACTGACTTTGAAACACTATCCTCCAGATCTCAGTCTCCTGAGTACCTAGTGGCACATGTCACCTGTGTTCCTGCCTTCTTTGTTTCTTTTTTTAAACTTTTTGAAATTTCTCTTTCTCAAAGGCAGGGGGATGGGTGCATAAGAGTTGCATATTGTTCATCACTGACAGAAGTTTCCAGACCAAGTTCTATACCGAAATTTCATTTTCCTTTAATGAAGACTCACTGAACTCTCGAGTCTGAGACTAAACCTTGAGCCAAGATTCATGTAAGTTCATGTTAGGCTGCCTCTTGAAAGAGGCTCCTCACAGGTTCAAGTCTATCTAGTTTTTGTACTCTTTCACTTTTTCTGCTCTCTCAACTGGTGATATACAAGATATATGCTGCTTACATACTACAGAGGAAAAAAGAAAACCTGAGTCTTTAGGAGCACTCAACATTTCAGTTCTACTACAGCTTGCTTCCTTTTCTAAGCCTAGCTCAGCTTATTGTATCAGAATGGGGTTTGTCCTTTTCCACAAAGACATGAGCCAGTAGAGAGTGAGCAAATGTGAGTGGTAAAAGGGGCAGGCCCTAGAGCATTACAGTAGTCCTTGATCATGACAGAATAACTGCAAAGACTCTTTGCACACAGAAAAATTGAATCTGAAATACAGTGATGTTCTATTCTTCATTAACTTCCTTAGAAATACAGCAAGGCATGATATGAGGACAAAAGAAAAGAGAAAAGAAAAAAAACGCCATGAGTGTCTACCACCCTTCTCAGTCTAGCCTTGCTGATTCCTAGATGACTGAATCTGCCAGGAATGTTCTGGTCTCATGACCTTTGCTGTTGCTGTGCCTAGAATCCACTGGGCTCAGTCCACATGCCTTGATCACTGGCTTCATTCAGGCCTGAGCAACACAGTTTGGTCTTTCAATAAATTTAATGAAATAGAGGAAAAGAAGTCATGCACAAATTCTACAACTGAAAAAGATATATAATATTACATATTTTTTCTTCCAACCCCAGGACTTAAACTCAGTATTTGCCACTTTTGCTCACTGGCTGTCATTCTATTAGTTGAGCCATGGCTCTAACCCCTGCCCTGCAAAAAATGTTTGCACTAAGAACTTTATAAACAAGTTTACAATTTGCATAGTGATTTAACTAGCAATCTGTAAGACAGATCGGTGGGAAACCAAAATAAAACAAAATATAGTTCATGCCCAGTCTTTCATTTAAGTGCAAAAGTGATTTCTGAGCATCGATATCCCTTCAATACATTTAATTAACAAGACTATGGGTTTCATGTACCATAAAAGGAATGCCTTTTGTAATTCCTACATTCTCTTCACTGTACTTTCTCATGAGTATATCGTTCTTAATCACTTGGAGATGAGGAGAACTAGGGAGAGTAAGAAAGTGTTCAAATAAATCAACAGCTACAAGTTAGGGACAGAGTTTACTATATCCAAAATGGTAATGGAATGCTTGAGAGACTTGGGCCCAGTGGGTGACAGTGAGTCTTGTGTAATACCCCACGAGCTTAATGGGTTATGGAATTCTTTGGAGAGTTCAATTAGCTTGAATGGGTCAAGAGTAGTGAGGAGTCAGTATTATCCTGGCCTAATTCACGTAAGTCACATTGCCAGTGAGTATTCTAACAGCATTCTGCTGTGATTTTAAGTGGCTAGGGCATAAGTACTAGCAATGTTTGGTCATGAGTCTTTAGATTGTATCATTGGCCATTTTTTAGTTTTATGAGCACAGTTAGAAACAATGGCATGAACTACAATATTATTTGTAGAAGAATACTCTTCAGAGGAGACTTTAAAAATTACTTGACTTGAGACAAAAAGAAACATTCTTGTTTTCAAGAATTCTAAGCAGAACAATAAGGAACAAGAGATAATGGGTAGGAATCCTAATTATAACCATAATTGCCAAAGGCATGTCACATGTTTTACAGCTCTGTCCCCTTTGGAAGCTAAGAATAAGCTGGCCCTCTGTAGTTTTCAACAGTAAACATACTGGCCTCTAGAAAGGAGTACAGAATCCCTTCACGTAAACAGTTTCCAGTACCTCAGCGTTGCTGGCCAAGCCTCCTGAGACATCATTCACAAGCCGGGCCCGGAAAATGACTGACACATAACAGTTGTTGCTTGTAGGCTATGATGTGGACTAGATCCAAGGAAAAAGAAGGGCTTTTTTCACACCCACCTTTCAAAATAAAGTAACTGAATAGCTTTAGAAATAACACCAACAAACAGTATATCACCAAAAAGCAGGTATCAACTGAAACAATAAACTTCTCCACTGTCTCAGTGGGTGGGAGTCAAAACCAACTGTCAGGTTCACATATCTGCTTCTTTTCCAGTCTAATTCAGTTGTCTCTTCCAGGGAATCTTGGTAGGGTCTTGGCTGCTCTGAGTAGCAGGGAAGAAAGCCAGAAATAAGTGACTGACTGTTGCAAACAGATTTCAAAAGAAGGGAATATCCTTGAATATTCTGCCTCTTTTCCTGATTTCACAATCCTCTTCTATTCTGCCTTGGAATCCCATTTCTTTCTAATTGTGTTCCTTATTTATTTATTAACCACAGGAATTGTTTTGCATAACAAACTATGGTATAAAATACATTCCAGACTGCATTCAAGCATTAGCTTCTTGAAACATCACTTTGAGTTGAGGAAAAGGGGTAAGCATTTAATAGGTGCCAAGGAAAGGGAAGTAGTTACCTGCAAATTCTGTTCAACCTTAAAGACTTTTCAAATTAGATTAGTTAATGAGTTGGAAGAAAAGAGGGAACACAGATTTGAAAATTAGATCTCTTGTTTTCATGCAGAAGCAATTAGAGCAAATGGAACAAGTTTTTCAAGGCTATGATGTTTCATGGGTTCAACTTCAAAATTCATTCTAGAAATCTAACAAAATTAGCACTACTTCATCTAGAAAAAAGGAGATACAGAGAAAATAAAAAGTTAGAGATGGGGTATCTGGAAGGTTTATGGGTTAGGAGTATAGAAAACAGACACAACAAGGAAGAACAAAGACTTTTAATTCCAAATAAAATTCCTCATAGAAATTACACACCTTAAGTCCCAGGTTTAAAGTGCATTTGGATGAGATGAATGGACTTATTTTGCTAAATAATAATAATAATAATGGTATAATGTATCTCACAATTTACAAATTTAATGAATAACCTTTGTATGAAGCAAGAGAGTGAAGTGAAAAACACATCCTCCCATTTCTTCCTTTTTCTTTTCTTTTCTCAAGGTGGTCTTTCCCTATCAGCAGTGTAGCATTAAGTGCAGGTCTATCACATCTGCCTTCCCAAATGCAATATGCTGCAGTGTGGTCCCTGCAGTGTGGTAATCTGTCATCTTTTTGCTAACTAGCACAATTTAGTAGGTGTTTGGTATTCTTGAAGGCAGTGGTTTTAATTAAGAGGCACATTCAAGTTCTCTCCATTCAGTTGAAGCCAGGGCTTAGTAATGATTCCGTTATTTAAATTAATAAAGAATTCTGGGACATTGTTTTACAACATTGATCTCATTTTGGAATTCAAGTGGCACACTGCCTAGCCTGTTTTGCTCAAGAAAAATGTGTTATTCACTTTCAACATAGTTATTTACATTTTTTTTGGCATCCTCCATCCATCCAACTGAACTGAGAAAAAACAGCAAAAGATGTTAGAATGAAATTGAAAAACAATGAGAAAAGTTTGCTTTTCTTTCTCTTCCTTATTCATTTTGTTTACCTGATTTTTTAACTTACCAGAAACAAAACCCAAACAACAACCAAAAAGAAAGAAAGGAAGAAAGGAAGGAAGAGAGAAAGAAAGAAAGGAAGGAAGAAAGAAAGAAAGAAAAAGAAGGAAGGAAAGAAAGAAAGAAAAAGAAGGAAGGAAAGAAAGAAAGATCCCAGAAAGTCATTTGGTACAGAAACATTGTTCATAATGTCAACAAAGTCACCTCAGTAAAAGACCAGAGGACATCACTGAAGGGGATGTTTGTCAGACAAATGTGTCTCAAAGACACTTCAACCCACAGAGACTCTCTACCACCCTTTCCTGTTTGCATTCCTCAGAGTCAGGTTTCAGCTAAAGGGATGAAAATTAAATAAAGGTGCATTGAAGGACATAATTAGTCCTGAAATCATAGGATCTCAATTTCACCAAATTTCATCTAAAGTTTAGCCAGAAGACTTATAAATTGCCTCTGGGAAAATCTCCATAAGCTTTCTCCCAAGAACTGAACATACACATACACAAGTAATTATTACTCAATAATGATCCCTTGTGCTGTGCTCAGAGTTTTCTTTAACAGTTGTTTCCACCTGTGGAATAAAATAAATCTTAGAAACACATTCGCCCAGAACTGTTCCCATGTGAAATTTACTTCTAATTCTTTCCCAGGACATCCAATCCTTCTCTCAGTTGTTTCTTACAACTGACAAACACACCATAGAACAACACTATGTTAGTCTCAGAGCATCTTTGAATGCTTGTCCCCATTATGTAAGTGCTACTCTGTGAAGACAAAGAAAACTATGAGGAGGAATACACCATAAGGAGAAAGTATAGATTTCAAGTTGTAGCATTTTTAAGATAGACTATCATTGCAGCATAATATAAATATGTACTAATTTACTATCCCCCATCCCACTCCCTCAAAAAACAGAAGAAAGAAATAATCAAAATACTCCATTGAGAATATATGGTCTATGTCAAAGAAACAACAACAGCAAAATCTTACAAACAGTTAGAGGTTATCTATAGACTCTTCCTGCTTGAAAGCAGGTAAAGAACCACTAGTTGTGGTTTGGATAAGTGTTTGCCAAGCCCTTGTGCAAAGGCTGCTTGCCATCCCAAGGCACTTGTGGGAGGTGGTGGGATTTTTAAGAGACAGGGCCTAGTCACTGAACAGTGTGCCTCCGAAGGGGACATTAGGACCTGAGCCCCTTCCCTTTCTCTTTGCTTCTCAGCTGTCAGGAGATGAGCAGCTTTCTCTACTACTCATTCCCACTATTATGCATTATCTTTCCATGAGCTGAAAAACCATGGGCTGATCACAGGCTGAAACCTCCCAAACTGTGAGCCAAAACAAACCCTTTTTCCTTCTCCTTTTCCTTTCCCCTCTCCTTCCTCTCTTTCTCACTACCACTGTCTCTGTCTCTGTCTATCTGATTCTTTCTCTAAGGATTGAACTCAGGACCCTACTTGCTAGAAAGGGGCTACCTGCCCTCTTTTAACATTGATTTATCTATTATTTCTTTTTAACTTTTTTTATTAGTGCATATTGATTGTAATTTTACACAAGAATCACATGATGATATTTCCTTTGCTCTGTTGCCTTCTTGTCCCCTTTCCCATTCTTTAACCAATTTTTAACAAGTTTCATTATTTCATGTAAGATATCACTCTCCATTACTCTCTCCTCTTGGCCTCCCCTCCTTCACAGAAATAGTTTGTTTCTCAATTTATCATGAATGATTTAATAAAGTATTCTATAGTCATAGTTAATGAGAGTTTTCCATCAAAGCTCTTGCTGAATGTACTTTTATAAACATTAAGATAATTGAAATTTGTAACCCTTTGCCTTCTTAAGTACTCAGGGAAAACTCTAGGTTTGTCAGCACAAAGAACTGTGATCTATAATTTGGAAACTTTGAGACCCGCAAACCAAAGCTAACTTCCATGGCAGTTCTGATTCCTAAGGAGACAATGCAGTTTCATTTACAAGCTCTGAACTCTGTGCCATTTGTTCTAAGTTAGGATCATAAGACTCCAGCAGCCATATCAGTCAGGCACTCTGTTAAGTGATGAAACCAGCAAGGATATACTATTTTAAAGCCTTGAAATCTCTCTAGCCTACCCAGGAGCCCAACTTCTTCACAGAAAAGTAGGATCTCAACCAGAGTGCAGACAGGCAGAGGGGAAAGGTCGTGAATTATGAGATGCTTTTACCATGAAGAGAGGCAGGAAAGAAAATACTATACATCAGTAAGAACAGTTGAAGGTCAAGGGGAAATGATACATTTGTACCTGCCAACTCATATCCTTATGAGCTTTGGCTCCTACATCCCCTGTTCTATACCCATATCTTATCTCTGTAGATGAAAACATACTGTTTAATATTTGGGCTTCGAGAATGACAATAATAGAAACAACAAAAGAAAAGCACACCATTATTCTTATTTGAATACTTCCTTCATAGACATTCTCATAGACTGGACCAGCATCCTGTTGGACAACAGTTTCTGGACATAGTGAAGTGTAGTTGACCCATTAGCACAGCACCTAATTACTTCCACAGGCAGGTCATTCTGGTATAAAGAAAAGGGCTCCAGGGGAAAGACTCACTGCCTTTGCCTTAGATTCCCTTCAGCATCCTTTTACAAATATGGTCAATTGGGAGCAAGTCCTTGGTCCTGCCAATATAAAGGCATTTTTATCCCTTGGGCAAAAATTGCCAACCTTAATGGGTTCCAGCTGTTGCATGGCTGATTGTCTGCTAAGTCAGCTTACTGTCTTCCTGGGCATTGAAAAGGGCTCCTAGGAGGAGGCCCATGGCAACCCCTCCCCACCTCCCAAGCAGAAAATGAAGCTGCCTTTAAACAAATGGCCCTGCCCAGTTGATGAGCATTACCTCCAAGGGAAAGGAAATGGTCTCCTTCCTGCTGCATGGCCTGGCCAGAGAGCTGGGGAGCTCAGGTTACCTGGATCACTTGAGAGGCCACACCGGAAAACAGCCCTGGATCAGCTAGATTAAGGCACAGATTTCAGCAACACGAGCAGCATTCTGAGGACCAAAGGCACAGTTAATTTTTTCATCTGCAAATCTCTGTGGCCCTTGGGAACTTTTACACTCCTCCATATTATGAGGTGAAAATCCTGTAGACATTAGGGCTGCACAGAAAAATGATCAGCATTTGCTAGCCACTATACAGAGGTAATTGTGTATTGGGTGGGAAGAGAAAAACAAGAGTCTAATACTATGTGCAAGTATGTCTACTTTATTATCAGCATGGCCTTGTTAGGATGATAGAGGATGCTCTCTTCCCACTGGTGGGGTGAGACTTGAACTGGCAGACTTCATGGCCTTCAAAGTTAGCTGACATTTTAGCCCCATGCCTCCCTCAGACCAATGACTAAATTTCTAAGGAAACTGGGATATTCTGATGCTTATATACAGAAAAAAAAACCTTCTCTAGCTTGCTGAATCTTTTAGGCTCCTCTATGAAGAATACATAATACATTTCTATAAAATTATTCTAGGGTAAACACATCCAAGTTAAGCAAGCCATCTACTCTGAGAATTTCAAAATGTCAGCCCACCAGTTTTATATCTACCTGTGAAGTTAAAATGTGGCCTGCACAGCACATGCAAGGAGAAACAACTATGAAATCAGAGAGAGAATGAATATATATATATGTATATGTATATATATATATAAATGGGACTGCAGAAATATTGGTTTTAAAGCAGAAGATCTGATAAGACTGACTACACATATCCTTAGGGAAAATTGAATTCTTGAATTGCCAAACTGCCTGTCAGGCTGGTGGTTCTTCCAGGCCCTATTATGAACTGCACCCCCTCCCCCCCCAAAGCTAAGAAGCATCCTCTGCCATTTACTAGAACACATGTACTGGTTTATTTTGTTTTTGTGTATATGTGTTATCAATTTAGTGCTCCTGGCTCAAATTTACCTATTTCCTCTAAGCCAAATTAGCATGAGCATGGTAAGACGGAAGTTTGGCCCACAGAGACTAGAAATGGGTAAGATGGGACTAATAATAATAGAATGATTATTAAATATGTAAACTATACTCTAACATTTTAAAAATAAATCTGTTTAAACAGAGGTTACTAGGGCTGAAGCGTATGTCATAATAAGAGGAGCTCCTAGCCAGTTAAATGTGATTCCATGTCTTTGTTGTTACCTTATAGCAGCAATGCTTTCATCTAAGGGATGTCTGGAAGGCCAGGAGTGTCATACACCAGATACAAATATTTGGGAATCCATACGTTCTGCCTGCAGAGCCTCCCTCAGAAAGACCAGCATGGCTCCCTCCACAGCCTCCGGAACTGACTCCCAACAGAATCCATTTATGCCAACATTTTGAAAAGTAGCTTAATTATAGCTATGCAAATTATCTGCAAGAGCCCCAGGCAGTCTGACAAATAATAGCTACTTATTTAGGCTAAATATAATACTTCACAATCCTTTATAGACTTGAGTCTTAGCACTCAGTTCATTTTCAGTTTTAGTTGCTATTTATTATTTCTTTCTTTAGTTTCTTCGTTTTCCCTCATTCCACTTTCTCTCTGTTGCCAGATGTCAGCTCTTCTTCTCTCAGTCCGTTAGCTTTTGGAAGATCCCAGGCTGTGGTGCAGTGAGACGTGGTGGAACCTTCAGGAAGCCAGGCCTACTGAAAGAAGTTGGGTTACTTGGGGGTGTGCCCTTGAATAGAATGTTGTTGGGACAATAGCCTCTCTGCCCTCTCTGTGTCTCCATCACTCTGTCTCTGTCTCTCTCTCTTTCACTTTCTTCTCCTCCTTCCTTCCCTTCTTCTACTTCCTTCCTGACTTGTCTCCCTTCTTCCCTCTCCCTTTCTCTTGTTTCTTGCCTTCCATGAACCAGCTCTGACCTGAGCTCCCATGATGACTGAGCCAGGAGCACTAAATTTATAACACACACAAACCCCAAACCAACCATGTACAGACTGAAGCCTCTGAAACCAGGAAGCTAAAATCAACCTTTCCTTCTTTCAATTATTTGTCACAAGTATTTATCTCAGTGATGGAAAACTGATACAACCCTACTAGCTCCTATGGCTTCTCCAAGTCCTAGGTAATCAGTTTCAAGCATCTAGTGATGGTTAAAATCCTTTCCGAATTTGATTGTTTTTGCATGCTCTGAAGATTCATGAAAAGCAGATAGGACATCTTCTTTGCCCAATTCACGAAGGGCTGGACTCTCCAGAAATATTCCTGAATATATGGTCTCCTTTCCAGACACTGCTAAATTTGGTAGGCCCTGGCATCTGCTCCTAAATTATTCTGTCTGTTATTCTTTCTCAGTCTTTTCTCTTATAAGTTCTTTTTGCCATTTCTCTAGTATTTGGGTTATATGTGAATGATTGTGTTTAGCTGTATAGCATAGCCCTTACACCTGCTTCTGATTGGGAAGCATTAGAACTGTGGTTTCAACGACATTTTTTTTTTTTCTTTGAATAATATCACTGTTTCCTTGCATCCTTCTTAAATGTGGCTCAGCAAGATTATCTTCACCGGTTCCACCTCAAGTCCCAAGACACATTCTGGCACCATCTTCTTTCTCCATTTTCCTAAAACCTTTCACTGAAGGAATATCTGAATATTATTTCTATGTTGTATGAACGTCCACAGAAAGAAAGCACTCTGTGTGTGTGTTTGTGTGTGTGCGCGCGCGCACGCACGCGCGCGTGCACACACATATATAATAAAAGCTGCCCTGGATAAAACAGACACTTTGTGGGCATTCGGCTAAGCCTTGAGACAGGTCCTGTTGAGCTGTGGGATTGAAGATGAGCACCTTAAATTATCACATACTACCGCCTACCTTGTGGCTATAAGTTTTAGTTTTAAATTTTTGTTTTCTCCTAACATATCTCTACTAAGAGTGTTATATACCTGGGTGCTAGTGGCTCATACCTGTCTGTAATTCTAGCTACTCAGAAGTCTGAGATCTGAAGATTGTGGTTCAAAATCAACTTAGGCAAACAAATCTGAGACCATTATCTTTAATTATCAAGCCAGAAGTGGAGGCGTATCTCAAGTGGTAGAAGGCCAGCCTTGAACAAAAAGGCTAAGCAAATCGCATGAGGTCCTAAGTTCAAGCTCAGTATTAGCAGGGGCGGGGGGTGGGGAGAGCTCAGAAAACATATGAATAAATATACTTTACAAATCCCTAAAGTTTCATTCAAATTCATTGACATGTATGTACCCTGCTAGCCTCCTGTAGCTTTTCCTCTTCGTCTGGATATCATGGCCACATTCTTCACAGCAAACTTTTCCATGGTGCATCAGCCAAAAGTGCTAAGTGAAGTAAGCCAGACCAAAGAAATATAGTCCCATGGTTTCCCTTATTTGCAATAATTAGTACACACCTAGGATAATCTTATCAGATGAGCAGAAAAGGTCAAAAGCTATGTACATATGGCCACACAAGATGATTTTAAGCAAAATGAACCCCAAGACACAGACACAAGAGGTTTTTCTTTGTGGTGGTGTTTTTTAATGTACTCTGTGATTTTTTTTGTTTCTTTTGTATGTTTTTCTCCCTATGGTATATCCCCTGTTGTCACTGTATTTGATTTTGGTACCCTGCAGTTTTTATATATTCATTTATCTAATTTTGGGGGGGGGAAGGGGAATAACAAAATGCTGAAACAAGGACACAGAATGACCCATTGCAACAATGACACTCACAAGACACTATGTTGAAAAGGAACTTTACCATTTCAGGTGGAGGGTGTGAGGGAAGTAGGAGAGGGAAGGGATAATAAGAGAAAAACAAAGGAGGGGTAACAATGTTTGACAAGAAATGGACATTATCTTACTCATGTAACTCTAACCCCTCTGTACAGCCTCTTTATAGTAAAATGAAAATTTTAAAAAGTGATGCTTCAAAATCCCATGGCTGACAAAGTCAGTCTTTCAGAGCCCACATCCCTGCCCAATGAAGTATTGGTTATATCCAACTGACAACAAAAACAAATACCATCAGCCCTTCCAGGAAAATCTAGTCCCTCACAGTAAATTAAAATAAAGATTATTTGTATTATTTCTAGTATGCTAATTTTTGACTCCAGCTCATGAACGTTTTCAAAGTAATGTTTCTCACATTAAAACCAACGACATCATCATGCAAATCTCCATTTTAGATCAGCTGGTTATAATTTGAGTCTATAGAACTGCAGAGGATGGCAAATCCCAAAAATGTGAAATTGTGTGTATAGGTATATAAATGTATTTTTTCTGAAAAAAAATTACCAAACTCAAATGTTTCTGTGACCACAGAGGTAGTGATCACTGCTGATTTACATTCCCTCCACTAGGATTCTCTGAAAACAATTGTCCTTCCACTTTTTACTGCCCCCTGAATTCCCCATACCTGAGAGAATCATCACCAATAATGACTTCTGCATATT
Organism: Dipodomys merriami; assembly: GCF_024711535.1. Lineage (NCBI taxonomy): Eukaryota > Metazoa > Chordata > Mammalia > Rodentia > Heteromyidae > Dipodomys > Dipodomys merriami. The sequence continues at coordinate 7,688,384 of NW_027203382.1, forward strand.
TTTAAATAATCTTATTCTTTTTAACAAAAATGATTATAAATATGTACTAACTGACCAAGTCATCTCCAGGTGGTGGCATAGAGAAGTGGTTTTTGTTTTTTTTTTTTTTTGTAGTCATATAATTGTGCTTGGTCTTAGAAATAACTTGTTGAAGCTTAGAGCTCTTTGAACCCAGTGAAGAATTATGGGATTTATAGTCACCAGTTTTATAGCCAGTGTTTAGATTCCACTTTTAAAAAATACATTCACAGATATACTTAGTATCTGTGAGTATACTTTATGTGTTTTGCTGTAACAAATGCCACCCGTTTCAGCTGGCACTTTCACAAAATCATTGTTTTTACATTTTGGAAGGTCCGAAGTCTGACACGAATCACATCAGTGTTAAATCAAGTCTGTTTGTTTCTGTGGGGTCTGTGTTGGATGTACTTCCTCACTTCCGCCAGATTTATGTAGGCAGCCACTGTTTAGCTGCTGTGCTCCTTGCTCTTCAAACCTGGTAAAGGCCAAAGGAGTCTTGCTTATATGCATTGCTCTCTTCTACTTCTAAGATCTTTGTGATTCTATCGAGGCCAATCACATAATAATCATTTCTTTATTATTAGGATAATCTTAAAAAAATCAGATTAACAAGCTTCATTTGATCTGCAGTTTTAATACAGCTTTTTGTGTCATATAAAATATTCAGAACTTCTAGAAATTAGGATGACTATCTTAAAGAACCCATTGTTTCTGCTTACCATGCGTAGTGCTGAACTTCAATTGGAAATAGAAATGGGGAGGCTGGGGGTGCAGCTAACTGGGAAAACATGTACTTTGTGAAGCCCTAGGTTCAATCTCTAGCACTACCACTACCAACAACAACAAAAGGAAATTAATCTAAAATGTATCTATAGGAAGTATTTCATACCTTTTTATTTGAATACTTATTTTTTGTTGGAAATTGGACATTCAAATTATATGGCACTCTTGAAATTGGATTCCTTCTTGCAACTTTCATGTTTTCTTGGTATAGCTGTCACTGATTTTTTTAGTAGTAGACACTCTCCAAATTCAGGATTTTTGTCATATGTGGTCATTGATATGCTTACTTGGCTAGCTTAATGATCAAAGGTTTTCTTAAAAACTTAGAATTGATAAGTCTCTAAGACTTGTTAGTGACTTGTCAATAAGCTAACCAAGTGATCAGTCTGTCAAGGTGTTCTGCATGCATAGTGGACATCCCTTCAATGCTGTCAGGCAGCTGACAACTCTTGCCTTAGTCTTTAAATCCTGTCTTTATAGTCATAAGGTCAGGTTTGTCTCCTCCCACAACTTTTATTGTGCCAGTCCTAGGGCTTGAACTCAGGGTCTGGGTTCTGTCTCTAAGCTTTTTTTTCTCTCTCTCAGGAATAGCATTCTACCACTTGAGCTGAAGTTCTACTTCTGATTCTTTTTGGTGGTTAATTGGAAATAAGAGTCTCACAAACTTGCCTAGGCTGGCTTCAAATTGCGATCCTCAGATCTCAGCCTCCCAAGTAGCTAGGATTACAGGTGTGAGCCACCAGTTCCCTGTGAGTTTATCTTTTCTAAGCACATACACAGCCCTAGACTTGGAAGTGGTCTAACTAGGCTCCCAGGAATATACTGGAGATATTTTAAAAGTTGTTTTGTGTATCTCATTTCTCAGCTTTTACTTTCTTGCAATGTATTTAGGCTACTGTTTACCCTGCTAATTCAAACAGTCATAATAATATCAAAACATCCAGGAAATCTTTATTCTCTTCGCAGAAGGTTTTAACATTGGATGGATACAAGTATGGTTAAACAAAGATAAATCTATTCAATGGGTTTTCCTAAAGAACCATAGAAAGACCAAAACAAGACAATTTGGGGGGAATGAAGTCCATCTGTCCACTTCATTACCAGGAATCCAGTCTCTTCTTTTTCTCTCCCTCCTCATTCTCCTTCCTCCTTCCCTCCTTCTCTTCCTCCCTCTCTCCATCCCTCCATCCCTTTCCTTCCTTCCTTCCTTCTTTCCTTCCTTCCTTCCTTCCTTCCCTTCCTTTGTGTCAGAACTGGGCTTGAACTCAGCGTCTGGACATGGTCCTTTAGCTTTTATCATTCAAGGCTGGTGCTCTACCACTTGAGACAGCTCCACATCCAGTCATTATTTTTTCAAGGCTGGTGCTAGGCTGGTTTCAGGGGGTGATCTAAGTAAAAATACCAGCATTCTCATTGTTCTGAGATTTCACTGTTTTCCCTAACTAAGCACTCCCTAGAGTGCTGCAAGCTTTTGGTTAATTTCTAAATTTCTGAAAAAGTTGACTCCAACAATTTTGCAGTTTTGTTTGAAAAGTAAACGTTGAGAGATGCTCATTCTATAATTATATTCTCTACAATAAATTTGAACATGAATAAATTTTCTCCTTAAATTATGAAAATAGCACGATAGTATAAAAAGTTCAAGTAAGAAATAAAGATAAAATTATAAGTACTTTGTTTCATTCATATCCTCTGTACCCTGGCTCGATGTTTCCTTCATCCTACTACATCTAACAAAACATTGCAAACCTACTCTACATAGCTCAAGACAGGTAAGTAATTGATTTTCTATCTGGCTTATGTTAATTAGGTTTGCCTAATGTCTGAGAAAGCTCTCTTTGAAAATGAATGAACCAAATGAAGAATTTTTATAAAATCTAATGGCCAGAGAAGGAATTTTTATATAAGGCTTAGTGAGTGAAATAAACAGAACAAACTATTTCTTCTAGTTGGAAGTCAAACTCACCACTCAATACATGATTCTAGAAATGTATTATGACCATGTGATTTTTCCTAGACTACTGAAAAGCAGAGCGGATCTTTACTTAAAGCCTACATGGACTGAGGAGGAGTCTATGTGGTACATGGCTGAACTTCCTGAACATCTTTCAAATATTCGTTTCCTTCTCACTCTATCCACAAATGAATAAATACATGTGTCCTTATTCTATTTCAGCAGTCCCACCAGCAAATGTGTGTGTGTGTGTGTGTGTGTGTGTAAGAGAAAAAGACAGAGATCCTTGTTCAGTTTTCTCTTCTCTATATTTTTCCCTAGCCGAGTGGCAAGTAAATGTGATCTAGGCAGTATTTTTGAGAGTTCTAAGTAGGCACAGACTACCAAAAAGCTCACTATCTTAAGGCATGAAAATCTGTTTCAGAATTATCATCACCTAGACAAAACACTGAGGAAATCTAAGCTAAAAACATCATAAAGTTTGCCAAATTGCATCTCCCCAACAAAGTCCAGTGTCTAATGTGCTAAATTATCCATCTCTCTTAATAGTTCAATCTCAGTTGAATATAATAGATATTTGAAGACCTGAATTGGACAGATAAGATGTGAACGAAGGAATGCTCCTGATAGAATTTTTAAGCAGAGGAGCCTGCGCTACTGTTGTTTTCCCCCACACATTTGGGTAATGACACTTGGGATTACTTATTTGGATGCACCTTGTACTTGTAATGACACTGGGATTACTTATTTGGATGCACCTTGTACTTGTTAGGCTGATTCTTTAGCACTTGCACCATTCTTTCAGCCCCACTTTTTTGCTAGCTGTTTTGGAGATGGAGTCTAGAAAACTCTTCTGCCCAGGCTAGCCTTGAAAATTTTAGATCTGTTTACTTTGTAGCTAGATTACAGGCATGAGCCACTGGTGCCTGGTTTGGAATTACTTTTCATGGCACACCAACACGGAATACATCAGCCTTAGTATGTGTTAAGCACATTTGTGAGGTAACTCAAGATAAGCATCTCTAAGGCCAACAAGGACAGCTATTAAAGACCATTACTCTTTTATGGTCTAATTCACCAAGGGGCTCATATCTCAAATACCAGTAAATAACCTTTGCCTGCAGTGACTTGTGAAGTGATGAAGTGGCTGCATTATCTCTCCCAGAGAACACTCTGGTTGCCCAGGGAAGGTACCATCTTTCCTAGCTCCTGTTGGAGACAGCCTTATCCATGCTCTGGCTGGTGGCAATTTCTTTGCTATCCAAATCAGATCACAGATCAGCTCAGCCATTTTACAGGTAGTATAGAATGTGCTTTAAAGCTCTATCCAAGTATAAAGAGAAATATTTCATTTTGGGGTCCTCCAGTTCTCTTTAGCATCTTCTCACCATGAGAGCCCATGTCTGAATTCCTTCAGCTTCTTCCCTGGTTGATCTGGGGTTGCTTCCATGAGGTCTCTGTGGACTCCAAACCACCTCAGGACTACCAAGTATTCTTAACCAGTCCTCATCAATCCTGGGCACTGAGCAAGAATAGATTCTCACCAGACTTTCCTGGCACACCTCAGGTGAAGTTGTACTCCCAAGCCCATTTGGAAAGACCTGAGTAGACCATGCTTAGTTTAAATCAAAGAACTTGGAGAGGTGAAAGATCAGACCTTCTGCTTGGGTTACTAGAGTTGGAAGGCAATAGCTAAATGATGGAGGCAGGAGCCTGCTACCTAGAAGCCAAGCAGACAAACAGTGCATTTCCTGTAGATTGTGCTCTAGCACTTCCCCTGTGGGGTTTCAACTAAAGGTGGTTACAGACTCTTATTTTCAAATTGAACTTAGGGGCAAACCAAGACTCCGTATCTTATAATTCAGCCTTGAACACTTTCCTTGTTCTTGCTTGGCCACACAGAGGAATTCAGCACTTATACAATTCAGGTGGAGGGGAGCCAAGCTCAGTAATTGCAAATTAGAATATAAGGCAAGTCTGGAATAAAACTGAACATACAATTACCTTCCCATCTCTTGTCACTCACTAGGAATGAGTACTAGTGTGGTTACTTAGCGTGGATCCAAAGATACAGCTATTAAATGCAGTGTATAAACCACATCTGTAGAAAGGCCTCCACCTCTTACATGCCCCTGCACTCTTGAATGAGCAGATGGAGAATTCTAGCTGAGGAATGTCCATTGTTCTGCCCTATTTAGGTGGTATGCTGTTAGCGAGTTAGACTAGAGCAATACCAGCCTCAGATGAATACCTTCTAGAGCAGCACCCTTCATTTCTCTTTGTAAACCCAAATACCCTCAATTATCTACCACCCACCACACAGGCTGTGTTTATAAAACACAGCTGACATTCTCTTGACTGGATCCAACTGTTCCATTAGAGTCAAGGCTTATGTGCCCACATAGCACAGACCCTGGTGCATAATGAGTAGATCACAGGCCTTATAGAATAAATGATCCATGAAGAACATTTTACAAGTATTCCCTGGCTTCCTTCTTCTATCCACTTTCTCTCACTGAAAGTCAGAATGCACTGAGATAATATAAGCTAGAATTCATATTAGCCAGGGAAAAACATAGTTAGGAATGAAAAGCTGCTAAAGATCTAAAGATACACAGGTTAGGTCTATAGGCATAAATCAAGTTGTAGAGCACTTATTTTGAAAGCACAAAGCCCTAGGTTTAACCCCAAGTATAATAAGTCAATCAATCAATCAATCAATCAAAGTTTCCTTTTATTAGAACACTGTGCTTGCTTAAAGTATACAGTTGGTAAGTTACTTGCGAGAACTGGTGACTCGAATGTCTAAAGAGCAAAAGGCCACAGATCTTCTAAATTGTGCAGTCAGTGGTTAACTACAGTTCTACAGGTGTGTTCAGTTCCCAATCTGCTTGGCCACATGCACCTGGATGTACACACTGAGTTATAGTACTCTAAAGGAGAGAGACATTTCAAATCAAGAAGAAGTTCAGGAGAAGTGAGGAGTCCAAAAGGTGAATGTGTGTGAGAGAGTGGGCAACAGGTAGGGGAGAGGAAGGGAAGGAGGAAGGGAGAGAGAGGAGGGTATAAAAAGACTCCCCCAGTGGCACAGGAGGGTATTGCCAGATTCTTCCTTAGACAATATCTTGGGGAAAATTTACCTTGCTCAGGATATCAGTGCATCCTGTGGGAGGGAATCCTGAAGAAGTACTAAGTTCTGAGGTTAAGTCTGCTGAAGGAAATAAAAAGAGACAAGAGACAGACACGCATGTGGGGTACACAGAGAGGAACCATTTGGCATTCAGGTTATCCCTGTCAAAAAGACCAAAGCAGTAACATAGCTTATTTAAGAATTCCTTAACACGCTTTTCTCACTTCTGGGGAATTCTTGCAGTTCCTCTCTTTCTAGCATCAGACAAAAGCTGTTGAAAAATCCAGGAAGAACAGTAAGCTGCATGTTCTAGGAGATACGACTGAGGTTAAAAAGTCTGTTTCAAATTACTTTTTCCCCCTAGACGCACATCATGGTCACTGCCATTGAACACCATTTTATCCCTAAACTGCCTTTGGTGATGACAGTTTGAACCTCCTGACATGAGTACCTGTACCTAAGGTTGCGCTACTTCAATGCACCAAACAACACAGATTCACTCATTTGAGATCATGGTATTTGCATTATTTCCATAAGTTTAAGCCTGCAATTAAAATAGATTAATTTAGCTCCATATGGAAAATTAAAGAAAACACCTCTTTAGAAAATTCTTAAACCTTTTCAAGGAAAAAGTGGCTTGTAGGTAACTGCATAGCATTGTCTCAAGTACAAACAATTTCCAATCTAAATACATACACAAATGTAACACATATTTGTTATTATGTAGGATTTTTAGCCAAGGTCTTCTCTCTGGTGCCCTTAGTCTATAACAAGAAGGAGCTAGAAAAGGTCAAACAGAAGTTCCTTTTAGCACTAACACCAGAGATTGGAAAATATTTGGCCAATTTCTCTGCATCCTGCCACCTACTGCAGAAGTTGCATATATTTTTATTTTCTACTAGAATTGAGAATTGAGTATGCTTAATTCTGCAAATTTAAGGCAAATAAATTGATAGAATGAAAAAAAATCTGTTAACAGCACTTATAATGTACAATGTCTGTTTTCCACAAATTATGCCTTGTGTTTTTACTTCAAAGCAGATGATTCCCAATGAAAATTATTTGAGTCAGGATCTTATTTCATGTTTACCCATAATTAACCAAAATTCATCCTCAGGATTTTATTTCCACTAGGAAAGCATGTAACTGCATGCTTTACTACAATGCAAACAAATCTTAGCACATTTAAGGCTTTTCAAATTAACTTGATAAAAAGCACATTAGATTGTATCTCTGTAACTTCTTAATGGGCAAGTTTATTATTTATAACCTTACTGACTTTTATTAAAACTATTTACATTTGTTACTGAAGATGTTAAACCTATACAGCTCAGCAAGCGATGACACTTCAAATATACAGCTGACAGTTATTGTACCTGTGCTAGATGCCACACTAGGACCATGAAAGTTATTTTATATAGTTTAATAACCCTAGGTAGGTAGCTAGTATCCTAGTTTTACAAGTGGCAGACAATGAAGCTAAAAAATTAAATACAACTCTCTATGTGGAGAATAACTGAAATCTGTTCCAGTCTGGACTGATGCCAGTCTATGAGCCAGAACCTTTCAACAGTTTTAATTTCTTGCATTTTTTCAAAGGTTTCATTAAAAGCTTTGATGTTCCAATACATTTTCTGAAACTAGAGGCTTTGCAATAAAGAAAATGAAGACACAGTCAATAAATCCACAGAGCAGCTATGTGCAACTATGCAGAAATTATATTCTTATAGAAGAGCAACAGTATCAGAAAACATTGAACAGAAGGGCCTTCCAGCAGTGGCTTGTGCCCACATGCCCCTTTAATAACAACACATGGACAATGTCAGTCCTGGATGGAGCTTTCCCAACTGTTACTGAGCCTCTTGCCTAATGTACCTATTTTAGCCTCCACTCCAAGAAACATCTAGCAATGTGTGAAGTAGACATTTTTGGTTTACACAACAGGGACCAAGGGAGAGGAGGGGTTGCTAATGGAATTTTCTTCCATTTCCATTGCAACTGGCATTAGAGGCCAGTTAAATATCCTATGATGTCCAAGAGCAGCCCCCACTGCCAAATGTCCACAGTGTAGGTTTGACATATGGTGAGCTATAAGTGTTAAAGGACTCTAAGGATACTATCTATACTCATGCGGTCAGAACAAATTAGGAAAGATAATATAGATGTTGAGGTGCCCTAACAGAATTCATAAGCTGAGAAGAAACAAGACCTTTATGTACATCGTTTAATCTGAAGACTCCAAGTAATATTTGTATTTAAATACTTTTATTTTCATTTCACAAAAAAGCAACAGTGTTTGCAGTTAAACATGCCTTTCAATCAGTGCTGGTCATATGCAAAAAACAAAACTAAACAAAACAAAAAACCCATCAGAAGTATAAAGAAAAATAAGTTTTACCCTTTACAAGTGAAACAACACAATTTGCATAAACAATATTATATATACATATTATTTTCCAAATCTTCCACAGAATACAGATTATGATATAAATTTAGAATTGTACTCACAAACTCAGACTGAAGGATTTGAAGATCTCTACAGGTGTTTAAATACAGAACTGTAATACCACTATAAGTTCCCAAGTAAATTACTTTCCAAAGTATTTGAAAGAGACAATTCTTCACAGCAACATGGAATACTTGGTTTTAATCAAGACAGTGGTGAGACTAAGGTTTGTGAGTTTGTTGATTAATGTGAATGCTCCAGTTATGCTATAATTCTCATTTTACATACATATACACACTCAGTGTATTACTGTACTGGTGGAGCATTTCATTGAGCTAAGCCATGACCTTTTCTTCCTTTGAAGTATTTCAAATTAAGAACTGTTCAGAAATATGACTAATGACTACCATGACTAACTCCAAAAAGGTGCCCGTTTCTCTTCTGTGATCAAAGTTAAGCATGTCATGAATAAACATTTTTTTCCCTACAGCATCAAGTATAAGTAACAGCAATGTACAGCCTAATTTTTTTAGCACTAAAGTCTGAGAGTTTGATGTGGTAAGATTTCTTTGCAATTTCTAAAAGTCCTATCACTCAAAGTTTCTTAAATAATGATATGGCAAATCTTCATCATGGAATAGCATCATTATAAATGTGAAAGAAAAAAGCTAAGGTGCTGCAAGGAAGGAATGGAGAGAGGGAGGTTTACACATGCATTTTCTTTGATGCAGACAAATGAGTAGTTATAACGTTTACCATGTGGTGAATGAAGAGACAACGTGAAATTTGATAGAAGAACGCTAAGAGCAAACAAGCAGGCCTGAGTGCATGAAATGCACACACAAACACTAGGCTAATGAGGCAGTGTGGCTTTAAGTTTTGAATGCAACTGAAGATACCATCTAACAGTGCAGGCACTAGAGACAAAAGGGGAAAAAAAGAGCAGGAATGGTCCAGCTTGTGAGGAAACAGATGCAGCCACAGACGTTCTGAATAAGAAAAGGCCAACTTGTCTTGCCACATGTGGGTGTTGAGACAGATGCAAAGGGCTTGCCCTCCAAATTCTTTTTGGATTAGTTTTTGGACCCATGTCGTTATTCACTGGAACAACAGCAATAACGCAAAGGTTCATTCCAAGGCTCAAAATAATTTCTCCTGGACAAACATAAATAGCTACTGATGAAACTGTAAGAGATTTTAGACAATTCAGAAGTCCAGGCCCCATGTAGAAGCTATGTTTTAAACATCATAGAACGAGTTATAGAGATCACTATTATTGGCTCATTGGCCTCAATGGCTGACCACTTTCTGAAAGACTAATCCATAACGAAGTTTAAATCTTTGCCCAGTGCTGTCTCTGCTTTTCTATTATTTACAAAAGTGTAGATCCCTTTTATACCATTTAACTCTACACAACATGAGAAATGCTGGATCTGATTTAGCATTCACAGTATCAGCCATATCTAAGTACCCACTTGAATCCTATTTGCTGCATGCCTGTGGCTATTAATTTCACACCGTGTCACACTGCTACACCTTCAAGTCAGATGCCAAAGACTTAGTGAGGCTTGTGTTAGGTACATTCAGAGCCCTGCAAAGAACTAAGTATTAAAGGGAAATATTTTGTGTAGGTATATATGTATATATATATATATATATACACACACACACAAAATATAGAACTTGCCTATATATTTGTATATATATGTGTATATATATATATGTATTTACAACCTTAAAGGTATATTTCTATAGAATAAAACAAAATAACCACATAAACATCTATACTGGCTACTGTTAAGTGAAAAGATACGTGGGGAAAAAAGTACTCTGTCATATTATGAACCTTATTTTCATTCTGCTCTTCATATCCAAGTATAGGACTAAATATAAAACTAAAATAACAGAAAAAAGAAACTATATTTATACTTAAAGTTATTCTCTTGCAAAAATAGAAATTTTTCCAAAACAAACAAATACATAAACAACATCTAACTACTCTAATTGCTATTGCCTACATAGGCAATAAGGGAAAGGGGAGAATGGGAGATTTGTCATACACTGATCCTCGATTTTATTTAGGTACCTATTAATCCATGCAAAGGATTAGGTACCAATCAATAAGATAAAAATATTCATATACAATTTAAAAAAGCATATATCCTATCCTTTTCCCCTTAAATACTACCCACACAAATATCCCCTCCCACCTCCCACACATAAGAAAAAACCCCAGTTATAAAATTATTGCCACTTCAGGCAATGAGGGAAGGGGAAAGAGGAGAATTATCATACGTCTGGACCTCTGTATTTCATTATGTATCTACAAGTCCCAGTAAAAGACTGAGCACTACATAAAATAACACACAGAATGTAGCAAATATTTACATACATTAAAAAATGTGTATCAATCCCCCTAAACAGATAAACAAACAAATAGACAGACACACAAATATCTACTCTACCATTGCCTACCAGGCAATGAGGGCGAGGGAGTGTGGGAGAATTTTCATAGAGTCAATCTCAGCATTCATTAAGTATCTAGTCATGCAAAGGACCAGATTCAAAATAAATTTCATGCCAAAAAGTGGCAAAAATATTTACATATTTAAAATATATACATCTTTAGTCTTTTCTCTATTAAGCCTACTCCCTTAAAAAAAAACCCAAATGAAAACCAAAACAACCAAGAAATAAACTAGCCCCACTGGATGTATACACCATTGCCTATGTCTAAAGGCAACAGACAAAAGACAGCCCGTGCCTCTTTATAGGCCAATATTACATTTGATACTTAAAAGTCTGCACAGAAAATCAGGTTGAGAACAAAAGAATGAAAAAACTGGCAAACATTTATATACAGTTTAGAAAGTACAAATGCACCCTCACTCTAGACAAAGAAACTTGAGCAACTACTTTACTAGCCATTGCCCTCATAGGCAATAAGGGAAAGGGACAGGGGAGACATTTTCATAGAATGAACCTCAATCTTCCTGTGTACTTAGTGTCCACAGGTACAAAATAGAGTAACAGAAAAAAAGCAGCAAACCCTCTTATATACGGATTTAAAAGTCTAGTCTAATATAACCCAACCATCTAGGAGGGTAAACAAACAAACAAACAAACAAAAAACTATGCTACAACTATTGACAAGGAAAAAGAGATTTTCATACATCTGGACTTCTACATTGAATTCATTAGCTACCTATATATCCATGCAAAGGATTCTGTACAAAATGAAGTAACACAGTATAGTAATGAAAACTATATACATTAAAAAACCATATATCTTACCCTTAGTCTACTCACACCCTTCAAAAAACTTAAAAAAGACCCAAACAACCTGAAAATTATTGCCTAGAAGAGATTATTACACATGCAGAGCTGCAGGATTCATCAGGAACCCATCAATCAAAGTGAAGGACTGGAACCTAATGAAATACTGTAATAAAGTAAAAGCATGTACATACATTAAAAATTACATACCCCAAGCCCTGAGAAGCCTCAAACAAATCAACTACTCTACTAATTACCACACCACTATTCCACAACAGGGAGAAGGAAGAAATTTGTTGATAAGACAGAAAAGCAAATTAAACAAAAAAAAGCAGCAAAATGTTTACTTGTATTTTATAATTACATATCCTTATTTTGAAACCACTTTCTTTTATATAACAAAAGCAAAACAAAACAACACAACAACAAATCCAAGTTTCAAAAACAATTCCAACTACCATGATCATGTAGCCCATCCAGACAATAAGGGCAATAAAGAGAGGAGATTGTTATATATGTGGAACTCAGTTGGTATTGTCCAATTTGGGCACCCAATGAATTGCATACAGTATATAGGAGCATATATTAAGCATACCTCCCTTCCTACACTCTCCAAACATCTCACTCCCACAACTATTTTATTACTATTGTCCTATAGACAGTAAGGGAGAAGAGGCAATGTTTATACATTCATTAGGTATGCTTATGTCCACAAGAACATGGTATGAAATAAGTTTAGTAAGACAATATAGTAGCAGGTATATTTATAAACATCCTCCCCACTCTTTCCCCTATCCCCAAACAATGTTACTTAATTATCTATTGTCTAAAGCAATAAAGGAAAGAGGAGATCCGCTATACTTTGAACCTTAATTTTCATTAAGCATATATGCACTCATGCAAAAGAACAAGTACAAAATGAAATAGAAAAACATCTATATACAATTGAGTGACAGACCACTTCGGTCTCTAAGAGTAGCCCAAAGCAACAGCCACTACGACTAGTCTTAGCTATTGTCTGTCCATGCATGCAATACGGAGACAGGTAAATGGGACAATGCCATACTTCTGGAACTTCATGGGTTATCTACATGTCCACAGGAAGCATAGGCAAAATACAGAACTAAATAACAGTCACAAAATAGCAGCAAAAACATTTCTACACACCTTTAAAACAAACTACTTCGCTTTCCTAACACTACTTTAGACAACAACCAACCAAAAAAGAAACCAAATAAGTACTCTAGCTTTTGCCCATAATACACAATAATGGGAAAATGGTTTCCTGGGGTAATATTTAACTTCACCAGGATAAAAGATATAAAGTGAAAGAATATAAAAATATATAGAATACATATGTACATTTGAAAAATATATATCCATTCCCCCCTCATAAATGAACAAATCAATCAACTATTATACTGGTTGTTGCCCAGTCAGGCAATACTGGAAGGGGAGAAGAGGAGATTTATCATACTTTTGGACCTCCAGTTTTCATTTGGTAGTTAATTGCCAATGCAGAGAGTGAAACACAAAATAAAAGAACAAAAAACTAGCCAGGTGCTTGGTGGCTCTCACCTGTAATCCTAGCTTCTCAGGAGGCTGAGATCTGAGGATTACGGCTCAAAGCCAACTGGGTCAGAAAGTCCATGAAACTCTTATCTCCAATTTAACTACCCCCAAACAGGAAGTAGAGCTATGGCTCAAATGGTTGTGCTCACCATGAGCAAAAGAGCTCAGGAACCATACCCAAGTCCTGAGTTCAAGCCCCCTGACTGGAAAAAAAAAAGCAAACCTAAAACCAGTATATATATACATATATATATATATATATATATATATATGTATATATATATATGCCTTAGATTTAAAAAAATACAAGTGGGTTAGGGGAAAGAAAGCTTTTTAAAAGGAGAGTTAGTTTCAATTAAAAAAATCAACAAAGGCAAAGGTGAAAAGAGCTACATCATACCTATGACATCAATTCTCACCTAAGTAATAAAATCCAAGTTTTGAACTTGGCCAAGGAATGGCTGCTCTTGGAGATGCCACACTGAGCTGCACGGAAGCATGCTCACAGGCTCATGGAACGTGTGGGACTATTTAAGTGTTCACCAATCTGAATGTAGATAGATCATGGGTCCAGAGTTCCAGATGCTTTAAGTTGAAGACTATCTTAAAACGAATTCAGTAACAGACTATCAGCAATCCAATAAATTCTTAATTTCTTCTTAACAATAAATTGAATAAATTGTTTGGTACCAATAATTCGAATGCAGCTTGATTTGCTTCTGTATACCCAGGACTGAACAGCTCTTCTGTTCCTACAGTAGCTAAAACCCATAAAGTAAAAACACAAATGGCAAAGAAAATTAGAGTCAAACCTATGATTAGTGACGTTTGTGAATCTCAAAGAAAGAGCAAACACATTTTAAAGAGACAAATAGACAAACAAAGGAAGGTATAGCTCATGGTAGAAGTTGCCACTACTTGAAGTTTAACATATCTTATCACTTCATATTAACATACCCATTAATTCATATTAACTACTACCTTTATAGGTTTCCAGATTTTCCATCCACAAATATGGATTTCCAATTCTATCTTTCCTAATAATTTGGTATGATATATCTATTACATGACATTCAAGCAGACTATCTCTGCAATGAACAGGATGATTATTCAGTGGGTACCCAGCTGTGTCAGGCATCTATGTGCTCAACTTCTGTGCTTTAGTCTGAGTAGAAACATAATGCATAGAATAAAATTTACTTATTATACTGTAAATTATACCTCTGATTCATTACTAAGAGGTCCCATTAAAAATGGATTAACATAACATAAAAATATGAAATTCTGTGGGGAAATGAAATGAGTTCTATCAAAACTACAAGTAATTGAGGTGAAAGTTATAAATAAAACATGGGAATGAAGAACCTTTGAGTATGTAGACAGTAATAGATCAAAAGTTACCTCTTTTTGCCCATTTTTATATGGTGTTACTTTTTTTTTTTCTTTTTGTTGGTTGTAGGGCTTGAACTCTGGGCCTGGGCACTGTCCCTCAGCTCTTCAGCTCAAGGCTAGTGTTCTACCACTTGAGCCACAGTTCCACTTCTGGGCTTCTGGTGGTTAATTGGAGATAAGAGTTTCACGGACTACTTTCCTGCCCAGGCTGGCTTTGAAACACGATCCTCAGATCTCAGCCTCCTGAGTAGCTATGATTACAGGCATAAGCCACTGGTGGCGCCCAGCTAGGTTTTACTTTTAATAACATGCCACACCACGCATATCCATACATACACACAAGCACATATTTTAACAGAAAAATTATATTATTTAAGATTAAGATTTGCCATATGCAAAGTTAACACATTTTCGAAGTAATGTTGAGATGGGCTGTAAAACTGAAAGTTCTTAACTAACTTTGAGAAGTAGCAAAATTTAAACTGTATCAAAGTAGAATTTAGAAATATAAAAAACTAGCAACAAAAAACTCCTAAACTTCTTACTCAAAGTTAGTACTTTTCCTTCACATTGAAAATACAAGGCCTCACTAACTTTCAGTGTTAACTAAATTATCATCATTTACCAAAACATAAGAAAGATAAAGATCTAAAATCATCTCAGTTTGTATAACACATTTTTTGATGGATCTGTGATTCTCAGGATACAATATATTCCACTTAAAAACAGAGAGATAAATATTTAGAAAAGACCAACTTGGGGGAAAATATACTAGGATTAAAGCAAGATATTTTTTAGCTTTCTAGACTTTCATATTTTCTTATATAAAAAATATTTCCATAAAATAAAATATAATTTTATACACAACCCCACCTATTCTAAGTTCACATCTGCTGAATAAAAAATGTAACCTTTTCTACTGCCTGATTCTGATGTGTAAGTGCTCATTGGGAGCAGCTCCCTTTTGTATGTACACAGACACTGTTTGCAAACAAAATACAAAGTCACAGGAGCTATTAGGAAGGAAACTTCTCTGCTAAGAATCAATGAAACACAACAACCTAGGTATAAGTCTGCATAGCTCAAAAAATTCAAGTACAGTATTTCTCCTTTAGAAGGAGTGAAAATGCCATACAGTTTTGAATCCCTCATTTTTCTTTCTTTCATTCATTGGCCATACCAAAAGAAAAACTAAATATATTTTTCAATCAAATTAAAAACTACTGATCTTAATAGTGGGGAAAACATTCATTCAAAGCTCACCATGCTAACCATTACTTCAATTTGCTCCTTTCCACATTCTTTTTGTTCCTTTAAGGTACTATGGTGAACGTCAAATTAAAAAAAATCTACTTTTCAAGGACCTTATGTTAAAATATGCTCCTAACATGTCAGTATATGATTAAAAATGGAAATCTATACATGGCTATGATTCAGAAAGTGTGTATGATTTGTGAAGACAAAAGGCAACAAACAGTATTCTTAGTAAATGGTGATAAAAAAAATGTCATGAGGAAAAATGCCAGTGTAAACAGAATGCTTGCTCCAAATATAGCAATACTGTGTTATAACATAGGGTCAGTCTAGAGCAGGTATGAGGATGGCTTACAGATAGGGAAGATAATCGCATTCATGAATAAAATAATTCTAATTAAAGCTAAGTGAGTTTGGAATATTTTCCTATGGTAATGCTGTAAAAAATAAAAACAGAAAGTGTTACATATTTGGAAATATTAACTTTTTGGCCTGTTCAACTAAACAAAAAATTTCTGTAGCACCTGGCTATTTTACAGGGAAAAAAGACATTAGTTATCATTATTTAAAAAAAAATCTTTTCAGCAAATAAAGGCTTACTTCAAAACTCCAAACCAAAGTAGACCGGTGCACCTGAGAACAGCTCTCTAGAGCTGCATGCCTCACTGCCCTGGTATTGTTGTCTTCAAGGCTAACTCTACCATATTCCAATAGCATCTATCAACAAGCAGCAATAAATGGCTGACAATTAGCAGCTTGCACAGATGGTGGCACTTACAGTAGACCTTTCTTTGTTTCATTGTGTCAGTAACTCCTTGGATACTGAGAAATAGAACAGAATTCCAAAATCAATTTCTTTCCCATTTGTATATGTTTAAAGCAGATAAACTGCTCATTGTTTTTTTAGATGGTTGGCATATAGGTGAATATAATTTGGTGATAAATAACTACATACTGCCAAAAGACATTTCAGAAAAGGCAGATGAAAGTACAGTTGGGCCCTGAGCTAACTAGAGTTCTAACAGTGCAAACACTTGGCAACAGTCCTGGCTTCACCTTGACTTTTGCAAAAGCAGCAGAGCCCAAATTCACAGCTCTCTGAATGGGCGACAGAATGAGGTGCAGCTGTTGGGCTACAGCCACCATGTGAGATCTCCCAGATTCTTCTCAATCCACTGGATATTCAGCTGAATGACTTCCAAGGCTTCCTGGACGCAATGGAGCTGAAAGGTTGCCTCTGATTGACTTTCAAAGAATGACTTTACCTGTAAATTCCACATGCAAGGGTTTTAAAAGAAGAAAAGGATAGCTAGTAAGTCTTAGATAACTCTGATAATCCTGATAAAAGCTTTAACTTAAAGATGATTGTGCTAATATCCTGAAAACAGTACAGAGAAGTACCTTAACATTCAAAGTATCTATATGGAGATCTCAATCAAGGAGGATGATGTCTGAAGAAAATGATCTTCCCTACTACTACGACGACTATTATTACTACTACTACTCTGCTCCTTACTATTTCTAACTAAAAGGAAAAAATATGGTCATGAAATAATAAATGAGTAGAATCTGAAATAAGCCTTAGTGCTTTAAATTTGCCCTTTGCTCTAATTCCTCAAGACAATTATATTAACCACTTAAACAGTTTGTATTAAGATGACAAGGGAATAGTACTGTGAATGGACTCAGAATTTTCCCTCCTTGTCATATATCCAACCCTTGTAGAGTGACCTGGAAGCAAAATCCTTAATAAAGGAAACAGAGAACGAATAGGAATCAGCATGAAAAATAAATCACCATTTCATATAAATTCAATAGCTTAGGGGGAAAGGGTTTCCCAGTTTCCCTTCTTCCCACTTATACAACCAACCTCAGACAAGTGTGTCTTTGTTGAAAATAGGTGAGTTGATCCAGCAACAATACTTTGTATGGTATAAGACCCCAGATGGAACCTGGAAAAAAACAAATAAGAAAATATGAGGCAGGTGCTGGTAAACAAGGCCCTATTTCTGAGCAGAAAGGAATGCCTTACTGCCTGAGGCCGAGTGGAGTCTTGCTGCCCTTCAGGGAGTCACGTGTCTATATACTTCCTTACATTGGAAGGCAAAGTGGGCAGAAAACGGTGGGGGAGGGGAAGATTTGGGATATATAGAAAAATTCATATGCTTCTCAAAGATCATACACACCCAGAAAATCGTATTTGCTCTAGAAGACAAATGAACAGACAAACCTACCAAGCTATATGTGATCTAGCATGTGGTGAGTTCTTAAAGGATACCTTGGCAATAGATACATTTCCAACATGCAAAATTTAGCTCATGTTAGGCAATTATGTTTATACAACACAACATAAAGCTTTTTTTTCTAAATGCAGAACCTGAGAAATGGGAAAAGTTACTTAAACTTACTTCTGTACAAGCTTATTCCAGTTTTCTTTGACAAAATCCCAAGCCAATAAGTGTCCGGGAAAATGCTGGCCCACTGTTCTAATGATAAATGACAACTTCTGAGTTCGAAAGATATCTCCATGAAGGCAACTATTCATTAACCTGAAAAGCAGAACAGATTCAAACCTCCAATATAAGCGTTCATGAAGAAGTGACACCAGAACTTAAATTTGTATTGATTTCTTAATTAATGTTCTAGGCTAAGCCAAAGAAAATAACTATTGGGTTAGTCTAAAATTAATGTATAAACTGAAAACTTGTTATTTTTAAATGAAGAAATCACTAAAATAATCACATGTACTGCCACTTAATAGTTTCTGAAATTTAAGGAAATTTAAGAAATATGTATACAATATATATTTAAAATAATACATAATTTATTATAGTTCTAGAAACTGGCTTTTTTTTCAGATAAAAAACATTTTATTTCAGTAGGCTGGTATATAACTACTGTTAAAACCTGTATTCTTCACACAAGTGCCAGTTACTCCTGTCTGTAATTCCAGCTACTTGAGGCTAAAATCTAGAGGATCCAGGTTTGAAGCCAGTCAAGACAGAAATGTCTATGTGATTTTATATTCTCCAAAATAATCAGCAAAAATGCAGAGCAGGAAGCATAGTTTATGGACAGAGGGCAGGCCAAGAAGCAAGCAAGTTGAGCAAATGTAAGGCCTTACTTAAAACCTGGATACCATTAAAGAGAAAAGAGCCTGGCACTGGTGGTTCATTCCTGTAATCCTAGCTACTCAGGAGGCTGAGATCTGAGGATCCTGGTTCAAAACCAGACAGGGCAGGAAAGTTCATGAGACTCTTATCACCAATTAACCTCCAGAAAACTGGAATGACACTGTGGCTCAAAGTGGTAGAGCCTTGAGCTGAAGATCTCAGGGACAGTGCCCAGGCCCAGAGATCAAGCCCCATGACTGACAAAAAAAAAAAGAAAGAAAGAAAAAAAACAAACTAATTTAATTAATTATAATGTACCCTTATTAGTAGCAAATAATAGTACTAGACAACACTGGAAGTCTTCAATACAACAATGCTATGAAGTAGATGTATAATGCCTATCTCCATTTTATCACTGAATTCCATACCAATAAAGCCTTCGAACATCCTCTGAGCTGGCAAGAGCTTCAAGTATTTTGTTCTTTTCTGCTTCAGAGCCTACAGAGCTGTACTTGGTTAAGAGGAATAACCAGCCTTTCTCAGTTTTTGCTCCAACTTTGAATACAGTAGTCATGACATCAGTAGGAAGGCTGTAAGAGAGATAATAAAATGTGAAAAAAAAACAGGAAATATTCTGAACACAAAAAGGAAGGAGCTGATTGGTGGTGGTGTTTTGGGGGCCTGTTTGGTAATAATTACAGAAGTCTTAACTATATACTTAGGGTAAAGAAAAAGGTCTATGCCCAATAGAGGTAGGAAAGGGTAGATGTATCTTAGTTTTCTGAGGAACCTCCATTCTATTTTCTACAGTGGTTGTACTAGTTAATATTTCCACCAACAGTATATGATAGTTTCTTGTTAGCATATGTTTATTTCTATACAATAGCCACTTAGAATGGAGGGAGATGAAATTTTAGTGTAGTTTAATTCATATTTCTTTTTAGGATAAGGCTGTTTGAACCTTTCTTCAAGTATCTGTTAGGAATATAAATCAATATAGAAAGATACTTGTATATCCGTAATTATTTCGCATGTTCACAACAGGCAAACTGTGGAATTATCCCAGGTGTCCAACAATAGGGGAATGGATAAAAAATAAGAAACAAAGGCATGGAATATTACATAGACATAAAGAAAATGAAATTATTTCATTTGCAGGAAAATAGATGGAACTGGAGATCCTCATGTTGAGTAAGAAAAGCCAAGTTCAAAAAGCCAAATATCACGTTCTCACTCATTGGTGAAGCTAGACCTAAAAGACATACATATTCACAGACACCTTCATATGTATATATGTATATGTCTGCATGTGTACACTGTATGTGTGTACATATGTATACATACACATATATTTATGTACATTTATACATATACACAGAATATGATTCTAACTATGGGACTATTTAGAGGGATGAGGGAGAAAAAAGGAATCAAATGTGAATAATACTGAAATATACTGAAGCCATGTACAAAAATGGTGTAAGTAATCTGGAAAATACATCACACTACATTACAACACATCATGGTATTAATAAAACAGTAAATGTGTGAGGCAGTGTATGAGAAAAGGAGATGAAACACAGTCCATCCCCTGAGTTAGATCTGAGGTAAAAATGGCTTTCAAATTTTCCATCCCAACTTTCCATCTGATATATGAATCTTCTCTCCATAATGCCCACTAAAGAACTAGGAAAGAATGTATTATCACCATGAACACTGCTACTAACTACTTACTCCAACTTCTATATTGTATCCTGAATTGAACATGACTTGCTTGTCACCAGATATCCTTATCAATGCTTGATATCAAAAACTCAGAAATCAGGAGCTAGGGATACAGCAAGGCGACACAGCATTTGGCCATCATGTATAAGGAACAGGCTTGACTCTGCCCCCTCTCCACTTGGTGTTGGCAAGGATGTGTTAAACTGGAATGCTTACACACTGTTTGTGGTAATGTAAATTGGTAAGCTGCTACGGAAAACAAATTGGCATGGCAGTTTCTAAAAAATATGTTTTTTAATGTCTGTGATCTAGCAATACCATTTTTGGATGCATATCCAAAAGATTTGAAAGGCCAATCTCCAAGGAACATTATACACCTCTGTTCATGGTAGTATTATTCACAATGACAAAAGAACAGAAACAATTCAAAAGTCTATTCTTGAATAAATGGCTAAATGTTATGTGCTAAATACATACATATGTACACATATTTTTTTCATCCTTAAAAAAAGAAATTGACACATGCTACAACACATATGACCTCTAAGACATTTTGCAAAGTAAAATTAAACCACTCTCAAAAACACAGATATTTTATCTTATTTTACTTATATGCTGTATCTAGTATGTTCAATCAGAAAGCAGAATAATGGTTGTCAGTAGGTGTGTGGAGGAAAGAATCTTGTTCAATGGACACACAGAGTTTCAGTTTTGCAAGAGAAAAAAGAGTTCTGGAAATTGGTGCACAACAGTGCTAATACACTTAGTATTACTGAACTATATACCAAAAAATAGTTAAGTTGGCAAATTATTTGAGAGCACATATGAACTGAGTTCCTCTACATTAGCATTTAGTTTTATAACAGTTGTAACCCAGAATGAGAAGATCCTGGTTTCAGAACAAGATGTTAAGTAACAAGGAGATGTGTGCTTCACCTCTGGTTCCCATTAGATGCCATCCAATCATCAAACAGCTTCATGGCAGTAGTGTTGCAGTCACCCAGGTTGTGAGTGCAAGCAAAATCCAGCAAGACTGACCGAAGCTCTCGCACAGATGGGGTGCCATCATCAGTCCAACTTTGTTGTTGGGTTTGGGTTTGAAGCAAATTATATACTCTGGTCTAGAGAAAGAAAATGGAGGATTACCACTTAGACAATCAAAACAGTAAATAGAAGTTCATGGCTTTTCCCCAACATTTATATACTGAGGGAAAAATGAGCACAGACATTACGTGCTTATTAAATATTAACTGATATATAAAGATTAAATATTGCTGGGACAAAAACATTCAATAACAAATTTGTAGTCAAGGTAGACTTATGATGATATAACTCAGAAAGAATTAATGACCTCTGTGTAGTAGAAAACTTTTAGTCTGTGTGTACTCTGCAAGAAGTTATCTCCTGCCAAAAAGCATCACTTATGATGATCCTGGCTATGATGGCTGACCTTATGACATTAGAATCTATAAACCATAAAGCAAAGAGAAAAATATACTTCATTACTAATAATGTTTAAATGTTTCTGAATCCAGTGTAAATGCAGTGCAAATTAAACAAATCATCAGCTTGATGTGCGAGTGAGTTAAGCTAACTGCATGGAATAGGTATTCATAGTTTATTTTTTCCAGCCTGTTCATGTAAAAACTTTCAAGCCTATAGAAAAAAATACAAGAATAGTACAATGAACACCCACATGCAGAGTTCAAGTTCATTACAAAATGTAACTTTCTCCATGAGAACCACTGTCAATCCCTTAAATGAATCCAACTTGAAGAGTTCTAAATTGCTGAAGTCATTTTCTTGGCAGACTTTCCCTGAGTAAGTCTGTGAAGCTACACAGTGAATGGAAAAGTGAATCTGTGTAAAGAAGGACTCTGAGTTGTTTGTATTATTACAAGTCACCTTGTTTTCATTTGTTTAAAAGCAAGTAGAAGAGAGACAGGGAAGCCTTGTGGAATGTGTGAGGGGCCAAGGATGCAAGGGACTGGGTTGACTTGATATACTGATTAATAAAGGGATTGATAAAAGCAGTGCAGGAGACCCAGCGTGTACACATGCCAGTGTACAGTACAGCTTGCCTGAACTTTCTTAACTTTTCAATAGAACAGAATCAATAGTATTGTGACAATCCACTGCCCAAAATGAGCAAAGAATAGAAGAAATTCAAAAGTTACACACTACTTTCAAATAAACACAAAAGAATTATGTAAGCAAATAAAGTTTACAAGTTCAAACGTTAGTGAGAAAAGTCTCCATGGAGAAATCACAGCAATGCTCATTGAGACCATACAACACAAGAAGCCCAGGGAAATGGCACAGTAAAGCACTAAGTGCCAACAACACTGAACAGTGTGAGAGGCTGAGGCAAATTAAGATAAAGTCAATTGATTTTTAAATATATCTCAAATTATAACATAAAAAGTTTTATAAAACAATCCTATTTCTAGAAAAACTATGATAAGATCAGTTAAGTAATTCAGATTATAGTTTCTTTTTTTTTTGTTTTTGCCATATTGGAGTTTGAACTCAGAGCCTTATACTTGCTAGGCAGGCGCTATACTGCTTGAGCCTTACCCCAACACTTTTTGCTGTTAATTGTTTTTCATATAGTGTTTCATTTTTGCCTAGGGTTAGCCTTGGACTGTGCTACTCCTACATACAGCTCCTGCATAGCTGAGATTAGAGGAGTGTACTATCATAATAAGTAACTTATTTAGTAAGGTAAACATCCTGTTAACTTTCAGTCTGGGCTAGTCTAGAACTGTAATCCATCTGATCTCTACCTCCTACAAAGCTGGGACTAGGGGCATGAGCTATGATGACCAGCCACAAGTTATATTTTCAATATTTATATTTTAAAAATTACCTTTCCATTTTATAAATAAAGCCTGTTTTCCTAGAGTTTCCCCATTACTCTTCTGAATTCTAGAACCCAATCCTATGATTTCATAAAGTAAAAACAGGACATGAGGAGTAGTAATCAATTGATAGGTTGTATAAGCTACAAATGCTGGATATGCAATAAAATGTAACAACAATAATATAAAATGATTTTAAAAATAAAACAGGGAAAGATGCTGGCCCTGATGTTATATATTATGTTTTGATTTACTGCTTTAATTTTACACTAATACGCCCAGGGAGTTCTTTCCTAGGTCAACTGAGTTTCTTAAAAGTGAAATGTCAATTTTTATTGTAGAGCATTTATCCCACCCATACCTCATATATAAGAGAATAAGAGATTTGTAAGTGATAAAATAGGAATATGGCTATGCTCTGACATTAACTTCAGATGAGAACAATTTAACACAATTTAAATGTATCTCCAGACTCTACCCACAACTCCACAAAAACATCACAAGATGTGCCACATTATTTGTAGTTTTCATACCAATAAATACATAATTTTCTGATTAAAATAGCATAAAAACAAATTAGACAACAATATTAGACCCTAGCACATTTGAACACTGGATTCATAGACACAGAAAGGTCTGGCCACCCCAACTCCTATTACAAATTGATTTCAGAGTTTGAGAATTTTTATTTGTTTTTAGAATACTGGGATTTAAAATCAGGGTCTGCTGCTTGTTTTAGCGGGCAGTCTACTGTTCCAGCCTCCCCACCTCCCGCCCCCCTTTTTTTGCACTGGTTATTTTTTGAGATAGGGTCTGGTACATGGCTGAACCATGATCTGCCATGGGTCAAGACAGGTATATACAACCACATCTAGTTTATTTCTATTGAGATGAAGTGTTGAAGATATTTCTGTCCAGGTGAGCCTGGAACCTACATAGTTTAGGACAACAGCCATGCATCACTATATTGAACTATAGGTTGAGAATGGGTCTTGTAAACGTTTTTGCCTGGATTTACCTCAAAGTGTGATCCTCCTTTTATCTGTCCGCAGAGTAGCTAGGATTATAGGTAGGAGTCCCTGATATCTAACTTTATAGTTTGAGAATTTTGATGTTACAAGATTAGAGTACAAATTTAAAAGAAATAAGTTCTTCCTCTTGATGAGCTAAAGTAAAATTGGCTTTAGCTAAATAAATCTTGCTTATACCAAGACATTATGTTTACTTATGAAAACATAAATTTTACCTTTCACACATAGATGTATGGTGGATCTTGAATTGGTTTGTGGTTATGTTTTAGAGTAGATACCCGTTTTTCCAATATGGGGATCTAATTATCCGACAAGAATTATTTCATTTAATGTATTTATTTTTAATTATAGAATTACTTTGGAGGTGATTAGTATTATATCAACTCAATACCAGTTAAGGTAGCACATTTGTTTCCTAGGGCTGCCATGACAACTTACTATACTTTTGGTATTAAAAAAATAAAAGAAATTTATCTGGTATCAGTGGCTCACACCTCTAATCCTAGCTATTCAGAATGCGGAGATGTAAGAATCACTCTTCAAAGACAACATGGGCAGAAAACTTCTCAAGACTTTATCTCCAATCATGCTTCATGATTCAAGTGGTAGAGTCTCATCCATGAGCAAAGAAGTTGAATAAGAATGAGAGGCCCTGAGTTCAAGCAAGAGAAGAGAAGAGAAGAGAAGAGAAGAGAAGAGAAGAGAAGAGAAGAGAAGAGAAGAGAAGAGAAGAGAAGAGGAGACAGAAAGAGAAAGAAAAGGAAGAAAGGAAGAAAGAAAGGAAAAACGAAAGAAAGAAAGAGAAAGAAAAAGAAAGAAAGAAAAAAGGAACGAAGGAACGAAGGAAGGAAGGAAGGAAGGAAGGAAGGAAGGAAGGAAGGAAAGAAACAGGGAGTGAGGGAGGGAGGTAAGAAGAAAGAGGAAAGAAGGAAAAAAGGAAAGATTGAAAAGAAAGAAAGAAAAAAAATGAAAGGAAGGAAGGAAAAACATTTAAGAAGTTTATTTTGTCATAGTTCCAGAGGCTAGTGGCCAAGGTCAAGGTGCTCATAGGTAAGAT
Organism: Dipodomys merriami; assembly: GCF_024711535.1. Lineage (NCBI taxonomy): Eukaryota > Metazoa > Chordata > Mammalia > Rodentia > Heteromyidae > Dipodomys > Dipodomys merriami. The sequence continues at coordinate 7,713,999 of NW_027203382.1, forward strand.
TTGTTTCTTCTAGGAAGAATCTATCTTATGACTTCCTCTTAACTACAAGTGTCTGTCAGTAGCCAATGGCATCTCTGGATTTATGGATACATAACTCAGTCTTACCATTGTTGACATGCCCTTCTCTATGCACCTTTGTCTCTGAAATTTAATCTAGTGTCCTGAAGATACCAGTCATTAGATTAGATGGCAACTGGGTATAATCTTGTTTTAACCTGATAGTACCTGCAAAGGGCCTATGTATTTCCATATACTACAGCATCCTCAGGTTTCAAAGAGACATGAATTTGAGGGAGAGGAAACACTATTCAATGTAATACAGGTAGCAAGAAATGAGACTCATATTTTATCCCACTACAAAAGGACTATTGTTGGTTCTAAGTATATCCTAAAAGGAGGCAGAATATCTATCTACTCTGAAGCTGTTCAGCTAGTTAGTATTTTTCCTCATGCCTCTCTCTACTAATTCTATTCATTTTTAGTCTTTGAAAGCAAAGATATTAAACTCAATTCAAGGAGTTGGGCCTTTGGAATCTTTTACTATTAAAATTTAAGTAACTTTTTTCTTACTGCATCTTCATGCTAGGTAGTTCCCAGTTTCCTAGAATGCTTTATGTTTATAAGGAACATACTTCTTTAGAGTGGGACTCAGGGTGGATAAAGGAGAAGGACCTTAGGGTAAATATGTGTTTTAAGATCAATGACATTTTCTTAGTGTCACTATGGGCCAGGTCATGTTCCCAGTACTTGTTCTTATTAGAGCTGATATGGAATGGAAAATGATTTTTTAAAAATCTTAACTATTGAAAGAGATCTCAGAAATTATTTAGCATTATCTTCTCACTAATAGGTAGTCTCTCTTGGGATCAGATCAGAAACTTCTGGGGAGTTGGTGTTTTGCAATTCCACATGGCTCATCTCTGTCCAGAGGTCCTCCCTCAGGGAGAATCATGCACGTGATAAGACAGCATACCACAGATGATTGTGCAGTAAGACAAGACAGGTAGAGAGTTTCTTTCAAAAAAATGATTTAACCCAAGCCATTCCTTTTGCCAGAGAGGTCACCAAAACTACAAAAGACTTATTCTAATTCCTAGTCCAATACTTCTGTCCTTTTCATAAAACTTGCTTTTGCCTGGGATCTTGAAAAACCAACTTACAGAGCATGCCAGGAATATGTTGAGTTAGAGAATTGATATAAATAGTTTATCATTCCTTCCCAAGCTTTTAAAGAGTCAACCAGCAGTTCAGTATTGAAAGTGTCTAAAATAACAACTGTTAAGATTTTTTGGTTTATTTTTTGAAGCAATATTAGCGTTTGAACTTAAGAGTTTTGCACTTGCTAGGGAGGCCGTCTACTCCTTTAGCCATGCCTCCAGTAAGATTGGTTTTAAGGTAACGTACAGTATCAAGAATCCTTTATAGTGCCTGCTGAGACATTTCTACTCACAAGTATCACTTCACGCTGGAGGAAAATCAGCAAGAAGCTTAAGCAGGGTATTTTTAGTACAAGCAACTGCCTTTGTATACTGATGACTAGGAATTAATAGGTATGCTGACTTTGAACAAAGGGTCCATTTCAAGCATTCTTTGTTTAAAAAGAAAACAGCTCTTCAATAGAGACATTTTCTTTTCATATAAGCTCATTTTTGAGAGCTTAGTACTGTATCTTAATACTGAAATAATACTTCTTCATAGGAAGCCTTTATCATGGTGAGCAATGGATTTGATTTAAAGTAAAAATTTCAGAATCAAGAAAATGAAGAAAATGGAATTCAGCTGGTTTGTTTTTTTTTGTTTTTGTTTTTAGCTCAGTATAAGCTGAATGGAACAATATTAAGAGCAGCCAACAATAGAAACTGGCCAAAAGGCAGACTTACCACTAGTCTTGAAGCCAGATCCATGTATCCCAGTTTTTCAAGAAGGTTATAGATGAGGTTTGTTTGGAACAGGGCTTCAGTGATAGGTGCAGTATGGTTCTCATTTTTAAGATAATCAATCAAGTCAAAGGCCTTCTTCAGAGGCACCTTGCCTAGGCTAAAGAATACAATAGGAAAGGTAAACATGATGCGCTATGCAGAACTCTAGGCATGCTGGAGGGAAAGCAGCATGGCTGGATGGCAAGTTTTGTAGATGAGAACTGTAAGTTTAGAGTGGAATACTGTAATGCATAAACTCGGATTACTGTCTTTTAAGTTGTTCATGGGTAAAGTTGAATTTTAAATACACATCATACCTTATTTTTTATTACATAAGCCACCTGTGCCACTGACTCAGTAACAGCATGACAATGTCTTAGATGAGAAAAAATTAGAGAAAAATAAGTTTTCTGAGTGCCAATGGCTCATGCTTGTAATCTTAGCTACTCAGGAGGCTGAGATCTGAGGTTCAAGGCCCAAAGCCAACCTGGCAGGAAAGTCTAAGAGACAGATCTCAATTAATAACCAAAAAACAGGAAGCAGAAGTATGGCTGAAGTGATATATTGTTAGCCTTGAGCACAAAAGTGCAGGGACAGTATTCAGGCCATGAGTTGGATAGTGCCAGGCCCCAAATGCTGCACACAAAAAAAAAGAGGGGCTGGGAAGGTGGCTCAGTCGTAGAGCACTTGCCTTGCATGCATGAGGCCCTGGGTTCGATTCCTCAGCACCACATAAGCAAAAAGAAAAAAGCCAGAAGTGGTGCTGTGGCTCAAGTGGTAGAACACTAGCCCTGAGCTGACGCGCTAAGGGACAGCGCCCAGGCCCAGAGTTCAGGCCCCATGACAAAGAAGAAAAGAAAGGAAGGAAGGAAGGAAGGAAGGAAGGAAGGAAGGAAGAAAAGAAAAGAAAAAAGTATTTATTTTTGTATGGAATTTTTCTGCATAATTTGTTAAGGAAAGATCCACTTAAAAATTAATCAGTGTAGAATTACAGCAGTGGTGGTCACGGTGTTATGTATAAGAAGGCTACTTCATAAGGAAGAAACCAAAATGGGAAGGTCGAGTATAGTCATATGAGATCCATGTGAATGTTTTCTATGCTTCTAGGCCTATTATCAATCTCAACTGGTAATCTCTTTAGAGGATATTTTTACAAGAGGCTACTGCCACTCTTGGCACTGGGATTCTCTAGTGCATGAGGAGGAGCAAACAGACAGAGGCTCAGACCACCAGCCATGTGCATCAGACCCATGGATAAAAGCTAAACTTCACACTTACACAAACCAATGCTTGATAATTCTCTTATGAAACAACATAAAGCCTGAATTCCTACAATAACTTATTCAGAAAAATATGCATCCTACTTGCTGATATCTAGTTTTGAATTATTATTAAAGTCTGTTTTACATGGCTGAATTATTGGCATTTTGTTTTTTAGTTGATCTTTCTAGATTATAAATTCTCTGCAAGCAAAGGACAGCTCTTGCATTTCCCTCATCTTGGAAAATGAATTGTAACTGAGTCACACTTACCAGTACTTTCAACCATTTCTGAACTGTTGTTTTTTTTAAAATTTCACTAACAGTTTTTATAAACAATAGTGCAAACCAATTATACTCTACCCTGCAAGTTCAAAGATGTTGTTTATGAGATTGGCTCGGTCCTTGTCACTCAGAACATAAGGATTCGTTTTCAACTGTTTGATCAGTGCTGCCCAGTCTTCATCTGCATAGTGTACAATATAATAGCCAGTCATGTTTGTGTTGACTTTGACCCACTGCACTTGTTCTGTAAGGTTGATGACACCTGAGAAACAAAATGAGACATTAAGTAAGAACACAAGGGAAAACAGAGGGTGTTTTGTTTGTTATCAGATGAAACACCACATTTTTTTTTTCAGAACTGAAGACCAAACTCAGGTACTTGTACTTGCCAGGCAAGTACTCTTCCACTGAGCTTAATCTCCAACCCACAGTTTTATATTTAACTACCTGTACCTTTCTGCAGTTATTTTCACTTTAACAAAGGTCACCACACATTCACTGAAGATTTATTTATTTATCATACATTATTGGCTCTGGGTTAGCAATGGAGCACACATGGTAAAGGTAGATACGTTTCTGCTTTTATGGTGTAATAAAGTACAATATCATGTGAATGGCACTGATGGAAAAAGAAAATGTAACATTCGCTTGGAGAAATATTTCACCCCAAAGAGAGGGTGAGGTTTCTTGGAAGAAATGACAACAGAACTGCAATTCTTTTAAGTGATTTGTTCTTTTTAGCACACATAAGTGTTAGCCAGGTGAAAAAGTTTTGGGGGGACCTTTAGTGTTTATGACCCTAAGAGAATTTATGTTTGGTATCCATGTACTAAACTTGTTCCCAAGTTCATTATTGGCTGAGAAATGAGGGGCAAAGGTATATAGAGTGGGGCAGGAGGAGAAAACAATAGACAGCTATAGTCTTGCCTTTTGTAATGTTTGTAAAGGAAGAATAAAGCAAAGTTACACGATTCAAAAAGTTACATGATTCAAAGCTAGCAAAATATATGAGTGGGAAGGCTTAAGACTTCCCTGGGCACAAATATGAAATAATTGACATAAAAGAATAGAAATGTTAGATGTGCTTTTTGGACCCCTACCATTAGATATATAAATGCTGGCACAATTGTTAGAAATTTCTATGGAATTTTTTCAACTAAAATACAAGTAATGAGGAACCGACAACAAAATAAAAAACTTTTAAAAGTCAGCAACAAGAATATGGATTCATTGTAATAGCAGTATGTTTTTAGGTACCCAGAGATTCACTATTTATTAGAATATAAGTCCTCTGTGCTTCCTGTTTTGTTACTGCTAATACTGCAGTCCTCAGAGCAAAGTACCTAGCAGGTGCTAACAAGATACTGATTAAATTAATGAACAAATTAATAAGTGATGGTTATGACATGGGAAAGAGTTTCAAATCAAATCTGAATGAAGTATGTATATAATTCTGATATAATCCTATTTCAAAGTAATAAATACTTTAAAATTTTTAATTATAAGATAAAGAAGAGTACAGATCAGGGAAATAATCCAATCTGTTATCATCTTGGAGTGTATTTCTTGTCAAGCTTTTTTCTATATGTGTTTTAACTAATATACATCATACAGTGGAATTACATGCAATTATTTATCCCACAGTTTCAACTACCAGGTCTCCCTCCTTTTTTCCATTTTCTTTATATGTAGTTTTCAAGTATTAAATACCCTTTAATATTCCATTTCAAGACCTACTACAGCTCCTATTTGAAGAATTTAGATGCTAACATTTCACATTATAATAGTTCTTTAGTAAAATTTTGCAGTTATGAAATGCTTCAGAAACACAATTTTAAAATGAAGTACATATTAGTACCTATAGTTTTATTGCTTGTCAGCTTCAAATACACGAATTAGTCAAATACATCAAATTACCTTTGTTACTTCAGTCTATTGTTAGTATAAAAGTTGTTTAAGAGAGAAAAGACTTTTTTTCTTTTAAACTCAGGGTTTTGTACTTGCAAGGTAGTTAGATATTCTTCCACTTGAGCCATGCCTCCAGCCCTTGATTACATACATCTTAATAGGACATATTATTCTTTCTTGTTGAGAAAGTCAGTACTAATTTCTATTGTATGGCTGACATAGTGACATACGGAAAAGATCAATCAGATTAAATGCAGAATGCGCTTCTAAGGAATATTTGTGATGGCAATAGTTTGAGCTATTCTTAGCAAACTTATGACTAATAAAATTAGTGTTATTAGTTCTTCCAAAAGTATTAGCATTCTCCAAGTTAATACAAACAATTCTTAGCATTTTTCAAGAAAGGAAAAGTGAAAGAGCCCAAGTCTCCAGTGCATAGAAAAGGAGACAAGGAATAGGGATGGTAATTACTGCAGCAGATAAGGGCAGGGAATTATGAAATACCAAGTATCTTGGCTGATAAGCAACATGCCATGCTGTAGCCAAGTCCAGATGGCAGAGCACAGGAATAGAGCTAAGAGTATCTTTGAAATTATTATGGTCATCAAGTTGACAGAATGAATATTGAGGAATGCAGCCAAGAGCATAAAGCAGGAGAACTGTCACAGTTTAAAGAATCAATGTTTAAAGAATTTCTTTCAGGACTTCTGAGTGATCTAGAATGAAAACCACAGGTATCAAAAAATAATAGATTTGCACACAAGGGAGGTAACTATTGAAGTTTACATGTGGATGAAGCTACCCTCATATGCTTTTAATTTATAAAAGGATTAACAGTTCCATTTTTACAGTCCACTGAATTGGAAAAAAATAAGAACAAGTGACTCCAATCCTAAATGGCAGAAACCCAGATGAAGTGATCTTAATTGTGATTTTTTTCAAAAACCAATGAGGTATGAAATCCACTACTGTTTTACAAAGAAACATTAAAATGGAAACAAAAACATGTTTTTCTACAAAGCTATAAAATTTGATGTCCATTTGTTCCAGAGGACTAGCCGGACACATGTAGCTCCTCTGTAGGACCCCCACCCCAGTTACCAGGCATTACCATCCCAGCTTCATTCCCTTTCTCAATAGGGAAGCAAGCAACAAGAACACTAATGGCACATGGTAAGCATTTTAATTACATCCTTTTCCTTCTTCTTCCTTCTTGTTAGGTCTCTCCTCTCTCTCTCTCTCTCTCTCTCTCTCTCTCTCTCTCTCTCTCTCTATCTATCTATCCTTTGGCCAATCCTGGGCTTGAACTCGGCCTGGGCACTGTCCCTGAGCTCCTTTTGCTTGAAGTTAGTGCTCTATCACTTGAGCCACAGCATTACTTCTGGCTTTTTCTGAGTTTACTAGAAATAAGAGTCTTCTGGACTTTCCTGCCCAGGCTGTCTGGGAACCAAGATCCTCTGATCTCAGCCTCTTGAGTGGTTAGGATTACAGGCATGAACCACTGCCACCTGTGCTTGGCTATTGCTATGTCTTTTAATTTCACAGAAATATTTCCAATACAGTTACATGTTTTTAAAAAACATTTTTTTCTGTTAGATTTCTCCTATTGTTAAAGAGAGTAAGACAAGAAAGTAGGAATAAAGGAGAAAGAAACATTTGCAGTATATTCCTTAATATGTAGCTTTGAAAATGGACCTTTTAGCTTTTCTTATGAAAAACAACAAATAATTGTTCAAAATTCATGTATATAGGGAAAAAGCCATAAAGATATTGGCAAAATATAATTGTTATGTGATTAAACTAATGAATTAATAGAGCAACCCTAAAACTAATAGGAAGTAGGAATTTTGAAATACAGCACTAGTTGCTCACACCCATAATCCTAGCTACTCAGAAGGCTGAGGATTGTGGTTTGAAGCCAGCCCAAGCATGAGTCTATGACACTCTTATTTCCAATTAACCGCTAAAAACCTAGTTCTGTGGCTCAAGTGGCTTAGTCTTGAGGGAAAAAGATCAGTTGAAGCCAGAGTTCAAGCCCCAGTACAGAGCATGCGTGCACCATAATAATACCGTATTAAACTTGCATAACATAAAAACATGCCTATCGTCACCCTGTCTGCTACATTTCAAGATCAAAAAATATGAAAATGCACTTTAAGAGTGCATGTGAATTAAGCATCAGAGTATTAGAAACCAAGAAGATTCAATTGATCTTAGGTCACATATTTTTTTTAAGAACATAACATTTTCAACAAGGACTTTCCAAATTTGAATTATAGCAGCAGCAATAGAAGAGAAAATAAAGATTAAGAAGGGAAGTAACCGATATTGCTTTCATTGTATATTGGCCCAGATTCAGTTCTAGATTAAGCTAATTATATTTTATAGATTCCTGTAGAGTAAGAATCTTGCCTGTGGCAAGGCAGAACATTGTGGGAGAAAGACATGGCAGAGGAAAAAGCTGTTCATCTCATCACAGCCAGGAAGCAAAAAGCAAAAGAGACAGGAAGGGGTCAGAGCAAAATACATCCTTCAACGACATGCTTTCAGGCTGTGAAGAGGTGAGCAGTCTCTACCATGTCTTTCTGCCACAATGCTCTGCCTGGCCACAGGCCTGAAAGCAATGGAGCCAGCTGGCAGTGAACTGAAACCTCTGAAACTGTGGGCTGAATAACAGAAATCATTCTTCTTCTTTTTTGGTCATGGGGCTGAACTCTGGGCCTGGGCGCTGTCCCTCAGTTCTTCAGCTCAAGGCTAGCGCTCTACCACTTGAGCCACAGCGCCACTTCCAGCTTTTTTCTTTATGCTTATGTGGTACTGAGGAATCAAACCCAGGGCCTCATGCATGCAAGGCAAGTGCTCTACCACTGAGCCACCTTCCCAGACCTGAAATCATTCTTCTTAAATGTCTCTTACTTCTTATTCTGTCACAGTGACAAAAGACTGCTTACTCCAGCGAAGCTTTCCCTCAACCCACATAAGGTTGATGCTCTACTTATATTTTCAAATAACATTCTCTACTTTTCTATTCACAATATAGTGAACATACTGCTTCCTTTATACCTATGCCCATATTAGATACAATCCCCATTGAGGGTAAGGATCATGGTTGCCTGAGTCACTTTTGAAATATAAAGTTTAAAGAAGATAATTCGAACTTATGAAGTATGAATTTCAAAAGGAATTTAACAAGGTCACATATTAAAAGAGCTAATACCAACAAATATTTAATGTGTTTCTTCATTGGCTCCTTTTAAATATTCCAGCCATATTTCAGCTGTGATATTAGATACAAAGAGGCAGAGTTATTTCTTTCTCTCTTGGGTAACAGCGTGTGTCCTTCTAACGTCCCTTTAAAGGTTAAAGTTTTGATGCTGAGCTGTGGCTCAAATAGTATAGACTAGCAGCCTGAGGCTGAATTAGAATCTAGAGTTTTGATCTATGAGAGAAAGCAGCATTTCCTTGCCTACATCCATGTTATATTAATCAAGATAGCACAGTACCACCAACTGCTCCTTTTGTTTAAATACCCAGACTTGCTATTGTTACTGTAACAGTAGCAGCACCACTACACAGCAGTCTGTAGTAAAGTGTCAATGAAACTGGCACATTCCAATATCTCAGAGGGCACTGTCCACTGTTACCTCCTAGGGAAATTCAGTCACATGTACCAGATCACAACAGGTAACTGTCTTCATTTTTGAGAAGCATTACAGTTTATATAATAGAAAAAATATGTTGGGTTTATAATTTTTATTGAAGGATTTTAAAAGGAGGATTAAAGACAAATATTGAATCAAGTATCTATCAACAAGGGAAGGCTAAGTCAATTACTACTACTATTGTTATCGTTATTATTATGTAAGTGTGTATGTGTGTATGTGTTTGCTAGTTCTGGGGCTTGAATATAAGGGCTGGCAGCTATCCCTAAGCTTTTTTGCTCAAGGCCAACACTCTAATGTTTGAGCCACAGCTCCAGTTCTGGCTTTTTTGGTGGTTAATTGGTGATAACTGTCTCACAGACTTTCCTGACCCACATGGCTTCAAACTGTGACCCTCAGACCTCAGCCTCCAGAGTAGCTAGGATTACAGGCATGAGCCACTGGCGCCCCACATACTGTGTCTTTTTTCTTTTAAGGCACATTACAAAAACCACACGTACATGATGATTTCAATCAGGTAGAAAAATTATTTTTTAAATGCAAAGAAAAACTTAATAGAATACTTATGATGAGAGTAAATCTTGTTCTTTTTAACATATTTTATGTAACATAGATAAACTATGTTTAAAGACAAGCTTTTTCAATAAGAATAATGTTAGTAATAACAAGTTAACATTTCTACAGTACCTATCACCCACCAGGCATTATTTTAGAAGCTTCATATATAAACAAACTCTCATAATTTTCACAACTCTATTTAGTAGGTATAATTACCATCTCTATTTTACTTTCTAGAGGATGAGGCTCAGGGAAGTCAAATAACTCGCCTATAATCACACAAGGGATACATGGTTAGGCCAAAACATGAATCAAGCAATCTAGCTCTATTCACGTCTCAAAGGTATATTTACTTTTCAAGCATACAGATTTAAACATAAGCTTCTAATTCAAACAAGAACATTTCCTCTTTTTTTCAGAAATCTAAAACATCATTACTAATTCCTACAGAACTAAAGAGCTGTATGTACTTTTAGTATGTAAATTAAAATGATACACGGTATGGCATATCAGAGTGGCATTTAACAGATGGTTGAAAGCTTTTTATAGACTCCTTATGGGTCAGCATATACAGATTGAATATCCTTTATCTGAAATACTTGGGACCAGAATTATTTCTGATTTGAATTTGTTTCAGATTTTGTACTATTTGTACAGATTTTACTGGTTACACACCCCAAATCCAGAATCTGAATTGCTCCCAAATCTGAAACATTTTGAATGTTGTATGGTGCTCTAAGTTTCAGATTTTGAATTAGTTTTAGGTATGCGGTAAATTTTATGATCACTTTCATCCCTGCCTACCATAATTTCTTACCTCAACTTTTTATTACCAAAAGTATTCTATATATACAGGACATGTTATAGTAAGTGTTTACTATAAATGTAGGTCCCATAAATCATCAACCATACTTATGTCAATGAATTTGCCATATACCACCTGTAGGAAGTAGACAACAGGTTAGTGCTTTAAGAATCTGCTCTATGGGCTGGGAAGGTGGCTCAGTGGTAGAGCGCTTGCCTTTTATGCATGAGGCCCTGGGTTCGATTCCTCAGCACCACATAAGCAAAAAGAAAAAAGCCTTGAGTTGAAGAGCTGAGGGACAGTGCCCAGGCTGTTTAGGCCCCACGACCGGAACCGCCCCCCCAAACAAAAGAATCTACTCTACTTTATTCCTTCTTAGTTTATAAAAAAGGTTATTTATCCAGAACATAAAAATAAGGCATTTACTATTTTCTACCAAGATAGTCAGCACATTCCCTGCAAATTTCTGTATATACCTTACAACTAAGGACTAATTCTGTGCATATATAGAATCAACCTCATTTTAGTGACGTCTTGGACCAGTTCAGAGCATATACACACTGGAAATCAAATCTCTTATCTGGTATTTGGTCAGCTTTTTAAAATTTTATTTTTTATTTTTTATCAAATGTTAATTATAGTCAAACCTGATTTCTTGTCCAGTAATGACACCGATTGATATTTTGAATAATTTCTTCCATCAGTGACATAGGAGATTGGAATATGCCACAGGTAGCTGTAAAAAGAAAACATTGAAGTATTATTTCTCTTTCCAATCTTTCATGATTTGCTGAGTTTGGAGCAGAAAGGTGAAATTTTTCAAAGTGCTCCTAGAAAGGGGTAATCTTGTGACATTTCATAAGAACCAATAAGATTTTTAGAAGTACTTCAATTAATGAGTGCAAAAGAGACAATACAGCCAGGCACTGGTGGCTCACACCTGTTATATTAGCTATTTAGAGGGTTGTGATCTGAGTATTGAAGTTTGAAGCCAGTCTGGGCAGGAAAGTCCTTTAGACTCTTATCTCCAATTAGCCCCCTTAAAACTGGAAGTAGAACTATGGCTCAAAGTTGTACAGTGCTAACCTTGAGCAGAAAAGCTCAGGGACAGTGCCAAGGCCCTTAATTCAAGTCCCATGACTAATGAGAATGAGAGCAAGAGAAAGAGAGAACAGAAAGAAAAAGGAAAAGAACCTTGCATCCGAGGGCTGGATTTCATGTTTCATATTTAAAAAGAACCTCTCTTGTTGTATATAAAGTTCCATTCCTTTCCTCTGAACAGTCACTAAAGGAAATCCTTTCTGCAGAGTCCATGTTTTCATCATTTTCTTTATATCTGGCGTTTTGTTTGTTACCTATTAAAAAAACAACATTTTTACTTAAATAAAATTAGTTTTAGCTCTTTAGTTTATCTGTAACCTTCCCTTTTTCCCTAGCATATTTTATGAAAACATATGTTAATATAGTAAAGAAGCATGAATGCTAAATTGAATTTGTATTTTTGTTTAGTAGGGGTTTTTTTTTGCCTGTCATGGGGCTTGAACTCTGGGCCTGGGCGCTGTCCCTCAGCTCTTCATCTCAAGGCAAGCGCTCTACAACTTGAGCCATAGCGCCACTTCTGCGTATATGGTGCTGAGAAATAGAACCCAGGGCCTCATGCATGCAAGGCAAGCACTCTACCACTGAGCCACCTTCCCAGCCCCATTGAATTTGTATTTTTAACCAAGGTAATTGGCCAATTACTAAAAGGAAAGTAACCTAGAACAGAACTGAGTGTTATGGAAGGGTATGAGGAGGGCAGTATGATGAAAAGCAGCATATCTGTTATCAACTTGCTGAGATTTAAAATTAAAATCATTAAATTTATTAAGATGAAGGGATAAATTCTCTTTCTGAACATAACATTCATTTCAGTGATATGATTACATGTGCTGTAGAATGGCTTCACCTCTACTCAGAAGTTTCTTCTTGTTCTCCTACCTCTACTCTCTCAGTTCTGGTCCCTTAAAGGCCCATTCCCGAGGAAGTGCCAGCAAGCAGCAGCAGGAGCAGAAGCATCCATTCCTTTGCTTTGAACTTTCTTTAGGGAACAACTATAAACACTGTGATTGTCATAGATTTTTATCTCCCAGAAAACACATGAACTTATTGGTAAAATAGAATCCAGTATCCTAAGTCCACAGACCCTATAAAGCCTGCTGTCCCTAAGAAATCTACGACTATCAGTAACCAAGAGGAAATTTATAAACCACTACTTTAAATAAGGAAGGCTGAATGTATGATATAGACTGTTTTTCTACTTTATACAAATTTGAATTGTAAAGAACTAAGTCATCATGTACCTAATTTTGCTATGCTACATTACTATTGCAGAGCCTCCACCAATAATCACATGCCCACTAATTTAGGGTACAAAAAGATAGGAGTGGTTCTTTCCAAAGTCACTGGAATATTAATCTTATATTTCTATGTCTCTGAACTTTCTGGATTTGAGGCTGGGAAAAGAAAGCAAGGGGCTGCTTTATGGTATGTGAAAACTTGATGTGGATGCTAAAAAACCTGAAGGTAACAAGGTTGAACTAGGACACCACAATGTAAAAGTTACAGTTATTCACAAAGGCAAAAATACATTCTACATGTCAAAAGATGAGGAGAGGGTTAAGAAAGGGTAATAGAGACAGTGTGAATTTGATGGATTTGTACAGTTATATACATGAATATATATTTATACATGTATATAATTATCACAGTGGAGCTCCTTTGTACAACTAATTTGTACAAAGTGTATAAAGTAAATGAAATGGCTTTCAAGATGGAAAGGGATGGGAAAATAAAAAATAAAAGTTAAAAAAAATGAAATGGCTTGGAAATGCTACTATGTGACTAGAGAAAAAGAAACAATGATTTGGAAGTGTTAGTTAATAAAATTGATCTTTCTTCTCAAAGAGAACTAAGAAAGCAGAGAAATTAGATCTAGGGGAAAATTTTAAAACATAGTAGGAAACACCAGGATTCAGGAGCTAAGCAATCAGGCATATACAGGAAAGATCCAAAGCAAATATTTTTAAACCAGCAGCCATAAAACTGTGTGTTATATGTACTTAGCATATGTACTTGGTATATGCATTTATTTACTTAGTATTTTATTTTCAGGAGGACATGGTCAAAAATTGAATCAATTTTAAACACATCTCTAATTATCCAGAGTATGAACTATGGCCCTAAATCAGAGAAACAACAGCTATGCAATCTCAGGGCTCTCACTTTAACATACATCCAATGAGGCAGGGTAGGATTATACATTTGAAGCATAACTTTTACTTAATTACTCTGCTTCTTAGAATATTTGTAGATCGAACAAAATCCAAAAAGCACAAAACAACACTAGGGCAGTCTGCAGCTCAAGGCAGTCAGTTTGTGATATATTATCTACTGTACAGGATCTGGATTAAGAAGACAAGAGATTCATGGTGAACAGTATAAAACCATGAATGGAAGGTAGATTCCATGAGTGAGAAGAGATTTGGGGGAAAAAAAGGATAAAAAATATGGTATTAATCTATTAACATAGGGAAGACAATTTTCCTTTTCATAAAAAATAGAAGTGGAAACTAAGGCACACAATAATCATAGCTGTGTAAGGCCAGCATATCTGTTCAATACTTAAGACCAGCACTCTCATTGCTTGACATTAAATTCAATTTTCCTTTCACAACTATTAATATAGAAAGTACTATCCTCTCTCTTAAATAACTACTCCTGATACCATAAACTTATTTACATATAAACAGAAAACTCTCTTACAATAAGAAATGAATTATCCATCACTTACCTCATTAAAACTATCCCACAGATCATCACTTTGAATGGATCCATAGCTATGATTACGCAGGTAAAGAATGATAGCGCGTTGAAACACATCTTCACTCAGGTAAGTTTTCAACATCAATAAGAGAGATGCTCCCTATTCCAAACAAAAAGGAAAAGGAAGAAAATATTAGATTATATGTTATCTAAAATCTCTGTAAAAATGTAGTTTTATATATACAACATAATACATTGTTAGTCTTATTTAAATAGATGCAGACTACATTCAAGTAAAATTATATTAAGGGATCAGAAAAGGAATTAATGGAATTTGATTCCCATGTATGCTAACTGAGCCATGAGCCATTTTGTATGGTCTTATTAGTAATTCACTGTTTGAATATTAGTAATATCATGAATGCTCACTATTTATAAACACATTGTTAATGAAAACTATACTAAATTTTCTTTGGTGTCTCCACCCCCATTCATCACTTAAAAATATCAGGAGAATTCACAGGCAGACACAAGAAGTTAGCAGAGCTCTCACAAATCTCTTTATAGGTAGTGTACTATTTTCTAATTTCAGCATACCGTGATGTGAAGCAATAACAACTGAAGAATCACTTTAAATGTGCTTGAGTTTAATGAATGTACATGGAAGCAAGTATGCATTAATAATTCATAACCAGGCAGGTAGGCAACTACTAGGGCAAGACTATTCACTGAGACACATGTAACCATTCCCATTCTGGAAACAGCCACCCCACCTGTGAAGCCTTTCCTGATTTCCATATCTATGTATAGATATACATATACATATATATATATATATATATATATATATATAATAGAGAGAGATAGTGTTACTTTTTTTTTTTTTTTGCTTAGACTGGCCTTAAATAATGCTCTTCTTATCTCTCCCACTCAAGTTGCTAGGACAAGGCAAGCACTATTGTTTGCTATGCTTGTTTTAATTCTATCCAGGAGGATCTCCTCAGTCTCTTTTGCTGGGCATTGTTTTCCCAATGATTAAACTTCCATGTTTCCTGGCGTTTGCTCTATAGATCTTTGGACCTTTTTCCTTCTTTACGTAAATTTACTTCCTAGTTGATTCAACTCTGAAGGTTTTAAATCACTCCCTAATTTACATATATCTAACTGTATTTTCCTTCTAAATTCCAGATTTATCACCGACTGTCTACTTAGTATGTCAAATAGTATATCTAAAATATATTTCATACTATTTTCTTCTTGCCTTCAATAATCTCAATAATCTCCATTTTAGCAAATGATAGCTCCATTCTGCAGCTGTTAAAAAATCTTGGTTTTTTGACATATTCTACAGCTAATCTATCCGTTATTTTACTCTGTCAAATTTTACAAACCATTGGAAGTCTATCTCGCCTCCTTCACTACTAGTACCTATCTATCCATCTGTTAACTCAACCTAACTAGTTACTCTTCTTCCACATGCTACTCACAACCAGAGTGCTCTTTTCATAAAATAAGATGTATCATAATACTCCTCTGTTCAAAAAACTTTTTTCACTTACATTAAAATTAAGGTATTTATTATGGCCTATGATCTGGTCCTTATAATTCTGCTAACTTCATCTACTGTCTTTTTTTTTGGGGGGGGAGGGAAGGCTAGGGTTTGAACTCAAGGCTAGGTGCCTTCGTACACAATAAAATTCCAGACTCCACAAAGAAAAGCAGATCTTCAATATAACCTATATTGTTGGTGTAACTACTGTCATACTATATCTTGTACAAAATATTGACAACTGCCAAGTATAGGTCTTTTTGTAGTGAAGTGGAATATTTGTCAGACTCTCAATTGTAAAATAAGTTGTTACCATAGTGACCCATATGCTATGGAAATAAGAGGCTCAAAAGACAATGAAGTCTGTGTTTAGAAAACTGGTTTTAGAGGTAGAGAAGGCTCTGTTATAATACATCCTAAAAGTTTTATTTCTGTTCTCTGTAAGAACAGAACTGAAATTTAAACTTTTTTCCTTATTGGCAAATTCAGTATGAGCTTCAGAATCACTACAGTAACTAACTGGGATACATAATTCCCCCATATCCATATAGGATACTTTATAAGACACACAGTGTATGCCCCAAATCACAGATAATACCAAAGCTTGTAGAGACTGTGTTTTTTCCCTGTGTGTGCATATTTAGGACAGTTCAATTTATAAATTAGGCAGCAAGAGATTAACAATAATAAGAAAATTAATTATAATAATATACTATAGTAAAGTTATTTGAAAGTAGAAGTCCAGTCTATCTCAAAATACCTTTATTTCAATTGCTGATCTTAGCAACTTCACCATATGACATTTTTCTTTTATGAAGATAACAATTTTTAATTGTTCACTTAAAGGAAACACTAAGTGTTAATCAAACATATGTGCTGTGATCTTGATAACTGGGCTGGTTACTAAGCAGCTAACAGGAAGGCAGCATACATAGAATGGATATATGGAAAAAGTGGATGATTCAAGTCAGGGCAAGACAGATTGAGCTGTATCATGTTACTTGTTTATTTCCAGATTGTTCAATGTTTTTCAAAGGCTGCTTAACTCCAGGTAAGTGAAACCATGGGAAGTGAAACCACAACTAAGGGGGAACTAATACATACATCATGTATCTAATTAAGCTCCTGATTTCCTTGCTCATTATTAACAGTGCTATAATTTTCCCTGATAGGCTTGAATCTGTAATTCAGTAGCAATTTCTTAACTTTAGATCTCTACCCACCTAATCCACTTTATAAACTGGAACCAATTTAATGTTTCTAAGGTTTCTCATTACTTACAGAAAAAAAATATCTAGATTCCTTATGGAATGCAGGACTTTTGCAATGCAATCCATCCTAGCTTCATCTTTCCTGTATTCTTTGTCTATGGGTAGTTTTGACTTTTTCTTTGTAGACGCATCATTCCATTCCTGTCCTACCCTACTTTCTCCATTCCTCTTTACTGATTTTCTTATTACGTAACTCAGCTCAATTTCCACTTTCCTTTAAAGATTCTCTTTCAGCATCTCAGGCAGAAGAAATTCTCTGTATTACTATAGCACATATTGCCTCTTGAATTGCTTTTGATTATATGAAATATCTCCTTGCATGTTTTATGTATTTTCTTCTGTATCCTAATGCAGAAATTTATTAACCAAGTAATCTGACAGATCCTACCCCAACACAATATTGATATCCTCATTCCTCTTTTCTCAAACCAATGGTGATTCTGCCAGACCTGTTAATATTCTATACTTTCTTCATTCCCAAACCTAGTGTTTCACATTCTGCAGAACAATATTCACTTGTTAAAAATCTCTTTTTGTACTTGTTTTGATAATCTTAAACATACCTCCATGCTGGTACTGGGGACTGAACTCAGGGCTACCTACATGCTTGTTACCACTTAGTCTCATGTTCACTTTGCACAGGTTAGCCTAAAATGTAATTCTCCTACTTCTACCCCTAAGTAGTTAGAACCATAGGCCTGGACCATCACACCTGGCCCTAAAACATACCTCAATTTCGAGTACGCAGTCAAAGGATTGCCGAGACCCTTCTTATTCTATATGCTGCCTATAGATTTACACACTAAACCAACATTGGAAGATCTTGTTTAACTAACTGGAACACTAGTCACTTAAAAGAAGACAGAAACAAAGAAAATCTCAGAAAGGAACAAAATTGCAATCGACTTAAATGCTTAGCATCTAAATACTTTGAAGTTCAACAAGATACTGAAAACTAATACCCACTTCACCTTTAACATCATCCAAATCATGCAGACTGTTTACATATGAAACTAATTTGAAGGCTAGTAAGGTACTTTTTTGTGTGTATAGCAGTACCTTAAAATAAGAAAGAGAATCAAACATTTCTTCAATTTGTTCTGAAGACTGAACAGATGATGATATTGGATGAGATGAATTCAAGGAATCTTTCTTCATGGTTTTAAATCGAGCATCTAAGAAATCTTCATACTAGCAAAAAATGAAACATGCATCATGAACAGTATAAAAGTCAAAGTATTTATAACAATTTTTAATGATTTACACCATTTAGTATTTAAAGTCACTATGAAACCTTCACTAAACATAAGAGTCTCACTGGAACTTCTCTCTTCATGCTGGCTTCAAACTATGATCCTCAGATCACAGCCTCCTGAGTAGCTAGAAGTACAGGTAAGAGCCCCTGGAGCCTGGCATTCACTAAACTTAGAATATAAACTTTTTGAAAATATCAGAAGACTGTGCCTTTTACACATATTCCTTAAGTTTAAGAAATACATTTATAATCCTTATATATGTATAATCTACCCATTAAAAACCAGCATTTCCTAAAGAAGAGGGAAAAGATAAATTTAACATTATTACTAAACAAAGTAAATGCCAAGAAGATGAATATTCTGAAAAGGTCAGGGTATATTTTTAAGATAAAATCTGAGATCTAGTGGTTCATGCTTGTAATTCTAGCTCCTCAGGAGGCTGATATCTGAGGGGTCTCAGTTCAAAGCTAGCCCAGACAAAAAAGTCTACAAGACTCCAACTACAATTAACCAGCAAAAAGCCAAGAAGTATGGATGAAGTAGTAGAGTACCAGCCCTGAGCAAGAAAGCCCAGGGAGAGCTTGAGACTCTAAGTGCAAGCCTCACTACCAACACACACACACACACACACACACACACACACACACACACACACACACACACACACACACACACACACACACACACACACACACACACACACACACACACACACACACACACACACACACACACACACACACACACACACACACACACACACAATTTTCTTTTAAAAGTTGGTTTTAAAATTTATTCCTGATACGTAGTTCAGCTTTTCTATTAAGACAATATGCATTTCTCTTAATTGAGGACCATTTTTAAAATGCAAAATAATACTTAAACAGAACCAAATGAGTACCTCTAGAAAATACATAAAAGCTTTATAAACATTCTGGGCACCACCAAGTGGTGGAACTGTATATTTCATTGCTTAAGAAAGTAGCATATACCAACCAATTTGGAATATCATGATTGGTATTTTAGCTAAAAAGTAATTCCTCCTATTTCTTGACATTTTAAAATAAGCCCTATACAGAAATTTCAAACTGAAAGTTCTCAGATTTCTTCTGCAAGTACTTGGATCATGTTTCCACAAGGCTAAACTTTTAGTGGTGGGAAAGACACTTGTACTTTCCCACCCAGAACTTGAATTATTGTGAGGATATCTATTACATCATGATTGGATATATCCAAATATCCGTAAGAACAGGAAATACCTTCAGAGAGTCTAATAACACAGTAACAACATCATTATGTCTCTCTATAATAGAATGGCATTCCAAGTCTTAGAAAACCAAAAAAATATGGTTTAAACCTAATAAAGGCAATTATTTTTCTATATCATCATGTGCATCAGTATTATAAGAATGTATTCAGTGGTAAGGCAGAGGCAGCATTATTAGAAGAGGGCATAATGTTTTCTTTCCTTACACACAGGGTAAAAATGTTTTATTTTTCAAAAATGACTTTAAATTTATCTAATGCCTTCAAGTAGATTGGCCATATTTGTCAAAAATAAAATGTATCAATTTAAAATATTCATCTTAAGAATAAAAATAATTTTATATAATTTTGCTTTTCAATAAAATATCTCAATAAATAAAAGCATAATTTTAATTTTTGCTTATTAAAAGGTATAAATATTAATAACAATGTCCAATATCACTATTGTTTTCTAGAAACATTTTTTACCCCAAATACATAAAAATACATTTCTAGCCAGCAAAAAAAAATGGTATACTCACGCTAGACAGCTCTTTGAATATTTTTTCCAAAGAGAAATACTCCATGAATGTAGCAAAGCCCTCATTTAGCCAAAGATCATTCCACCATTGCATTGTTACCAGATTACCAAACCACTGTGGGAAAAATATACTATTAACAAACATGATATTTACATTTTAGGAACTCTCCAATAATTAAATACATTGTCAGATTAACTGCTTATAATTAAAGTATCTGAAAAGCATACCAGTGTTACAGTTTAAGCCAACTTTTCAAATTAATTACTTAGCAAAACTTATGCCAATTTACATTAAAAGTAAATAAAAACTCTAATGGCTTAATTAAATGGAAAAATAAGAGTCTATCAGCATATTTGTCAACCTACAAACTGCTATATTGGGAAATAATTGTATTTGCTACCTCCTAATAGTGAGACTTTCTAGAGAATGAAATTCTTCTTTTGTTTTTTGTCGGTCGTGGGGCTTGGACTCTGGGTTTGGGTGCTGTCCCTCAGCTCTTCAGCTCAAGGCAAGCACTCTACCGCTTGAGCCACAGTGCCACTTCCAATTTTCTGATGGTTTATTGGAGATAAGAATTTCACAGATTTTCCTGCCCAGCCTGGCTTTGAACTGTGATCCTCAGATCTCAGCTTCCTTAGTAGCTACAATTATAGGTGTGAGCCACCGGTGCCCCGGCAATAATGAAATTCTTTGCTCTTCTAATATTAAGGTAATATTATTTTCTATTATATATACAAAGGTATATGATAACTAAGGAAATTTATATGTGAGATAATTCTCCTAAAGTCCAAAGGCCCATATTTTCTGTTTTCCTCTAAGTTGCCCTAGTTTGAGACACGCATTTAATGACTCAAACCAAAATCCAATCCAATTCAATTTCTTAAGAAAGCTGACATATATAGATACACAGAAACACACACACACACACACACACACACACACACACACACACACACACACACACACACCACATACACACATGAAATCAGAAAGATTTTTTAAAACTTTTTTCTATGAGAAAGCTTCAGAGAAAAAGATTTCTCCTCCCTGTTTTCACTGTATTTGATTCCGGAGCCCTGCAACTCGTATATATATTTTTCTAATTTGGGGAGGGGAAGGGAAATAACAATGCTGAAACAAGGACACAGGTTGACTCATCGTAGCAATGAGATGTACAAGACACTATGTTGAAAATGAACTTTACAACTTGGAGGGGGAGGGAGGAGTTGAGGAGGTGGGAGGGAAGGGATGACAGGGGAAAAGCAAAGGAGGGGGCAACAATGCTGAATAGGAAATGCACTCATTACCTAACTCATGCAACTGTAACCCCTCTGAACAGTATCTTTACAATAATATATATTATATATAAGATTTCTCCTAAATTACGTACTTCAAAAATCTTCAACTCAAAAATAGCAAAAGTTGGAACAAAATATTGTTTGAAGCTGGCACTTGTGGCTTAGGCCTATTAATCAATCTACTGAGGATGCTGAGATCTGAGAAATGAAGTTTGCAGTCAGCCTGGGCAGTAAAGTCCATGAAGATTCTTATCTCTAATAAATCACCTAGAGCTCAAGAAGTGCTACTTCTTGACACAAAAAAAGGTCAAAGATAGGACCCAGGCCTTGAGATCAAGTCACAGAATAGGCTCACAAAAAACTGTTTTTTGAGAATTCTTTTCTAAGATGTTATCTTAAAACCTGTTTTACAGCAAGATGGTTTATAAGTCCTAAAGAAAAAAATCAGAGAAATACTGTATGTGATGGTGGATAGTCCCAGAAATAGCAAACTCAGAGGAGATTCCACAAAATAAAATAACCCACTTATAACAGTAAGCACCATTTTATATGCCAGCTTGTCGAGAAATGCTCACAAGGGAGGGTCTGATACATTGTGTTTGAGGCAAAGAGTGGGCTGACCAAAGAACTTCCTTTCTTCCTTCATAACTGCTCCTTTGTGACATCCCAAACCATACCCAACACTAATAAGCACCTTACATCTAGATAAAGTACAACTAGCACCTCCCAACAGGAACAAGGTGTTGAGAAGAAGATCTGATATGGAGAGATCTCATTTAATTTTCTTTCTTTTACTCTATGTCATACAGAGAAAAGCTCAGCCTTCACTGAGGACATTTTCTCTCATCCGAATAAAGAACCCAATTCTAGTAGAAGATGAAAGAATAAATCTAGACCTAATACCTATGGTTTAAGAGTTGAAAGCCAAGTCTGCTGTGACATACTGTAGTCCCAGAACTAAGGAAACCCAGGTAAGAGTTATCATGAGTCAAGGTTAGTGGGCAAGGCCTCATCCCAAAGCAAGCACACACATAAAGTTGTCAGAAGACAGTTATAAAACTTAGGGGAAAAGTTCCTGCACTACAAATTTATTCTGAGCAGCTAGCATTTGCCAGAGGTGAAACAACTCTGTATTTATTATTAGAAGAAAGCTAGCATGAAGATTCTTTAAAGGCCCAATGCTGCCACATTTAATAGCCATGTTATTTTTAACAAATTATTTGCCTAGATTCAGTTTCCATGCCAGTAAAATGGGATTATTATTCACTTTAGAGTACCGATGAGATACTTGATGTGAAAAATATTTAAACTATAATGTCCTATACAAACAGACCATATTTTCATCTGGAAGTTTTGTCTTCAAAAAGCATCTTTATTTCTTATTAGGAAAGAAAGTCATACTAAAAAAGGAACTGAGTGATAACATCTAAATACAATCTATAAATCTAGGACATAAAGTTGCCCAGAAGTATGAGTGTAACAATGTTGTCAATTAATACCTGATGGGCCAGCTCATGAGCGATGATTTTAGTAACAAGTTTTCTGTCTGCCACTGATGAAGTACTATTGTCATACAGAAGAGTCTCTTCTCGGAATGTGAGCAAACCCCAATTTTCCATTGCTCCTGCTTCAAAGTCAGGAATGGCCACCAAATCTGGATACAACAGGAAAGAAGTGGATCAACTTCTCATCAAAGGAAATCCCTCATGGAATCAAAATGTTTTTTACACATCAGGCACTCTCCTTAATAAATGGAGTCTTCCATGCTTTATCTAGTCAGCTGAGAATACTAGACAGACCTCTTTAGGGTAACTGTTCCTTACTATATGAAAAAAAATTTCTTCAAATTGAACTTCATAGCAGTTTAAGTAGAACCAAATAAAGCCAAGTTTCAGGGCCAATCCACATTGAATAGTACTTAAATCATTTTACTTTCCTGAGCTTCCTTTACATGTTTTCAGTTAGTTAAATCAGGAACTTCTTAGGAGTTAGGGTTATTTAAAGTCCCAACTAAGCTCTCAGCAAATTTCCCCTCGTATATAGTACCTTTGTGATAGCCCCTAAAACTTATAAAGATTTTAGTAACCAGACTCAGATCCACTTATGGAATCTGAATAATCTAAAAAATTATAAACCTTGTTTTAAACATTAACAAACTCTTGATTTTTCTTTTAAACCCTTTCCACAAAATATTTTTAAGACATCACATCTCCATTACAATTACAATAGAAACCAAAGACATTGTTTGGTTCTTACCCAACTTCTTAAGTGGGTATTGAATTTCAAAGTAGTCATGAAAAAACTGAAGAAGTTTCACAGCTGTTTCCAAGGCATGATGAACTTCACCAATCTTTTCTGGTACAACATATATAGAAACCTAAAGGAAAGATCATTTAAGGACAGGTACAATTAAAATGCCATCATATTCACAAAAGCACTCTCAGGACTCAAACATCTAAGAAATGCATGGTTGTATGTGATTTTTTTTTTCAGGACAAAACTCTTGCTTATAGTTTTTTATATGCCATAATGTTTCACAAATCCTTTCCACCCATAAATTTCAAAACAAAAACAATAAAAAAAAGTACTAATTCCTTTTGTTCTCTTAAAGCTACCATGATATCTCAAATTAACTAATTACCGTAATTTATAAGTATCTTCCCATCTAATTTTGTGATAGGATTATTTTCCCCTTATATGCAGTTGCTCTTACTTAGGAATTAGGAAGATGGTGAGTTATTTGAAAGCCAACACTGAAGTTTAACCCTTTCAGCACCTATCAGAGTAACTAGCATCTAGTAGGCACTAGTGTAGAAGAATCTAAAGTCAATATATGGGACAGAACGTGTACAATTATAAAACCGTGTTGGAGAAAAACTGATTATAGGTCAACACTATTTTTCAGCAAGTATGGCCTACTAGCTTTTCTAACAGGGCTGGAAAAATGTTAGTTTATATAAGTTGTTGGTTTATTTTTATGGATCAAGTTCTAGTTTAAGAAAATCATGTAGTGAAAGGCTCACACTACAGGTGCCCACACAGTAACTAAAACCAGCTGAGGGAGCAACAGCTTTATGATTGCTATCATCCACACACTCCAGGGTACATGCTAAGGGAAGAATCACCCCCATTACTTAAATAGGGCAATATTCTTTCCCTCTTTTTCAGTTTAACTGCATAAGGCCAATAAATATGATAGAAGTATAAACAAAACTGAAATTTGATCAAAGGATTCATCTATCCCTATTTCTGGAATATAATGATTAAAATAAAGGTAGTTTGTCCTTTTGCACTTGTTTTTCTTTTCTTCAAAGAACATGTCCTTTAAGTTCTCACGACCTGGTCCTTATGCTTATTATATGGCTTATTCTAAAATAACATGAGCAGTAAAAAGTAAACAAAGATGGGAGAAAAAGAGGAATGGTTAGAGGAAGGGGAAGAATTGTTTTTCCTTCTATATCACCAGTATGTGAAAAGATTATTAGATTTCTAGTGAAATTAAAAATCCACTCAAATAATCATTTACAGATAAGTATTGGCAGGTACAGATAGGTAGGAAGAAAAACAGAGAAGACTTATTTGAAGAAATGGTCAACTCTGACAAGATGTGGAAAAACTAGATCCTTAAGTTAAATGATCACATTCTTTCTCTACTGCTCAGTCAGAAATCTTTTTCTCTCTCTCTCCCCACACTCTCTTTCCCTCCTTCCTTTTCTTTTTTCCTTTTCTCTCTCCCTCTTTTTTCTTATGGTAGAGATTGGACTCATAGCCTCACTCATGCTAAGTGCAGGCTATAACATTTAACTAAACCCTAGTTTCCATAATTTGCTTTTTTAAAGAGGATTCATCTAATTTACAACATATCTAACATAGTAGCCACTGGCCACATGAACACTACTCAACACCTGAATTGTGGCTAATGACCCCAAGTAACTGAATTTTAAATTATAACTAACTTAAACCTAAATAGTTGCAAAAGACTTGCGATCCTGTATTGTAAAATACTGTTCTAGAAATTTTAGCATACAAATATTGCCTGACTAGAATTTCCTTTTAAAATTAGAAACTTGAAAATTACTGGCTTTCAGATATTAAATGAATAACATTGATAACAGTTAATGCGGAATAGCATTTCTGCTGTAATATGTCAGAATATGATCTAAAAGCTTGATTTTCTTCGCAAGGCAATGACCAGGAATTATTCATGCAAAAAAGACTTTCAGAATCTTGTGAAACAGGCTCTGAGATATTTACCACATCAACATACCAGGGTTCCGTTCACATCCTGACTCAGGTTCTTCATCTCCCCCACAATGAAAGCAATCAGGTAAGTACTCATCTTCACACTCTCACAAAATTCATCCTGAACAAGTCCATTTTCCATAGGAACTGATGATTTCTACATACAAAAGAGAAAAGACCACAGTTTCAACAACTGCAGGAATAAATGACAATGTCAAATACATTGAGAAACTAGAACTTCATATTGGAAATAAGTGGCATATTTTACTCTCTCGTCACAAGTTTTGAAGAGAGGATGGATCTAAAGTTTCCACTTGTTTCTACCATATTTCATCATGAGGGCACAATGGATACAGTGGAAATCTTTGAGAGTTTGGCCCCAATGTGACCTTAAATAAATGTGAGCCATAGACATAAAACTCCACAAAGCCCCAATACTCTCCTATGATGTAGGAAAGTCCCACTTTAAGGAGATATATGCCTGGATATTCCTTCAAATTATCTGAAAATGCTTCACAAAGAACCATTTGAGTATCCCCAAGAAAGCTCAGTGAGGTCAAAAGTGGTATGTCACTAGCTAAGTCTGCACTAGATACAAGATAAAGGAATGGTGGCAATTTGCAGTATTTTCCGACCATGAGTATGTGTTGGGACACTAGGCAGGCAGGTGTTCACCTCTTTTAGAGAACAATTAAAGTATACTGCGGGATTATAGAAGAATGGAGCTTTGGGAGAATTGTCCTAGGTATTACGTTGTCTGCTTTCTCTTTGGGCTGACTCCAAGACATAGAGGGTTTAGTTGCTCCCCCCTCCCCTTACTACATGAGTTATGGGTTCAGGAGGCTCCCATCTTGCTGCACGTGTAGCCACTCAGGGGTCTGAGACAAAAAAAGGAACTCTTGGTTCTGTTAGGATGAAAACTGCTCTGTTTGGTGACACCCCCAGTGCCTCCCATGGAGAGTTAACACTCAAGAAAGAGGCTTCTGTTCCTGTTCTCAACCTACAAATTATAAGAATGTAAGTTTTTCATTTACTACAATAACACAAACAAGATTTTGTTGTATAACACTCTTTAAAATAAGGAAACATTGTATTTCAGAAAATATCACTCTATAGAGTTGGACTAATTCATAGTATTTTTAGTATCTGCAGAGCTTTAGTAGTACATAGGACTCACTTCATACTTCCTACCAATACTTTCCCAGTCCAGATCTCTGTCTTTTCTTAAGTTCTCCCCCCAGGCTGACTTCCCAATTAATCCCAGTTAACACCGTTATTTAATGCTGATTCAAGTATTTTAAAGAAATAATTCATTTACATGATTCTAGTTATTCTTAGTAGCTGCCTGGTTTAAAATTTTTTCAGCTGTTCTTACAGAAAGAGAGCCAACTCAAGGATTTTACCTTCGAAGAAAAGAACGGTACCTTAGGCATATTTGATAAAGCAGTGTATTGTTCTTCCCTTACAATCCTGATGATAAATGTGGCCTTAAACGCTGGTTCATCAAAACAAGGAAAAGCAGATCTTGCTGCTAGGGGTTCAAACTGAGTTGCTGCAAAGTACCTATAACAAATGCAAATTCAATCCAATAGTTAATGAACACCTTCTATTCAAGGCACCCTGCCATGTACTAGAGACATTAAGATAAATACATAAAATCTCAGTGATTAAAGGATCCACAACTGGCTTGAAGGCAAAGGCCTACAGAAAGGAAAGAAACATACGTGAGACTGCAAATAATATCCTAATCGTGAAAACAAAGTGTGCATGAAGGATAGGAAACAAATTCTGACTAGAAGTTGATGACACTAAGTGAATTGGTAAACAGTGTAAAAACGGTCTTAAAACCTGAGGAGTGTTTGAAAAGGTAGAGAAAGAAAGAGTGCCCTCCAGAAAGGGTGGGCAGCACAAGCAAACAGTATATGTCTAGGCACTTTGGTGGCTCTAGAGTGTGGATTTGAAATCACAAAAGTAGGATACGGCTGGCCAGTGATATCTTAAATAGATTTCTAGAAGATCAGTAAGAAAGGTTTTCATTAATTGCTGTTAATCATGTGCACACTGGCAAACCCTTAAATCTACAACCTATACATTTGCGAAGACTGAAAAAAATCCCATTTTCCTATAATATTCTCTTCTCCTTTATTCTCCTTAAAGATGCTTAGGAAGAAAAGTATAAAAAGAACAAATGAAAAAAAATGTGGTTTTTTCCCATTAAGTAGAGAGCAAAAGCAAATCTCCACATGAGAGATCATTCCACACATAGCCATAGAGTGGTTAGGGCAAGTACAGCTCGCTGGTACTGAAACTCATAGTTCAGGGACCACGCAATGTTGTATACCTATAAAAACCACTTTAGATGTGTCAGACTTTCCTATTTAGTGTTTAGGTTTTGCTGTTAGATGACAAATAGAAAAGAAAATGTATAGGATTGAGGTCTGAAGACTTCAACTCTACAATTTACCAGTCATAGGACTTTGGGCAAATCTGTGACCTTTATCTCATTTTCCTTATTTTTATGTTGTGATTTTTTATAAGATTGCATACCCAAAACCAATATTTTAGTTAAAATTTAGTTAAAATCTACTTGTATACCAAATAGATACCCTGATAGAGATTTTACTATAGATGCTGGATAACTTCGAGTCTTCTACACTTGAAATTACTATACATTTGTTCTGGTAAGAATGAGCTGAAAAATATTTCTATTAAGTAAATAATAAGGTAGCAAGCAATATACATACAACAATTTAAACCTATTATATTTCTATCATTCCATATTTTACCCCTTCCCCAATATTCTACTGTAGTTAAACAGAATAAAACCAAGATATGAAATTTGATCATGTCCTATTATTCATACAAAAATAATCTATTTAGGGATAATGTAACAAAATTAACAATTTTATATAATAATATAAAAAATATTGTTAAAAGAAATTCAGTATCTAGTTGTCAACTCTCTAAGAAGGCTTTTTCTTAATACTTAAGAGTCTGTCTAATCTAGGCTGAATATCTGACACCTATTATTTTATATTCGATTCTATATTTGCTTTCAAAAATATTAATTCTAGACTTTAAAAAATTATAATATGACATAACTGTGAAAGGGGTTTGGAGAGAAGGAGAAAAGAAGAGGGTAACAGGGGGCTGAATACTATACAAGTTGTGTGTGTATATGTACACGTGCATAAAAATAGCACAATAAAACACTTTAAAAACTATTAAAAGTAATCCAGGCACTGATGGCTCACACTTGCAATCCTAGCTCCTCAGGAGGTTAAGATCTGAGGATCCAGGTTCAAAGCCAGCTGAGGTAGAAAAATCCTTGAAACTCATCTTCAATCAATCACCAGAAAACTGGAAGTGGAGCTGTGGCTCAAGTGGTAGAGTGCTAGCTTGAGCACAAAAGCTCAGGGACAGTGCCCAGGCCCTGAGTTCAAGCCCCACAACTGACAAAAGAAAGGGTATCAAGAGTGAATGTTATGAATGGATGAATTTGATCAAAGTATACTGTGTGCATCTTAAAAAATAGCACAATGAAATTTATGTACAATTGGTTTTCTAACAAAAATGGTTTTTTTGGAGTTTTTTATTTTTAAAATTTTATTGTAAAGGTCATGTACAGAAGGGATACAGTTAGATATAAGTCAGGTAATGAGTACATTTCTTTTTAGTTTCAGCACCTTCTCCTCCAGAAGTGCTCAAGCCAATTATGAATTCGCTGGGGGTCAGGTGAGAGAATGAGGACTGGGATAACAATGTACAGAGAAAAGAAATATAAATTAGAGAAGCAGGACATCATGGTGATTAAGTATGCAGCTTCTGCAGTTAAAACGACCTTGGATTTGAGTTGCTCATGATATAATATTAATATCTACTTCTTGAGTTAGATGGGGAAAATTATTATGCATATCAAATGCTTTAAGTAGTTTCTAACCTTTTGTTCCCAGTAAACTGGCAATTATTAGCCTCAGACTTTAGGCCAATGGACATGAAGTTCAGTATAGCAGACAATGGCATAAGAAAAACCAGAAGCGGGCTGGGAAGGTAGCTCAGCGGTAGAGTGCATGCCTTGCAAGCATGAGGCCCTGGGTTCAATTCCTCAGCACCACATAAACAGAAAAAGCCGGAAGTGGCGCTGTGGCTCCAGTGGTAGAGCACTAGCCTTGAGCTGAAGAGCTGAGGGACAGCGCCCAGACCCAGAGTTCAGGCCCCATGACCGGCAAAAAAAAAAGAAAAACCAGAAGCTTGATAACTAAAGATCCTGACTGAAATTGTATTAGAAATAAAGAAATGCTAAGGATTGTAAACCAAAGGCCAACACAGTCATCTGTCCTTACAGAAACAAGTACAAAAGCAAGAATATACATATGCTAGGTGCAGTGGTTCAAACCTACAATCCTAACTAGTCAGGAAACTGATAGCAGGAGAATTATGGTTCAAGGCTAGGTTAGTCTGCAAGACTCCTACTCTACCAGTAATAACTGGGCAACAGTGGTTCAAGCCTGTCATTCTAGCTATGACCCCATTAAAAATTATAAAAGCAGGTGGCTGGGAAGGTGGCTCAATGGTAGAGTGCTTGCCCTGCATGCATGAGGCCCTGGGTTTGATTCCTCAGTACCCCATAAGCAGAAAAAGCCAGAAGTGGCATTGTGCTCAAGTGGTAGAGCACTAGCCTTGAGCTGAAGAGCTGAGGGACAGTGTCCAGGCCCAGACTGGGTTCAGGACCCATGACCGACAAAAAAAAAAAAAAAATTATAAAAGCAAAAAGGACGGCGAGAGAGCTGGAGCCATGACTCAAATGGTAGAGTACCTGCCTAGTAAGTATGAGACACTGAATCCAAACTCAGTCATGTCAAATAATGATAATAATAGTAATACACATAGAAATAGGTCAGCAGCAGTGCAGAAAATGGGTAAAATTTCCTTACTATTGTGCATAGACATTTTTCAGTGTCAGTGCAAAGTGTACAATACTAAATCCCCTAATTATCTTATGGTTTAAATCTTTATTCTAATTGTACTATAGAAAGGAACAGTATAAAAACTTATCTAATGGGAATACACAAAATTTCAAGTAAGACAATAACAAAAAATTACTAGAATTAAGAATTGCTTAGAAAGAATAGTTTTCAGACATCCTAAAAGGTATAATTATAATCTTCTCAACTTTCATCCTCTACCAATATATACAATAGTGTGAGGCCTTTACTTTATTCTAGCAGTCAGATAAATAAACATATTCTGCTTGTAACAGTTTCACAAACAAACCTAAGGCTTTAATATATCATTTGTAATACTCTATTTCTTATCTTTGAGGAATAATATTCCATTTTTCTAGCATGTCCCACAACTCAATCTAGCTCATAGTAAGAGAGTAAGCATGTGACTATGCCAAAAGTCACTTTACTCTCATACACAATATCCATTATTGAACCAGGTTCAAGGATTGGGGACAATATCATCTGATTGGATGAGATGGCTAAAGAGATTATTTAAAGGTCTGTTGGTACAAAGTGACGGTTTTCATGTATATTCTGTATTTCTAGGATGATGGGAATTATAGTAAAAGGACTAAAGATAAGAACTCCCAGGCTGTGGCTGCAATCTCAAATGTGTGCTCAGTTTCAGATACCATGCAAGAACTGAAATAGAGAGACATTTATCATATTATAAATATGTACAAGTATTTTACAAAAAGAAAATATAAAAACTTCTTATTTAGATATTCTTACAAAGTAGCAATAAAACTTTACTAAAATATGACCAGCCTTTTCAGGTTCAAGTCACAAGTATAAAACTATCAAACATATAAAAATACATGTACAATTTAATACTACAAGATAGGAAATTATAGCGGCTTTTGATGTTTCTCAATCTCCTTTAGAAGGTAAGACTTTATACGCAAGCGGCCCATTTAGCACTGCAGTGCTTTTTGATAGAAGTAGTAGGGAAAAATTTCACAAAAGTTAGAGAAGTTCATTCGATAGCTAATTAGATATGCACCTCAGAAAAATACATTGACTTGTTGTATTTATTCCAGGCTTGCTCTATTTCTAAAAAATATGATTTTATTTCTTTCAAGGGACTTTAAAATTTTAAAAGTCTCTGAAATAATAAAAACAACAACAAACTGCCGTGTGATTAGAACCATAGATTTTACTTTGTCTCTTTCCCCACTTAAAAAGAAGCAGTTTGAGGCTGGGAAGGTGGCTCAGTGGTAGAGCACTTGCCTTGCATGCATGAGGCCCTGGGTTCGATTCATCAGCACCACATAAGCCAAAAAGAAAAAAAAGCCGTAAGTGGCGTTGTGGCACAAGTGGTAGAGCACTAGCCTTGAACTGAAGAGATTAGGGACAGGGCCCGGCCCAGAGTTCAGGCCCCACAACCAGATCCGCCCCCCCCCTCAAAAGAAGCAGTTTCTTTAAATAGATTTAAAATATTCTTTCCTAAGTATTTCTCTCTTTTCTCCTTCCTTTTTAGCATACATTAAACAAATGGTGAATGTCAGTAATTCACATACTAATTTATACAGTATGATGAGAAACAATGCTCCAATTGCATAAAGCAGATGTATACAGACCTTTTTCAATAAAAGGCTGGATACTATCACAATTTACAAACAACTTATACATATTGTGCAGTGCATCTTTCTAGAAATCCCAGCTACATGCTATGAATACTAATATTAATGTACAAAGTGTGTGTGCTGAATACTTTTAAGTTTTATTTCACTTTTGGGGGGCCTGGACTCTTTCAAAGAGAAATTAAATAATCAGACTTTTTTTTTTTAAGTGAACCAGTAAAGATTAAGGATTCAAAAATGATATGTGCAAGCATTCCACTCTGATGCCCTCTTTCAGTCTCATTAAACACCTTCTAAAAGTTCTACACCTTAGGTAAGTAGGTTTTAAAGCATAATCAATGCCTATTACTAATAAAAATTCCAAAGAATGATAGAAAATAGATTCATCTCATAAAATATGGAAAGCTCAAGATAACTTGAGTTTTTGTAATAAAGAATATAACTCATAGAATCTTCATCTATTTCCTTTCCCCAGAAGAACCTACTTCTACCTCACCATACAAGCCCTAAGTTCTGCCTAAGGAAAGCACTATAGTTTTCCAAAATATCATTTTTCACATAACTTTCTAAACTTAAAAAGATGCATTGAAGCTGGGCGCCGATGGCTCACGCCTGTAATCCTAGCTACTCAGGAGGCTGAGTTCTGAGGATAGCGGTTCAAAGCCAGCCCGGGCAGGAAAGTCTGTGAGACTCTTATCTCCAATAAAAACCACTAGAAAACCAGACGTGGTGCACTGGCTTAAGTGGTAGAGAGCTTGCCTTGAGCTGAAGAGCGCAGGGACAGCGCCCAAGCCCAGAGTTCAAGCTCCACAACAGACCGAAAAAAAATAAAAAAGATGCATTGAACGTCTCTGGTATGAACAAAGAGATACATATCAAAAAGAGTCATCATTCAGCATCAAACAAGAATCACTGAAGAGATCTACATACTTTTTCTCATTACTGTCATCTTTGTAGGTGATGCCATAAAACCCATAGTAAGAACTAGAGATATTTGCTGAATACTCGATCTTCAGGGTATAATTATGCCCTGCTAGAAGAGCTTCAGAAGAAACAATGGCAATCTGTTCATGATACGGATATTCCAGAAGTTCGACTTGTTTTTCTTGGTTTGAAACTGCTGACATGAAAGTCACTCTTGAAATATTATGTCCTGTGCTATGAAGAATGACATTCCAGGTGGCCTGAAGAGCCTGAAGTGAAATTGTCACAGAACCCTTGAATGTCATTGAGGTTAGGTTTGGGTGCAGGTTAAGTTCATAACGTTGTGGCATAACGGCAGTAGGAAGTCTAATTTGTGCCCATGGAAACAATTTCCCATTTGTTGCAAGTGGCTGAATGAGTCCAATTGATTGGTTTTTTTTATGGCAGCCTTCTTTGGTAAAAGTACATCTAGGCAGCAGATAAATCACCATGATCACAGAGACGGCAACTACAATGACAAAAGCACAGACCACCAAGGTCCTGGTAGAGGGTACAGAACAAGCCCCATCTGTATTCTGCCTGTAGCCAGCCGCACTGTTCCGAAGGCCTGAGCTTCTGTTCATGAAGGACATGCCCAGCAGTTTTGCAGATGACTCGTAATCCTCTTCATCTTCATCCATCTCATGTTCACCAAGACCTCTCACCAGCAATCGTGAACCCCGTGGCTCATATTCCACCTCATCAGGCTCTAGAGGATGTAAACAAGGCTCTTTGGCTAAATCCACCACATCTGGTTCTTCCTCAAACATGCTGTTTTCAATCATGTTCCTGGGGAGCTGAAGTCGATCTAAAATATCAGAACAAAAGGATAAAGTTCAGAGTTACAGGGAAATACAATAATACAACATCTTCTGGAAAGATCAAATTCAATCTAAGACTTATTAAAATCGTAAAGTCTAAAAATTTTAAGATTCTGTAAATCACATGACATACAGTCCCATCTCAGAGCTACAAAATTAAAGAACATACCTTATCTTGGGGTTCATTTCATCTAACATCAACTTGTCTGACCAGTTCTGCTTGACTCAAGACATATACAAATAGTTATTGCAAATAAGGGAAACTATGGGACCTATGTTTCTTTGGGCCTGGCTTACTTCACTTAATATAATTTTTTCCAAGTCTTTCCATTTCCTAAAAAATGGGGCAATGTCATTCTTTCTGATGGATAAGGACTCAAATTGTTTTTCTTTCTTGCTATTGTTTCTAACATATTTATAAGATGATTTCTTTGTTGCTTTGTATGTCCCTCCCCCACGGTATAACCCCTGTTTTCACTATATTTGATATTGGTATAATTTGTGGCTGGGAAGGGAAAAAACAAATTGTTTAAATAGGGATACAGGTGGATCCATTGCAACAATGAGATGTACAAGCTGTTATGTTGAAAAACGAACTTCAACTTTGGCTGGAGGGGGGGGAAGATGGGAGGGCAGGAATGGTAAGGGGAAACAAAGGAGGAGGCAACAATGTTTGATAAGAAATGTACTAATTACCTTGCTCATGTAATTGTAAGCCCTCTACGGTATATTCACAATTAAAAAAACATTAATAAAAAAGATACTTAGAT
The DNA here is from genome assembly GCF_024711535.1 of Dipodomys merriami. Lineage (NCBI taxonomy): Eukaryota > Metazoa > Chordata > Mammalia > Rodentia > Heteromyidae > Dipodomys > Dipodomys merriami. The sequence continues at coordinate 7,748,745 of NW_027203382.1, forward strand.
TCTTGATTCAATCATTAAAAACTCAAGCATGAATAAAAGTAGATATAGAACAGTCATGAAATAAAAAAGCTAAACAAACCAAGTATTAGCAAAAAAAGAAAAAGAAAAAGACAGCTGAGATTACTTACCTACTAACTTCCTTAATGTACTCTTAATCAACAATCTAGGCTTTAAACGACTTGTGTTTTAGTCGGCCTGCAGCTGAGTCTGACCCCACAGAGTAAGAAGTAGGATCAAATGGAATGTAGTCCAGTTCTCTTGTATTTGGGCCCTTGGACCTCAGTATTCATATGCTAAAGGCCTCAAACCAGGTTCCAGAGGCTTTGAGGGAAAAAGTGACCCAGTGACTCCGTGGTCACTGAGTCACATTCCCCCTAGGGACTACTACACACTTGTTTGCTTGTTACGAAGCTCAAGTGGCAGCAAAACAAGAAGATAGACTTGTCCCATAGCAAACTGGAAACAGCAAATTGTAAGAAAACTTTATTTAAAAAAAGAAAACTTCCTAAGCAAGCAGTAATTAAAAAAAATAAAATAAAACAAAAACTCTACACAAAAACTCTACAAAAAATTGCAATCCAACATGTTTTCCATGCTTTTTACAGCATTCAAAAGTACAACATACTTCCATCTATAACAAGTAAACTATATCCCACCAGTATTAGTTAATCTTGGATGAATAAGTAGTGAGAGCTTTGACAAACTACAAAGAATTTTGCCCCTCCAATTTCTATAAGTCAATGAGAAAAACAGTCTCAAAAGGATAATTAATTCCACATATATATCAACAACTCTAGTATTACACTATTTAATATTCTTTGTTTAAACACATTTGAAACCACTACTAACCTTTCCCTACAAGGTACTTTTATCCACATCTAACTAACTTCTAACCTCACAATAAATTATATAAAGTAGTAAATATTCTATTGCAGGCATGTAGTAACAACAAAACAAACAAACAGAAATGGGTTTGTTTTTATAGTCATACAGCTATGCACAGACTTTTTTTGTGTGTGCATAGACATTTAACTGACTTCAGAGCCCAGAAATGAAGCACTGACACATACCAGGGTGAAGTGTATATGATGACCAGAAGCAACCTCACTACACTAAAGTTCGTAAAAAAGCAGACTTTCATGACCTCTTCCTAAGTATGAACTTTAATAAAACCCTCAGATGATTTATATGTACCCAAGTCTGAAAGCGTTGATGCCATATGGTGTGATCCTAATAACAGCCATCACAGTACACCTGGGCATGCTCTGGCATCCCACACTGTTTATGACTCTGACAGGCCAGGGTGCTATTACCTGCTATCCTCCTTTGATCCTTCTGCTTGTATGCCCTCACTTCTCCTTTCCACCTTAGGGTACGTGGTGAGCATCTATTATTCCATGGCCTGGCTTAAAAACTCAATAAAATTTCTAATTATTTTCTAGATGTAGGTTTAGCAAGCAGCTATCTATGCATTTCCTGTTAATGGTCTGGAAATAGATGATCAGTTACAACATCCTACTTCTAAAAACTTAATTTTCTGAGCCTCCTATAGTGCCCCACTTTCTAGCTTATATCTATGTATGTTTACTTGAGTTTTGGCAGGCATACACTTCATTATTAGAAAATAGTTGAATTTAAAAAAAAAGTTCTTAAACTCTCAATAAATTCTTATGAGGGGTAGGAAATCTCTGTGGTAGTGAGTACCTGAAGTGTTATAAACTAGATAATTGTTTAATTTTAAACCTTTCGAGATTTTTTCTTGGTTTTTTACGGTTGGTTGGTTTGTTGTTATTGCTATCCTATAGAAAAAGGCTGTTAGGCATCGTGCTTTCTTCTGTGCTAGACCTGGTGTAGACAACAATATGGACTACCTGGATTCATTCCATGTAATATACTTCTACCCAAATCTTGGTAGAGTGTCCGCCCTAATACTTAGAACATTCTCATGTCTCACATTCCCTTAGAGCTCTATTTTTGAATTTGAGTCTTCATCCAAGTCCTACATCAAGCCAAGGAGTACTCTGTACTCAGACCATTTACTATCTCCTGTCTTCACTTCCTTCTTATATCCTCTGAGCTCATCTGGACAAAATCCAGATAATTTACCTTCATTATTCAATACCCCATCAGATTAACTCTTGTGTAGAATTTTAATCTTTCAGTAATGAAGCACATCAACCCATCTGCCATATTTTATTGAACAATGTTAGAATCATACTGTTTTGGTATGTACAGTTATCTCAAGCCAAACATATAACACCATCACTTTTATTACAGGTAGTTTATGAACACTATACTTTATGTCTACTTTTTTTTTTTCTAGTTGCAGAGCTTGAACTCTGGGTTCTTGCTCTCTTCAGCTCAAGGCTAGAGCTCGACCTCTTTGAGCCACATCGACACTTCTGGTTTTCTGGTGGTTAGTGTGAGATAAGAGACTCACAGATTTTCTTGCCTCAGCTGGCTTTGAACCGAGATCCTCAGATCTAAGCCTCCTGGGTAGCTAGTATTATAGGCATGAGCCATTGGCTCCTGGCTTATGTCTACTTTTTTAAAAGTTAATTTGATTCTTTAATTTTAGCTCAAACTACAATGTAACAAATGATTACTCCTTGCTCTAATAGAATTTATTACTACTAAAGATAGTATCCTAGACAAGCAGGAATTTTCTAAAACCACTTAAAAACCTACACACAGAAGTTATTTATAAGCCAAATGTTCCTATCTGAAACATTCCACTTTTATACAACATAAACCCACATGGTCAGAATTTAAGATGTGAAGATACGTCTTCTCATCAGGTACTGCAAACCTGTGGTCCTTGACATTGTCTGTGGACAATGCCAATCCATACACTTTTGTTACCTATCTGACAGGACAGAAAATTAGTATTCAAAAATTTAATTGCAATCTGATAGAATCCTTTTGTGTCTGTTGAATTTAATAGCATTTTAAATGCTTGTTTTTACATGTCCTTTTTCATGTCATTTTTCCAATTATTAATTTTATATGTTACAATATCTCTGCAACAGATTAAAAAATTTAACCCAATAAACAAAAATCAAAAACCTTGGTTCATAGGTTAGATACTTTGAGTTCAATGAGTCTTTATTTTGAAAACCTAGCTCAAGATAAAATTCTCAACTACAACAACAGTGGAGGTGAAGAGGAAATAACTGGTAAGTTAGGTATATTAAGAGGTAGAGTATACAGGAATCAATGCTCTCTTAGGCCAAATGGACCATAAGAGCCAAGAAGCAAGAGATGGCAGGAAATAAATGTTAATCCCTTCATACAGTCTGGTTTGAAAAACTGGAAGAAGCAAAGTCATTCATTGAAAGTGAAAATATAAGTTTTCTTATATTCTCTTTCTCCTCTCTCTCTCTCTCTCTCTCTCTCTCTCTCTCTCAAGAATGGGTTTCTGAAATGGCATTCTGAATAGGGTATAATATATTTAATATACTGAACAGGTATCTGTGTAGAAGTATTTCATTAATAGCATAGTGCAAAGCTGAATACTTGATTTTAGATGAAAATGTTTAAGTCCTGACTTTTCTATTAACTACTTTCGAACAGGTTACCTGTTAACTTCAATTTCTTCATGTATAAATGTGGGCAATCTTACAAATTTGTAGGATTGTCATAAGGGTGACATATGGGCCAGGGCCCAGAAGAGGGATATTGGAAGATGAATAACCTGTGTTTACTATCTTAAACCATGAATGGGAGAAAAGAGTCAAGGGGCATCTGCACTTTAAGAGAGGCACAAAAAAGAAGAGTGACAAAGGATACTAAGAAATAATGGACTGCCTAGAAATAGGAAAATCATGAGCATCCCAGAAACCAAAGGTAAACTTTCATAAGGAAGTACTTGACATTAAATTACTTAGAAAGGTCAGTAAAGTGAGGCCTAGAGAAGTGCCTGAGTTTAGCAACTAAGGAATCAGTGATTCTTCTATCAGGTATGTTCAGTGGAACCAGGGGACTGGGATCCAGATTCTAATTTTCCAAAGAAGGAATTACTAAGGGAAATCATAGGACTAAAAGTATAACTTGCAGAAAAATTAAATCTTTTTATTGTTTGCTTTAACATGGAAACAAATTAAGTACATGTGTTTATAGTAAAAAGTAAAGAAAGATAAAAATGTAGATGTAGACAGATAAGAGAAGGGAAATGCAATAGCATTTCAGAAAGATGAGAGAGATCACAAGAACTCCAAGAGATGGATTAATCATCATAATGGTAGGCATGCTTCTTCTGAGCCTGGAGGTGAGAGAGAGAAAAGTCAAACCTAGGAGAGTGGAAAAGCAGAAGGCTTTATGTTCTGGGTGACAGGAGAAACAAGCTCATTTACCCAGAGCCACAGGCAACTGTGGAGAAGACAAAGGCAGCTTGAGAATAATAAAGGACAGGTGACATTTAGGAGAAACAGGGGAGCATTAGCTCCATAGACAACAGATGACTAAGAAACTCAGAAAGCCTGGTGGAATTTGTCAGACCATGTGATTTCATAAACATATTCAGAAATATTATCAGCCCAGGTTGAAACAGAAGAGAAATGTTACATTTTATTACAATTATAAAGTTTAAAAAAACACACAAATGATTGCTCTGGTTTTATAAATATAGAGAGGAAGTGGTGAGAGGCCAGGGAAAATATACAGATGGTGCTGGAAAGAGATTGAGGACTAAACTGCAATTTAAAAAGTCAGTACAAAAAGCCATGACAAATAACAATGAGCAACTTGAATTAAAAGGCGCAAACTTCCCACACTAACCATCCCATTTTCTGAGAAAATGAAATAGGATTTTCAAATTAACAAGCCAAAACATCTTTAAAAGAATAGGCATAGTCTAAGTAAGTATTCTGGGGCAGACACAAGCTAGCTATATTCAAATAAGGATCTAACAAAATTGTTCTGTTTTTTTCCAGCTCCTGTGATATATTTACATGAAGCTAAAAGCTCCACGTATAAAACAGGATTTATATCTTTTTGTTGTTGTTGTTGTTGGTCATGGGGCTTGAACTCTGGGCCTGAGCACTGTCCCTCAGCTCTTCAGCTCAAGGCTAGTGCTCTACCACTTGAGCTACAGCGCCACTTCCGGTTTTCTGGTGGTTTATTGGAGATAAGAGTTTCACGGACTTTCCTGCCCAGGCTGGCTTTGAACTGCCATCTTCAGATCTCAGCCTCCTGAGTAACTAGGATTATAGGTGTGAGCGGATTTCTATCTTCTAAACCATTTCAAACTGGAAACTGAAGTAAATTTCCAAAATGGTGGCAAATTATCATAGTATTTGCCTAATAAAATCCTCTTCTATCAAAAAGAGATTTCATCTTAATGAAGGTTAGCTTAATAGAAAAAGAAAATGTAGACTTCAGAAACAAAAACAAGTTGATTCTTTTCCCCTGCCTAAGTCTTATCAGGCAAAATGTGACCCAACCTTCCTAACCCATGATCAAGGAAAGCTCTTGTCATTAGTCACAGGGCTCAGGTTATGTTGCACATTTAGATATATCCTATCTCTCCAGAATCTAAAAAGCAGTTACTAACATAGAACAAAATGCATGTAAATAATTCCTTTGCTAACACACCTTGTTTGCTTATACCTTAATGTATAGGCAGTGCCATAAAATTCAAACACAGAAACTCCTGTATGCTTTTCTCCCTATTATGTTTTTTTTTAATCTCTGGATATATTTTACCCCTGGTATATTTTGCTTTTTCCCAAACAATCTTTAATTTTCCAGACAAGATGCAGAAAGATAATAACCCAAAATCCAAATAAAGTCTTTATTCTAGCTCTCTTCCATTATTAACCTTTTATCACTTTTGTGAAGGAAGAAGTGGGTGACAGGATAGGAGACAAAAAGATCACAGAAAAATGGTTTAGTCTATTAACACCCTAAGTTCATTTTACCTTTAGTCCTCAACATGAGGAATCAAGATATACTTTTCTCAGCAGTGAGCAGTGGTATGTGCCTGTGGTCCCAGCTACCCAGGAAAGAGTATTAATTGAGCCTCAAGAGTTCTACGTCAGTCTGGGCAACATAGTAGGACTCCATCTCAAGAAGAGGAAAGGAAAAGAAGGAAAGAAGAAGGATAGGGCAGGGCAGGAGAAAAGAAAGTGAAAAAGAAAGAGGAAAGGGAAAGGAAAGGAGAGAGAAGGGTTTTGCTTTAAAAGCCACCCCAACATTCACTTCAATACATAATATTTCTGTGGAAGACTTCCTCATCTGATATGACAGAGTAACTAGTTATGAGGGTATGGCTTCTCTTATAAACAACTATTAAACTGCACAAAATGATGCAACCATTCTCACATACTAAATAAAGAACAATAATGTGACCCTTGAGAGAAGGTGAGTTCAAGCTCAAAATCATTCTGGTACTCTGCTTTAGGACAATCTCTCAATTGTAATATGACAAGCTGGAGTCCAAGTAATACAGAGCTGACAAGCAGAGATCAGGGTACCAAAGAGGTGAGAGCTGAGTACTAGGGGGAGAGGACACAGAGAAGTTTTTACAGATTTCCCGAGACTCTTTGACAGGACATAATTATACAAGATCTACAAAATAGTGGTTGCAAAGAAGTTAAGATGGAACAGAAATACTAGATATCAAGCAATGTAAGGAAATATGAGCAGTCCAAGTTAGCCAGAATGAAGAAAACCCATTAACACCATGGACATCACCTTGAAACACTAGGAAGACTTCAGTAAGAACAGTCACACCCTAGAGCAAGTATATTGTACACTCATACTAACAAACTGGAAAACCAAGCTCTAATAAAATCCATAGGAAAAAAGGAAAAATTGAAGATGAGTGTTGCTAGGGCCCAAGAACCACTCTGAGACTTCCAGAGACCAACAATGAAACTAAGCCTACATTATTGACTGCCTAGTAACTTAGCTGCCTACAAAAAAAGAAAATGAAATTTAAAAAAGTAAAACCTCTATCATGTGTCCTCATTACTGTTCAAATCATAATGTAAAAATGAAACAAGAAAATGCTTCAAGGAAAAATGTCATTAGAAATTAACATTAAGTGGGCCACATTAAATGGCCCAGATACTGCACTTAGCCAAATCTTGAAAGCAGTTATTATAAATACGTTACAAAGAATGAACTGAATTTTTTAGTTAAAAAAGAGACTATGTAAATATAGGAATCTCGGCGAAGAACTTGAGATTACACAAACAAAAGAACCAAAGGGTTAGCAGTGTGCCTCAGTAGGTGGTGGAGTGCCTGCTAAGCATGAGGCCCCAAATTCAATCCCCAATATTGTCAGAAAAATGTAAGGAACAAAATGGAGAAAAAAAATGTTGCAGGACTGAAAGATTCAAGAACTAAAATTAAATGAAGAAAAAAAAATTCACTGGATGGCCTTAGCAGCAGAATCTTTGGAGATACAGAGAGAAAAGGCCATGAACTATCTGATACATTATTATTATTATTATTATTATTACCTACATTATTGTATGTAATATATACATAATAATTCAAAGAACACCAATTATCGTCTCAACAGTAGAAGCCAGAATATTAACACAGACAACATTTCTAGGAAAAACAAAACAAAAGCAAAAACTACTATCAACTTAGCACTCCATACCCATGAAAATATCTTTCAGAAGCAAGAATAGTATAAAGACATTTTCAGCTAAACCGACAAAATTTACCTCAAGCAGTATAGGAGAAATAAACAAAAGGAAAATTGGTGAAATAATGAACTTAGCCCTAGCTGTATAAATAACCACATGTATTGTTACCAAATCAAAAACTCCAACTAAAAGGCAAAGAGTATCACCATATGGGAAATAGAACAAGAACCAACTATACACTTTGCAACTTAAATTTAAAGGCACAAATAGGTTTGCTGTAGATAGAAATTAAGAGAATTCCAACAGCGTAAATAAGATATTAATACATATCTAACCACAGAGCTTTAAAATTCATAAAAAGAAAAATAAAATTCCTCTCCCCAGAATGTATCACATTTCTCTTCATACTGGACAGGGCAAAAAGCAGAAGATCCTACCAAGTATATCAACCAACTTGATCCATCTGACATCTAAAAATTTTTAAGTAAACAACTGCTGAATACAATAGATTAAAACAGTCACCAAGTCAAAATAAAATAAACCTCAATAAAGTTTAAATGACCAAAATAGTATTATTATTGTCATTATTATTTATTATTGTTATCCATCCTATCATTGGTGCCAGAGCCTCATGTATTCTAAGCACCTGCTTTATCAATGAGAGAGGTATAATTGTCCAGGAAATTGTATTTTTTAATTTTTTTTATTTTATTCTAAAGATGCTATACAGAGGGATTATAGTTACATGAGTAAGTTAATGAGTACATTTCTTGTCAAGCCTTGTTAACCCCTCCTTTGTTTTTTTAGAAACCTTGCTCTCCTTCTATAATGGAAATATACAATGTTTTAGTAAATAATCTATCAGTCAAAGGAATTTCAAGGAATTACAAAAATATTTGAAACAAATTCTAAAATCATATAAAAATGTGTGAGAAATTTGTTGCTTTGGGTTCTTTGATAAAGCTTTAAAATTATTGATAAAACTATTCATTCAAAGAAGCTGCAAAAAGATAAATTAATAATAAGAAAGTTGGAGAGGTAATAAAGAACAGAGCAGAAACTAATGAAATATAAAGACAGAAAAAACAGAAAATTAAGGCAAAAGTTGCTGCTGGCAGGCAAGAAGGAACAATTTTCCTCCTAAAACTTAGAAACTGACATAAAATCCCACATATATACATCCCTGATGAATCTCTAAGATCAATCTTTTGCATTTCAAAAGTCCAGTTATGCTAATTAACATGACAAATTAGAACTGGGTCATGCCTAGAGACAGATACTCTCTTTAACAAGCCCATTTTACAGTTGTCTCTCTCTCTCAAGAACATCTGGCAAACCAAAAATCATTCAGCCAGTAGTAACAACAGTTACACTGAAGCTAAGAAAATTCATATTCCATAACCCTTAATAAAAAGCCTTCATCCATCTCTGTATTTGATGTTTATACCATTTGTTCTCTTATTTTTTCTTTCTTTTCTTTCTTTTTCTCTCTCTCATTCCCCCTGCCTCCCCTTCCTCTTTCAGCTTAGGGTTTGAACTCAGGGCCTCACATTTGCTAGATAGGTACTCTACCACTTGAGCCAAACTCTCAGCCCATTTTTGCTTTAGTTATTTTTCAAGTGGGATCTCACATTTTTGCCCAAGGCCAATTTTAGACCATGATCTTCTTACCTATTCCCTCATAGTTGAGCTTACAGATGTGAACCACCATGCTTCATTTACTGATTGGGTCCTGGTAACGATTTGCCCAGACTGGCCTGAAACTATAATCCTGCAGATCCTTCACCCCCCTTGCAGCTGAGATTACAGTGTGAGCCACCAAACATGCCCATTTTTTAAAAAGGGAAACCTCTTTTACTATAAATAGCCACTTAAATTTTGACTATATACTTATGAATAGAAAAAGGGCTTTATTGTTAAGCATCTGCTTTAAAAAATCTTACTTCATTAAAATAATTACAACTGTAAGACCATTTTGCAGACACAAAAGGATCCTGTACTAGTATAGTTTACAGCTACATGTAATGAATCTCCACAGCTTGTACCTTTGCTCTGGACCTCAGAGACTTAGTGCCTAAACTCTATATATAAACTAATTAAATCAGACCTTGGCTCTCAGCCATGCTTAAATAAATCTGTAAAGCAATACAACCATACACACTGTCACTGTTTCTGACCAGTACGTGGGACCATACTCAATTTAAGCATCTTGCTTTCTTTCAAGCATGTATGGCTGCTAAACCCACATTACACTTGAACCCTCTTCCCATCCCTTTATAACACTCTCTTCAGTCATGGGCTTAAAAAAAATCTATCAGTATTCACAGGATTTTTTTTAATGTAATTGTATGTGAAGGTGATGTACAGAGGGGTTACAGTTACATACAGAAGTGAGTACATTTCTTGTCGAACATTGTTACCCTTCCTGGTTTTTCTCCCATTTTCCCTCCCCTCAATCTCCTCCCCACAAGTTGTAAAGTTCATTTCCAACATATTGTCTTGTGAGTATCACTGTTGTATTGGTTCACCCTTTGTCCTTTGTCTCACCATTTTGTTTTTCCCCTTCCCTTTCCTAAAATTCCTAGTGTCTTTTTTATAAAGTTAAGGCAGGCTGGGAATGAAGCTTAGTCGTAGTGTGCTTACCTAGCATGCATGAAGCCCTGGGTTCAATTCCTTGGTATCACATAAACAAAAAATGAATAAAATTAAATTAAAAGAAAAAAAATTCAAGCCAGTCCAGAGCCAGTGGCTCATGCCTGTAATCCTAGATACTCAGAAGGCTGAGATTTAAGGATCATAGTTTGAAGCCAGGAAAGTCCATGAGATGTCTATCTCCAATGAACCATCAAAAAATCATTAGTGGAGCTATGGCTCAGGTGGTAGAGCTCTAGCCTTGAGCAAAAAATAAAAAATAAAGCTCACATATAGCACCCAGGCCCTAAGTTCAAGCCCCAGTACCAGCACATACACATACAAACACAAAATTCAAATCTATTATTAATCAAACAATTCTCCTCCTCCTCCTAAAACAGTGTACTATGATATTTAAGATGCATAGCTCTCTTTTAGGAAAAAAAATGGCTAGAAGAAATGCAGTGGAGAAGTGCTTATAAGACTTCTAAAAAATAATCCAGTAAGACTTACACATATATTACTACAATTCATTTTCCTTCCATGGTAACTACTGGACAATTAAGGAAAAACAATTTGATTTATAGTCAACTTCATATTATCTAGTTATTCTGAAATAATCCTGCCAATTTGGAAGATTATCCAGTGCTGGCTTGCTTCATGGTGGCCACTGCATATAGTTTTGTTTATAATTAGATGGTGCAGTGTTAATTAGGCTGGTGCCCTGCCAGTGTTCTACAGAGGTTACAGACAGCAATCAAAACACCCATTCTAGAATCATGAGTAATCCCACACCACCAGCCCTCTCAGATCTGAAATATGAAAACTGAAAATACTGCTAGTCCATATAGCCTTTTTCCTGAAGGATGAAATAGTGAGTTCCAAAACAGACACCATATGTACTTTTCTAGTATACAGGGTACATATGAATCCTAGTTACTTTTTGCTTTCTAAAAATCTGACAAGAAATGTATTTATTACCTCACTTATGTAACTGTAACCCCTCTGTACATACCTTACAATTTAAAAAAATCATAGTTTTAAAGAAAGAAAGCTTAGGGAAAAAAATCTTAGGCCTACTTTACTCTGTAGAAAAAGGAAATTCCAAATAAATTACAATTGCAAAGTTTGCTTCACCTTTGGAAAATTCTTCTAGGGAGAAGCTCTTATATCATTCATCTTGGCATTCCCAGTGACTAACAAGAAAGAAGCCTGCAAAGAATGTTGAAATAGAACAGTATCTAACACATTAAAATGAAGTATTAATTGATGAAAATGACTTAAAATCTTCAATGTCGGAATCTAGGTTTATTAAAACTTGTTGTAAAATGGAATCCATGCTAGTTACATACTAACAAAGTCCTTCAGACACCTGCAGTGGGCTGGGTAATAAAAAAGCTGGATATCATAATACTTCAGATTATGGACACAGGACCATTGCATATCGGACACTAAGACTACTCATTACATTTCCTCTTCTTTTCTCAAAGCTGGTATATAATTTAAATCAGCTATGGCATTAAATACACTGAAGCAAAACCTAGAGACTCTATCAAGGGCCAACACTTAGAAATACTCAAACTACTTTTTCCAATAGTAAAATAAGATCCCAGTATCAAATAAGGTAAGTAGGTCACTGCTTTGAAAACTATGAAGTATCATATTAACAATGAGTTCATTGCTATTAAGTAATTAGTGTAGGAGCATCAAAGTCATGAACAAATAAACATACTATTTACTTTTCAAACAAGCATAGTAAGATTTCCCTTCAAGATACATAAACAAATTTTCTTCCTCACACCTTTGCCTTGAAAGATGGTTCTTAAATGTCATCTGTAACACATCTATAGACAATTCACAGAAATCCAGAAATCTGTTGTTCCTTGGATCCCATAAACACTAGTGCTATGCCTCTTGATGTCGTTTAGGATCGGCCACAGAAATGCCATTTTGGAATTTTAGATTTTATACAGCCTAAAATTTTTATTTTGCATCTATTTTAGTGTTCACATTATTATTAACACTAAAGCAATATCCTAAAGGAATTTCATTTTCCCAGGGTTAATATTGTACTATGATCATCCTACTTTTTTCATAGCTGAGATTACAGGCATGAGCCACAATGGTTGACCTATCAAAAAATAAAAAAGATATTACAGAAATTTAATCTTTTCAAATTTTACATTGTAGGCTACTGTTTAGTGGAATGGTCTTCCATTCCTTAAGGCTCATAAAGAGTTCCAGATATATTAGCTTAATTAGCATTTTGATGCAAATTCTCTAGCTAGACTACTGCTGAGGAATAAGGCTTGGTTAGCTGAAATTAAGAAAATTACATTGTGCTATCTTTTCTACTTGATCAACAGCAGTCTAGACTTCACAGAGTTTGTTTTATGATACTTGTATTTCTACATGATATCTTTCCTGGGTCTGAAAATAGAGACACTATTCACTAAGAAATAATTCTCTCTTTTTTGTATTTTTTATTGTAAAAATACAGTACAGAGGGGTTAGTTACATAAGCAAGGTAATGAGTACATGTCCTATCGAGCATTGTTGCCTCCTCCTTTGTTTTTTCTCTACCATCCCTTCTCGCCCACCTCCACAACTTCCCCCCGCAACCCACCCCCATCGCCAAAGTTGTAAAGTTCATTTTCAACATAGTGTCTTAGTGTCTTGTACATCTCATTGTTACAACAATGGGTCAACCTGCATCCCTATTTAATTAAGCATTTTGTTTAAGAAATAATTCTTTTGATCTGTATAATACTGATTTAATTTTAGTGCAAGTGAAATGAAACAACAAAGGGAAAGAAAAAAAGGAAAGAAGATCTTTGGGAAGACACAGAAGTCCTTTTAGCAAAATTTGCAACAGGCACCCATTCAATTTTCACAAAGAGTAAACCCAGATTAAACTTAAACAAGAGTATTTAATGCTAAGGATCTGGGAGACCTAATGGTGAAAAAGGCAAAGTTCAAATTGTGTTTTCTACCACAGCCTGCTTAGCTTTGTTGTATTGTGTCTGTTGTTTGAGCTGGAACAAAAGTAGGCTCTAAGATACAAAATGAAATAGATGCATCCGCCTGTATATTACAAAATCAAACCAATTTCCTCACTGTAAAGAACTGCTGAGTTACCCACTTGTGCTACCATGATGTCCATCCAAAGGCACAGAATAACCACAGCTGCTAAGGCTAACTTGCTTCTTTCCAGACTTATTTTCATATATGCTTTAGATTGGTTTTCTTTTCCTTTTTCTTTCTCTTTGGGTGGTATTAGGCTATAAACTTAGTGCCTCACCTTTGCTATTCAGTTATTCCTATCACCTGAGCCACTCTCATCCACTCTCCTAGTGTTGGTATTCTTTGAGACAGTGTCTTTTTTTGAGACTGTTATGATGCCCTTATGGTTTATTTAGAGTGCAGACTTGTTTGCTTAACCACAAGAAAGCATATTACTTTAGGTCTTTAAAATTGAGCCTTAATTAAGGATGTTGTTTAAAGGGAAAAGTCATGGTGAACCAAGACTTAATGAGGGTAAAGCAGTTGTGTTTCATCTTTCCTCCCTTCTTCCCTTATTCTTTCCCTCTTTCTCTCTCTTCCTTCTTTCCTATTCTCCTCCTTTCTTTCTTCATTCCCTCCTTCCTTCCTTTCTTCCTTCATTCCTTCATTGTTAATCTGTGGTGTGTGTCATTTGTTTCACAAGTGTTCAATGAGCACTCCCTGTAGTGTAGGTGTCTAGCTAAGCATGCACTAGAAATTAACAAGAAAATTACTGCAGTCCTTGTGCTCAGTCACCTAACAACTATTCCACCTAAAAACTTCAGGAAATTCATAAATTAGGCTGTTTACCAAAAGAAGACATGAAGTAATTAATCTGACCTTACTGCACACATATAACCTCCAGCTTTGGTAATTGGCATGTCTTCTGGGTCCTGCATTTTGGAAATTCTACTTGTATAACAGTGTTTCCCACACTGCTGAAACTTTGGACTAATTCTTCTCTATTTTGACCACAGTTTTCTTAGATAGACTTGGTTCTCAATTTGTTTTATGTTGTAACTGATTTCACCTCTTTCAGAAAATCTAATTCTAGTATTCTACTTGCTGTATAACTAGTATGTGAAATATCCATTGTGTAATCTACTTAAAAACAGCCTAAAATATTGAATTGCTAATTTAGCTGATTTTCTATCATGTACTTCCTCAATTTACCTTTTTAACCACCACAACATCTACACTTAACTGAATCAATCATTTCACTTACAAATACACATATATGGGCTTTGCTTTTTGGTGTTGATGACAGTAAGCATGAGTATTTGTTTTCTAGAACTGCTACAGAAAAAAATACACAGATTAGATGGCTTAACCAGAGGATATCTTTGTTCTCATAATTCAGGAAGCTGGAAATCAAAGAGGAAGGTATCAGTAAGGTTGGTTTCTTCTTTGTTCACTCTCTTGCAGCTGCTGCTTTCTAACTACATCCACACATGGCCTTTTCTATGTTTGCACACGTGTCTCTTTGTGTTCACAAATTTCTTCTTATAAGGACAGAAATAGATGTGAATGAGAGCATACCTAGAGGCCTCAATTTAACTTAATTATCTATTTGAAGACTATAAGTCCACATTTACATTCTAAACTACTTTTGTGAGGGACTTAAGTGTATGAATTTTTAGAGAATAAGGAGGTAGCCACAACTTAGCCCCAACCAAATTTTCAAAAATTTTATACATAAAGTAATTGCCATTTATTTAAAGATATGTATCTGGTCAGTGTAAATGATGGGATTTTTTTTTTAAATTTGTAAACACTTACTTCTCTACAGGAAGACAGAAATGAAACAGTGAGTTTAACCCACAGAACTCGCCAGCTAAGTTAACTTCTGTCTTTTGAAGAAAACCTCTTTCCCAGACTCACAGGAAATGGTTAAGCAACCTCAGAAAGTTCATTTGTCTCTGTACCACAGACAAGTACAAATAATAGGGTATCTTAAAATTGTCAATGTATTCATCAACTGAAGCTAGTCTACATGATTCCATGTCATTGCTCTATTCCAGACATATTCATTTCTTTAAAAAGAGCTACAGAAATGGATGCTTACATTTTATAACAAAATAAATTCTCAAGATTAAAAACCAAATCAGAAGAATAAAAGTCATGCCAGGGAGCAAACTATTAGTTGAGGACTCAACAGTCTTTAAAGCAACAAAATTTCATACTGATCTCAGCTAAAATGAAGAGCCAATATGATAATGGGGGGAGGGGAAATGTACTTTTAGAGAAATTTCTCATGTTGTACTATAAGTTATTTTTTGAAAAATACTATCTGCTGTTTTTTTTCCCTGTAATAATAATAGTAAGTAGTAATAATAATAATAGTAAAGTGCGAATGTGGGATGAGCAATTGTTAATTCTATGTAAAAGTTTCTTGTCTAAGTGATGAAACTCATTAATGAGAAAAAATTATTACAACTATTTCTAACACTTTTTACTAGTTTCTTAAAAATACTAGTCTGAAAAAAATAAAAATATGATCACTGGAGAAAAATCAGTATTTGTTCTGTTACTTGTTTGGACATAAATATTGTACTGAAAAGGACATCTATTATATTGAAAAGGTAATTCCTTATGACAATTCCCAATTGACAAAAACACATTTCAGTTAACAGTTTAAGCTTTAAACCAAATACAATCTATTATTTTGTTCAAATTACTGTTTATATGTGTTCACTAAATTTTACTGAAGCAGCCTGTCTCAGAAAATTTGTAAGTTCATCTGAAGGCCAATTCTGATTATGATTTACAGTTTCAGAAAGTAAACTATTCCTTTTATTTAAAATATTAATTTAATAAAGCCACTTGTATAATCTGTGAAATAAAGATAATTTTACGCTGCAATATGCTCAATTAATATACACATTGCCTAATATTAGAGGCATATACAAGACTTACACTTACAAATATATAAGTAATTCTAAGGTCAAATGTACCTATTTCAGAACCAGTGATAAATAGTTCCTCACTGATGAAGGATAGATGTGATCCCCTGAGAAGAACATAGTCTCTATCTCTTTCTCTCTCTCTCTCTGTTTTTTTCAGTCATGGGGCCTGAACTCTGGGCCTGGGTGCTGTCCTTCAACTTTTCAGCTCAAGGCTAGCGCTCTTACCACTTGAGCCACAGCGCCACTTCTGGCTTTTTCTGCTTATTTGGTGCTGAGGAATCAAACCCAGGGCCTTATGCATGAGAGGCAAGCACTCTACCACTGCACCACCTTCCCAGACCACAGTCTCTCTTTAAGTTGTATTCCAGCCAGGGAATGGAAATCCTGAAGCTAATCATGAGGAATCTCAGACAAACTCAAATTGCAATACATTAAACAACAACAATAAAGCTGTCTTGCATTGTTCAAAAGCATTCGTGTCATGAAAGACCACATCTGAGAAAGTATTCCAAGAGGAAAAGGCATGATAATTACATGTACTGTGTGATCCTGGACTGCATCTTATACAGGGAATGAAATGGTCTGACAGATGTTTTTGAGTCAAAAGTAAAAATTACAGTATTGGCACTCTATCAATGTTGAATTTGCAGAATTTTATAATTATACCATGGAAAATTTTAAAAAGAAATATGTAAGTAATTCGTATGGCTATACTGGTGAATTGACCATGGGAAAAATACTGGTATAACATGAACCATGACAAAAATAATCTCACTCCTATCCCTTCTTCAATTCTACCCAAAGAAACCTCCACAAAATGCATAGTTATATTAAATGTAAAGTCATCTTAAAAAACTAAACTTAATCTTGTAGAAACTACTCTGGGCCAATATAATCACAGCAATCTTTAAAAGTGGAACAGGGAAACAGTATAAGAAAGCAGGGTAAAGTAATATAGAAAGGGCTTACCATCCCATTGCCAACTTTGAAGATGAAAAATGGGGCCAGTAGCCAAGGAATGCAGATGGCCTATACAAACTGGAAAAGTGAAGAAAGTGAACCTTACCTAGAGGCTACTGAAAGGAACACAGCCCTGTAACACCTTGATTTCAGTCTGGGAAGATTCATGTTAAGGCTCTAACCTATAGAATTATATGATGATACATATCTGTTTTAATGTTTACATTTGTGATCATTTGTTATGGTGAGAAAAGAAAAGTAAGAAACTGGCATCCACAACATATCTAACATTTGTGACTGGTCTGCTTCCTTCCAACACTCTAGTATAGTTAAGAGCTTACCCAAAGTCAGCTGCGTCATTTCCAGTCATGTTTGCTCTAGCAGTTAGGTAACTTAACTGCTTCATGAAACAGATGAAAAAAGCTATTCCAAGAAGTCTAGATAAAACTTTTGGAAAAAAACAATAGAGGCAATCCACTAAGTGTACTTAAGTTAGATCTGAGACAACACTTAAAAGAGACTGGAGGAAAGCTATAAAAATCTAGACAAATTTGTGTTCAGATTACTTCTCATTTGTCACTTCACTTTATGGTGAATTATAAAGTCACAACTCTGTGAAGCAATCCACATGGGGATGAACGGCCATTTTAACTTTGTTTTCTTTTCTTTCCTTTTCCACTTATCCCTGAGGGAAGGCTTCAGTCTCAGACGTGGTGACAATGCCAATTAGGTAAAACTTCACTGAAACCCACATCTCTACACAGAGGAACCAGAAATCTTCCAGGCTATGCTGGGAATGCCAAAAGGAGGGAATGCCAAGAAACGAGGATGCGCTAAATTAGCCTATGAGCCCTCAAAGAATATACAATGACCACTGAGCTACATATATTCAAGATAGATCAAAATCTATATAGCAAATGACATTAATTTCTGCTGTTACTATTATAAGTTTCCAGCAATTTGGGAGATCAAAACAACACAATTCAGCGTATAGTTCTGGAGATTAGAAATAACAAGTGGAGGTTCAGAAGATGGCTCAGAGGTAGAATGCTTGTCTTGCATGCATGAGGCCTTGGGTTCAATTCCTCAGCACCACATAAACAGAAAAAGCCGGAAGTGGTTGTGGCTCAAGTGGTAGAGCGCTAGCCTTGAGCTGAAGAGCTGAAGAACAGCACCCAGGCCCAGAGTTCAAGTCCCCAAATGGACAAAATAAATAAAGAAATAAAAAATGGATCTCAGTGGGCCAAAGGGTTAACAGTGAAACCCCTTTGTACAACAGTGATTCTTCTAGAGTCTCTAGAGGAAAATATTTCTTTGTTTTTTCTCTAGCTTCTAGAAGCTGTTTGCATTCTTTGGCTTGTGCCCACTTATATCTTCCAAAAGCCTCAGTCTAATACTGATTCTTCTGTCTTTTTCCTCCACTTTTAAAATCCTTTATATTACATTAAACCCATGTGAATAATCCTGAGCATTCATTTTACGATTAGCAGATTAACCATTGTAAATTTTAAACCTTTTTTTTTTTTTTTTTTGGCCTTTTTGTGACAGGGTCTAACTTTGTAGCCCAACTAACCTTGAATCCCAGTCCTCATGCCTTGGCCACCTCAATGCCAGAATTATAACTATGCACCACTACACTCAGCCCAACTATAGCTCTTAACTGCAACCTTAGTCCCCCTTTACCATGTAACATGACATATTCTCAGGCCTCAAGGATTAAGACATGAACATCTTTGGAAATCATTATTAAAGGCTAATAAAACAGTTGAGATTAGAAAAGATACTGCACAGAAAGTAAAATGGAACTTCAGGTGTAAACCTGAGCAGGCTAACTATCTGCTAAAACTCAGCATTTTCCAGAGGCCAAACCAGAAACTGGAGTCTATACAATATATCATATCATTAACAATGTCCAGGATATAATCCAAACCTAGTGTATATACCAAGAAAATATGAACAAATTTCCATAGAAAAGACAATAGCTGACAGACCTTTCCATTTTAAATTATTATGTCTCTGCTCTAAAATAAAGAACATATTGAAACAAATTAGAATACAAATCTCAGCAGGTAAAATTTCAAAACAATTGAAAATTTTAAATTAAAAAATTAGCCTTCAAAAAGAATGAAATTATTTTGTTTGTAGGGAAGTGAGTAGAAATGAAGAACATGGCAAGTGAAGTAAGCCAAGTTCAGAGGACAAGGTCACACTTTCACTCAGATGTGAATGTTACCTAAAAGATAAACATATATCACTAATGTTTATATATGCATATATGATTATTGGATGACATTTGAATATATATTAGTTGTGGGATTGTTTGTGGGAGAAAAAGAAAAATAAGAGAAGGGAGAGAAAGAAAGAGGAGGAGGAGGAGGAGGATAAAAGCACTGCCTCTTTAACAGAGTTCTGGGAAAACTGGATGGACAGTCACCTGCAGAAAACTGAAACTGGATCCCTGTCCATCACCTTGCATCAGCATCAGTTCAAAATGGATCAAAGACCTCAATGTAAGACTTGAACCCATGAAACTATTAAAGAAAGAAGTAGGAGATATATCACAATTCCTCAACATAGGAATTTTCTGAGTATAGATCCAGATGCACAGAAAATCAAAGAAAAAAATGATAAATAGGACTGCATCAAACTAAAAGGTGCCTGACAGCAAAGGACACAGGTAACAAGTCAAAATGACAACCTACAGATTGGGAGAAGATATATGACAGCTATACATCAAACAAAGGTCTAATCTCAACAACTCAATGAAAAAACTCAATGAAAAAACGAGCTAAACAGAGACTTCTCAGAAGAAGTAAAAATGGACAATAAACACATGAAATGTTCAACATCTATGGCATAAAGGAAATGCAAATCAAAACAACACTAAAGCTAGGTGCTGGTGGCTCATGCCTATAATTCTAGCTACTCAGGAGGCTGAGATCTGAGCAGCTCAGTTTAAAGCCAGCCTGAGTAGGAAAGTCCATGAGACTTATTTCCAATTAACCACCAGCAAACCAGAAGTAGAGCTGTGGATCAAAGTGGTAGAGCACTGCCTTGAGCACAAAAGTCTAGGAACAGTGCCCTGATCCTGAGTTCAAGTCCCACAACCAACAAAAATATCAACACAACACAAAACAAAAAACCCACTAAGATTCCATTTTACCCATTAGAATTCCCATCATCAAGAATACAAATAATAACAGATGTTGGCATGTATATGGACAAAGGAACCATAGTATACTATTGATGAGAATATAAACTTGTTCAACCTCTCTGGATAGCATAGATGTTCCTCAAAAAATTAAACACAGAACTATCTTATGATCCAGCAATTCCACTCTTATGTATTTAAAAAGAAACAAAAGCAAAGACTTGAAAAATATACACCATATAGTAAAACAGAAAATGATACATGTTAC
Organism: Dipodomys merriami; assembly: GCF_024711535.1. Taxonomy (NCBI): domain Eukaryota; kingdom Metazoa; phylum Chordata; class Mammalia; order Rodentia; family Heteromyidae; genus Dipodomys; species Dipodomys merriami. The sequence goes on from NW_027203382.1 coordinate 7,769,304, forward strand.
AATAGAACAGTATTCAGTAATTATTTTTAAATGAGAAATTACGCTGAGTGAAAGCTAAGTAGAAAAGGATTCTATTTACATAAAGATCTATATAATTCCAGGGCGTCAAATTTGCCAGGCAGGTACCTTGTACCAGTTGATTGTCCCAGCTCTTTTTGTGCTTTAGTTTGCTTTTCAGACAATGGTCTCAGATTTGCTATGGGCTGAGATCATCCTCCCTGAAGCTTCCTGCATAGCTAGGATTTCAGGTGTAAGTAAATGGTAAGTGGCTTATTTGTTTTAATAACACCTAAATTTTTGCCAAGGCTCACCTCAAATTGCAGTCCTCCTCATCCCCATTTCCTGAGTAGCAGGATTACAAGGATGTGCCACTATGTCTGGCATGTTTTTAATTGTTGTTATCTTACCTTTACTTTAATTTTTGCCTTCACTTTAAATATAACACCAAGAATCAGGAATTTGAAAGGCTTCATTACTTATTTTAATCATACAAAGATCATTTTGAGAGGAGTATTCATTTAAATAATTTCATGTTCACAAGCTAGACTCTAAGTCTTTGTTTCTCAGTTACTTTCAGTCCACTGATACAAAGGAACCACACAAGGTCTTCTGAGTAAAAATATTACTGATACTTCTTACAAACACTAGCAGAATGAAGGGCTAGTTGTCTGTAAATGTTAATAGTTACTCCAATGTATTTTTAAAAAGATAGACATATCATCTACATTCATATTAGTCTACTTTAGACAACTTGAATCTATATATACATTCTAGGATGTAAAGGTTTACAAATGATCATAGCTTTTCTTAGTTAAAAAAGAAAATAAAATCTGCAATAAACATAGTCATGCTGGTAGCTTTAGTGTGTTCTTGTTTGTAAACATTTGGGTAAATGCCCAAAAGTGGGATTGCTGGGTCGTAGGGGAACTCTATGTGGAGTCTTTTGAGGAACCTCCATACTGTTTCCAAAGTGGTTGAACAAGTTTACACTCCCACCAACAAAGTTCTTAGTTAAAAAAGAAACTACCAAAATACAACTAGGCAAGAGAAAACTTTCATACCAACAGTTGAGACACTGGAAAGTTCTGAAAATGAAAGACGTGCATTTCTATATAAAGAAACATATTATTTAGCCACATATTATGTTCCATATAACGGAAGCCAAAGTGGGAAGCAACTGTCCTTCTCCATTTAGTTATTCTATAGGATAAATTAACTGGACCTTATGAACATTGATGCAAAACTTCTCAACAAAATTTTGGCCAATCGACTTCAACAATTCATCCAAAAAATCATACACCATGATCAAACAGGATTCATTTCAGGGATGCAAAGCTGGTTCAATATACGCAAATCAATTAATATTATTCATCACATCAACAGGAGCAAGAATAAGAACCACATGGTTATCTCAATAGATGCAGAAAAAGCATTTGACAAGATCCAACACCCTTTTATGATGAAGGTTTTGGAAAAATTAGGAATCCATGGAACATTCCTCAATACAATAAAGGCTGTATATGACAAACCTACAGCCAGCATTATACTCAATGGTGAAAAACTAAAGCCATTTCCTCTTAACTCAGGAACAAGACAAGGATGCCCACTCTCTCCACTTCTCTTCAATCTAGTATTAGAATGCCTAGCTACAGCAATAAGACAAGATGCAGACATAAAGGGGATCCAAATAGGGAAAGAAGAAATAAAACTCTCCCTCTTTGCAGATGACATGATCTTGTATTTAAAGAATCCCATAGACTCCACTCCCAAATTACTCAAGCTGATTCAAAACTTTGGCAAAGTAGCAGGTTATAAAATTAACCCCCAAAAATCAATGGCTTTTCTATATGCCAACAATGAGAAAAGTGTGGCTGAAATTAGGAAAGCAACTCCATTTGTAATAGCCCCACAAAAAATAAAATACCTAGGAATTAACTTAACCAAAGAAGTGAAGGACCTCTATGATGAAAACTTTAAAATCTTAAAAAAGGAAATCAACACAGAACTTAAAAAATGGCAAAACCTCCCATGCTCCTGGATTGGCAAGATTAACATCGTGAAAATGGCAATACTTCCCAAGGCTATCTACAAATTCAACGCGATACCTATCAAAATTCCACCCTCATTCTTCAAGGAAATAGAGGAGGCAATCCAAAAATTCATATGGAACAATAAAAGACCCCGAATAGCAAAAACGCTCCTCAACGGAAAGAACACTGCTGGAGGAATATCAATACCAAATTTCAAACTCTACTATAAAGCCATAGTAATCAAAACAGCTTGGTATTGGCATAAGAACAGACCTCAGGACCAATGGAATAGAATTGAAAACCCAGAAATGAACCTACAGACCTATAGCCATCTAATCTTCGATAAGGAAGCTAAAACAATAGAATGGAAGAAAGACAGCCTCTTCAGTAAATGGTGCTGGCAAAATTGGTTAACTACATGTAGAAAACTAAAGCTAGATCCTTATATATCACCCTGCACCAGAATCAACTCCAAATGGATCAAAGACCTTGAACTCAAAGCAGACACTCTGAAAACATTACAGGATGGAATAGGAGAAACCCTAGGTCTCCTTGGCTCAGGTCGAAATTTTCTGAATAGAGACCCGGAAGCACAACAAATCAAAGAAAGGTTGGACAAATGGGATTGCATAAGATTGCAGAGCTTCTGCAGGGCAAATGACATAGCTGGCAAGATCAATAGAAAGCCCACCAATTGGGAGAAGATCTTTACTAGCCATACAACGGACAAGGGTCTCATATCTAAAATATACTTGGAACTCAAAAAATTAAACCACCCAACAACAAATCCTCAAAGAAACAACTGCCCAATAAATAAGTGGGCGAAAGACTTAAAGAGAAGCTTCTCTGAAGAAGAAAGAAGGATGGCCAATAGACACATGAAGAAATGTTCAACATCCCTAGCCATAAAAGAAATGCAAATCAAAACAACATTGAGATATCACCTCACTCCAGTTAGAACAGCAAAAATCAAGAACTCTAACAACAACAGATGCTGGAGGGGATGTGGACAGAAAGGAACCTTACTTCATTGTTGGTGGGAATGTAAACTTGTTCAACCACTTTGGAAAGCAGTATGGAGGTTCCTCAAAAGACTTCACATAGATCTCCCCTATGATCCAGCAATCCCACTTTTGGGCATTTACCCAAATGTTTACAAACAAGACCACACTAAAGCTACCAGCACAACTATGTTTATTGCAGCATTATTTACCATAGCTAAGACATGGAACCAACCCAGATGCCCCTCAGTAGATGAATGGATCAAGAAAATGTGGTATATATACACAATGGAATTCTATGCCTCCATCAGAAAGAATGACATTTCCCCATTTGTTAGGAAATGGAAAGGTTTGGAAAAAATTATATTAAGTGAAGTAAGCCAGGCTCAAAGAAGCATAGGTCCCATGGTTTCCCTTATTTGCAATATCTAGTATAGGTATGAGTCAAGCGGAAAAGGTCAGATAATGTGATGTTAGGAAAATGAACCCTTAAATATGTATTTTAATGTTTTCGTTTCTTTCATGCATGTGTTTCTAACGCATTTATAAGATTATTTCTTTGTTGCTTTGTATGTCCCTCCCCCACAGTGTAACCCCCGCTTTCACTATATTTGATGTCAGTATAACATGTGGAGGAGATGGGGACAAACAAGTTGTTTAAGGATTCAGGTGGACCTGTTGCAACAATGAGAAGTACAAAATGTCATGTCAAAACCAGCTTTACAATGTCGGTGTGGGGGGGGGAGGGGGGTATAATTGGGTGGGGGGAGGGGGGTAAAATTGGGTGGGGGGAGGGGGGAGGCGGGGAAGGGAAGTGAAGGGTAAACAAAGGAGGAGGCTGCAATGCTTGGTAAGAAATGTATGCATTATCCTGCCCATGTAATTGTAGCCCCTCTGTACAGTATGTTCTCAAATAAAATAAAATACAATTAAAAAAAAAATTAACTGGACCTTAAGTGGCCTCATATGCCTGTGTGTGTAAGACAGATGGGAGACGGGAGGCACAGTAAGTAGTTGTTGGTAGAAACAAAAGAATTAGTTTGGATTTAAGTAAGTCTTATGTGCTTAACTGTTCTATTAAAGTTGTTCTAAGCAAAGGACAAGATAAAAAATATCCACATATTTTGTGATAGGACTGGTCTCCAGTTTATACCTTTTATCACCAATCACACTAACAAAATGCCAGTCAGGAATGTGAGCATCCAACACTCTGGGTGTTAGATGTGCCCTAATTTCCCCACAGGCACATGGAAACCGTATCTCAGTAAGCTAATTACAGATTAGCTCTCTGTTTCAGGTACAACAGACAAACCTCACAGGCTGGTCCCAACTGACCTAGTTAGGCACAGGGTAAAGGTTGGAAACATGGATCAACCCTAGTTATTTATGGCCTATGACAGCCCAGAAGAAAGGAGTGGATTGACTTTTTTTTGTACATTTTTTTTTGGGGGGGTCCAGTTGTGGGACCTGAACTCTAGGCCTGGGCGCTGTCCCTCAGCAATTCAGCTCAAGGCTAGCACTCTACCACTTGAGCCACAGCGCCACTTCCGGCTTTTTTCTTTTTGCTTATGTGGTGCTGAGGAATCGAACCCAGGGCCTCATGCATGCAAGGCAAGCGCTCTACCACTGAGCCACCTTCCCAGCCCCTTTTTGTACATTTTTTATTGTAAAAATGCTGTATAGAGGGGTTATAGTTATATGAGCAATTAATGAGTACATTTCCTATCTTATTCTCTTAAAGTTCTATATCATTCTATATCAAGACAAAAGATTTTTGTATCATCCTGGACCCCTAGGTCTACAGATTGGGCCAAGTAAATAAAGCATAGCTATAGAGACCTTCAATTCACTAAAATTAAGGTAAGTCTACGAAACTGTAAAATGCCTGAGAAGATAAAATTATGTCTCTCTATCGTATGTTGGAAGTCTGTATGTGCTAGAAATGGGGGAAACTGAAAACCCTTTAAAACAAGGATTTTAAAAAATAAAATTTTATAACATAATCAGTTTAAAGAAGTTCAGCATCTTCCCTGATTTAGAACCATCCAATGCTGAAAAAAATAACTGTGGGATTGTCAAATAAGCAGACATCCAATAAGTTTGCTCAGCAGACATTCTAGGCCAGAGCCTAGGCCAAAGCATTTAAAGCATTTTTGCCTCCTTTCTCTCAGTTCCAACTCCACTTCCTAATTTCTTGGACTCCTAGTTATTCTTCAGTTATAATAAAAGACAGATTTAATAAGCAGCAGATGTGGCAGAGATACCCTGGGGAAGACCTGATATACTCCCAGAGGATCTTTCAAAGTGAAATTATTTTTATAATAAGATGCTATTTTATATTTTCACATTTACTCTCTTTCATGAACATAGAATATTTTTTCATGCCATGTATGGTATATGATATCACAACAAACTGCATGAAAACACAATCTGAAAATCCAGTTATCTTGTATTAAGCCCGACATTAATAGATGTGTATTGACAAAAAAAAAAAGTGTCTCATTTACCTTTTTGTTTTGGAAAAGTTATTTTTTTCATTGTTAATTTCTAACACAGTAGCTAAAAATAAAACTGACATAAATAAAAGCTCTTAGGATCCACAGCAATTTTTCAGAAAAAAAGAGAGATCCTGAGACTGAACAGATTGAGAAGAACAACAGCCTTGAAGATTTAAAAAAAAAACTGTCAATTCTCCAAACCTCTTTATTTGAGCATGTGTACTATTTGAAAAGGCATTAGAGCAAATATAAAATGGGAAGATGTATGAGGGGACCCGTTTTGAGCCATTCTGCACACCTATCTTCAGAAAAATAACAACCCATATATGCTCATTTGAACACCTCTAAGTAGGATTATGAATTCTAATAACTTGCTCCTATGAAAAAACATCACATTAAGTGAACTAAGCCAGACCCAAAGAAACATAAGTCCCACCAGGCACCTGTGGCTTGTGCCTATAATCCTAGCTACTCAGGAGACTGAGATCTGAGGATCACAGTTCAAAGCCATACTGGGCAGGAAAGTAGGTGAGACTCTTATTTCCAATTAACCACCAGAAAACTGGAAGTGGCATTGTGGCTCAAGTGGTAGAGCACTAGCCTTGAGCTGAAGAGCTGAGGGATAGCACCCAGGCCCAGAGTTCAAGCCCCATGACCAGGAAAAAAAAAAAAAAGAACCATAGGTTTTTTGCCTTATTTGCAATAATTAGTATACATCTAGGATAATCTTAGATGAGCACTAGCCTTGAGCTGAAGAGCTGAGGGATAGCACCCAGGCCCAGAGTTCAAGCCCCATGACCAGGAAAAAAAAAAAAAAGAACCATAGGTTCTTTGCCTTATTTGCAATAATTAGTATACATCTAGGATAATCTTAGATGAGCAGAATAGCTCAATAGTTATGTACATATGAGCATGTAAGATGATGCTAAGCAAAATGAACTCCAAGATATGGACACAATAGGTTTTTCTTTGTTGTTGTTGTTTTCAATATGCTATATGACTTTTTGTTTCTTTTGTATGTTCTTCCCCACTATGGTGTATCCTTTGTTGTCACTGTATTTGATTTTGTTACCCCAATATAGTATATATGTTTACTTGAATTAGGTAAGGGAAGGGGAACAACAGAATGATGAGACAAAGAACCAATGCAACAGTGATATACACAAGACAATATATTGGAAATAATCTATACAACTTGGGGGTGGGGAGGATAAGGGAAGGGAAAGTAGGAGAAAAATGAGGGAAGGGGTAACAAGTTTAATAAAAAATGTACTTACTACCTTACTTATGTAACTGTAACTCTCTGTACATCACCTTAACAACAAAGAAAAAAGAAAAAACCACAATCTTCTTTACCCTGATAATTCCAGAACTGACAAAAATGAATTAGGATCCCCTTGAGATTCATTTGTTAAAGTCTTGAACCCCAATGTGATGCAAAAGATTTAAGGTTAGGTGATTATAGTTAAATTAGATCACTAGGGCAGGACCCTAATCTGATAAGGATAGTTTAGAATTCTTACAAGAAGAGGAATGAACACCAAAGTTCACTTTCTCCATACCTGCACAGAGAAATGGACAAGTGAGGACAGAGAAAGAAGATACCTACCTGTAAGGATAAAAGAGAGGCAAAACTAACTGCACTGGTACCTTTCTCTTTGAGCAGATAAATGTCTGTTGTTATTTCACTGAGGCAGCCAAAGTAGACTAACATATTGCCTGTATCCTGGTGTCCTGTAAATTGCTCAATAAACATAACGAATAAGGAAGAAGAGTAAGGGAAGGAAGAAATTATGGTGAATGTTTAAAAGAAATGAGTTGATAGGAAGGGAGGGGAAGGGAAAACAAACGAGGAGGCAACAATGCTTGATAAGAAATGTACTCATTATCTTGCCCATGTAATTGTAACCCCTCTGTACAGTATTTTCACAATTAAAAAAAAAAAAGAAAAAAAAAAGAAATGAGTTGTGAATCATGCAGTACTCACATCATAATGTATATGTAATTTATTACTATTTCAACAACAATCAATACTAAAGTATTGATTAGGCCCTATTTCTTTTCAAAATGTATCTGATATTTATCTTTTGATTAATATCAAAACAAAAACCACCATAATTTTTCCTTCTGGTTAGGATCAGACTAAATATCATGCTTTCATACTATCACTAACATATTATACTAGTCATTTTGTTATGTCACTAACACAGCCCTACTTTTTAGTGATCTTATCCAATGGGCAGCTATGACAGAACTTCAGCTCCTTTACTCTTTCCACATGGCCATGTGAAAGGTTGTGTGTGACCAATACAGGCCTCCATACCAACTCTGTGGGATACTAGAAAATTCCTTCTCAAAAGCTGAATCTAATTGGGTTGGGAATTGTTTTTGTGACTATTTAATAAAGGGCAAAATGTCTCAACATAGGTCACCCAGACAGCCCTACAGCATTGCACATAGAGGAACTGATCTAGCCGTACCCCTTAGCCTCAAATGCACAACCTCAAAAACTCTCCAGTCACAGAAAATGAGAGATGGAAGAGGGAAATGTTGGGTCGAACTTTGATTGTGATTTTGGAAAATTCTAGGGAGTAATAGACTCCCTCCTCTACATTATCTCCCTTCCTGTCATACTAGATCTTTCCACTGGATGTTCAATTGTTGTTGTGTGTTTCTTCCCAATGGAAAATCACTTAGTAGCATGTAGTAATACATACAAGAGAGAAACCACTACTTTAAAGAGCAATATATTTCTTATTTATACAGAACAGCACCCCTCACATACTCTGTGATCAGTCTTCTCAATCTTAGTCACTCAATCAGTGGACATGAGGGATGGCACTTAGTAACCGGTTTGAGGAGCAGAGAAATTACTGTTAAGGGTATAATTAGTGTTAAGGATAATGGTGTATGTGATCTTGGTAAATTTAGGAATACTAGTCCCACAAGGCTCAGAGCATCAAGTACCACATTTTCCCTAACTGAACATAGAGAACCTTTGGTAACTGAAACTAAACAAGTGTTGGTTCTATGTTTTCTTGAAATCATACTACCAATATCAACTTAAAAGAAAGATCTTTTAAACACCTACTTCTCCTCAAGTGCTACTGATAATCTCTATCCATTTTTTCTTTAAAGGAGACCTTTAAATTACATAATGCTCTTTTAGTGATGAATGTTATTTTAAATCTTAAAAAGTAACAGTTTTAGCTGTAAGAAATACCATGCTCCAAAGACTCCTTCCCAGCAGAAATTTCCTCGAAGACACCAAATGGCATTTGCGCCAGTTGTCTGAGAACCACTACCTCACAACCCCGGTCTTCATTTACTGCAAGAAGGGCTCAGTGACCTACAGAGGTATCTACTCGTTGCACTCTTTATTCTCCTATGCCCTCAGTTGAAGCTGTTCTCAAAGAAAATCAAGAAGGCTTTTTTTTGACTCCCAAAATCTTATGTCATTGGCTTAGGCTCCCCACGTAGTACTCAGAAGCTCTAGAAGACCTACAATCAATCCCCCAACTTAGAAAAGTTCACACAACTGACTCATATTTTGTTTCAGTGACTACATTCCTGAAATACATGGAACTTTCATTGTGCAATACACAGAAGAAAAAGAACTTCAAAGGGCCTTTTACAACAAATCTTTATTCTCCACTGTCTTTAGAAACTCCCTAGTAGCCTCAACTTCATTTGCCAAGTAATCTGGTTTCCTCTTAGTTTAGATAGTATGGTAAAATTTTAAAAATTAATCAATTCATTGTTCAACCAATAGAAAAGAATTAAAAACAGGCTATAGTAGCCAAGCACCAGTGGCTCACGATTGTAATCCTAACTACTCAGGATGCTGAGCCAAAGTATAGCTGTGGCTCAGGTTGTAGAACTAGCCTTGAACATAAACAAGCTCAGAGACAGTGCCCAGGCCCTGACTCCAAGACTGGCACACACAAACACAAAAGCCATCAACACCAAAAAAAACAAAACAAACCCAACAAAAACCCAAAAACCACAACAGACTACAAAAGCAGAGAGACTGCTATTATGATAGAAAAGGGTAGATGACATTAGCCATTTTTTTCTTCCCCTTGAAATCTAAAATTCTCAGGAACATAAATAGTACTAACGTACAGCTGACTATAAATTTCCTGATTATGAAGAAAACAGTATGATTAAATTCCAAGCAAATGTTTTCTGTCTCCTGCCTAGAACTTCAAAGGCCAGTCTTAACTCATTCACTTCCAAATCCCTCAATTCCTTTTGTCCAACCACGCCCATCTACCTTCCCTCTTCTACTCCTACCTTTCAACTTCATGAAAGTTGAAAGACTTCACCTAAGTTCTCACTCCCCTAAAAAGGCTCATTTCTGAGCTAAGATTGGCACACCTTAAGACACACCATTTTGAAATTTTCTATGTAGCAATGCCATTTTTTACCCTCAAATCTCCGTATTCTGTTTATCTTCCTCACAATTCTTCAATTAAGCTCCAATCTTCTCTAAAGATTTTTGCAAGATTTGAAGTCCTACAAGTGCCCCTAGATTCTCACAAATGATTATGCAGTGGATCAGGTTACAAGGGACTCCTGAAGATCCTTCCATAGACATAGGATATCTTCCTGTTATACTTACTATCCAGAAACACTACTGCAATGAGCAGCCTTCTCTACAGACTATAATATATAGGAGGACCTAAGTCATAATAAGAGCTCCAAAACTTCCCTCCAGTCCCAATTCTGGTTTCCTGTAAACATGCAAAAATACCTAAGGATTCAAGTTTTAAAAGACCAATTTTTCCTCTTTGTTGCAGCAATATTATGAACATGCCTAGAAGTATTAGCTCAGCACTAACTCCTATAGTTTTCAAGGCATGAGGTAATCATTGACAGAACATGGCTATACCATCCTTCTCCCCTCAATTGCCAAGATTCACAGGCCTAATCTATCTCTATCTCAAAGTCTGGAGTGATCTTGGATTAATGCTTCCATATCTCTATATCCTAATAGGTATATTATCATAAATTAGTATGAATCTCAGTGTATTGATGACAAGTATTCTATGAAAAGGATATAAAGACAATTCTACACATTCTTTCATATCTAGAATATTGTCAAATAGTCTAGACAATATAGACAAAGTTGTATTGCTTTTTATTTCTTCTGCATTTCTGTACTTTTAAACTAGCATGAAAACAGAACTCAATTCTTCCAAGCATTTCTTCTCTTTAGCTAACATTATGTGATGACACATTCATGGAGTAATTTGTGGAGTAAATAGGCCTAGCAGAAAATTTACTTGTAAATGAACATTCAAAGGTGGGTGTCTGACTGAATTACACAGCAGGAAATCACCTTGGCTTCTGTTCTATATGATAACTTCCTTATAGTTCTGTATCCTTCAGATACAGGATCATGTACAAAACAATGATAATCACTAAAATACACTGTTTCCTATTCTATCTCAAGATACTTTTTTGAAAATGGGTAATAGGAAAGAAAGTTTTTACTACTACTTTCTAATAAAAAATGGGTTGGTTTCTAGTTAGCTATACTGGTAATGATGCTAAATCTCAACATTTGTATCTTGGGGCTGGGAAGGTGGCTCAGTGGTAGAGTGCTTGCCTTGCATGCATGAGGCCCTGGGTTCAATTCCTCAGCACCACATAAACAGAAAAAGCCAGAGGTGGTGCTGTGGTTCAAGTGGTAGAGTGCTAGCCTTGAGCTGAAGAGCTGAGGGACAGCGCCCAAGCCCAGAGTTCAAGCCCCACAACCAACCAAAAACAAAAAACAAAAAAAAAATCAACATTTGTATCTTATTACCAACTGAAAAACTTAAGATACAAAAACAAAAACAAAATTCAACTCATATGCCATTACAGAGAAATTACAGGCTTCCACTTCACATTCTCTCTCAAAACAAATTAAATATATGTATATGTATATATATGTATATATATATATATGGGGGGGTGCATATATGTGTCTATTTATGTATCTGTAAATAAAATGTTATAAGCTCTTTTTTTTTTTTTTTTTGTTAGTCATGGGGCTTGAACTCCATGCCTGGGATTGTCCCTGAGCTCTTCAGCCCAAGGCTAGCTAGAGTGTAACTTCCTGTTTTGTGGTGATTAATTGGAGATAAAAGTCTCATGGACTTTCCTGCCCAGGGCTGGCTTTGAACCACGATCCTCAGATCTCAGCCACCTGAGTAGCTAGGATGGATTACAGGCATGAGCCACCAGCACCCGGAAAGTTCACATTTTTGAGAGATAATACGACAATTTCTTTTTCCGGAAATATATATATATATAAATAAATATATATATATATATAATTCATTGTTTATTAGACAAAAAGATGACAACACAATTTTACACTGCTTTACTACCCCAAAATATCTAATATGTTGCCATTGGTAAGTTGGAAAATACTTTCAGATATCAATCAAAACAAAGCAAACACAACTTAATTTGACAAAAAAAAAATGCCTCCTGTTTCATTATGCACTAAGAGAAATGCAAGTCTCTATTCTTAAAAAAACAATGACGTAAAAAAGACAAACTATGTTTTCAGTTCTGGGATGAAAATATCAGTGTTTTTCTAATCTCTAAATTTATTTCAAATCACATCACAAACCAGCAAGTGTATATCAGGATATTTATTCAGTGCTGGGCTCCCAAATCCTGAATTTGTTTACTTAATAAACTTACCAAACACTCCTTTCTAGTGAATGCTTTTACTACCCTCAAAATGAAGTTACAGATTTCAGGGCCCAATCTCAGGTTTTCTCAATCAGATAATGGGGATTGAGCTAAGGCTTTAGCATGACTTAATGTGAACTTCAGTTAAGCTGAATTATCTCAACCCTGCATGCAAATGAGGACAAAAGTAAATAGATATTAACACTTGCCTTAATCTAGTACCTCTGCCTAAAAATTGCCATCAACTTTCTGTTGTGGTGGAAAATACAGAAGTCACTACTTCTTCAAAGTTTCATTTATGTCTATCTCACAGGACACACTAGTTCCTGTGAAACCAATCTTAAGTATTAGTCTAACACATCTCCCTCCCCCATAATAAAGTCACCAGAGGTCCAAATATACTGTCTTCAGTCTTATACTCAGTAGTCGCTCCAAAGGACAAGGACAAAAATATCTCCTGAGCCAATTCCTGGCACTAAGACATAGCCTCATAGCAGCAACTTTTCATGGGAAATGAGTAACTAATAGCCCTAATGAGATAGATGAGTACTGAAAGCCAGAATGACAAAACAGAAACTAAGTTATCTTCCCTTACAAATGTATAGGTCAGATAATGAAACCATTATAGCTGAACGATATGCAGTTCAGAATTATAAAAACTGTCCTTGTTAAAATCCCTTATCTTTCTGTATATACAGGGATATACACAAGAAAAGTCTAACTGGGTAAAGAGAGGGGGAATGTGGAACAAAAGCCAATGCTGAGCTTTTAGAAATCTTTCAATCATCTATTCTAAGATGACAAAATATTCAGCCGTAGAACACATGGACCAATATTTTTGTACTTAGGATTTCATACAAAAATAAGTATACTTTCCATTATACTATGTTGTTTGAAGACACTAGAAAACTCTACAGTAAACCTTTTAAAAAAAAGTTTTGAGGTAAATACCTATCTAAAACCTTCAAACCATTTCACATTATCAACATCTACCTTGCCTACTTTATATGTTCCAGTTTCTATTTTCCATGTTAAAAGATTACTACATTAACTAAAATGATACACTGTCAGTATGTCTTCAGCAAGGATTTTGAAAAGTCTGGAAAATAGATAGGAAAGGATTTGAAATCCAATCTCCTATATGAAACTTAAAATTTGCTTATTTTTTTAAAAACCATCTCTCGGATTCTTCTGTTCTGCCAAATGTGACAATTTGCAAATATTCTTATTTACAGGAGCATATTCCATGAGGGGAGAATACAGACTATTTTTAAGACCTGAGAATGCACTTTAATGTTGTCAGGAGTGGGGTCACTTTTCTCCAAAGGGTCATTTGGATATTATATCATTCCAGGGCCATACAAAATTAGCTATACAGGCATACAGCCAGGGGCAGTCTATGAAAAGCATGCTGTCCCACCAGGAACCAAATGTTTTCACTGGGCCTCATAATGCCTAGTGGCCAGTGGTGCCACAGCCCTGCTAGGTGAAGGGGTAAGCAAACCAACAGCACTACTATGTAGACCACACACATGGGTGACTCAGCCCTGTTGGGGAGATTTTTTTTTTTTTTTTTTTTTTACTGAATTGGGTGAAACTTCACATTTAAAATCCTACAAACACAGAAACTCCCAAGTATTCTGCCTAGAACAATGAATAAGCTTTGGAGTGGTTCATTTGCAGGGATTTAAGAACTGTGTTAAACATACTTCCCGTTCAAGTACTAAATGGTCTCTATGGTGTCTGACTTTTCAGTCCAAGTCTTCCCAATTCTCTGAGTAACTTCACCAAACTACTCTTAAGAGTCTTAGTAATTATAAATAGAACCCGAATGAGAAAGAAAATTCAGAGTTCAGGTTGTCGTCATTAAGCCAAATTAAACAGCACATTTAGAAAAACGGCTATAGAATAAAAAATGCTGAATTAGGGACAAAAAGATTATAATGAGTAGTTTACAGTCTCATCATTGAATTGCAACACAGAACCAAGTCTGTCCACTACAGTAGTAGGCAAAGTCTCAGTCTTTTAGAGGTAAACCCACCCCACCTGGGGCACAGACTGCTTCCCATTATGGAGATATTCTACCTACCTGAAGTAACCAACCACCCACAGAGAAAGGCATATTGACAATAAATTCCTAAGTTTTGCATGTAGCCTCTTTCATTCGCATGTTTCCCACTTTCTATCATAAAGAAGAACGCATAGACTCAATACACCGCAAAAAAAATAGTAAGAAATCTCACCCCTAAATTGTGACTCCCGCAATTCTGGTCCAAACAAAAGCCATCGTTTTAACTAGGTGGGGATTTGGGTCTCTCCTTACAGTAAAGGGCCAAGGCTGTTTTCAGGGTGCAGGCGCCTGCTTTGACTCTGGCCTCCTGTCACATTGTGATCTCACCCTGCTGGGGGCCCTGGATTGACTGAAAATCAGGGGCGGTGAGAAGACTCGCTAACCCTGCTGAGTGGCCCCGCAACTGACCAGGGAGGGCACCTCGGTCGCCAGGACCCGGGGCCAACCCCGCCTTTCGGTAAGTTCCTCTCCCCCCCCCCCCCCGCAATTACCGGGCCAAACCCCGCACCCCACCCCGCCCTATTACGGAAAGTCACGCTGGCAACTCGGTGAAGGGCAGGGGGACAGCTCCCGGGGCACACAAGTTGGTAATGAATCCCCCTCGGCCCAGTCGGGGCCGACACCTCCTCCAGGAGCCCACGAGGCTGCCAACTTTTCCTCTTGCCCCCTCTGGTGCGCACGCAGCCCAAACTTTGTGGTCCGCTCACCTGGCAGCGCAGCGGTGCCGGGTCCCGGCGGCGCCCCGGCCGGGCGCCGGCACTGACCTTCACGCCAGCCCCCGGCGGCGCGGGGCCCGGCCCGACCCCTCACCCACCCACCTGGGCCCCCCCCATGCCTCCCTCCGCCGCCCCCACCCCAGTTCTCGGGGGAAGCTCTCGGCGAGGGCGCCTGCATCCTCCAGCCCCGCTGGTCACTGCTATCCAAGACCCCCCCCCTCCCCTGGGCCGCGAGAGCCCTGGAACCCGGGTGCCGGGGCGCCCACTCACCATTGGTGAAGGGCTCCATCTTTACCCCGCCGCGGCTCCTCTACCCGAGCGCCCAGGCTTCCTACTCCGAGAGCTGAAGCGGCCCTGCCGACTGAGCATGCCCAGCGCGGCCTGGGAGGGCTGCCGGGGAGGTGCGGCGAGGGGCGACGCCGCTCCGCCCTTCAGCGACTCCGTCGTTCCGGGTTTTCACGACTGCAGCAGAAGGAGCCCAGGAGGCCGGAGCGCCAAAAGCCGCTCAATCCCAGCCAAATTAGGGGGCCGGGGGGAGGAGCTAGGGTAGGGGGCGTGTCTGGGGGCGGGGCGCCCGGGCGCTCCGCGGCCGCGCGCCGCGCTCTACCGTTTGAGCCCCTGCGTGAGCCCGCTGCGTCCCGCCGGTCCGCACCACGCCGACGCCGCGCAGGAAGAGCCCCGTCCCCGCCCGGACGCTCCGGAGTCACACCGCGCCGCCGGTGGCCCGCTGTGCATTAAATCCGGGGGACGTGGGGGAGAGGCCTCGCCGCGGCGCCCCCCCCCCGACGTTGCCTTCCGTGGGCGCAGCTGGAACCTGCGACGGCCACAGTCGCTTCCCGGGCGGCGAAGCGTGGGTTGGCGGGGCTGAGGTCCGGACCCCTCGCCCTGCAAGCTCCGTGTGGGTTTGGATCGGGCTGCTCTAGGGAAGCAGAGGGGTCCCAGGGGCGGCGGAGGGGTGGGGAGGGGGAGCGATGGACGGGGCGGGGCCTCCCTCGGTCCCCCCCCTCCCGCGTCTGGGTACCGCGCGCCGCACCCCACTCCGGGCGCGGCCTGTAGATACGGGCGGAGAGCAAAACCCGGGTCCGGATCGCCCGACCCGGACCACCCGGACGGGGCGCTGCAGGATGTGGGGTAGAGGCCCACCTGACCCCAGTCCCAAATGGACACCTGCAATTCCCTGCGGGTGTTGAAGCTGGGCTCCCAGCCCGGCTCGGCGGGGCCGGGCTCCAGCAGCTCCTTTCGTCTTTGCAGCTTCCCTCCCGGCCAGCCACTCGGATGGCTGCCTCCAGCCACGAAGCCCTATTGTTTACGGCGCCAGGTCGGGGCAACCCCGGCCAGCCTGGAGACCGAACCTCCTGGGGCCGCGCGTGAGCTCGGTGGAAGGCTCTTCGGGGGCCGCCGCTGCCTTCCTCGAGGAGAGCCTCGCCGCCACCCTGGCGGAGGAGGCTTCCTCCCTCCCGGCCCGCAGCTCTTGCGCCTCTCTCTCCTCCCCTCCTGTTCAGCCCTGGCCCCGGCCGGCCGCCACTTGGCTGGCCCAGCGCCACTCGGCGCCTGCCAACTGTCACAAGCTCCTCCGAGGCTGTCAGCAAGCAGGGTGTCGGGTGCAAACAAGTCTCGGCGTGCGCAAACATCCTGGGCAAACAGAGATGGCCAAGATCTTGTTTGACCAACACGGGGAGGTAGACATTAGGTTCAAAGACTCCAAAAATGCAATCTCGTAGTGTAAAATGTCCATTATCTTACATCCGTTACTTCCCACTCCTGCTTTGAAACTTTCCATGAATACCCACCGCACTTTGAATACAAGCAAGAATGAGTACCTACACTCTGGGAGCTCATCCACATGTTTACCAAGCCGCAGAGGCCTTCATGCCGTTCCTGGAAGTCGCCAGGGCCCGTCCCGCCTTACGTTGCTAGCTGCTAGCGCAGCCTCCTCGCCCAAGAGCTGCCCTTCTGCAGAGTGTTCTTGTTGGTTTCTTCATGCCATTCAGGTCTCAGCCCATGTCACCTCTGCAGAGAAGCCTTCTCTGACCACACATCTAAAATAGCCTCACACGTACATAGTCCACGCTGCCAAGACTTGGTCCTGATTTGTTTTCTTCACAGCACTCCTGGTGGAAACAATGCTTGGGATTTGTCGTTTAATTTCTCAGTCTTCTCAAGAACACAAATTTGGGAAAGACAGATAATTACTTTGGGGGGGGGGGAGACTATATCCTGATCCTAGAAATGTATGCAGTGAATACTTTGAGTGAGCAAGGGCATGGGTATGGTGACATTAAGAGTCCTAATTCCCTGTCCATGTTACAGCCACCCCTTTCAGGGAATGATTAATTGGTTTGTCTTCTGTTCTGTCATCTGATTCCTCTTTCCACTGGTGAAAGGTAATGGGCGCCCTTCCGCTGGCCCCCGTCGATATATAGGGGGACTTCAGACTCTAAGTCAGAAAGTAAAGCACAGGACTAGTGTATGGATACCCAGATATCATATGGTATCAAAAAAACAAAAACAAACAACTTGGGCTTTGTTCAAATAGACTCTCACATTTTATTGCTTAGATAAGAAACTCTTATTATTTGAGGTCATGTTATTTTTTTTCAACTGAAGCACTTAGTATCCAAGATATTTAAAACTCCATCGCTTGTTAAATCACTTCACCTCACCTGTAAGCTACAGTCTATCATGCTTTTAAGTGCGAAACACGTTATCTTGTGTTTAAATGCTTCAACTCTGAAGATTTCTGGTGAAAGTGCTTCACAATTAGCATTAGCAAATACAGGTGGATAAAGATGCCTATCTGAGATTTCTGTGATAAAAATACAATTTCTTTGCCAACTTCTTCCCTCTCATCCCTACTATTCCCACATACACAAAGTCATTGAGGACCATTTAAAAGACTCGTGGTTTTTATATTGGAGATAAAAGAGTAAACAAAACAAATATGTTTCAGACTCCCTACACTCAAAGAAATAATAAAGAATTTCCTTTATGCTTGATACTATCTTAATATTTGACTTTGTGAAGCCTTATTGAGGGAAGAGTATTAAACAGTTTCATTTCTAAAATCCAGTTTCTAACTTCCACTTTAGATTAAAGTCATGATACTTTAAATTATTGCAAAGTCAATATAATCAACAGAGAGGTGACATTATCTCCCACACCCATCTATAGTTTTCAGGATCATTGTTGAATACTATTGTAATGTTTGGATTCAAATGTATAACAAATAGCAATGAAAGGAAAAATAACAAACACCATTTGTTTATAAAGAAAAAATGTACCATGACAGGTGCTGGTGGCTCATGACTGTAAACTTTTCTATTTTTTTTTTTTTTTTTTTTTTGTCAGTCATGGGCCTTGACCTCTGGGCCTGGGCGCTGTCTCTCAGCATTTCAGCTCAAGGCGAGCGCTCTACCACTTGAGCCACAGCACCACTTCTGGTCTTCTGGTGGTTAATTGGCGATTAAGAGTCTCACGGAGTTTCCTGCCCGGGCTGGCTTTGAACCATGAACCTCAAATCTCAGCTTCCTGAATAGCTAGGATTGAGCCACCGGTGCCCGACTTGACTGTAATCTTAACTACTCAGGAGACTGACATCTTAGCATCATGGATCAAAGCCTGTATGGGAAAGTCCATGAGATTCTTACCTCCAATGAAACACACACACACACACACACACACACACACGAAGTGAAGCTGTGTCTGAAGCGATAGAGCTCTAGCCTTGAGTAAAAAGATCAAGGACAGCATCCAGGCTGAGTTCAAGCCCCAAGATGGGGGCGTGAACATTTAGCAAAATGAATGGAACTAGGGGCATTGTGTGATGTGAACAAGTGAGGTGAAGAATGACAGATACCATGTGTTCTGTCATACACAAGCATAGTCAATAGTCAATCTGAATGTTTACCAGTGATTGGTTAAGTGAAGGGTGGAAGATAGGACATGAAGAGAGACTGGATAATGGTACCAAGTCACATTCAATAGAAGCAATGAGTTCCAGTGACCTACAGTGAATATTGTTTACAATATCCTATTGTATATTTATGTATAAATTGAAGACAGGAGTGCAAAGGCTGAAAATCACGAAGTAATGAATTGAGAACATCAAATATCCTGATTGAAAGTATGCATAGTGAAATACTTTACCTTATTATATATACATAATTAGTATATATTTGTCAGAACCAACAAACTGAATAATTGATAAAGATGGAGACTTTTTTTATCAAAATAAAGAACTTGGTCTTCTGTGGATCTGCTAATTTACACTTCACATTGAACAGATGACTCACAGTCTGGGAGACCAGCATGAACTGGCCCAAAACATTGCTGCTCCCCTCCCCCCAACTTTCTTGTCAGTATAGGGTCAATTAAACAGTCTATTAAAGGGATTTGTATTCAAGGGAAAAAGACACAGCTAACATGCAATTACTAGAAAGCCATTCCATTCACTATGAATACTCAATATCATGTATAAATTTATCAGTATTAACTGGTCTAATTGGTGTGAAGTAAGCAACAAACAATATATTTGTTCAGCATACCCATTTGGAAACATTTTTTACTCAGCAGTCTTGAACAAAAATTTAAAAAAGCAGCAGCTCTACAAGAATTACCACTGGGAAGTTTCCAGCAGCCCAAAGGACTAGGGACAATATCTCATTACCTCTGTTACCCACCTTCAGCACATCCACTATGCATTAATTCATGATGTCTAAACTTACATCAAATTTTAAAATGTTTTGTTCAAAAATGCAGAACAATTACCAAAGAGATTTCTTCTATAGTTTACATATTAATAAGAAGAATGTCCAAATAAAGTAAAGAGAAACTATTAGAAGAGTTCTATTATTGGTTATATGCTAGTTTAGCTGCTCTGGAGTACAGAAACCAAAACCTTGATCCAAACTAGTGAAAACCATAAGGAAGTTATCATTTCTCAGAGCAAGTCTGACAACTGGGAAATCTTCTCCCCCTCATCATGAATCCAACTTCCCGTGCTATTATCCTGACATCCTCTGTGTGAGCAAGTTTTTGAAAGACCATCTTCCATGTGATCAAAAATATAGCCACATGGGTGAGAATGTTAAAAGGGGTGACATTGATCAAGAGGCACTGAATTTCATAAACTACTCTGTTGAATGGCAACTCCTTTGTACTAAATTATATTTTTTAAAATGTGGCTACAGTTAAGGAGGAGAAAGTACACTTTTTTCATACTTCTTTGTTAAGAACAAGAAAGCTTTCTTTGGAAACCTTTTCTCAGAAATTCTCCATTAAAATTCACCTAAAATTTCATTCCCTGAAATTGTATTTTGTACATTTCTAATCCACCCACCAGGAATGTAAAGGGTAGAATGACTGTTTTCTTAAGCAAAGCAGTGTTGAAGTGCTGAGTTTCAAGTCACTTCCCTTATTTCATATGACAGAATGGAAGGAATACTTGGGAAAAAGTCATGTCAAAATGTTTTTATGTCCATTAAAGATGGATATGTTTTAGCACTATTTTGATACTTTTTTTTGGGGGGGGGTCTGGTCGTGGGACCTGAACTCTGGGCCTGGGCATTGTCCCTCAGCTCCTCAGCTCAAGGCTAGCGCTCTACCACTTGAGCCACAGCACCACCTCCCACTTTTTTTTCTCTTTGGCTTATGTGGTGCCGAGGAATCGAACCCAGAGCCTCATGCCTGCAAGGCATGCAAGGCAAGCACTCTACCACTGAGCCACCTTCACAGCCCTATTTTGATACTTTTTAAAGCCCTGTGACAGGGCCAGACATAATGGCACATAGCTGTAATTCCAGCACACAAGAGACTTGAGACATGAGCCTCAAATTTCCCCTTTCTGCATGTACAAGGCTACCTAGTAAGATACTGTCTCAATAAAACTAAAGTAGAACCCTATGATCTTTACACAGACAAACTAAAGATAACAGCCTCTTAATTTTCATAAAATTAGGTAACAGGAGTATAAACCAAACAAATATTATTTCATGTTGACTTTTGATCTGATGTAATCATTAAAACTGAAGAATAAATCTAACTTTCATGTTAAGCATCTATATTATTCTCCTAGAGATACTTTAAAAACTGTTGTAATCTTAGTGACTTAGAAGAAATTCATGGGCTCCGAGTTCTGGAGAACAGATGTCCAACATGAAGGTGTTAGCAAGACTCTCCTCCCTCTGCGCACACCAGATAAAAGATCAGGTTTGGTTGTCTCTCCTAGTTCTGGTAGTGGCATTCGCCCTGAGTGCTTCTTTGTGTTCAAATTTGCCCTTCTTGTAAGTATTCTACCGAGATTAAACATGTATCTACTTCTACTTAAATTAGTCTGCAACAACCCTTTATTTTAATAAAGTCACACTCTGAGAGATTGAGGATTATTTACACGTAAATTTTGGTAGAGCATTATTCAACTCAAAACATCATCTTTGTAACAGAAATAAGGATGGAAGTATGTTTTAAGATGGATTTGGGGGCTGGGAAGGTGGCTCAGTGGTAGAGCGCTAGCCTTGCGTGCATGAGGCCCTGGGTTCGATTCCTCAGCACCACATAAGCAAAAAGGAAAAAAGCCGGAAGTGGTGCTGTGGCTCAAGTGGTAGAGCCGCTAGCCTTGAGCTGAAGAGCTGAGGAATAGCGCCCAGGCCCAGAGTTCAGGCCCACGACCAGACCTTCCCCCCCCAAAAAAAATGAGATGGATTTGGCCTTGAGAAATAACATCTAGAAATGAAAAAGCAACACACAAATGGGAAGAAACGTTTGCAAATCATTTGATTCACAGAAGACTTATCTCTAAAATAAAAATAATAATCCAATAATAAAAATAAATCCAATAATAAAAATAATCCAATTAAAAGGAGACAGTAGAGGTATGGAAATGACAAAGACACACATAAATGCATGTTTAACATTACTATGGCTTTGATATGGTCTGAATGTATTCTCAAAAGGTCCATCTAATGGGATCTGACTCCTTGTGTAATAGTGTTAAAGGGTAAAACCTTTGAGGTATGGAACCTATTGGAAGGTAATCATGAGAGCTCCAGCTTTAGAAATAGATCAATGCTGTCTTACAGGAAGCCTCAAATCTGGAGCTGAATTAGTTTCAGGTGTCACAAGACCAAAAAAAAAAAGTAAACATACCCCCTTCCCAAGCCTCTTGCTTATTGTCTTCTGTGTTGTTTCTCCCTTCTGCGTACAGCCAAATTCTCTTTCTGCTTCTTTGCTGTCTTGTGATAC
The DNA here is from genome assembly GCF_024711535.1 of Dipodomys merriami. Lineage (NCBI taxonomy): Eukaryota > Metazoa > Chordata > Mammalia > Rodentia > Heteromyidae > Dipodomys > Dipodomys merriami. The sequence continues at coordinate 7,791,552 of NW_027203382.1, forward strand.
ACCCAGATGCCAGAACCCCTCTCGCCACTAGGATGACAGGACCAGAAAGCCAGCTGTAGTAAATGCTGGCAAAATGTAGAGAAAGTGGAACCTTCATACACTGCTGGTGCGGCTTCTTTGGAAAACAGTCTGACAATTTCTTAAAAGGTTAAACACAGAGGCACCATATGATGCTTACCCTAAAGAACTGGAAACATCTATGCGCTAAATTTTTAATATGAATTTTTATAACAGCATTTCTGATGATTATAAATAATGATATGTTCAACCAATAAATGAGTAAATTAAACACACAATATACTTAAAGGTGCAACATTATGTTCCGTGAAAGAAGCTAGTCAAATTATTCCATTTTTATAAAATGCCAAAACTTTAGCAAATTTAGAGACAGAAGGAAAATTAGTGGTTTCCTGAGACTGAGAAAGGGGATAATAAGTGTTACTAATAGAGATTCTTGTTGGAATGAATATTCTAGAATGATTTATATGGTGCTGAGGATGTAACTCACTGATAGTGCATTTGTTTACCATGTGTAAGACTCTTGCAGGAGAGGGAAAAAATAAAATTATATTCATAGCTCCTTAACTCTGACTATTCTAAAACTTACATCTATGACCTTTAATGGATGAATCATATAAAACATTAAGAAGTAAGGGGTTTTACGAAGTCATAATAATCATGCTTGATTTGAATTAAACAGTAATACAAATCACACACTACAAGTATGTACTGTGTTCGTCAGCGAGCTGCTGTCATTCGAAAGGTTTAGAACATTGGTCTATATAGGTATAGGGAAATGCTGTAGAAAATCCTGCAGGTACAGATACATCTTTTCCAAATAGGTACACTGAAGTTACTAGAAAATGCTTAAAAAGAAATTTTCACTCTAGAAGCTACATTCTAAGATTGTGAGTATTATAGTCTCTCAGAGACGATGTTAACGAAGCGGCTTCCTGGGCCTTGTCTCAGTAGGTCTAAAATATTCCCTAAAATCTGCATTATGCCAAATAATGCTGGTGATTATGTGTGGAGGTTAAGGGTTAACTATATGCAATAGGATTCCTAGTACCCATGAGAGACAGCATGGGATTGAAGAGTAGAGTTGGCCTCTGGGGTTATACTCTCAGAACTCAAATTCTGCCTTCATTAAACATGTCCTACATCTGTGTTGGGGACAAATTGCATAAGTTTCCTGGGCTTCACTTTTTCTTTTGTGAATGGAAGACAAGTCCTCACAATGTGAGGACAGGATGAATTAGCATACCTAAAGAATGCTTAGAAGAGATGAATTTTTAAACACTATTTAGATTGCATACAAAAAATATGCCTGAAAGAGTATATTGAAGTGTAATGAGGTAATAACCAGTTTCTAGTATATACTGATGTTTCTAGCCTGATAGAAAAAGAATGTCCTGACAAAACCAATTTTTCCATGTTGAGTTAGCATCTGAACCCTGGATTAGAAGGTACCTGGGTAAGTTAAGAAGTAACAGGGATGATGAGCAAATCATAGGCCCTTTTCTATATAACTCAGAAAGCATAACATATTTTTCAGTCTCCAGCTGGAAAAAATTACCGATTTGCTCTTTCTAAGAAAACATTCATACTCTTGAAGATTCTGATTTAGTGGGTTTTTTTGTGTTTTATTTGTTCCAGAGACATTGAAATAGAGCCTAATCTTTACTCCTGTAACACATGTCCCTCATCTGTTTGTTTGCGTTTTAGCATGAGAATGTCCTGTAATATTTATGCAGCAGATTACACTTGACTGTGATTCTTGGCTGACTTTCAGCTGACTCAGGTGCTTTTCTCCACCCTCTGGATGAAGACTGCCAGCACAAGCTGTCAGTCATTCAGCTATTCATGGAGGGCCGATAGTACACAGAGCACCAAAAAGAATTAAAACCCAAACAAGTACTACAGCTTTGCTTTGAAGGCTCTTATAATCTACTGGGATAACCAGGACAAGCTTGTAAGATACATACATAATGCGTAACACATGACACAAATGTGTAAAATCAAGTATTAACAAGATCAGCCTGATGTAAAATTGCAAAGTAAACTCATCTTTAAGTTCTCCTATGTCCCATCTCCTAATTTTTTCAACTTTCAAGTATCTGTCAAATGATGTCTATTATTTCTTCTGTCAAATGATGTCTATTATTTCTTGAGTCTCAGTGAGAATGATAATTTAGTAGTTGGAATATTTACCTTGTCCTTAAAATATAACTAGGTAGGCTTCCTGGAGGCACAATTATATGAAACTGATAAATAATGTACTTTACCTATTTGATAATGACATTTTTATAAGATGGAGCAATATTTATAATATAAAGTTATTTTGATCAGTAGTCTTATGATTATTATCTATAGACAAGGCACAACTTTGACCAAGAATGCACAAACACAAATCCTTAGCTGCTATCCATTCTCTTTCATTAATCAACAACTTACTTGTTGCGTTTAGGTAATCTTATCCTAGCCTGAGTGTGAGTTGCTTTATTTAATCATGAAGGCTCTGTCTGCTTCATTTGGATTATGCACAGATCTGATATTTTCTTTGATCTGCAAGGCAAATGATGTCCTTTGGTTCTTTTAAGGCCTTTCTACTTACTTTAACAGTAAGTCCATAATTTTTTTTTGGGGGGGGGTCCAGTCGTGGGGCCTGAAATCTGGGCCTGGGCACTATTCCTCAGCTCTTCAGCTCAAGGCTAGCACTCTACCACCTGAGCCACAGCGCCACTTCCGGCTTTTTTTCTTTTTGCTTATGTGGTGCTGAGGAGTCGAACCCAGGGCCTCAGGCATGCAAGGCAAGTGCTCTACCACTGAGCCACCTTCCCAGCCCCCAGGAAGTTCATAATTTTAAATGTGGTATTGTTTAGAAGACTAGAGTGAAAACATTAATATGGGAATTCCTTATAGAGAAGTGAGCCTGAGATATTGTACTTAAAACACAAATATTCCTCAGCAGAGAAAAGCTCGGGAAATTATGTGTTTAGATACTAAAAACTGAGAAATACTTAGTCATGTGCTGAAAATAGAAAGCTGAGCATAGTAGGCTAGGGCAGCATAGTAGAAGAAGGATAGGAGAATAAATTAGCAAAAAAATCTCAACTCATTGTTGGGAAGTAAGTTTGCAAAAGTGAGCAAGATATAGAATATATTCCTATATTTTTAGTGAAGTCAGTATTTCCTAGATTTTCTAATGATTTTTACCTGTGAATATTTGAAAATGTCCCAATTTAATATCTTACTTTACTATATAAATATAATTTGGTGAATTATTGTTATATACTACTTTTATCCCAATTATTGGCATATATTTATAGTACAAAGGGTTTTCATTGGGATATTTCCATGTATGTATAGAATAAACTATGTTGTTTACAGGAAAATGGATGGAACTAAAGATCATCATGTTAAGTGAAGTAAGGCAAGCTCAGAAGACAAAGCATATTTTCCTTTATATGTGGAATTCAGACCTAAAATAATAATAGCAATAATAATAATAATAATAATGTAAAAAGAGAGATCTCTGAGGAAATCAGCAGGAGGGGTACTAGGGAAAGAAAGGGGGGTTGATGATGGGGGTGAACACACTAGAAGTACATTATACATGTGTGAAAACATCATTATGAAATTCATTAAAAACTTAAGGAGAGGGAAGGAGGAATGGGCTAAGAAAGTGAAATATACATGCTATGAATTTAATTAATAAAATCATATGCATGTACATAAATATCATAATGAATCCCCTTTATATAATTATACTAATAAAAATAATTTGAATAAAAGAAAATTTCCAAATTTAAATCTTGGACAATTGATCTGTTTTTACTGACAACTTCATAAATATGGCACAGTGTTATGCATGCCCACAGCCTTATTTATGGGAAATCAATCCTACATAGTCAATACTGCAAACAAAGTTCCATCTTAAGGAATCTCTAATGTAAAAGTGCTAGGCATTTGCATACTGGAGTATAAATATTGATGGTTTCTGGGAACATGCTAGACTAGGTACCCTTATTGATTTCCCTACAGCTAAAATTATAGAATAAAATTATTTAAGTTTTTTTTTTCGTGCATTGATGACCTGAAGACTTAGCAAGGAATAACCATGACACCACATCTAACTGAAGGCAGGAGCACAGAGAGGTAAAAACAAAGGTGAATCCAACCTCACCTTAAGGGCATCTGAAGCAGAATTTTAGGCCTTTGAGAATGTTGGGAATAGATGGCATATCCCAGTGCTTGACTAAATGGGAGGACCTAATAGCAAATTAAATTCAAGGACAGTATAAGTGCAGATACAGTTTGCAAAAGATTCATCTAAAACTAAGGCATATAGAAAAATTCAAAGAAATGGTAGTATAGTTGTATATCAGAAGTGGAAGTGGAGATAAACAATTAACATCTGTTACTGACCAGTACAGGATGAAGGGATATAATTAACACTCCTGCCAGTGGCTCGTGTCTACAATCCTAGCTAATCAGGAGGCTCAGATATGAGGATCAGGTTTGGAGCTGGCAGGACAGAGAACACGTTGACATATACTTCCAATTGACTAGAAAAATATCAGCAGTGGAGGTGTGAATCAAGTGGTAGAGAGTGAGCCATGAGGGTAAGCCTGGCTACTGGCATACTTCCCTTTCCCCTTCCTCCTTATTTCTTGGAGAGTGGATTTTGATAAATTAAGATATTAAGCAACAGACAATCAAACAAATTCCTCTATCTGGTATCTACAGGAATTGGGACAGAACATCCCAGAATATCAAAATCCACAGATGATCAAGTTATTTATTTCAATATAAATCACAAGTAACATGTTGACTTGGATGATTGGTTTTTCCTGATATTTTAGACCCAGGAATATGCTGCAATAAATTATAGTACTCTCAAAAGTTGAACCTCTCTGCCCCAAACAACCTCAGAATCAATCCAATATTGGAAGGGGCCTTTCTTTGAACTGCTCTAGGGTCTCTACAGAGCTCAATTGAGATTTCCATAGGGGAACTGAGAGTCGGGATAGCTCTCATCAAAGTTCCTGAGTTGTAGCCAAGGAGGAGAAGGACCTCTAGAATGAAAACTATAAAACTCTGAATAAAGAAAGTGAAGCCACTAGAGGATAGATCTCCCCTGTCCATGGATTGGTAGAATCAAAATCATGAAAATGGCCATATTGCCAAATAATATCCTCAAATTCAAGGCAAATCTCATCCAACTCCCAATGTTGTTCCTCAGGGAGATAGATAAAGCTATCCTAAAATTTATATGGAACCACAAAAGGATCTGAATAGCCAAAGCAAACTCGAGAAGAAAAATAAAATAAAGCAAATGCTGTGGCAATATCACAACACCAGTCTTTATAAATATATTACAGAGCCATAAGACAAACACATATGTTAGTGGCACAAAAAGAGCCCTGAAGAACAATGGAACACTTTAGAAGACCCAGAATGAAACCACATATTTATAACCTTCTGATTTTTGTGAAAGGAGCCCAAAACATATGCTGGAGAGAAGATAGTCTCTTTAACAAATGATGCTGAGAAAATTGAATGCATTCATGCAGAAGAATGTAACTAGACCCTATCTCTCACCCTGTGCTAATACCAATTCAAAGTGAATCTTATTGTAAAACCTGAATCTTTGAAACATCCACAGAACAGAATAAGAAAAGCAGTAGAATTTACTAGTACAGGCAGTAACTCCCTGAATAGAACTCCAATCACTACATAAATAAGAAAAAGGACTTGCAAAAAGGAATTGTGTAGAGCTAGGAAAAAAAAACAAAAAACTTCTGCAAATGAGAGGTAGTAGTCATCAGGCTGAAAAGACAGTCTACAGAATGGAAGAAAATCTTTGCCAGCTGCACACCTGAAGAGGGTTTAACAAGCAGACTATATAGGGAATTACAAAATCAAACTTGCAAAGAATCAATAACCCAATTAATAAATGGGCAAAGGAAATACTTCTCAAAAGTATAAGTACAAATGGCCAATTAAATGTAGGAGGAAATGTTCAATGTTCTCAGCATAAAGAAAGTGCAAATCAAAACAGCACTGAGATTTCCATCACACTCCAGTCTGAGTTAACACCATCAAGAACACAGCAATAAATTCAGGCAATATGAGGAAAAAGAAACCTTAAGACACTGTTTCTGGGACTGCAAACTGGTGCAACCACTATGAAAATCAGTTTAGAGGGTCTTCAAAAAGTGGAACTGTCATTTGATCCAGAAATTATCAGTCTTGGACATTTATCCAAAGGGATATGTCAGAATAAAACAAAGGCTCCTACATACTCATGTTTGCTATAGTACTATTCACAATAGCCAAGCTAGGAAAGTAGTCAATGCACTACAGCCAATAAATAGATAAAAGGTGTATATTTTCATCAGAATAGTACTCAATCATAAAAAAGAATGAAATTGCCAGGCACCAGTGCCACACCCCTAAAATCCTAGCTACTCAGGAGACTGAGATGTGAAGATTGAGATTCTAAGAAAAGGGTACCAGGAAATGAACAGGATAAAAATATGTTAAACACACCCATATAAATACATGAAGATAATATTATGAAACCCACTAAATACCATTTGAAAGGCAGAGAGAAGCAATGGGGTTAAAGGACTCTAATAGGAGGGATACATCTATTGAAATATCACAAAGAAACCCCCTTGTATCAATTAATATATACTAAGACAAAAGAAAATATCTGTTGGAATATTGCACTAGTATTCACAAAAAGGAAAAGTTTTACAAAAGAAGAAATTCTTATTACAAATTTTCTACTATAATAAAATCAATCCTCAATGAATTCTATTTCCCCATGTATTTTGTCAAACTTTTATTTAAAATATTTCATATAATTCTACTTTGGAAATTATTGTCTACTGATAATAAAATATTAGTAACCATAGGACTTTAACCTACTCTGCAATAAAAATAGGAAGTGGGTTGAATCCATAAATATGTTATTCTTTTTGATGTATAATACTATTAGTTGTACAAATTAAATTATACATAATATTTATTGGGCTATATCACTCAACAATAACTTTACATGTTTATGTCAGATTGAAAGTACTTTCGGAGGCCTGTATAGAAGTTATCTGACTGGCCAGGTTTGAAAGATTGCAATTTAGCATAATAAATTAGGCTGTAATCATTTTATAATTCTATAAAGTTGATAAAATGCAATGATGTTATTTTCTGTCCTCAAAAGGGATTTCATTGCCACCTAGGGTAATAATTTGTTTTTATTCTAAGTTGGTACATTATTTTATTCCCTTTCTCTCCAACAAAACTAGATCAAGAAGTGGCATCCATATTGATAGCTCAGAAAAACACAGAGGTGGAAGCAAGGAATTTGCTTGTCCTGAAGTTACTTCTGATATCATTGTACTTTTCTCTACATCTTATATAACTCTGAAGACTACTGTGAAGTAATTACTACTCTGAATATTAAAAAGTAGCAATAAATTTCAGAAAGCAAATTGTACTTTGTACAAGGCATCATAACAAATGACATTTTGGAGATAGGATTTAAAGCTCCAATTCTAAAGCTTTATGCCACTTTTCATCTACACTTAGTGTGCTTAAATATTCCAAGTGTCAGTTGAATCATAAAATAACAAGTAATTTCAAATTCCTTTGGTTTTTTTTTTACCATATACAATAAATATATCACTAATTCCTTCTTAGTAGGCCATAGGCTGTTTTGCTCACTACTTTATCCTTAGCTTTTTCAGAAATGCTTAGCTGGTACAGAAAAGATGTGTAAATAATTTTATTTTGAATTCACAAATGTATGAAGCAATCAAATCTTTGTAAGAACATTCTTCACTAGAATTCATACTAGCAATCTTGGAGTTTGGTGGGGAAAAATTTCTCCAATATTTAGTTATGTCCTTTTGATTATAAGAGTAAATAAACTTTACCCAAAATATTTTATAGGTATTTGCAACCTGTTGAACTCTCATATCTGTCAAAAAGAAGTTATAGCAGGTTGTATAAGATGGATTAATAATATTCTACTGTGTGATGCTTATATTTTTGACACAAGCCATTCAAATAGGAACAAGAAAAAAGAATAATAGCTGTAAAAAAATAAGTTTTCTAAAATTGATTTCAAGCCTAAATTCCAACAGCAGAAAAGTCCATCAAAAGAAAAGAAAACCTACAATTGTTTTTCTTCAAACATTTAAGAAAATATTTTAGAGACCATTGATAGTATAACCATCGCAGTTTGCCAAAAGAAAAAATAATATCATTTTATTTCATGACACTAACATGTGAATTTTTTTCTGCTTTCTTTTTAAGTTCTCGACTTTCCATATAAATTTGATTTGGAGAAAGTATCCAACTGTGGAGTTAAATTCTTAAAAAATAATATGTGGCAATTGTTGGATGAAAACAAAACTTACACTGACAAGTTTGTGGTATATGGTAATACCTCTCTATGTTTGCAGCAGCTGAACTGAGCTAAGCTTCTTTCTAACCTATTTGACCACTGGGCATCTTTTTATTATAAGCATCATCAGAATCAATTTTGCAGCCATATCCATCTTTATGTAATTGAAATGCTCACTTTTTCATCAACGTTGAAACTTTAGGGCCAAAGCACAGCCCTTGGTATTAGTTGATAAAGAACTTAAGGCATTTAAGAAAACAAAAACAAAAACAAAACAAAGCAGTAGTCACCCCTCCCCCCACTTCTTTAATGAGTGTCATCAAATAAACACTGATGTTTTAATTGCATATATATGTCTTTTTATGTTTTTTAAAAAAATAGTGTACAGAGGGTTGTCTTTTTTTCCTAACTTGATTTCATCTTTAAAATCGATGGCTTTGGAGATTGAGATCTCCCTGCTTCTAATGCTAGCTACCCTTCAGTTACAATATCATAGCATACCTCCCTTTCCCCCACTCCACATTTTACTTTCTGCAAAATCTATCACACACATAACTATGTGAGAGAATGAAGCAGAGTATGTGATCCCCAGCCTGTTTTAGTTTTCCTATTTTCATTAAGAGGTTTTGCATCTCATGTCTGTCTTGATCAAAGACTTCTACATCAAAGTGAAAAGAACAAAGGATAAGACAAAAATCTAGATCTACTTTAATTTTCCCCTGGATTCCATCCACTGAGAAAAGAGCTCAGCTGCCTTCTAAATGCAAAATGCATGATGAAAGTCAAAGGCCAGTTTCAAGGCCTCTCAGTCAAGCATCCTGTGTTACATATGAGCCCTCCTCACTCCAGCTTTGTGTGTCACTCATTGGCTTACTGTATTGGAGAAGGTATCTGTAGAAAACAAGAGATGGTTTGAAGAGGCACTAAATTTAGTTCTTAGTAACCCTTACTCACTGTTCTAAAAGGATCAACTCTGAACGTGACTTTTTACCCCATAAAACAGAGAACTACTTATCATTATGCTTTGTTTATTATTTTCTGGCTTCTACCCACCAAACTTAAAAAAAAAAGTTTGTGATTAAAAAATATAATGCAGCCAGGTGCCAGTGCACATGTTTCTAAGCTACTCAGGAGACTGAGATCTGAGGATTCTAATTCAAGTCAGTCTGAGCAGTAAAGTATGTGAGACTCTTACCTCCAAACTAATCACTAAAAGAAAAAGCTGGAAGTGGAGCTGTGGTTCAAACAGTAGAGTGTTGACCCTGAACAAAACAAACAAAAATGAAACTCAAGGTCCATGCCCAGGCCCCAAGTTCAAGTCCCAAGACAGGATTTATATATATAATTAAATAGAATTTATATATTTTATAATTATATTTATAATAAATATAATTAAATACTATAATTTTAAAAATATATAATTTTTCTGAGAAGAGCCCATCAATACAAGATAAAATCTAAATCTCCATTAGTAAAGATACTTTGCTCATGATCCATGTACACTTGTAGAATTGGCTATGAGAGAGAGAGACCAACAAATAAACCATCAAATACTGAGATGTTGCCTGGGCTACCAGCCAATGTTCTCAGTGTCTTCATGATTTAGCTCCATGCAGCTCATACAAAACATACTGAGCCTTACTGATCTTCCAGAGTATGAATTTACTTAATACATTTTCTGAAAATAGCAAACACAAACATTGCAGTTTTCAAAAGCATCTAAAATATTTCTCTGTCCATCATGCAATTAAGTATTTTTAAGTATCCGAGAAGCACTGAGACTGCTTGTTTCCTGTGGAAAATGATGAGTCAGGCTGAGGACTGGTTCAGTCTTCCCATGCTTAAGTGTCAAATGCAGGTGGTTTGTACATATCTTAATTTTTAGCATTCTTAATATAAGGCAATTTTGAAATAGCAATAACAAAAGTAGTTTGTCATGACTGGAGCATTTGATTTAAAAACCTCTGCCACTGATTAGCTGTGATCTTGAATAAATTAACCACTTGACCTCAGTTGTTGCTCCTGTGCAATAGAGATCAAAACTATTGTCTTTCTAAGCTGGTTGTGAAAATTAAATGAAATGACATAAAAACACATTTAAAATGATCTCTAGCACATAATATGTAGTTAATGAATGAAATAAATATTAGGAAATATAAAATTAGCATCAAATAACATCAATATTTTATACTCATTAATTCATTCATAGGTATGTGTTGTTCCTCTAAGCAAATTTAGAACTATAAAGATTGTGATATATATGTAAATGATATTTGGCCTTATGTACCCCAGGGAAAACCTACCTGAACCCTTCAGTTTCACTTGCTTTTATTTCCCTTTAAGAATCACTAACAAAGCAAAATGAATCCCAAGATATGGACACAAGAGGTTTTCCTCTGTTGTTGTTTTTTAATGTGCTTTGTGATGTTGTTTCCTTTGTATGTTCTTCCCCTATTGTCACTGTATTTTTATGAATATATAATTTTATCATAAAGATCCTATACAACGGGGTTACAGTTATATGAGCAAGGTAATGAGTCTATTTCCTATAGAGCATTTTAACACCCTCCTTTTTTTTCTCTTACCATCCCTTTCCTCCCCACTTCTTCAACTCCTCCCAACCTCCCTCAGCAAAGTTGTAAAGTTCTTTTTCAACATAGTGTATTGTACATCTCATTGTTACAATGGGTCATCCTGTATCCTTATTTCAGCATTTTGTCATTTCCTTTCCCCGTGAAGAACATACAAAGAAACAAAAAAAAATCACATAGTTCATTATAAGTACATTAAAAAGTACAACAGGAAAGATAAAATATCTTGTATCTGTATCTTGGGGTTCATTTTACTTAGCATCAGGTTATATGGTCATATGTACATAGCTTTTGACCTCTTCTGCTTGTCCTACACATATAGTAGTTATTGCAGATAAGGGAAACCATGGGACCTATGTTTCTTTGGGCTTGGCTTATTTAATATAATTTTTGCCAAGTCTTTCCATTTCCTAACAAACAAGGTGCCATTCTTTCTGATGGAGGCATAGAATTCATATATATATATATATATATATATATATATATATATATATATCACATTTTCTTGATCCATTCATATGGGTTGGTTGTTCCAACTAAGGGGCATCTGGGTTGGTTCTTCCATATTTTAGCTATGGTGAATAATGCTGCAATAAACATAGTTGTGCTGGTAGCTTTAGTATGGCCTTGTTTGTGATCGTTTGGGTAAATGCCTAAAAGTGGGATTGCTGGATCATAGGGGAGCTCTATGTGGAGTCTTTTCAGGAATCTCCATACTGCTTTCCAAAATGGCTGAACAAGTTTTCACTCCCACCAACAATGCAGTAGGGTTGCCTTTTGGCCACATCTCTTCCAACAGATTTCTTGATTATAGCCATTCTAACTGGGGTGAGCTGGAATCTTAATGTTGTTTTGATTTGCATTTCTTTTATGGTTAGAGAGGTTGAGCATTTCTTTATGTGTCTATTGGCCATTCTTATTTCCTCTTCAGAGAAGTTTCTTTAAGTTTTTAGCCCACTTATTTATTGGGCAGTTGTTTCTTTGAGGATTTGTTGTTGGGGGATTTAATTTTTGAGTTCCAGGTATATTTTAGATATGAGACCCTTGTCCATTGTATGGCTAGTGAAGTACTTCTCCCAGTCTGTGAGCTTTCTGTTGATTTTACTAGCTATGTCCTTTGCCATGCAGAAACTCTCCAGCTTCACACAATCCCATTTGTCCAACCTTCTTTGATTTGTTGTGTTTCTGGGTCTCTATTAAGAAAGTTTCAGTCTGTGCCAGAAGCCCTAGAATTTCTCCTATTCCATCCTGTAATGTTCTTAGGGTGTCTGCTTTGACTTAGAGGTCTTTGATCCATTTGGAGTTGATTCTGGTGCAGGGTGATATTGAAGGATCTAGCTCTGGTTTTCTGCAGATATTTAGCCAATTTTGCCAGCACATTTTATACTGTATTTGATTTTGGTACCCTGAACATTGTATATACAGTTATCTAATTTGGGGAGGGGATGGGGAATAGTAAAATACTGAAACAGGGACACAGGATGACCCATTGCCACAACAATACTCACAAGACACTATGTTGGGAATCAACTTTACAACTTTGGAAGGGGAGTGGAAGAGCTGGGGGGAGGGAAGGGATAGTAGGAGAAAAACAAAGGAGGGGGTAACAATGCTTTACAAGAAATGTACTCATTACCTTACTCGTGTAATTGTAACCCCACTGTATGGCATCTTTACAAGAAAAGAAAAGAAAATACATCACTAATATTGGCAATCATATTGCTGAGCATGTCTTCCTAGATTTCCTGAGGATAACACTTTTTTTTTGGGGGGGGTCCGGTTGTGGGGCCTGAACTCTTCAGCTCAAGGCTAGCACTCTACCACTTGAGCCACAGCGCCACTTCCGGCTTTTTTTCTTTTTGCTTATGTGGTGCTGAGGAATCGAACCCAGGGCCTCATGCATGCAAGGTAAGCACTCTACCACTGAGCCACCTTCCCAGCCCTGAGGATAACACTTTTGACTTGCGGTTTGTTTTTTGTTATTTACTTTCAGATATTTGTATAAGTTAACTTTGTATATGGTTTTGAATTATAATGGGGAGTAGGCAAACTAAAAATTCTTATGAAGCAAAGTCTGAAAATATTTAAAGAAATGATAAAAATTCTGAGATTTTACTTCAAAATAGCCAATTGGGGAAAGATTCCCAAATCCTATCCCTAAGGAGATGGATTTAAGATATGTGTCTCCTGCTTCCACAGTTGGTTGCCTTAGGAATGAACTCTAATTTGTAAAATGACTTGGAGTGATATATAGTAGGGAAAAAAAAGGCCTGAGGAGGAATTTAATCTACTGGAAAAGAAATGACTATTATATGTAGAACTAAGTAAAACAAAAATTTTTATCTGATTCAGAGCCCAAGGTTTTATGAGAAACAAAAACAGCACTATTATCTTAAGGACCAAAATGCTGGGCCATCTTTTGTAGAGCAGATAGTATACTATTATATCATCTTTGTGAATTAGTTCTCTTGTTAATTTCTGGAAGGGTGTAGTCTGGACAGATCTACAAACCATTCTTGTTGACCTCTGGCTCCAGAATAAGCGTACTCTTGTGATATGTAAACAGGTCCAAGAACAAAGGAGATCTTTGTCAAATTTTCATTAACATAATGCTCTAACTTCTTTAACCTTTTTTTTTTTTTGGGTTGGTCGTGGAGCCTGAACTCTGGGCCTGTCCCTCAGCTCTTCAGCTCAAGGCTAGCGCTCTACCACTTAAGCCACAGCACCACTTCCACCTTTTTCTGCTTATGTGGTGCTGAGGAATCAAACCCAGGGCCTCATGCATGCAAGGCAAGCACTCTACCACTGAGCTACCTTCCCATCCCCAAACTTCTTTAACTCTTAAATTTAAAAAATTCTTATAAAAAGAGGAAAGTGAGGTTAGAAAGAAAGAAAAAGTAAAAGAGCAAGTTCTGTTACAACCTTACTCTTCCCAAACAGGATGATATCATACTTTAGAACAGATGTATGGAAATTTCCCTAAAAACTTTTATCTGAAGACAGAGGGCTGGACCATATGGTCTGACTTGTAGGCTGCTGTATTTAAAAGATAAAAAAAATTCAAATGTCACTGCTTTTCTCCACATGTGGAGATAGCATAAGATACAGAACAGCTGATTACCCTAACCCCAACCACAAGAGGAAATGGTATAAGAGGGTCACAATTTCAAGGTTTAACACACTAAAAAGTAGTTTATATGGCAAATGCCTGGCCTAAAAGATTTCTTATTTAAATCATTACCATAATTGGAAATCTTTTCTTTTATATTTGTATACCTTATTTTAATATTAATATTTATTTACAAGGAGACCCTATTCTTTCTATATAGTTAATATATTACTTAATAGAGGTCTAAATCTCTATGATCAGAACTTACATAACTGCTTGTTTAGTAAAAGTATAAGCATATACACCTGGGGCACTAGTGTCTCATGTCCCTAATCCTAGCCACTCAGAAGGCTGAGATCTGGGGATCACAGTTCAAAACCAGCCTGTGCAGAAAAGTCTATGGAACTCCAAAAAGTGGGAAGTGGAGCTATGGCTCAAGTGGTAGAGCGTGCACGCGCGCGCACACACACACACACACACACACACACACACACACACACACACACACACACACACACACACACACACACACAAATAAGCATATATTTTGGCCTAACAAGGAAAAACTATGTTTATTTATTTGAATACAAATTTAACTTTGTGAAATAAAGATTCAAGATATTACCCAGAGCCAATTTGGAGGTTATGTTTTTAAGACAGGGAACAAAAAGTAAATATTATTTTATTTTGTAAAAACAATTAGTTTTAAATTACCACTTTACTCAGAAGACTGAAATTTGAGGATTGTGGTTCAAAGCCAGCCTGGCAGAAAAGTTCATGAGACTCCTTGTCTCAGAAGTAGAGCTATAGCTCAAGTGGTAGAGTGCCATCCTTGAGTTAAAAAGCTAAGGGACAGCACATAGGCTCTTAATTCAAGCCCCAGCATAGGCGCGCGTGCACACACACACACACATACCCACACACACACACACACAGAGTTACTACTTTAATTTCATTCAACAAACACACAAGGCCCGTTTTAAAAAGAACAGAAATAAAATGCAACTAAACTCCATTCCTGGGTCAAATTCTATCTCCAAACTAATTGTAATCATGCTCATTGATTACTTACTTAACTGATATTTAGTAAAGGCAGGAAGAAAGAATATATTTTACTGAGAGGAAATAGCAAGAAACAATATTTAAGATACGTTACAAG
Source organism: Dipodomys merriami (assembly GCF_024711535.1). Classification (NCBI taxonomy): domain Eukaryota; kingdom Metazoa; phylum Chordata; class Mammalia; order Rodentia; family Heteromyidae; genus Dipodomys; species Dipodomys merriami. Next base: position 7,806,830 of record NW_027203382.1, read on the forward strand.
AGTTTTACATTGTTTCCTTGTGAAATCATCCTTATTCATCACTATTTGTGACATCCGTGGATTCAATCACGAATCTATGAAAATATGACGAATCATATGAAAATATGAGGAAAAGTGGGAAAATTATTGAAAACATTTGGGAAAAAAATGTGTCTGTACTGAACACATACAAACTTCTTTTGAGGATGTCATTATTTCTAAACAACACAATGTAGCAACATTTTGCATAAGTGTTTACATTTTATTAGGTATTGTGAGAAATCTACAGATGGTTTAAAGTAGAAATCAGGATATATGGAGCGTATTCCCAACCCCTATATTATCAAAAGATATAAAGGTTTAAATATATAAGGATTTGATTAGCTACAAATTTGTCATTCAAGAGAGGTTCTGGAACCAATCTTCCACAATAGAGAGGGAGTACATACTTTAATTGTAAAAGCAATTTAAACAAATTGCAAAAACAACTGTAAATTTAAAAAGTGAAAGAAGAAAGACTTGCAATTTTACCACCATCTATATTTATTAATAGCAACTTGGAATCATTCTTTGGGTTTTTGTTGTAGTTGAAATGTGTATTACTTGAAAAGTAGTTTTCATGCCTTCTCGTCTAATCAATCAGATATATTAAACAGTTTGTATTGGATACTACATTTAGAAACAGCTGGTTTTGATTTTTTTATTTAAATTATACTTACTTTTTTTTTTTTTTTGGCGGTCGTGGGGCTTGATCTCTGGGCTTGGGCACTGTCCCAGTGTTCTTCAGCTCAAGGCGATCGCTCTAACACTTAGCCACTGGTGCCACTGGTGGTTTTCTGGTGGTTTATTGGAGATAAGAGTCTCACGGACGGACATTCCTGCCCCAGCTGGTTTTTTCCCCGTGATCCTCAGATCTCAGCCTCCTGAGTAGCTAGGATTACAGGCGTGAGTCACTGGTGCCCGACTTTATACTTACTTTTTAATGCAATACTCCAAGCTATCTTTTATATTACACATTATTACTTCTGGAGTTGGAAAAACTGCAACATTTACCCTAAAAAATGTTCAATAATTGCCTAAATGCAGACACTTAGTGAAGAGGTAATGCACACCTCTGCTTTAATCCAAAACTTGCACTCTTCATCTGTCCATCTAATAAAGATTGTTTTCCACTGGTATATCAGTCATTGTAGGGTTCCTCCTGAATGTGTACGTTAGAAACAGCTAAAAGGACGTTTCCAATACTGGATAAATTGAATGATTGCATTTGCTGAGTTGCAAGATTATTTGTTTTTATCAAGTCTTCTATTTTAAATCTCCTTCATCCTGCAGTCATCTTCAGCTAGCAATAGCCTGCTCCTAGTCAGCTGGTGGTACATCTGCTCTTACACAAATTGTCTTTTCCTGCTCCTGGTTTCCAGGGTTGATCTGCCATGGTGATGCTCTGAGGCCAGGGGGTTGAGAATTTAGCATCTTTTCTCTCCCTAATTGGGGGATGCTGCTGTACTAAAAGCTTTGCCTCAGAAATCCTGCTGTTTACTTTCACTCATTTTGGCTTAAATAGCCATCTGAAATGAAACAATGTGTCACTCTGAATAAACTGAGCACATCACAGTAATTCTCAAGAGCAGCCTAGAATGCACAATATTCCTCCTGGCATGTAATTTTTTCCCCATTAGCAGTTGATAACCTGATTCATCCTACATATTAAGTCTGTGAATGCTAAATGAGAAAAGAAAGAAAACATTTGGTCTTTCCTGGAAAAGCTGAAGAGCAATATAAACAGCCAATTTTTACTCATTTTCTTCCCAATTTCATATTGCTCTCTTCACTGTAAGTAACATAACGAATGACTAGTGCCCAAGGCTAATAACTCATTTAAAATCATAAAGGTTAATTCTATAGTTGTGCACTTTTTTTTGAGATGTTGACTAAGTATGATGATTTATTCCTGTAATCCCAATTCAAGAGGTAGACATAGGAGGACCGCAGCTCTGGACAGCCTGGAAAAGTTAGCAATATCCTATGTTAACAAAAAAGTAGAATGTGATAGTGACTACCTGTAATTCCAACTATTGTAAGGCATAATTCAGAGAAGCATGCTCCAAACCCTGACTGGACAACAGTAAAACATCTTATCTGAAGAATAACAAAAGCAAAAAGGGCTTGGCTTAAGTAGCAGAGGCTTGCAAGCTCCTGAATTCAAATCCCCAATACCACCGAAAGCAACAAGGACAGAGATTACACAGAATTTATAAACAGTGTGAACAAATTTTAAAGTTGAAGTCAAAAGCTCACTCAAAGTGGATGGAGCAGGTCACTCTGTGTTATTTGGGAATTTTGTGCATGGAAACCATAAGCCTAGCCTAAAGGGAAACCATATCCATCCCTCTTTCTCTGTAGTTGACCTGTGAGAGTGAAAGAAAGAGAGAGGAATGGACAGTGGGCTGGTGTGTGTGTGTGTGTGTGTGTGTGTGTGTGTGTGTGTGTGTGTGTGTGTGTGTGTGTCTGTGTCTGTGTGTCTGTGTGTCTGTGTGTCTGTGTGTCTGTCTGTATGTGTGTGTCTATCTGTGTCTGTGTCTGTGTTGTGTCTGTGTGCATGCACTTGGCTGCTGCTGCTGCTGCTGTTTTTTTAATAGTCTTAAGTGATTTCAAATAACTAAACCACAGCTGTAGGGAAATGCATAAGTAATAACTCACTCATCCTGCTGTTAATAGATTCTCTATCTGCTAAACACTGAAAGTAAGTCATGGTCAGTACATCAGCCAGTGCAGAGAGCAGAAAGCTGAATTGATTAGAAGACATAGCCTCAATGACTTTTCAATGGCTCTGCTGTCCTAAATAAGAAAAAGGTGAAACTTTATTTATTTAAATAATTATTTAATTACATAAATTTAATTATTTATTTAAATAAATAATTTTCAAGCAGCTCCTGAAATCCATTTGCTTTATTAAGTTAGGACATCTTAATTATAGTAAATCCCACACATGTAAAGTTTTGCACTTAAAAACACCAATAGACGTTATACGGAAACTGCAATGTGGGAAGTATTCATTCATTCTTAGAAAAACTGTAGCATAGAAAGGGAAATAACATTATCAACTCCATCTAGTAAAGACTCAGAATGAATAAATCTATGTGTTAACACATAGAGTACAGATAGTTAATTTATATACAAACTTGAAACCTTTAGGGTATGGGATAAAATAGGAATGTGGATATTGCCAAGACATAATAGATATGGATTGGTCTCGATTCTAAAAGAAAATGATTTTTTTCTAGATAAACACATTTAAGAGATATTTTATATAATGTTTCAGAAGGTAATAATTCTTAAAAAGCTGTGTAAATACTGTTCCAGAGAAAAAGGAAATGGAGATTATAATAGTAGATATGTGTTTCTCCAGACACTCACAGTTTTAATCTCTCTTGTGACATTTTATCCAACATTGACTCACACATTATACTTCTTAGATTGTGTTACTGCTCTTTGGTTTAGATTTCAAAAAAAATATAGAAAAAAGGAAGTCTGTGAAGTGAAATGAGAATTCCCATTGGATTGAGAATATGGAACTGTTGAAACTGATAGGAAATTAGTATGTTCTGTGCTTAAACTGATAGGACATTAGTATGTTCTGTGCTTTTTTTATTTCTGACCCTCAGAAATAATTAGACCACTATGCCTTAAAAATAATATAATAATTGTCAGTACCAGCACAGGTTTTCTTCAAGTATGTCACTTTAACTTAACTTCATTCATGTTATTAACAGGACCAATAGATCAAGAGAGTATATCCATGTACAGTGTCTTTACAATAAAATAAAATGTAAAAAGAGTATAGACAGTGTTGTTGTTGTTATTATTATTTCAGGAAAAACTTCAAGTTTTCCCAAGATATGCTGGCAAAAAAGATAACAAGGAAGTTGAATGGATTTTCTTTTGTTATAAGCAATTAGGCAGTACATTTATTGTCTAATACTGGAAAACAAAAAGCTACAGGAGGTCTTAGCATCCAATTTGTCATATTGTGATGCTGTTAGTATACAAAGCATGCTGTCATAACACTTCCTAAGTGCAGGCCCATACAACTTATTAGTGCCTAGAAATCACTGTCATATAACAGAAACATAACCATCCACTCTCTCTAACTGAACAAAGGTTCTAAACACTGAATGGAATTTCCAAGAATGGGGTTGCCAAACAAAGCCATCTGGGCCACCCGAAGCTTTTAAACCTCTTGCTAAAGCTCATTTGGGCATCTGATTTCTATATAGAAATGGCATTCTATAGAGTTTCCAGAGGAACGGAAATGAAGCTAATGAAATAATGAACTAGGACAAGGTAAATTAGACTGAAAGAAGAAAAGCTGCCATCTTTGCTGCAGGGCTTTTCATTCAGAATCCTCTGTTCAGAACACCTTCGGGAGGCAATCCTGTTGTAGTCGGACTGAACACCTGTCTTGTTTAGCCACCACCAGGCAGACTCTTTTTCAAGAGAGTCCATGTGGCCTGCTTCTCTTTGACCCCCACTGTAATGTGAGTTTGGTAACTCAAAAGAGAGGAAAGATTACATAGGCACCAGAGGCTTCCAGATATATGGATGTTCAGAAACAAGGCTTGGGGAAGGAGACGGCCAAGGGCTCAGGCTGGTATTGTGGTGCAAAGCAGTCAAGGTAACTGGTTTGGGACTGTCTACCCCAGAGTTGCTCTTTGCAAATAACCTGAGTGGGAGATAGTCACGAAATCTTCTAGTGGTAATGTGTGGCAGGAAAAGCAGTAAGAACAACAGGGTTGAGACTGGAGCATCCTTCTTCTGCCTCTTAAACAAATGAACAAACACACCCATAGTAGAGTCCAATTGAGAAGGCTTGGAAGATAAATGTTTGTCATTATAGGAGTGTTAAATATTCCAAGAACACTCACATCAAAAAAAGTATACTGAATGAAGAAGAGGCAGACCCCTAGCCCCCATAGTTCTCATACCATTTCTCGTCACTGGATGATGTTGAATCTTTTCCCTCTCCCTCCTGCCTCTCTCTCTCTCTTTGTTTTTTCAAATTGTAACTTAGAAGATTGCCCTGATTTTTTAAATGTAATTGGCATTTCCCTCCATGTGACTTTTTCCCCCTCATGCAGTGTTTCTGTCATGTTCTAGGAGTGAGAAAATACAAAATCTCAAGAAAACGGTTTGTTTCCAAACATAACATACTTATTTTGACATTTTTAGAGCCTAATGGATGCCAATGCAATAAAAACCAATCAAAAGAATTTTGAGCTGAAGTATTTTTAGCTATCAGTAGGGCTGTGGGAAAACCGAATTATGACAACAAAAATACAGTAATAATAGCATCACTCATCTCCAGTAGCAAACAGACTGACTGTTCCTCCCCAGTCAGTTTGGTCTTTTTTTTATAATTGTAAAGTCTCCCTTCTTTTCCTCTGTGTGTGTGTGTGTGTATGTGTGTGTGTATGTATGTGTTGTTGTTGTTGTTAAGCAGCAGGTGTATTATTCTCCATGTCATCCAAACTCCAGGTGAGAATGTGAAAGCCATCTTTTTAGTGACCATAGGGTAGAATTACACAATAGTTGTGTGTTTGTGTGTGTGTGTGTGTGTGTGTGTGTGTGTGTGTGTGTAAACTTAAGAGTTGTCAGTCCTGTCTAAATTCGTTGAATTTTTCATTCTCGCAGGAAAGGTCCTATTTTGTTTTTGCATGCTCTGTGTTACCTGCAGTCTTATTTAGCATTGAAGGAACTCTGTCCAGTATTAACTTTACCCTGTCATATGTAAATTCCTGATACTGGGGAAATCACTTTTCTTCCCCAGGTATTACTTTTCTTTCATCAGCCCATTCTGACAATGTGCACCAAATGACAAATTCTTTCTTGTTGAGGGAAGGTAGGCCGAAGGTCACACTCACACACACTTGTGCACATACATGGTAAGAGAGAGGGAGAAGGAGCTTGGTGTTAAGTTTAGGAAGAGTCATAGGGAGAGAATGTGTGGGTCATTGAAAATCGGTGATGGGAATGTGTATTACAGAGCAATTTCATAAGTATTAACAAGATTTTCAAGAAATTCAAGTAAAAAAGATTTGAGATATCTTGAAACATTTGTTTTTGTTCTTGCACATTGTTTCTTTGACTGCAAAGTAACATAACTCTTGAATATAATGGTGCTTTAAAAGGGCACAACAATGAAATGAGATAGTAAAATGAAGGTGTTTCTTAAACTATAAAGTATTATGCAATATATATTTATATATATCCAGCAATATTATTACTGTTTCTAGGCACAAGTGTTTATTAAAAGAGAGAGAGAAAGACAGAGAGAGACTTCACCTGTTATAATATTCTGAGTTTTCTGATTTGCTTTCCCTATTATATAATCTCAAAGAGATGATATGTTCTTAATTGATCATTAACCTTATTAATCACTTTTATAGGCCAAAAAGTACACCAGGTGACATAGCATTGGCATGATTCTGGTTCTAAATAAGGTATTATGATTATGATTATTACCAAAACAGTAATCAATAAAAGAGAATCTCACTGCATGAAGAGATCATAAACTCATTTAGGACAGGCAAACCAGTTTGGGGTAAAGTAGTTCATAGAGGTGGGCAAAAGTCTCAGCTATTGAAAACTGGAATTACTGGAAAGAAGAAAGAAAATTTCTGGCAGCCAACGGCACTAGAAACAAAGGCCAGTAATGAAATGAGCAGCATTTCTTTCTAATGTGGTAGACTAGTTTCACACAATAACAACAACAAAACCAGATTGAAGAATAAAATTGAGCAGGTAGAGAAAACTAGGGATTATATGGGAAGAGGTGTGGAAGTGATTAACTACCTTAGAAGAAAAGGAGGTAAAATTTCAGAATAGCCACAGAAGGAAAATAGAACGTTGAAACAGTAAGCCATTAGGCTGTCACAGTGTCCTCATATAGTACCAGAGAAAAAGAAAGGAGTTGCCTCTTGTGGTCCCTAGCAAGTAGACTAAATGTTCTTGATGAACATCGCCGCCATTTATAAACCTTCATAATCATCCCATATCTTTACAGACTTAATAGTCTACTGTAACATGACATATGACTTACATTTGACAGACTGCCCTACAAATCATCTTTCTTAGCATTTATATAGCTGAACTATTTTAAGTAGTGAATTAGTTGTTTCTGGAATCTCTTTTGAGAAGATCCTAGAGGATTTTTGCAAATTACAAGTGCCCTGAAACAAACACAAAGAGAACAGATAAAAGAAGGTAGTGTAGTATGTTTTTTGAGGTAGCTTAATTTATCTTTTGGCTTATATCAGTTGTACAGGGAAACAAATTTTATAAACATGAATGATGCCTGAAAAAATATATAGCAAAATAAAATGAAATGGAAGCAGTACTTTGGAACTAATGATTTAATGTGCTGAGTTTACATTCACATTATATTTCATCAGAAATCAGAGCTTCCACCTACACAAGACATTTACTACTTTGTTATAGGACACTGAATCAAACTTTTCCTGCATTTTTTAGGAGTTTCTGCTGGTTTGATGAGGTGGTGGGATGAATTCAATAACTCTCTTGTGATTTTTTTCAATGATACATTCAAAAACAGTCATCATAAATAGAGGAAAAAAATAATTTCCACTGAATACTCTGAAAGCAATAGAACATGTGTTAGATTTAGTGAGATGTTCTTGGTGGTAAAAAGTTAGTTAGTATTTCTTGTAAGATGTTTGTTTCTGTTTATGTTCCTCTTTCACTAATTCTTTACTTTGAAAGAAAAAAAATCCAATACACCCCTCAGACATTGCCTACATGTTTGTCAAGTGCTAAGCCAATAATAGTGAACACTTAGTGTTCACTTAGTGTGGAGGGACACATCATCTTTAATCCTTGCCAGGGAGATGTATTATATGCATTTTCCAAACAGGTATGTGTAGTTCTTTGAGATGAAACTATAAATTCACCACATAGGAGTAAAAAAGACCCTGATTCTGATTCCATATCTGTCCATATATACTGACTACCTGCCTATTCCAATAATCTAATTAGCTATTTTTTAACCATGTCAATATATGAAATTTGGATACTAGTAGGTATTTGGATGTTATTAGACTATACTCATAAAAAGAAATATACTTAAAGAAATCTTATACATTTTGAAAAAGACAGCAGGCACTTTGGACATTCTAGAAAAGTGTTCCTCTAATCCTGTTCAATTCAAATCACCTGTCAAGAACTCTGTATTATACCATGTAATCCCAGCAACCATCATGTGACTCTTTTTTCTTATTGCCTTCAAATATGCCCCTGTATATTTGTGGTAGTTTTCTCTCTCTCCACAAACTTTGGGGTGAAATTTTTCTATTGATTATTCCATAAACTTTTCCAGTTATATAATCTTTTCTTTCTTTTTTAAAAATCTTTTTATTGTTATTATAAAGGTGATGGACAAAGGGGTTACAGTTTTATAAGTCAGGTAAAGAGTACATTTCTTTCTGGACAATGTCAGCCCTTCCCTTTCTCCTGTGATCTTTTCATATGTAAAATTACCACATGTTCCTAAAACACATTTTCTAGAGCCAAGATTATTTTTTTCTGTTTGTTTTGTTTCGATTTTTTTTTTGGTAGTGATATTGGAGTTGAATGTGGGACCTCTCTCTTACACAGCTTGTGCTCTACCACCAGAGCTATGCTCCTTAGTCCTAAATCCAAGATCTTTAGAGTGCATAATACACAAAACTGAACATTACAGTTCTGCATATATAGCATTATTGGAATTAAATTCCTACAGATTTCAAAACCTTCATTGAATCAAATACCAATATACAGTTCTAATGTAATCAGGTTGCCAAACCATTAAAGGTAAAATTTCAGTACCTATTACCAAATAGAATAAACACTGCCAATACAATTTTGTAGTTGAAATAACCTACTGACACTTTTTCATTTTGTCCCTGCAGGTGCTGACCTCTGAAAATATTTTAGGTACATTACTGCCCAAAATAATTCATTAAAATATTCATATTAAATTTTATGTTAATATTAGAGAAATTTAAAAATAAAGAGCATCAGCTAGATTCTAATATTTTGATATTTATTCACCAGAATGCAAAATGAACTCATATTTTGTTTAAAGAAAGAGAAGGACACCAGGTACCAGTGGTTCGTGCTTGTAATCCTAGCTATTCAAGTGGCTGAAATCTGAACATTTCAGTTCAAAGCCAGCCCTGGTAAGAAAGTGTGAGACTCTTATCTCCAATAACCACCAAAAAGATAGAAGTGGAGCTGTGGCTCAAGTGGTAGAATACCAGCCTTGAGCAAAAAAGCTAAGGGAGAGTGTCCAGACCCTGAATTCAAGCCCCAGTTCTGGTGCACGTGCACACATGCACACACATACATGCATGCACCACGTTTGTGCACGCGCACGCGCGCACACACACACACACATGAATATACACACAGACAGTCCAGACAGCAGATAGACATTAGACCAACAGAGACAGAGAGATAAGATAGTAATTTTAGGAGAATACTTTAGAAACAATCTCTGCAGTCAATATTTCAACTGATACATGAAATACATATGGTCTTTATGAGCAACTGTCTTTCCAAAGCAGAAGAGAAAAGATCTGGTCATTGATTTTTCTAACCTCAAAGTTCTTTTCAACATTAATATTTCTCTATCTCTGGAAGTCTCAGTAGAATCAGGGGAAGTGAAATCTAATCTTAAAGAAACTGATATAACATACAAACATTTATATTTTATGTGTACATACATACACATGTACATCCTTTGCTAATGACTTCCATGAAGTTAGACATTTTTTGGCTAATATTTAGTCTTAGAAATTGCTTAGGGCATTATGAAAAAATATGGTTGATTAAAGAGGAAGCTGATGTTTTGTTTGTGAGTTTTTTTAGAATTGAAATTGAACCAAGTAATTTAGCTTGTAAATACATTGTTTTACAACTAATATTAATTAATGTTAGTGGCTAAAAACAAGTATGTAAAGTAGGTATAACACAATGAAAAGCAAAATTAGCACTAATAATGCTTAGTATTCATTAGCACTTCAAATATAAGAAGATTCTTTTTCTAAGCTGTATTGATTATATTAGTTGGATTATTTCCCATAGTGATAAAAAGGGTTTATATCTGCTTCATTTTTCTTAAGTTGTATATTTTTTAAACCAGGCACTATGTTAAATGTTAAAATCTAACTTGATAAGCACACAGACACAGACACACAGACATACACATAGACATACACATAGGATTACAGGCTTGAGCCACTGATACCCAGCTTTCTAAAGATATTTTTATTTGCATAATTTGATTCTTCATGGAAAGAAATTCTTTTATATTTCTTTAGTATCATCTCTGATGTTAGTAAAAAACAATTAGCCAAAGGGTGATCTGTGTGTATTCTGGTAAGCTTTTACAAAAGATGATATGTCAAAAATTATAACAGCCACATTTCATTAAACAAAAGGTTATAGAAAATAACTAGAAGCATTTATTGTATTATTCTTGTGGCACCATAAGGTAAAAACTGGATTTACATATTCATATGTTATTTTACCAAAAGTCTATATTCTGTTACTATGTACACCCACACCCACTGACATACAGGTAGAAAACTGTCATAAGGCTTAAAGCACTACTATCCGTAGCTGCATTCTGGTGGTAAGATGAGATGAGTGCTGTGTGTGTGTGTGTGTGTGTGTGTGTGTGTGTGTGTGTGTGTGTGTGTGTGTGTGTGTGTGTGTGTGTGTGTGTGTGTGTATACCAGTCCTGAGACTTGAACTCAGGAATTGAGTGCTGTCCCACAGCATTTTTGCTCAAGGCTAAAACTCTTACCACTTGAGCTACAGCTGTAATTGTGGCATATTGGTGCTTGGAGATGAGTCTCATAGACTTTCCTACTCCAGCTGGCTTTGAACCACTATTATCAGGTCTCAGCCACCTGAGTAGGATTACAGGCATAAGCCAACAGCACCCATGTAATAAGTGATCATTTTAATTTAATTTTAACCTATTTCTAGTTTGTAAAGTAAGCATAATAGTATGATTTTTAAAAACTAATGAAAATAAATTAAAGTTCTCTGCATTTACATAGTAAGGGGGTTTATCATGACATTTCAACTCATGATCATATTCACCTCTTATCTTTTTAAAAATTTTTATTTATTTTTATTGTGAAAATACTGTACAGAGGGGTTACAATTACATGGGCAAGATAATGAGTACATTTCTTATCAAACATTGGGTAGCCTCCTCCTTTGTTTCCTCTTCCCATCCCTTCCCATCCTCCCCCCGTCCCTCCCCCACCCAATCCTCCCCCCCCCTCAAAGTTGTAAAGTTCGTTTTTGACATGACAACTTGTACTTCTCATTGTTGCAACGGGTCCACCTCTATCCTTATTTAAACGACTTGTTTTTCCCCTTCCCCTCCACAAATTATACCAACATCAAATACAGTGAAAGCAGGGGTTATACTGTGGGGAAGGGGCATACAAAGCAACAAAGAAATAATCTTTTTTTTTTTTTTTGTCGGTCATGGGGCTTGAACTCCAGGCCTGGGCGCTGTCCCTCAGCTCTTCAGCTCAAGGCGAGCGCTCTACCACTTGAGCTACAGCGCCACTTCCGGTTTTCTGGTGGTTTATTGGAGATAGGAGTCTCATGGTCTCTCCTGCCCGGGCTGGCTTTGAACCGCGATCCTCAGATCTCAGCCTCCTGAGTAGCTAGGATTACAGGCGTGAGCCACCAGCGCCCGGCTCAAAGAAATAATCTTATAAATGCATTAGAAACAATTGCATGAAAGAAAAAAAACATTTGAATACATATCTTAGGGTTCATTTCCCTAACATCACCTTATCTGACCTTTTCTGCTTGACTCAGACATATACTAGATATTGCAAATAAGGGAAACCATGGGACCTATGTTTCTTTGGGCCTGGCTTACTTCACTTAATATAATTTTTTCCAAGTCTTTCCATTTCCTAACAAATGGGGCAATGTCATTCTTGCTGATGGAGGCATAGAATTCCATTGTGTATATACACCACCTTTTCTTGATCCATTCATCTACTGAGGGGCATTTGGGTTGGTTCCATATCTTAGCTGTAGTAAATAATGCTGCAATAAACGTAGTTGTGCTGGTAGCTTTAATGTGGTCTTGTTTGTAAACATTTGGGTAAATGCCCAAAAGTGGGATTGCTGGGTCATAGGGGAGCTCTATGTGGAGTCTTTTGAGGAACCTCCATCCTACTTTCCAAAGTGGTTGAACAAGTTTACACTCCCACCAACAATGAAGTAAGGTTCCCTTCTGTCCACATCCCCTCCAGCACCTCTTATCTTTTTTATCCCTCCTCCTTCCCATTTTTTTTTCCAGGTCCAACCTTGGTGATTGTCCCTCTTTCTTGAAGATGCTTTTGGGATCACAAAATATACCAGAGTTTACTCTTTTGCTTGCAATCACAAAATCATCTTGGGTGCTTCTACTTTGTTGCTGCTGTTTACAGTCCTGGGGTACTCTCAAAGGGCTATGCTCTTACCAGACAAGTCCTCTTCACTGAGGAATGTCTCCATCCCCTTTTTTTTGGTCAGTCATGGGGCTTGAACTCTGGGCCTGGGCACTGTCCCTCAGCTCTTCAGCTAAAGGCTAGTGCTCTATCACTTTGAGCCACAGCGCCACTTCTGGTTTTCTGGTGGTTAATTGGAGAGAAGAGTCTCAAGGGCTTTCCTGACCAGGCTGGCTCTGAAGTGTGATCTTCAGATCTCAGCTTCCTGAGTAGCTAGGATTACAGGCCTGAACCACCAGTGGCCAACTGTATTTTGTTTTTAGTTACAGTCTTGCTTTCAGAAAGCAAGATCATTGTGTAGGAATCACCTATGACAGCAACTCACCTGTTTTAGGCTTTCCACAATAGCTAGCTATTCTCCATGGAGGGGGTCTTAATCACTTTCTGACCTTAAAACAGCATCTTTCCCATTTCAGCCTTGCAAGTTGCTAGGATTATAGGCATGAGTCACTGGTACTCAGCTCTATTTTCCTAAAATGGAATATCCTCAAATGCTGACATAAATTCAGGTTCCACACTTCACAGTAAAAATGTCAGAGAATGGTCCATTTCTCTTTAGCGCATGATAAATCTCTGCAGCTGAAAGAAATGGGAAGCAACACTGTGCTAGGTGCTTTACATAATCTTCCAAGTCCCTTATTATGCATATGTGAGGTAGGTGTTACTGCACAGTCCTGGAAACAGAAGCTCAGAAATGTTAACTGGACTGCCTGAAGTCATACGCCCAGTTTCACAGCAGGACAAAGAGGTGGAGAATGTGACCGTGTGACTGCAAAGACGTTGATCATCTTTTCACTGGCTCTATGACAGCTTGAGTCATAGTCTTATTTTATCCTTGCTTTATTGATTCAGCAATGAAAACCAGGCCAAGAAGTCATTAGTAATTTAAGCTTCTGCCCATCTACTGCGGAAGCACAAATCTTCAGCTCATAGTCCGGTCATCTGCATCCATCAAATCCACTGGGCCATTACTGACTTATCTTTTAGTTTGCGTAGATTGTCCCAGAGATGGTCTCCACCACTGCACAATGCCCTTAAAAACTCAATGAATGCCGTACTGGAAATCTGAAAACAATTTTCTTCAAATTGCTCACAATTCTAGTCTTCTCCATCCTACTTGCTATCTTCTTTCAAGAAATAGGCTTGAGACAGCATTGACCACAGTTCATTAATCATATTTTATGTGTTAGATATGATTATTCTTTACTTTGGCCAGAGAAAACTTCTTGAAGCATTACCATAAACTACTTGCCTACTTCAGTGGCAAATGTGCACGCTATTGTTTTACAGAATTTAATGCTACAGAATTCTATTGATAAAATCCATTTTTTAGTTCCAACAGAGCAGGTCTTAGCAGATATTTTGAGAAAGGTAGGGGTACACATAGAACTACAACTTTTTAGTCTGTGCAGCACATTAATTTTGCTTATCAACAATCATTATGTTAAGAAACCAGATTTAATTAGGGTTCTGTGAAAACACACTCATAATATATGCACTTTTTTATAGCGGGGGCAAGATGAGATATCTATGATTGTGATCTTTGCTCAAATTCAACAGTAGAACCAAGCATATGGGTAGAGTATCGGCGCCAGTAAGGCTATGGAGTAGTAGGGAAATGAAAGTCTGAGCCCTTGGGAAGGTAGAGGAGAGATTGTTATGAAGGACGGATGAGCATTCACTCTGATTTCTGTCTCTCCATACCCACAGAAGTCAATTCATGAAGCCAAGTTTTGTGTAAGAACACAGAGTGGCCTATGCAGATGTGATAAACTTAACTACAGAAGTGAAAGTTTGGCTATGGCTTTTTACAGCACCTTTATTATTTCAATCCAGTGTATTAGTTTATAAAAAAATAGCCTGATATATCACATAGTTAAACTATGTAGACATAGTAGACTAGAAAGGAATATCAATGAGTTGGCTTGAATATACCACAAGAGAATGTACATCTAGGTAAATATCAAAATGGGGATTTAGAAAATAATTTGCCTTGTGATGTTTGGAAGTCTGGCTATACTTTCAATGTTGTAGTTTAAGCAAATTGGGATCGCTCTTGGTCAGATCACTGGGTTTATAGAATAATTAGTCACAAATGACTTGTAGAAAATACTGTGATATAGTGTAGCTAATTTTATCATTTTCTCTTGCAGAAATCCACTCCACCACAGAATGTTAATATACCAGTGGCAACCATGTTACCACTAACATAAGTTATATATAAGGTATTGTAAAAGCATATTCAGAAATGTTTAGCTTCAAAATTTTTGTTTTAAAAGTAAAAAACATTGTTTGAAATATATTTTTGAAAGCTAAAAATAAAATAGAATTTCTGAAGTATAGGTTAAGCTACCTGCACTACCCACATGATGTACATAGTTTAACAAAACAGCTTTACTCTCCTTTTCAAAAATATGAAGTATTAGTGAAAATTCTTCCAGGATGGTGATGTAAGCTCTAAGTTTTTTTTTAAACCCTCATTGCTTGACAAGAATTCAGCTTTTTCTCTGCATTCCAGCAAGTCTCTACTTGCCTAGCATGTAGCATCAGCTGGTGTGTGATCCTGCTCCAATAGGTGTTTATTCCCTTAACAAGCAAGGGAACAAACTAATGTCTAAAAAGTCTTAGAGTTTAGCTGGCCCCTGCCACTGTTCCATTAAATCCACCATCCTTTACAGATTTGGATTTTTGTGTGGTTTGCTTCTTCCCACCAGATCATACCTCACCTTATGTGTTGTCAATATTATCTAGAGTGTGATTGTATGGTGGTTTGGGTGGGGTAATCCAAAAAGAGCGAGTTAAACCAGTATTCACTGGGAAGAGCTACTCTAATCATCTGGCACAAAAAGCTTACTTTTCTTCAAGAAGAGTAGTTACCGGGTGTTTTCTAAACACAGAAATGTTACATCTAGATAAAGTGACAACAATGGCAATTTCTGTTTACATCGTAATTTAATTAAAAGTCCTTATCATTGTATTTTTACTTTACCTTCTATGATTACTCATATGAAAACTTTATTTTTTGTAGGTCATAGGGCTTGAACTCAGGGCCTGGATGCTATCTCTGAGGTTTTTTGCTCAATGCTAGTACTCTACCACTTTGAGCCACAGCCCCAATCCTGGTTTTTGAGTGGCTAATTGGAGATAAGAGTGTCACAGGGACTTTTCTGCCCAGGCTGGCTTCAAACTGCAATCCTCACATCTCATCACTCTCCTGAGTTGCTAGGGTTACAGGTGTGAGCCACCAGCACCTGGCTTATATAAGAACTGTTTATCAATCAAAAGCTTCCAAGAGGGCTAGGAATGTAATTTAGTGGTAAACTACTTGCTTAGCATGCAGGAAATCCTTGGTTCCATTCCTCAATACCACATAAACAGAAAAAGCTGGATGTAGCACTGTGGTTCAAGTGGTAGAGCACTGGCCTTGATCATAGAAAGTCTCAAGGACAGAGCCTAAGCCCTGAGTTCAAGCCCCAGAACTGTCAAACAACAACAACAATGAAATTTTTCAATAAAGGGGTGAAAATGATTGATTGCACTTAAAACTGAATATGGTGTTGGAGAGAGGACTCAGAATTAAGGTAGCAGATCAGATCATCATTATTGAAAGTGGAGGAACAAATTGCTGTGTGCTTGATCATGGGGAAACCTTGGGTTGTGACACCTACAGGATTCCCACCTTCTCCCTTGTCTCATCATTGTTGAACAGAAGCCAAAAGAAGACTCAGGGTCAAAGCGCTGACTCATTTTTCTCCTACATCAGCAGAGACCAGTCCCTGGGTAGGGCAAAGAGGAAAATGGTCACAGGTCTGCTGTGCACATTGCTGCTGACTGGGCTGGTTTTTGTGCCAATGCCTTTTTGAAGCACAGCCAGAAAAAGAGATTTTTCTTCATCCTTCTTTCAAGGCAGTAATGTTAAACAGCAGAAACAACAAGCACCTCATTCATGAGGAAATGTGACTCAGGATTTTCTGTGTCTCTCAGAATCTTCAAATATCCCCCTCCAAAAATAAAAAAAAAAGCCAAGCACACCTTGGCTCACACCTGTAATCCTAGCTACTCAGGTGATTGAGATCTGAGGATCTCAGTTCAAAGCCAGACAAAGCAGGAAAGTCTGTGAGACTCTTATCTCCAATTAACCACCAGAAAACTGGAAGTGGTGCTGTGGCTCAAGTGGTAGAGTACTCATCTTGAGCTGAAGACCTCAGGGACGACACCCTGGCCCAGAGTTCAAGCCCCACATCTGACAAAAACAAACAAACAAACAAAAAAAGAGCCAAAGATGCTTTTCCATGAAAAATGTATATAACCACAACAAATAGGTGCTATTAATCAGTTGAAGAATTACTTGTGAGACTTAAAGGAAAACTAGGGAAGGGACTGTAAATTCCATTACAGACTGAGACCTGGTAGGGTACTTGAGGACCTTGCTACTGCAAACATGGACCAGCAGCAATAAAACCCAGGAGCTTGTTGGGAAAGGCAAATTTAGCCAGCTATGGTGATAGGTTTCCGAAGTCCCAGTAATCAGGAGGCAGGAGGAGCCAGAGCTGGAGGCAAATTGGACAGCACAGAAATATCCTGTGTCAAAAAATTAAAAACAAGCATAGTTTTGAATCTTACTCCAAGACCTCCTGAATAAAAGAATCTGAATTTTCATAAGGTCTTTGAACAATTCATCTGAACACTGATTAGTGTCTGTAGAGAAGCACTCTTAGTGATTCTGAATTTCTTCTTTGGGGAATAGTATTTACTTAAAAGAATACTGCTTCCAAATGAGCAAAAACTAAATATGAACCACTTTGTTCAAAAGCAGAAGTTTTTCTTTTTATATAACATCATCCCAAATAAAATGATGTTAAAATTCTAGAGAATTGTGTTAATTATATAAGGTGTATGTGTATAAAAAACAAGTTAATGGCTTAAATCCTGAGAGAAAAAGGTATTTTTTAAAAATCCAAAGACAGAAGCTCAGCCTGTTGACATTCCTGAGTTCCTGAAAGTGGTAATACCTTTGACATGTTCAGTAGCCCTGTCTACTCTCTCTTCTCATTTTAGCTTTTACCAAGTACCAGTGGCTCAAGTCTATGATCCTACCTATGCAGGAGCCTGTGACTTGGAGGAACAAGGTTAGAAGCCAGGCCAGATAGAAAAGTCCAAAAGACTACATTTCCAATTAACCAATGAAAAGCTGGTTTGGAGGCATAATTCAAATGGTAGAGTACCAGTCATTAACAAACAAGCTGAGTAAGCACAATGAGAGTTTTAAGTTCAAGCCTGTGGACCAGAAGGAAAGGAAAGAAAAGGAAGGGAAGGAATGGGAAGGGAAGGAATGGGAAGGTTAGAAAATGGAAGGGAAGGGAGGGAGGGAGGAAGGGAGGAAGGAAGGAAGGAAGGAAAGAAGGAAGGAAGGAAGGAAGGAAGGAAAGAAAAAAGGCAGTCAGGCAGGCAGGAAGGCAAAAAGAAAAATAGTAAAGAAAGAAAAAAGTAACAAAAGAGAAAAGAAAGAAGGAAAGGAAAGCAGAAAGACAATAGAGAAGAAAGGAAGGGAAAGAAAAGAAAGGAAAAGAAACAAAAGAAAAATAGGTTGACTTTGAACAACGGTACATCAAAATAAAGGAAAGAAAGCCAGACATGCCAGGACTGGTTCAATCAATGATTGCTCTTAAGCAGAATACACAGGGGAAACCTGAGCCAGAAATGAATTTGTAGCTTCAGCAAATAGCTACTCAAACTTAGAAGTCATATATGTAATTTTTCAAGTTATAATCTTAATGAATTCAGATTCTATTTTTGAAGGAAAATCTTATCTAGTGTCTGCACACCTTGAATAATACACCACATTAAGGTTCCTGCATTTCTCAGCGTGAAGCTGAGGCTCAGGGAATCTGAGTGACTGTGCCAGTATCTCTAGCTAGTAAATGACTATGTTTCTCAAGTTCAGTTAACTTAACCTTAAAATTGATTAGAAATTATATAGGGCAGTACTCTCTATAAAAGTGAGAGGGCATGAATCAGACATTTAAATAACTGTGTATGGGAATGATGTCTTAGACTGTGGTCCCAGGAGGCAGATTTATTATGAACATACTGCAAGGTTGAAGAAATGAGGGAAGAGGGCAAAACAGGCAAAGGGAATGTCAGGCAAACTCCCAGTGGCTGGCTCATCCTCAGGGAGCTCTGGAAAAGAAACTACATGTTCACATGGCTGCCACTCAAGGCAAGGAGTCAGACTTTCATACTCCTCTACTATCCTGGCTAAGGGTCTCCAGAATGTATCTAAGACCGAGACACTTCTAATTATCTGCTTGCCAGAAAATCGCCTCTGGGTTTCAGACTATTTCTGGTATATAGATACACTGACACATTCTAGATTCCAGCACCCCAATAGTACTTGAAGTTGTACAATTACAGATGTATTCTTTTGCTTTTAGGTTTTAATTAAGTGGTAAATATGGGAACTGGAAAAAAAGAGGATAATAGAAAATGTAATATTCCAGATAAAGGGGCCATGAAAAGATAAAAGAGGACTCCATAGGTTTCTTTAAGTACAGGATCATGTCATTTGCAAAAAGGGAGATTTTTTTTTTCTTCCCTATTTGGATGCCTTTATGTTTTCCTTCTGGCTTATTGTTTTTGCTAGGAAGCCTAGTGTGACAAAGGAGGCATGTGTTTCCTTATATGTGGAAGCTAGATTTAGCTTACAAACTTATAAGTAAATATGTTGGATGACATGCGCTTGTACACAAATGTATGAACTGAGATACAACAGATTCAAGGAAGAACTCAAGTAGCATAAATCTTTAGGAAGGCAAAATCAAAGTTCAGCAAAATAAAACACCAGGAACTAGGTGCTCTAAAGAGATGGGGTGCTGTCATGATTAAAGAAGAAATTTGAACCATTTCTTTGCTTTTACATACTTTTAAATCTGCTACACAGAATTATCAAATGAACTATTATTAATCACTGTTACGTGTGTAAGTGTATGTATGTATATATGTGTGTGTGTGTGTGTGAGAGAGAGAGAGAGATTGAGAGAGAGAGAGAGAGAGAGAGAGAGACAAGCAGAGAGAGATGGAGAGAGAATTCTGTTAGAGAGTTCCGACATAATATAGCAGGTTATGCCCCATGTTAGTCTAGATGACTGAGTATGAGCAGAACTAATTAATTAATCATAAGAAGACTCAGAAATAGCCTTCAGTTAATGATGGGAGGTCCAGTGAAAGTCCTCCAGCTCTGACTCCAAATTTCTTCCCCTGAAGTCTCCTGAAGCACAACAAATGGTGTTATGAAAAATATATGTACTTGGGGCAGAGAATTTTACATGAGAGAGAGAGAGAGAGAGAGAGAGAGAAGCAGAGACAGAGATAGAGAAGGGGATTTCTGGAGGAAGGGGAAGGAGGGAGAGGAGGAGATGAAGGGAGGGAAAATGAAGAGAAGAGGGGAAAAGAGAGAAGGAGAGGGGAGGAGAGAATGGGAGGGGAGGGGAGGAAAGGAGAGAAGGGGTGGGGAGAGAGGATAGAAGAGGTAAAGCAGTCATTGGTCATATAGTGTTTTAGTGAGGAGTTGGTACTTTTCATTTTTTATTTTTATTACTGTGCTGAGCCCTAAACTCTGGCTGTACAGTGAGGGAAAATGTCAACAAAGGGAAGAGAGAGAGATGGACCTGGGGCTGTGGCTGGTGTTTGAGGCTCCAGTGGCAATGAACACAAAGATGAGGAAGGAAAAGCAAGTGTGTGGCAAACCCTGCTAGTCACCCACCCAATATCTATTTATCTATTCTATTCCAAATTTTGTTACTTTACCTACAAAATTAATGATAGTTTCAATCACAGAAGCAATGCAAATCAATGCCAGTAGCCTGACTCTATTTTCCACAATTTCCTACCTATATGCATTATTATTCTAATTACTTGTTTTTCTGTCTGTAGCATACTCTCAGCATTGGCCCTTAGAAAGCATAAATCAGATTGACAACTTCCAATGATTCCCCATTGCAGTTGATTGCAATAATCTGCTTACAGGATTTCCAAGGCTTTTCATGATATGACCTCTTTCTCCTCTACTTTTCTTTCTTTCTTTCTTTTTTTTTTTTTGTCGGTATTGAACTCTGGGCCTGGGCGCTGTCTCTGAGCTCTCTGGCTCAAGGCTAGCACTCCACCACTTGAACCACAGTGCTACTTCCTGTTTTCTGGTGATGAAATGGAGATAAGAGTCTTACAGACTTTCATGTCCAGGCTGGCTTTGAACCACAGTCCTCAGATCTTAGTCTCATGAAAAGCTAGGATTACAGACGTGAGCCACCAGTGCTTGGCTCTCCTCCACTTTTTAAGCCCTTACTGACACCCACCTTCTTTCTACAGACCTACTTTAGAACCTTTCACTATTCCCAGAATGCTTTCATGACTCTCTGTGTCTCTGTCTCTGTCTCTCTTTCTCTTTCTCGCTCATTCTCTCTCTTAAGTAACAACTCCCCTGTCAACTCATCAAAACAAATGCTAATCCCAGGTTTTCATTTCTCTTTGTTAGTGCCTTGTTCCATTTCTTTCATAGCCATTATCACCCTCCTTGTATGTTGCACTTATTTCTTTGTTCTTGTACCTTTCACCATCTCTCACTACTGGACATTCAGAGTCAATGGTGGAGCCTGGCACATAGAATGTAGTTAATGAATGAATGAATGAATAATTGACTATATTCTTTAAGTCTCCAGACAGATTGGTTCTATGTTTCTGCTTCCAGGATTTGAGTCATGGCATTTCCAGGCAATGTTAAACCTCCTTCTTGTCTAACCAAAATCTCACACTTCTTTGTAGGCCTCCATGAAGGTTTAGCCCCTCTGAGAAGTCTTCCCTTTTTCAGCTCTGTCTACCCTGCCTGCTCCTTCCAATAGCTCATAAGCCTGTCTGTCTTTTTCATAGACTGATAGGAGATCATAGACTGATCTCCTCCTGCCAACTATGTATGTCTCTGCATTGTGTTTTTCTGCATCTACTGTAGTTTAAGGAATGGTGGAATTTCTTAGAGTTTATGGGGTTTCGCATAAATGGAAGGTGAAGCATCATCAGTTTCATTTAAAAAAAGAAAGCTGTAACCCACAAGGAAGGTGACATAAGTAATGACATATGGCTAAAGACTTACCTCCTTCACTATCAAGAGCTCTGTATGTGCTTTTATAAAACCCTTCAACACCATCAGATAACTTGATCTATAAATCAGTAGCTACATGATATCTCAGGTAATCTATATATTTCTCTGGCACAAGCAGTGCAAGTTGTTGATGAGCAGGTAATTCAAAATAGGCAGCTTTTTTTCTGAGTTTATGAATCTTAAATTTTCATCTGACTAAAGAGAGTCACTCATCATTTAATCGTTACTATTCATGATGGTAAATGAGGCATCTGAACAAGACCTTTCAGTCTTCTCAGACCAAATGTGTAGATAAATGAGATTTAAGTGAAAGCAAGGCCATAGTGGAGTAGACTGACTGATCATACTGGAGAGCTATAGCTCAAGCCAAGGAAATGGTTCTCCACTGAGAACTATTGGGTTCTTATTGTACTGATAGCTAGATGTTATAGGGAATTAAGAACAAATGCATACTTAGGATTGGATGACATCTGAGCAGTAAAACTCCTATGTAAATATTAAGTATTAGGTGTGGATTAGCCTTGCAGAAGAATGAAACACTATTCTAGAATACAGTTTTTTTAAAAATTGTTATTGTAGAGTTGATATTCAGGGTTACAGTTGATATACAGTTACATGAATCAGGTAATAAGTAATGACAATTCTTTTTTTAAAAATCAGTCGTGGGGCCTGAACTTTGGGCCTGGGCACTGTCCCTTAGCTCTTCAGCTCAAGGCTAGTGTTCTACCACTTGAGCCACAGCGCCACTTCTGGCTTTTTCTGCTTATGTAGTACTGAGGAATAGAACCCAGGGCCTCATGCATATAAGGCAAGCACTTTACCACTAAGCCACCTTCCCAACCCCACAATTCTTTTTGAACTATGTCTCCCTTTCCATTGCTCTCTCCTGATTCTAACCTCCCGCCCCCCACCACCAAATATACAATTCATTTTCTACATAATGTCTAGTGAGTACCACTGTTGTATTTGTTCACCCTGTTCCACCTTTTCTCTACCTTTGTCTTCCCAAATACAAACAAACAAACAAGACAAAGGAAAAGAAAACAAAAACAGCAACAATGGGAACTAAAAAAAATGTTTCCTGTTTCCTTTACTTGGGGTTCGTTCTGTAGACTATTATTGTATATTGTCATTACACATATTGAACCGCTCCTATGCATATCCTCTTTTGGCCTCAGTGTGTGAATATCTAGAGTTCTATATAATTTAATTAATAATATAATCCTAGACTGTGTGCACATTTATTTATTGTAATAATTCAGTGTGTTTACTTGTAGATTTATAGGCACATTCTAATTGCCACAAATGAGGAAAACCATGCAGCCTATGTTTCTTTGGCTCTGGCTTACTTCACTTAATTTAATCTTTTCCCAAGTCTGTACATTTCCTTAGGAATGGTACAATATCATTCTTTCTGATGGATAAGTAGAATTCTGTATATAAATTCTGTATATAAATTCTGTATATAAACCACATTTTCTTGATCCATTTGTCCACCGAGGGACATCTAAGTTGATTCCATATCTTGGCTATGGTAAACAATGTTGCAATGAACATGGTTGTGCTTGGGCTAAATGCCCAGGAGTGGGATTGCTAAGACATAGAGAAGCTCTGTTTAGCCTTTTCCAGCCCAAATCTAATAGTTATACTGCACTGGTGCTAGTTATATGACACAACATTTGCAAAATATGCTCTGATACATGGATTTAACCTATAAAGGAAAACTACTTACAATATGAAGAAAAAGATTTCAAGATCAAACCTTAAAATATGAAAAGATGTATGTGCATTTGGAAAATTTGCTCTCTAGAAAAATCAAGGACAGTATCCATAAAGTGTAATAAAAGTGAACTATCTTCAATGTGTTAAAAATTAAAATCTTTTAAAGCTCAAATTAAAGGCATCTCTCCAAAATTGCATGTAATGGATCCCCTCTGTATTCCTATGCAATAAGCAGATGGTAGGTGTGCAAATTAATTGCATATTGAACACTTATAAATTTTGGTTACATCATTTAAAAAGCAGTCCTAGACTCCTGAAAATAAACTGTATATAATAGGTCTATTTTGCGTTAATAAGTCAAAGAGAATACTCTATTTTGTACTGACAATATTTATTATTAATAGTGTTAAACTTAATTAACCTCTTTCAATAAATAATGAGTGGCCTTATTCTATAATTACTGATGCCAAGATACAAGTTAGGTGTTTATTATTGAGATTTACTACCGAAACATCAGAAATTATTTAAAATTGAGCCAGACATATTGTTACACCCTTATATCCCAGTATTAAAGAGAAGGAGATAGAGAATCAAGAATTTGATGCTATGGAGGTTCCTCAAAAGACTCCACATAGAGCTCCCCTATAACCCAGCAATCCCACTTTTGGGCATTTACCCAAATGTTTACAAACAAGACCACACTAAAGCTACCAGCACAACTATGTTTATTGCAGCATTATTTACCATAGCTAAGATTTGGAACCAGCCCAGATGCCCCTCAGTAGATGAATGGATCAAGAAAAGGTGGTATATATACACAATGGAATTCTATGCCTCCATCAGAAAGAACAACATTGCCCCATTTGTTAGGAAATGGGAAAACTTGGAAAATATTATATTAAGTGAAGTAAGCCAGGCCCAAAGAAACATAGGTCCCATGGTTTCCCTTATTTGCAATATCTAGTATATATATGAGTCAAGCGGAAAAGGTCAGATAATGCGATGTTAGGAAAATGAATCCTTAGATATGTTTTTTAATGTTTTTTTTCTTTCATGCATTTGTTTCTAACGCATTTATAAGATTATCTCTTTGTAGCTTTGTATGTCCCTCCCCCACAGTAGAACCCCTGTTTTCACTATATTTGATGTCAGTATAACTTGTAGAGGAGATGGGGAAAAACAAGTCATTTAAGGATACAGTTGGACCTGTTGCAACAATGAGAAGTACAAGTTGTCATGTCGAAAACGAGCTTTACAATGTTGGTGCGGGGCGGGGGGGGGGGAATGGGGGGAGGCTGGGAAGGGATGTGAAGGGTAAACAAAGGAGGAGGCTGCAATGCTTGATAAGAAATGTACCCATTAACCTGCCCATGTAATTGTAACCCCTCTGTACAGTGTGTTCACAAAAAATAAAAAAAAGAAAAAAAGAAAAAAAAAGAATTTGATGCTAGCTCAGACTACATAGCAAGTTACCTAATTCCATCAACAAGTTGTCTTGGTTTTCTTTACATTCTGAAGTTGGTTTGGGAAGAGACGGTGTGAGTCTGATCAACTCACATTGTATGCATATATGAACATGTCAAAATGAAATCCTCTGTATAATTAATTGATGTAATAAAAATGTGTACATGTAAGTAAAATTATATTCACTGGTTGTATAGATAAAGTATAACACTTTCTTCCTACTAGAAAACATATAAAATGAGGACAAGTAATGTAGCTATTTGAGTCGATTTACCTCCTCCTTACTCCAACTTAGCCCCACAAATTTTTTGCTATCACTAACAAGTTCTCCTGAAATAATAACAAAATTCAATTTTTCAAATTACAATATTAATAAAAATCAAGAGGTATCACTAAAGGACCAAAACAAAAAGAGAAAATACTGCTTTTTAAGGCAAGCATTAAATAATGGCTAATGAACCTCAATGTTTCAAGAACCTCTGATAAGTGAACTCATATTCAGTGTGTAGCTTAAGTTTCTGAGGATTTAAAAACAAATGGCTTCTTAGTTATTCTGAACTTTGAATACTAGTTTCACCAAACTTACATATGTGATCTGGGGTAAATTTTCTAGTGTCTGAACATCAGTTTTTTAACTATGTAATAAATAAATGAAGTCATATTTTCCTCACATGAGAATGGATAAATAAAATCACTCATGTAAAGAAGTTGACGCATCACACCAGTTGCATTTAGGATGTATGTCATGAACATCAGCTGCTGTGATTATTGAAACTTGGGCTTCCTCGCTTAACCAGTTCTTTACCTACTTGTGGCAGGTATAGTATTCCAAGAGTATAGAAAAAGGCCTTGACATTTATTCAGATAGTCTTTAGATGTAGTAAGATTTTTAAAAGACAGATAATTTTTTGGATGAATTGTTGAAGTCGATTGGCCCAAATTTTGTTGAGAAGTTTTGATGTTCATCTAAGTGATGGGTCTATAGTTCTCTTTCTTTATTTGATGTTGGTATAATTTGTGGAAGGGAAGGAAAAAAAAACAAATCATTTAAATAGGGATACAGGTGGACCCATTGCAACAATGAGATGTACAAGTCATTATGTCGAAAAATGAACTTTACAACTTTGGCTGGGGGGGATATGGAGGGGGGGGGAGATGGGAAGAATAAGAAGGGGAAACAAAGGAGGAGGAAACAATGCTTGATAAGAAATGTACTCATTATCTTGCCCATGTAATTGTAACTCCTCTGTATGGTATTTTCACAATAAAAAAGCCAGATAACACAAATCTTTATTATCCAGATAAATCATCTAGAGTAAATGACATTCTCAAATTCAGTTAAGTAGTGTGAAGTAGATTCAGAACTAAGATATGGATTTCTGATCTTTGATCTAGTAGACTTTCTTTTATTATGCTTCTCTGTATCTTAAATTGTATTACAGGAAACAAAACATCCTGGGATAAAAGATTCAAGAATTGCACTGTATGGGGAAAGCTAAAAGATCCCTTAAGAAGGATCAGTCATTCAACCAAAATGAATCTTATATCAAATTCTATTTTCAACTGCACAGGCATTTCAGTACAGCATGCCAAATCAATCCTCTTCCCCCAGAATCCAAACTTAAACAAAAAAACTTCCACAGTATAGCAGCTCTATGCCAGCAGTTTAGGTCATTGAACTGAAAACAATCTGAATTTAAGATAAACCCAAGAAAAACATTGATATGTTCCTTTAATCCATGTAGCTGCAGATCTGAATGGAGGTTTTATTTTTGCTTTCAGTTTCTACTCTGTTACATTCAAAACTTGCATACTTCCTGACTAACAATGGTATCTGGTTCATATTCTTGTAGGTATGAATGAAGCTTAAGACTAAAGATTAATTCTAAAAAGCACATTTCCCCCCCTAGAATGTTAGCTAATTTCTCTAGAACTTTTGCTAATTCTAGAATTAGTAAGGCAGGATCAAGCTCCAGTAATCACAGCAGCTACTACTACTATTTTATCTCCCTTGTATCTTTCTTTCCAAATGTAATACTTTCAGTAGCTAGCTAATGTGTTTTAGTGTCAAGCTATTTTAACCTCTAATTTTGAAATCAGGCCTCTGTCCAGGCACTCTCCAAAGGTAACTCCAAGATTATAAAACCTTTGTTCATGTCTAAGGCCTTTTTCTGAGGGAAAATCTTTGGTCTCTCCATATTTACCCTCCTACCTCCTGGCTACAAGTGGGCTGTATCTCAGTATCCTCTCAATACTCCTTTCTTAGCCAGGTAGAGTTGGAACTTCTGTTGAGATAAAATCACTTCTCTCTGCCCTATTTTCTTCTTCACCCTTTTCAGTGCAGAGGTTAGCATTTGGCCCAATTCCTCTCACATTTCTCTCATTCTTCTCTGGCCTCTGAGGGTTTAACTGTTGCAGGTCCAACATCCTGGTTGACTATCACAGACCTGTTCTGCCAACAGCTTCAACATTGTCTTCTTGGCCAAGATCAGCACCCTTTTCTGATCACCAGCTTCAAGACTTAACTCCACTGTGTAGGACTGGAACACAAAGTTATTATAACGTTATTACCAAGTCCTGTGAATTCTTCCTTTTAAGCCTTTTTTCTAATCAACTTCTAAAAAATTCCTACAGGCCTTTAAGCCCATGCCTTCACTATGATCCAGTGGAGGACCATTATGTGGAGTAATTGAGGACGATGCTCCTAAACAGGTGTTTGGGCTTCCCAATGCAGGCTAATTGTTTACCACCAGATAAATCCTTGCAGCTACTGCTGGGCCATGCCTCCTACTCAAGATCTTTCTGCAGTTAACCTGCTTACACAGGGAAGTGGGTCTCAAAATGGAGACAACGCATATTCCAGTTGGCAGGCTGTGCTCTACCCTTTGGTTGTCTTGTTTAGATCCCAGTGTATTGAAAGGCACTGAATACCACAAGTGCTATTCTCAATGGAAATAAGACCATTTAGCTCTTGTGGTCTTAATGTATAGTCTCTATACACTTGGATTACGTTCCTTATTCTTCTGTGCATTTGTTTTCAACCTCTGACTTTGTTCAACATCACAGGTTTCCACGATTACGTACTAACTAACTGAGGACTTAATTTCTCCCTCTTTCTGTACTTCACTATTTCATCCTGGGTAGATGATTTAGTAAAATAGAAGGGGCAAAATGCAGAGGGAACCTAATCTAGGGCTGCAGGTATAAGCTGAATGTAGTCTCTGAGTTATAATTCATGTAGTTAGAAGTACCATAGGAGACTGCAGGGGGCGGAGTGTGAAAATAATGAGTAGGAAAGGGAGACAAAGAACACTCTGCGAGGTTCTACTGGTGGAAATGTAATGCTGCCATATGAAGGAATATAGAGGTGGCAAAGGAGCTGGGGAATCCATTCTCTGCCATGTAGATTCCTTGTTGTATCAATTGTATTTGAATTGTATTTGAATTTGTTTATTTTTAAAACATTTAAATCTTAATGACTCAAGATTTTTTTGTGTGACAAACTTGACCAACAATCAAAAGAATTGGGCTTAAATTGTCTTAAAAGCAGTTATTTCGCCAGGTACTGGTGTCCCATGCCTGTAAGCTACTCAGGAGGCTGAAGGTCTGAGGATCATAGTTCAAAGCCAGACTGGGCAGGGAAGTCTGTGAAACACTTATCTCTAATTAACTACCAGGAAACCTCAAGTGGTGCTGTGGGGTTAAGTGGTAGAGCGCTAGCCTTGACCTGAAGAGTTGAGTGATAGTGCCCAGGCCCATAGTTCAAGCCCATGACTAACAAACAGTTATTTCTTCATGTTAAGATTAGAAAGGAACTCCAAGAAATGGAAGTAAGAGTTTGTTGTTGTTGTTGTTGTTGTTGTTGTAATGCTTGCAGTTCTTTTTTTTCCTTTTTCTTTGGTTTATTCCCTTCTGTCCTTGTTCACTTGATTTCTGTACCCTTTGTCTTATATATAAGTTTATCTTATTTGGGGAGAGGAAGAGGAATCACAGAAACAGTGGGACAAAGGGTAAACCAATTCAGCTGTGATATTCAGTAGACACTATGTTGGAATTGAAGTATACAACTTGGGTCAGGGGTTAGGAGGGGAAAAAAACTGGGTGAGAATGAGGGAGGAGGTGTCATTGTTCAAAAGGAAATTCAGTCATTACCTGACTTATGTAACTGTAACCCCTCTGTACATCACCTTTACAATAAAAATTTTTTAATTAAATTAAATTTTTTAAAAGATTAGAAATGATCATATTTTCCTTATTACAAGGAATTCTTCTCAGTCACTGAATCAAGTTCAATGTATGATTTTAAAAACTTTGTAAATGTTTTATAAACTTTAAACTTGTTTATATGTGTCAGTGGCGTAATGATAACCAGTGGTTTTGGTGAAGTAAGATGCTATCCTTGAAGCAAATGAGAGGAAATAAATCATACCATGCTGCTATCTTTTAGAATTCTTATAGGTGCCACACAAAGTTTATTGTACTTCCTCCATTATTACCAATTCTTTTATTTACCTGCGTTGCCACCTACAGTTACTCTCAACCTACATCCTGGACCTGTTTCCAGATTGTTTCTTCTAATGAGCAACAAGCTGAAAAGTTAGCAAATGAAGTTAGGTGGACATTATTTCAGACACTCCAATGGATGAGAAATGACTTTGTCATGCTACTTGTGTCAAGGTAAATGAAATGATAAATATCCTTATGGCAAATGAGAAAGTAGTAAGTTTCCTCCCTTTCACAAGAATGGCTGTGAAATGTCCTCACTTTAATGTAGTCACTTGATTGGTCTTTGTCATGCTTGGACTCTCAACATGGAGCTGTTTTAACAACTGCTTTCTTTCCCCTTGCCTTCTATTTCTATTCAGAAAGATTCCTGATAGTCTGTTAAAAGTACCTCACAGAATTATTTATGTGCTTCTGTTCATGGCATTCAGATTTTCATCCATGCTAGAATATTGGCTCAGTAATTTTTCAATATTTTTTTAAAGTTTTTTTATTATTGTGAAAATACCAAACAGTGGGGTTACAATTACATGGACAAGGTAATGAGTACATTTCTTTTCCCTGACCATCCCTTCCAAAACTTCCTCCTCAGTTTCTAAATGATCCGGTGATTTGAAAACTTTCCTTGCACAACACTTTCCTCTAGCCAAATTTCTGTCTTCTACAAAAATTCAAGATCTGTCTCTTATCCCCCAACAAATCTGTACATGTGGGTGGTTCATGATTACACTTTAAATAATAGGATAAAAATGCTAAGAGGAAATGGAATGTTTCTCTTTGCAAGATGTATTTTTGTTCATACCTGTCAGAAGCCAATACTTAGCATAAAACTAGCCAGTGTGCGGTAATGGGATATTGATATTTATATTTAAATAAATAGCTAGATAAGTCATAGATTGATTATAGCCAACTGTGTGTATTCTAAGTGACAGCTTTCTGAATTATATTGAAATTAACAAGATCAATCACCTTACACCCAGAGAAACTCTGAGCAATCCTAGTTATAAATGCTAAAATCTAATCAATCTACTACTAAGGTAGTCAAGTATCTGAAATTCTCCTGAAAGAAAGCAGCAGGACCTTCATCTATCAGTAATAAGTATTTACTACTAAGGTCATATACAGTTAATACTGCAAATACACAACCTATGACTAAACACACAATTCAAAATGTTATTTTATCTGTTTTTGTAATATACAATCTAGATCTAGGATAATCAGATTAGTACCTAGGTTTAGATATCAGAATATGTAAAGCTAATGATTTGAGGATCAGAACTCATTAGGATTCCATTATCAAATCTAATTTAGATGCCTGAATAACTGATTTAGAAGTATATTCTAGGACATGCCTCCCACCCAGTTCAGCTCAATTTCTTAGTGGCTGGGCGGTCTTGGGCAAGATACTTATATCTTTGATAAGTTTTCCACTTGTCAAATGTAACTTTAAAAAACCACCAAAACAAGTGTATTGTGAGAATTAAAAAAATCTGTGTGGCTTTACTCAAAATTCTCCCCAAAAGAGAATTAAGCACAGAGTTTGTGTATCGAGCTGGCTTATAAGTGAGAACTGATTTGAAGTATGACTTTCTACCTTTGTTTGTCTTGAATGACTTCAAGTTAGTGTCTTGAAATAAACAACATACTTCTACTTGATGGCTCTCTTCCCTCTCCCACACCACTTGCATCCTTCTTGGTTCTTAAAACCCAGACACAAGGCTTTGATAAAGAAGCTCAGACCAACCAGGAGAAACCACATAACAGGGTTCTAGTAGACACTGCTAGATAGCTAGGTACTTCCAGAGGACAGCCAGCATCCACTGCCAGTCAAATGAGCTAGTGACTTTCATATCATCTTTGCCTCATTTTTCAAAAGTTCTATCAAAGACAAAGGTTAGTAAAACAGAGGAGCTGGTCATATCTCAAGAAAATGTAGTAGAGTTCTGAAGGAAATCCTGCATGACTATAGGGAACTGTTGGGTTTCGTAAAAGTTAAAGCGTGGGAAAACTATTGCCAGCTCCTTCTGATCTACAGTCTGCCAGCAGTCAGTGAGTCCCACAATGCATCAATGCCCATGACTTCCTGGTTGGGTTAGCAGATCCTTCTCCATGTCTGCCAAAGCTCTAGTATGGCTGTTGTACAAGTATGAGGTCTCTCCTTGCTAGAACATGCCATATTTTGGCTCCCATGTATGTTTTGGCTACAGTGGCAGGAGCTATTACTAAGTAGACTATAGCCAGGAAGCAAGACAGCAACTGAGGTCAGGAGGCCAGTGAGACATATAAAAACTGGGTTAGGTATAAACCCAGTTGCTTATAATTCTATAATGTTGGTATTATTCTTGATATTATTATTATTATTATTATAGCATATAATATGGGCACTGATCTTTCCCTTAGTTTTTATTTGACCACAGATGGTTAGATTTTATTAATGAATTTAATATGAATATTGAGAGATATAGGGATTGGCCTACAAGTTGAATCTTCTAGGTGATAGTCACAGGCCAAATTAGGAGCCTATATAAATAACTTGTGTACAAATTAGTTTTAGAATTAAGGTCAGACCTAGACTCTTAGGAGAGGAAAGAGAATGTGGTCAGTTGATCAAAGGAAGAAATATAGCTTTCATGTAATGAAAATCAAAAGCATAAGTCTAGAGGAATAGGCATGTAGATAATGCTATTAAGCTTTATTACTATTCTATGGATAATGCTGTTAAACTTTATTACTGTTCTAAGTTAACTATATAATATTTCATTTTCTACTGTAACCATTTGCAATTATGCAGAAAAATATGCTTAAAAATTTGTAACCAGTGCTGTTGGTTTGCATATCTGATAGCCTAAGTGTGGAAAAAATAGGTTTGTATGAGGATCTCACAGAGTAAATATACACAATTCGTGTGTGTGTGTGTGTGTGTGTGTGTGTGTGTGTGTGTGTGTGTGTATGTGTGTATGTATCTGTCTTGGGGCTTGAATTCTGGGCCTATGCTTTGTCCTTGAGCTATTATGCTCAAGGCTACCTCTCTACCACTTGAGCCACAGCTCCACTTCTGGCTTTCTGGTGATTAATTGGAGATCAGTCTCACAGGACTTTTCTGCGTGGACAGGCTTCAAACCATGATTCTGAGATTTCAGCCTCCCAAGTAGCTAATATTATTACAGGTATGAGTAACCGATGTCCTACACACAATTCACTTTTTTTTGTCATGCTGGATGGAAAGTATTTGGAGGAAGAAAAGTTCTTGGCAAAGCATGCTGAAAGTGATACAGTTTAGAAGATAGTACTCTGCTCCATGGTCTGGACCACCATATATTACATGTCCATAAGGACATGGGAGTCACTCTTAAATTACTATTACTAAATATGATCTAGAAACAGATGTAGTGGTGGGGATAAAATAAGTTTTGCTTTTTTTAAAAAAGGAACTAGCTGGGTGCTGGTGGTTCAAGCCTGTAATCCTAGCTACTCAGGAGGCTGAGATCTGAGGATCAAGGTTCAAAGCCAGGCAAGGCTTTGAACCACTAGAAAACCGCAAGTGGCGTTGTAGCTCAACTGGTAGAGCACTCGCCTTGAGCTGAAGAGCTGAGGGACAGCGCCCAAGCCCAGAGTTCAAGCCCCATGACCGAAAAAAAAAAAAAAAAGAAACTTTGGGGCAGGTGCTGGTGGTTCACTCTTGTAATCCTAGTGACTCAGGAGGCTAAACTCAAAGAAGCATATTTGAAAGCCAGCCCAAGAAGGAAAGTCCATGATATTATCTCCCAGCTGACCACCTGAAAACCAGAAGTGGCCCTGTAGAGTGCTAACAAATCTCATGACCTGACACACAAAAAAGGCAGAGTGGCACGTGTAAAGCTTAAAGTATGAAAACATCATCTTGGCAATAAAACTGAGTAGTGCCCAGCCTCCACAGGCCCTATGTTCAATCCAGGAGTAAGGAGTGAGGAAGGGAGGAGGACAGGAGGGAAGAAGAGAGAGACAGAAACAGAGAGACAGAGACAGGCAGAGATAGACTCAGGGACAGAGAGAGAGAGACAGATACAGGGATACAGCGACAATACTTAAATAAGATAGCATTGTATTAGCTTTTAAGTTGTTTGAAAACACAGAGATTATCACAAAAATGTATCATATCCCAATTTTAAAAATGGAACTTCAGATATAGTACTTGTAGAAACAATTATGTGGCAAATATTTCTGAACCTAGTTATTCTGAACCTCATATCTGTAGCTTGTAAATTTTAAGCAAATCTCTCATTTTTAAATTTAGTCAGTTTGGACTTAGAGATAGGGCTTTCAAACATGAGAACAAGAATCAAAACCAACAAGTTTCATTGTATTCAATGGGGACATTAGAAATGGAGGAAATGGGACCTTCCTCCCAACCTGTTATGGTTGAGTGCTTTAATCACAAATTAAATTAGAAAATGTTCTCCACGATGTCAGGTTTTTAGTGATTTTCCTGTGTCTAGATGAATATGCAGACATGCATATTCTTTCTCAGTATTTGATAAAAATTTCACTAATTAAGAAAGTACAGGGCTGGGAAGGTGGCTTAGTGGTAGAGCGCTTGCCTTGCATGCATGAGGCCCTGGGTTCAATTCCTCAGCACCACATAAGCAAAAAGAAAAAAGCCGGAAGTGGTGCTGTGGCTCAAGTGGTAGAGCGCTAGCCTTGAGCTGAAGAGCTGAGGGACAGCGCCCAGGCCCAGAGTTCAGGCCCTACAACCGGACCCCCCCCCCAAAAAAAAAGAAAGTATAAGAAAGATCAAGGAAGTCCCATCAGTTACAGAGTATGGAAGGAAGGGGACTTTCTGCATTGTTAGAGAGCATAGACTTCACCATGATGAGGTATATGAATTCTAATTATTGGCTAACAGATATCAAAAAAGCTACACAGTGAGATCTTTTCAAAGACAAAGAACTAAAATAAAATGTTAGCTTGGGTCCTGGGAACAAACTAGGTTTGTTCTTTATGATTTCAGCTCTCTGATAAATTGTTTTTCAAACAAACTGATTTGTATATTTCTAAAAATGAGATGCCCAAATCCATTGTTCAGTCTATCAAATTTCCTAAGGAAAGCAGCATTTTACAGAAATTACTATTTAACTTTATCTTCAAGAGAACAAATTTTTTAAAAAGGAGAAACAAATTCAAACTGTTTGAAATATACAACTTAAAAAAAAAACAGAATTCTTTTGTGAAGCATCGTTTCTTCTTATGGGATTACATTTCTTGGGTAATTGATCCTTAACATTTCAGCTAATGATTTTGTTTAAAATCTAAAACCTTCTAACTAACTGAAGTAGCACTTCAGCTTATCATCTGGTTAAATGTTTCTGTGCAATTTCAAATAACCTGATGCATTAGAAGTGACAAAGTATATCTGATTTCACTGTCACATTTTTGTACTGAGAATTGTGTTGATTTTAATGTATATTCATTTTTCTTTTAAATGCTGAGAACACTGAGTGTTACTTTAGTGAATAAGGAAGCATCTGTTTGCCAGTCTGAGGGAAAACATAAAGACACATGGGTTTGACATGTTTGGCATAAGTTTAGTTATTTTAAGCTTAGCTACTATGTTAACAATAAGACAATCTTATTTGCTTTGGAAAATAACCATGATAAATCACCATTAAGTTTATTTAAATATAGGTGAGAGTGACAACATTATTTCTTGAACAGTTGTGTATGTGTATATGTACATTCCTGTAGACGTGTCATATTCATGCTGCCAAGGCATGAAATATGCCCTGTTGAAATACCTTGTATATATGTAAATGAGAATATGTTATAAATGTGTCCACTTTTTAAAATTACAATAATTTATACACATGGTAAAATTCCTAATGTCACTATTTCGGATTTCTGTCCCCTTTGTCTTATATATAAGTCTATCTGATTTGTAGGAGGGAAGAGGAATTACAGAAACAGTGGGACAAAGGGTGAGCTATTGCAACAGTGATATTCGCTACACACTATGTTAGAAATGAACTTTACAACTTGAGGGAGGAGGAGTCAGGGGGGGAAAGCGGGAGAAAATGAGGGGGGTAACACTGAAAAGAAATGTACTCATTACCATACTTACATAACTGTAATCCCTCTGTACGTCACCTTTATAATAAAATAAAACATTTTTAAACTGCAGCGAAAAATAAAATGAGAACCTGAAAAAGGGGAAAGTACATGTAGCAAGTTATACTAAAAGAGCAAGATGATGAGATTTTTTTTAAGAGGTCAATTTTTTAATGTTTTTACTGTGAAAATACTGTACAGAGGGGTTACAGTTACATGAGTAAGATAATGAGTGCATTTCTTATCAAGCATTGTTGCCTCCTCTTTTGTTTTTCCCCTACCATCCCTTCCCTCCCACCTCCTCAACTACAGTCCTCCTCCCCACCCCTGCCTAAATTATAAAGTTTGTTTTTCAACATAGTGTCTTGTACATCTCATTGTTGGGTCAACCTGTATCTCTATTTAAGCGTTTTGTTTTTCCTTTCCCCTCCCCAAATTATACCAACATTGAATACAGTAAAAACAGGGGTTATGTTAACATGTGTGTTCTAATTGAAGATTAAAACCCAAGAAGCCAAAAATGTTAGAGTTAAAAGAAAAAAAATAGATAAACACACTCATGTAGTGGAAGGATAACATCTCCCTGTCAGTAACTGATAGATCAACTAGGGGGAAAATCACTAAGCTTATGGATGTCTTGAAAGTGATATCAATCAAAGTGATCTAATTGAGTTTTACAGTAATG
The DNA here is from genome assembly GCF_024711535.1 of Dipodomys merriami. Classification (NCBI taxonomy): domain Eukaryota; kingdom Metazoa; phylum Chordata; class Mammalia; order Rodentia; family Heteromyidae; genus Dipodomys; species Dipodomys merriami. The sequence goes on from NW_027203382.1 coordinate 7,843,002, forward strand.
TTTTTTAATTATTTATTTTTATTGTGAAAATACTGTACAGAAGGGTTACAATTACATGGTCAAGATAATGAGTACATTTGTTATCAAGCATTGTAGCCTCTTCCTTTGTTTCCCCTTCCCATCCCTTCCCATCCTCCCCTGCCCCCCCATCCAATCCTCCTCCCTACCCCCACCACCAAAGTTGTAAAGTTTGTTTTCGACATAACAACTTGTATGTCTCATTGTTGCAATGGGTCCACCTGTATCCCTATTTAAACGATTTGTTTTTTTCCCTTCCCTTCCACAAATTATACCGACATCAAATATAGTGAAAGCAGAGGTTATACCGTGGGGGGTGATGAGATTTTTTGTGAAGAACAGAGTATCTCTAAGTTTCTTGAGTAAACTCAGGGGTTTAAACTACAGAGAAAAAATGAGAAGAATGATTGGATCCTAATTTTATCTAATCTGAAGAACTGATAAGAATTTTCATGTGAAAATCAACAAGTAGTTAGAATATAAATATGAATTCAGGGGGAAAAAGCCATGCTGAAAATCACATAAAAGGACAATGAAGACTTGAAGAAGGGGTCTGAGGCCTTAGGAGGAAGGAAATGAGGAGCTTACACTTAAGGGGACAGGAAAAGGAAAAAGAGGCCAAAGAAGTCAATGACAAGGAAGATTACAAAAGCATGGCATAGAAAGTCCCAAGAGGAGAGCTTTGTAAAAGAACTGTGGGGAAGAGCAGAAAATTATGGTGGTTGAAAGGAACCCATTGGGTTTGGTGACTCGTGTTACAAGAGTCCATTTAAACCACACTGAGGAAATCTAAGAAGTGGCCCTTAAAGAAGGAGATCTGGTAAGAGGGATCTGAGGAAGAGGTGGTGCGGAGGCTCTGCCATGGATAGAAGTGGCTTCATGAGGATATATGAAGAATGGGAATGGTATTGGAAACCTTGGGGTACTATGATAATTGACGTTACATGACAACTAGACTATGGAGCACCTCGACAATGATCAGGTTGTGGGGCCTGAACTCTGGGCCTGACGCTGTCCCTCAGCTCTTCAGCTCAAGGCTGAAGGCTAGCGCTCTACTACTTGAGCCACAACACCACTTCCGGCTTTTTCCTTTTTGCTTATGTGGTGCTGAGGAATCGGACCCAGGGCCTCATGCATGCAAGGCAAGCGCTCTACCACTGAGCCACCTTCCCAGCCCAAGGCTTGATTTTTTTGTATTTATCTGTGAGAGTATTTTCAGAGGTTTAGCTTGTGTGATAGTGGAGTGAGTAAGTAAGTTTACAATCATCTTGGTAGGTAATATGCATTTGGGAGGCTCATTTTTTTAACTCTCATTGCAGTGTTAAATCACAAATCAGAATGCCATTCTGTGCATATAATTAAGTTAAATTATGTACTCACCCTACATAGCAGGCAATATTCTGGCTCTTGTTTTATACCATTTGGACTTGATTGCAAATTTCTGTGTGAACATTAAACATTGACCTTCCTGATTTTGTGGAGCTGAGATCAATAGATTCGTCACAGAGCCAGTCAGAATTGCTACCAATAATGCTATCAGTAATATCAGTCATAGTTTTCAAATCTGTTAAAGAGTTGAGCTGTGGCACAAGTAGTAGAGCATTAGCCTTGAGAAAATAAAAACTCAAGGATAGTTTTGAGGCCCTGAGTTCAAGCCCCATGACTGGCACACACAAAAAATAATATTCTTTAAATACTTTTTCAATATGTATTTAAAGGAAATGTTAACTATTTCATGTTAGGAATAGAGAATAAATCACTATTGTGATTCTTTTGTGGCCACATGCAATCATCCCTAATGCTCTAATTAACAAAATCATTTCTTCTCAGATAGCCATATACCTTGAATATCCCTCTTGAAATCTCTATGAAAGATCTTAATGATAATTCTGCCAGTCACATAGCTTTATAAAAGTTCCAGCAATATCATTATTCCCCTCCATGTAACATTCTCAACATAGTTTTACCTATGGATTATATTTAAATGATTTCATAATTCATTCTACATAGCCAACCTAGATCAAGCAGATGATTGTGCTGCCTTGGCAAAGAACAAGAACTGTGTACCCAGCTGGGCAAGGAAGCAAATATTTTATTTCTCTTAGTAAAGTCCTCAGGGCAAAGGTCATATGAAAGTTTCAGGGGAGGAACTAAACATATAAAGATAATAGAGTAGTCATTTGTGAGGCTCAAGAATATCAATATGGGAGTTTTAGTATCTGGAAGAACTGTACATGTGTACAACAAAGCAGGCCTAGAATTTTTGCTGTCATTGGTGACACTGGGGGTGTAAGTTGTAATTAGTTTTTCTTTATCCATTTGATCCAGCCTCCTGGGTGCTGTGAAAAGAGGTGAGACTACCATACATGATTCAGTCCTAGCTTTGACAACTAGCAAAGATTGGGGACCTGGAAATCTACTTATCTCTTATTGTTTGGGCCCAATTCTGAACTCCATTGGTAGCAAGGAGTGTTCATAAAAGTCCATCTGTGATATATTGTTTATATTTGAGAGGAAAACACACACCACATATACATATGTGTGTACATATGTATATTTGCACATATTATTCAATAATTGAAAATTCCTTCCCCCTGCATCTTTCTACTCCCTTTTACCTACAAAATGAGGAAGGGGCTGTCTGGGGACTGAGTCACTTGGCTGTGGAAGCAGATCCAAGTGCTACACATATTATCAAGTAACTGGGAGAGAAGTGAAAGTGAGCCAATATTGGACAGGGCTCAGCTACAGTTCCCTCTAAAGTGAGTCAAAGTATTAAAATGTCATTATCCTTTCTTTTCTTTGGAGCAAAGTGTCTGGTTTCTGGAAGCCATGGAAAGGAATAAACAGATGTTGGCCTTAAAGCATGGATCTCCATTCTCGGCATGGGGAATGTCTGACCTACAGGCTATAGAAGCCCTACAAAGGAATTTGGTCTGGCTTTGCCAAGGAAATCACAGGCAGCACTTGAAAATCAATAAATCTAGAAAACATTTATTTTTTCAAAGCAACATAAACTTTCATATTATTAAATGAATCATAATAATAAGGTAAAACCTTCAGGAGCATAAAAATGACCGTGAATGGATAGATACAGGACACATAGAAACATATGAAGAGAAAGACATGTATACCTTTTTGTCAGCTGCCTGGGACCCATCCGTCTGTAATGTGGTGACTCAGAAGACAGCCAGTATCAGGCAGGCTAGAAGTGAGCAGGTGGTGAAAGTGTTAACAGTTTGTGGCAAAAGCACTGTGGCAAAATGACAAACCTCCCCCACACTGGATCTTAGATGAAGGTTAGGAAAATTATCCTATGCAAAAAATGTTTGCGTTGGATACGTTGCAAATCCAAGAGCAATCAAAGTGAAATAATTGTATCAAGGACAACATATAGTGCACAGTTATTAAAAGTGGAGTAACCTCTTACAAATAGCAACTACAAAGAAATGTTGATACAGAGTATCGATCTTTGCAAGAAAATTGGGTGCATTATTTCTGATTGAAGCCCAAGGCAAACCTGTGTGCCTAGCTTGTCGTGATTTATTAAGAGCAACTATAAAAGCTAGTTTGGAGTGCCATTCCAGCTCAACACATGCTAACTCTGATCAACTAGGAAGCCAACTGTGTCTACATAATGTCAATGCTCCTCAGCACCATTTAGGGTCTGATCAGTAAGCCACTTTTACTAGGTCTCAAAACTCAGATAAGATATGTAGTGAATAAGTTATTTGCAAAAGTTGATCCATCCCTCATGTAGAGGGAGTTTGTGAGAGTGCATAGTGCCTGCAAGTTTTTCCCACCAGGCAAAATAAAACTATTTCCATAGGACCTATATTTCTTTGGGTCTGGCTTAATTCACTTAGTATGATTTTTCCCAAGTCTTTCCATTTCCTAACAAACGGGGCGATGTCATTCTTTCTGATGGAGGTGTAGAATTCCATTACATATATCTATAGATATATATATGCTACATTTTCTTGATCAATTCATCTACTGAGAAGCATTTGGGTTGGTTCCATATCTTAACTATAGTGAATAGTGCTGTGATAAACATGGTTGTGCTGGTAGCTTTAATATGACCTTGTTTGCGATAATTTGGGAAAATGCCCAGAAGTGGGATTGTTAGGTCCCATGGTTTCCCTTATTTACAATAATTAGTATACATCTAGGATAATCTTATCAGATAAGCAGAAAAGCTCAAAAGCTATGTATATATCACCATATAAGATAATGCTAAACAAAATGAATCCCAAGATGGACACAAGAGATTTTTCTTTGTCGTTGTTGTTTTTAATGTAGTATGTGATTTTTTTTTGTATGATCTTCTACCTATGGTATATCTTCTGTTGTCACTGTATTTGATTTTGGTACCTGCATTTTGCATAAACATTTATCTAATTTGGGGAAGGGAAGGGGAATAACACAATGCCATAACAAGTCCCAGGATGACCCATTGCAACAATGATACTCACAAGACACTATGTTGGAAATGAACTTTACAACTTCTGGGGGAGGAGTTGGGAGAAGTGAGGGAAGTAAGGAAGGAAGGGATAGTAGGAGAAAAACAAAAGAGGGAGTAACAATGTTTGAGAAGAAATTTACTCATTCCCTTACTCATGTAACTGTAACCCCTCTGTACAGCATCTTTACAATAAAATAAAATAAAACTATGTCCAAGTGTTACTTTGTCTCAGAACCATCTCAGACAAAATTACTGACAGCACAAACATTTTAAAAAGTTGATGGTTTCTTCAGGAGATTCCAGTTTTTTTCTCTGTCTTGTGATGACACAATGGACATAACAAATACTTCCTGATTGACCAGTTGTGCTTGTAATGTAACTGCAGTTTGGCTATAAGAGGAATTGCTGTCACTGGAAGCCATGCACAGAACTACCAGAGTTGAAGTCTTATTTGAGAAGCATATTTTATCAATGGAAAACCTTGAGTTAACATTTGAAAACTTCAGTGGCCCTAAAACTGATGGTGTACCAGCTAGAGCTGGTTCACAAAAGGAGTCCAATGGATTTGTCAAGAAAAAGCTGAATTGTCTCTGTTGTAATCCAAGTGATTTAATTATATGTCACTACATCTTGCATGAAAAAAGTCTCTGTGAACAGTTATTGTGGTTATTGATATCAACAATGTGATGTCAAATAGGGTCATGCAGGCACTTTGCCAAAAGCAGAGTTTGACAACTGACAATTGAAGGACTTAGTGGGTCATCTTGATTCAATACAATGATGTTGCTTATCATTGTGAAGTATGGTAGCTGAATGTCAGAAACAAGCTTGTGAGGATCTACAAACTGCAGAAGTAAGTCAAGCAGTTCATGAAAATGAAGAGAAATTCTGTCAAGGAATCAGTGGTAGCAGGTGGTTCTGTGATCTAGTGTTCATGGTAGACATGACCAAGAATTTTTCATTGCAGAATGTCAAACAGCAGGGCCCCAAACAGCTTTTCCTCTCCCTGATTTTCAGTCTGAAAGGAAGAAAGCCTTTTTGGCACTTGAGGGGATGTGCAAAACTAACGGAAGCCCTTCATGGAAGAGTCCAAGATACTAAGTGTAAACAAATGGAGTGGATCATCTTTGCTACAGTGTTCCAAGTGGAACCCACTGATATGCTTGGTAACATACAACAAGAAATCATTCAACTACAAAGCAATGCTAAACTGAAAGCTATGCTTCCAGATATTACATAAGCAACAATGAATAATCACACTTTGAGAAGACATATATTGACATTGAGATATATGTCTATGTTCAAAAAACTTACTGCTGCCAGCGATTCTTTTCACAAGTTTCCATCACAAAGACTCAAATTGCTCCCAGTTGATGGACATGAACCAGAAAAGGCCATTATGAATACCATAGTCAATACCAGCTAACATCACATGAGCAAAGAGAAGCTTACAGATGAGCTAATTAAATGTTTGACAAGTATAGTGGTATAATTATGAGGTGAATAACTTTGCATGGCCCATTAATGATATTATAAGTAATCAGACATCCCTTAGCATAAAAGTGGTTCCTAGCTCTATTCTAAAATCACTAGGGTTTGTTTTCCCCTCCAAACTCTTCTAAATACACAGTTGTCTCGAGTGTGGGAGACACAATATATTCTGAGAAAGTACTCTTTACTGAATTATTGTTTACATTCCTGTGTCAATGGATATTTATGCAACTTTAAAACCATTTATTCTCTTAGGACATTCCTTATCTTTTATTGAGAGAAGTTTTTCCACAGACATAGATAGGGTTTGGTGATAAATATATATGTTGTCATCACAGTAGTGATGTAAATATGTAGTCCATTCAACTCCAATGCAAGTATCTTTAATACTAACTAACTCATATGTGACTGGTAAATAGGAAAGCCAGTTTCAAAGAGAAGTGGAGGTTTAGGTTCAATTTTCCCCTGCATGATAATGGTTTAAATCTATGAAAGCTTTACAACAGGAAAAGAAAATCTTTCATAATATATTAAGACCTTAATATAAAGGCTGGATATAGCTCACAGAGAAGCTTTTCTCTTCTGCAAATGTAGCAGTTGCTTCAACATGGGGTCATATGTGTGTGTGTGTGTGTGTGTGTGTGTGTGTGTGTGTGTGTGTGTGTGTGTGCCAGTCCTGGGGCTTGAACTCTGCTCTGAGCTTGGGAGCTGTCTCTGAGCTTCTTTGGTTCAAGGCTAGCTAGCGCTCCACCACTAAGCCAAAGCATCACTTCTGGTTTGTTTGTTTGTTTGTTTGTTTGTTTTTGACTAGTTCTGGGGCTTGAATTCAGGGTCTGGGCACTGTCCCTGAGTTTCTAGTTGCTCAAGGCTAGCACTCTACCACTTGAGCCACAGTGCCATTTCTGGCCTTTTCTGTTTATGTGGTACTGAGGAATGAAACCGAGCCATGGCTTCATGCATGCTAGGCAAGCACTCTACCACTAAGCCATATTCCCAAACCACTTCTGGATTTTTTTCAGTAGTTTATTAGAGATGAGAGTCTCACAGACTTTCCTGCCCAGTCTGGCTTCAAACCTTGATCCTCAGATCTCTGCCTCCCTGAGTAACTAGGATCACAGGTACCTGTGTCTGGCAAGAGGGGCTAATGTTAAACTTTCTGGAGAATTTGATGTTTATGTAAAAAAGCTGAAGTTATTCCCTCACATGAAAAGAAAAATTAGTGATCAAAATTTTGGTTAAGCTGAAGTGAATGTCTTTCAGAGAGCAAAAGAAGAGGGGGGAAAAGTAGGACTCTGCTAAAAGGCCAACAATGTTTGGAATGACTGAAATTTTACAGCAAATGTCCATGGAAATTTAACCATAGGATATAATTAATTTTTAGGATTTTAATTGGTTTTGTAAAGGGCTGATTTCAAACAGCTTTATTGGTTTTATTAGTCTGACTTTAATCTTGTTTTCCTCATATGCTTTGTTTATTAGTGTTCAATTTTGCAAAGGTAACATTTTCTAGGAAAAATAGTGTGTACAATATATGTATTATGATACATGTATCTCATTAAACATTATGAATATATTTCATATTATAATATATATTAAAAAATAAACCCATAGTGCTCATAGTCCTTTTACTTAATTAGCTTTCAGTAATCTGAATACTTATATCTGCTTGGTACAATTTGTTTATAAATCTAAGTTAAATTGTAGATCATAAACAATTTCATAAATATCTATTTAACAACATAATATCCATGGAACTAAGAACAGAATAATTTGCAATCTCATGCAAACTTTTACTGCATGTGAGATAGACACTATGCTAAGTTATGATAATTCCTGTTGTAATTCTCACAATAGATTTAGGAGGTTGATATCATTACCTTTATGGAAGAGAAAAGCAAAGTTAAAGAATGTTAAATAATTAGCTCAGGAACAATATATAGTACTGAGTATGTGTGCACATGTATGAACGACTTGGGGATAGGAAAGATTATAGCAAAATTATTTGACTCATAATAAAGTCAGAAGTGGTTATTACAGATTTTTTTAATCTAGTGAAATTATACTCCTTAAGGTCTGTTATAGGAAAGACAGGTACAGGAAGTCACAGTATTCAATGTATATATGTGAAATGGAACGAGAAAAATTGAGGGTGTGGCTGAGATTGGCAAAATGGGGAGAATGGTGAAAGGTTTGACATGGATCAAGATGTACTTGTAAACTGACATATTGAATTGAAACTCCTTTTATGACTACTTAAAGATGATTTGTTTTTGTTTTTGTTTTTGTTTTTTATTGTGAAAATACTGTACAGAGGGGTTACCATTACATGGGCAAGATAATGAGTACATTTCTTATCAAGTATTGTAGCCTCCTCCTTTGTTTCCCCTTTCCATCCCTTTCCTTCCCCCCCCCCCCGCCCCGTCCCCCACCTATTCCTCCCCGTCCCCCTTTCCCTATCTCCCCCCCCCCCCCCCCCGCACCAAAGTTGTAAAGTTCGTTTTCAACATGACGACTTGTACATCTCATTGTTGCAATGGGTCCACCTGTATCCCTATTTAAGCGATTTGTTTTTCCCCTTCCCCTCCACAAATTATACTGACATCAAATACAGTGAAAGCAGGGGTTATACTGTGGAAGAGGGACATACAAAGCAACAAAGAAATAATCTTATAAATGTGTTGGAAACAATTGCATGAAAGAAAAAAAACATTTGAATACATATCTTAGGGTTCATTTCCCTAACATCAACTTATCTGACCTTTTCTGCTTGACTCAGACATATACTAGATATTGCAAATAAGGGAAACCATGGGGCCTATGTTTCTTTGGGCCTGGCTTACTTCACTTAATATAATTTTTTCCAAGCCTTTCCTTTTCCTAACAAATGGGGCAATGTCATTCTTTCTGATGGAGGCATAGAATTCCATTGTGTATATATACCACCTTTTCTTGATCCATTCATCTACTGAGGGGCATCTGGGTTGGTTCCATATGTTACCTATAGTAAATAATGCTGCAATAAACATAGTTGTGCTGGTAGCTTTAGTGTGATCTTGTTTGTAAACATTTGGGTAAATGCCCAAAAGTGGGATTGCTGGGCCATAGGGGATCTCTATGTGAAGACTTTTGAGGAACCTCCATACTACTTTCCAAAGTGGTTGAACAAGTTTACACTCCCAACAACAATGCAGTAAGGTTCCCTTCTGTCCACATCCCCTCCAGCATCTGTTGTTATTAGAGTTCTTGATTTTAGCCATTCTAACTAGAGTGAGGTGGTATCTCAATGTTGTTTTGATTTGCATTTCTTTTATGGCTAGGGAGGTTGAACATTTCTTCATGTGTCTATTGGCCATCCTTCTTTCCTCTTCAGAGTCTTTAGCCCACTTTAGCCCCAGAGTCCTCTTTAAGTCTTTAGCCCACTTATTTATTGGGCAGTTGTTTCTTAAAGATAATTTTTAAAGGTCAATTTTATAAGTGAATGTATGAGCACAAGGTAGTTGCTACTGCTATTGAAAACCTTTGTCAAGACCTTTCTAAGGTGCAGGAAAATCTTATTTTATTTTATTTATTTAATTTGATTGATCTATCAACTTATAATACTGCTTCCTCTTACCTTAGGTACTCAACTCATCAAACTGATTTTAAAATACTACACAAGGAGGACAAGTGTTCTCAAGTCACATCTCTCAGATTTCAAATTCACATCTACCAGTAGCCTGTGTGGGAAGAGTATGGTCTTTCTATGTTTGCTCCCTAGTGATCACTGTGAATAAGTACAACTCAAATCACAGAAAGCTTAGCTGAGGGAGAATGGGTTTACTGGCCCGCTTCAGTTGATCCTATCTGTCCTGCTTATCTAAGAATTGCATCTCGACATTTGTTCATTAGTACACACTTCGAACTAGTGGGAAGAATACAGGCATTACTACCATTAAGAATAATTGTTGGAACTCTAGAATATGTAATGTCTTTAGGTATAAAGCTAAAGCAACTAGTCTGTCTTTGCCTCATATAATCACTCTTTGTTCACATTTCTACCCTTTCTAGATCATGTTCCCCAGTTGTTCCAAAGTAGAACAGAGATAAATAGTCTATTCCTGGGGTTGAGCAACCCTAGTGATTGCGAGAGAAGACCAGTTGGTTCTCTCTTCAGTGGACTGCCAGGCCTGGAGGCCAATTTGCTCTTTTAGAAGAGCCTCTGGCTTTCATCCCTTAGCTGCTGAATTTTGTAGTTGTTGAATGAAAGAATTACAACATATATTGCCAGCTCAGTTCTGTCTCCCAACATTGCTCCTGAAGCGAAGCAAAAGGTATGGCTTAGCCACTTATGAGAAACATCTTATGAAAATTCTTTAAAGAAGTCACAGTTAATGCCATCTACAGACTACTACATATCTTTCTGTCTTCTTGTAGGTGGAGCATATTCATTTTTCATGGTGGATGAATCATAAGGCAATTTAAAACTATTTAGCCATAAAAAATTCCTGCTGCATGCACAGAAGTAAGATTAAATTTAAGGCAATTTCTCCTATCAGGAGAAAATGAATATACTCATGAAAGCAATTCATTTGAAAAGTAACTTGAGTCACCTATTTCTATTCTTGTTACCATTTGAATGTTGAAAAACTAAATTAAATACTATAGGGACTATAAGGTTTTTGTCCTTCAAAAAAAGTGTGTTTTAGTTGTCAGACTAACTTCACATAAAAAAGCAAGTTGTTCTTTTAAAAGAAGAAAAGTATTAAATTTATGTTAACATGATACTATTCTTACTGTATGAAACAGTGTTTGCTACTAAATCCTGTATTAATTCTAGTGAGTCTTCAGAATCAGAGATACTGACTTCTTTTCTATACCTGGAGAGAGCTCAAGATTTTAGTTTTGCAGAGGTAGTGTTAAGTCTAAGATGTAGATTCTGATGTCTCCATTCATTCTTTTCCAGTGAAAGGAAATACTGGCTGCAAAGCATGGTATATCTAGTAACTCATGCTCTCCCACTTTGCAAATGATGTTCCAACATGTAAGAATTACTTAATAGAAAATTACCTTTAGATAATCAACTAACTCATCCCTTCAATCGGAGAAAAAATTAGTTTAATTAGTACGAAGCATTAATTAAATATAGATAACTTAATTATTTTGGGGTTTTAATTACCAGAAACTATTTTTCATGAGAAATAATTTTCATGGGTGTTATTTAAATGTTTGGATACTTTGTGGGGAGCAAATGATAAAGCAAAAAAAATTGAATAATTTTTTTTATTTTTTTATTGTAAAAATACTGTACAGAGGGGTTACAATTACATGGGCAAGATAGTGAGTACATTTCTTATCAAGCATTGTAGCCTCCTCTTTTGTTTACCCTTCCCATCCCTTCCCATCCTCCCTCCCCCCTCTCCCAATCCTCCCCACCCCCAAGTTGTAAAGTTCGTTTTTGACATGACAACTTGTGCTTCTCATTGTTGCAACAGGTCCACCTGTATCATTATTTAAACGATTTGTTTTTCCCCTTCCCCTCCACAAATTATACTGACATCAAATACAGTGAAAGCAGGGGTTATACTGTGGAAGAGGGACATACAAAGCAACAAAGAAATAATCTTATAATTGCATTAGAAACAAATGCATGAAAAAAAACATTTAAAATACATATCTTAGGGTTCATTTTCCTAACATCACCTTATCTGGCCTTTTCTGCTTGACTCATACATATACTAGATATTGCAAATAAGGGAAATCATGGGACCTATGTTTCTTTGGGCTTGGCTTACTTCACTTAATATAATTTTTTCCAAGTTTTTCCATTTCCTCACAAATGGGGCAATGCCATTCTTTCTGATGGAGGCATAGAATTCCATTGTGTATATATACCACCTTTTCTTGATCCATTCATCTACTGAGGGACATCTGGGTTGGTTCCAGATCTTAGGTATGGTAAATAATACTGCAATAAACATAGTTGTGCTGGTAGCTTTAGTATGGTCTTGTTTGTGATCATTCAGGTAAATAACCAAAAGTGGGACTGCTGGGTCATAGGGGAGCTCTATGTGGAATCTTTTGAGGAACCTCTGTACTACTTTCCAAAGTGGTTGAACAAGTTTACACTCCCACCAACAATGAAGTAAGGTTCCCTTCAGTCCACATCCCCTCCAGCATCTGTTGTTATTAGAGTTCTTGATTTTTGCCTGCATAAATATTTTTAAAACTCCTTTAGCCTATTTTTTTAGGTTTATGAATATAGGGAAAGTTTGTGCCCTGGTATGTTAAAATGGTAGAGGTGTGGTAGGGAGAAATTTTTATCAAATAATGAGAAAGAATATGCATGTCTGCATATTCTTATAGACATACCATTTTGTTATTCTCCCTCCATTTCTTAACTCAGATAAATGTATATACAAGACACAGGGTACCAAAATAAAAAAGTGACAACAGAGGATAAACCAAAGGGAAATAAAAAAAGAAAGAATTTCATACAGTATATTAAAAACTCCACAAATTCTTGTTTTCATATCTTGGAGTTCATTTCGATTAGTATCATTTTATTCTATTAAATTAATTAATTTTTTTGTCGGTGGTGGGGCTTGAACTCTGGGCTTGGGCGCTGTGTCTCAGCTCTTCAGCTAAAGGCAAGCACTCTACCGCTTGAGCTACAGTGCCATTTCTGGTTTTCTAGTGGTTTATTGGAGATAAGAGTCTCACAGACTTTCCTGCCTGGGCTGGCTTTGAACCATGATCCTCAGATCTCAGCCTCCTGAGTAGCTAGGATTACAGGAGTGAGCCACCAGTGCCTGGCTTCAATTAGCATCATTTTATATGATCATATGTACATAGCTATTGAGCTATCATGATCCTCTGCTAGGATTATCCTAGACATATACTAGCTGTTATAAATGAGGGGAACCTTGGAGCCTATGTTTCTTTGGGTCTGTCTTATTTCACTTAATATGATTTTTTCCTAGTCTTTACATTTCCTTATGAATGGGGGGCAATGCCATTCTTTCTGATGGAAGCTTAGAATTATATAATATACATATATATATATATATACAAAAATATAATTTTCTTGATTCATTCATCTACAGATGGGCATTTGGATGGATTCCATATCCTGAGCAAAAGAAGCTCAGGAACAGTGCCCAAGCCTTGGTAAATAATGTTGGTAAATAATGTTGCAATGCATATGGTTTTGTTTCTTGTAACTACTCTTTTTTTAATTTTTAATTTTTTATTGTGAAAATACCATACAGAGAGGTTATAATTACATGAGCAAGATAATGAGTACATTTCTTATCAAGCATTGTTTCCTCCTCAACTTTGTTTCCCCTTCTCATCCCTTCCCATCCCTCCTCCTTCCCCACCAGGCCAACTTGTAAAGTTGGTTTTTCAACATTACCACTTGTACATCTCATTGTTGCAATGGGTCCACCTGTATCCCTATTTAAATGGTTTGTTTTTGCCCTTCTGCTCCACAAATTACACCAACATCACATACAATGAAAGCAGGGGTTATACCATGGGGGAGGGACATACAAAGCAACAAAGAAATCATCTTATAAATATGTTAGAAACAATCACAAGAAAGAAAGAAAAACATTTGAATACTTATCTTGGGGTTCATTTCACCTAACATCAACTCTGATCTTTTCTGCTTGTCTCAGACATATAGTAGTTATTGCAAATAAGGGAAACCATGGGACCTATGTTTCTTTGGGCCACTTCTCTGAAGAGGAAAGAAGGATGGCCAATAGACACATGAAGAAATGCTCAGCCTCCCTAGCCATAAAAGAAATGCAAATCAAAACAACATTGAGATACCACCTCACCCCAGTTAGAATGGCTATAATTAAGAACTCTAATAACAATAGATGCTAGAGGGGATGTGGACAGAAGGGAACACTACTGCATTGTTGGTGGGAATGTAAACTTGTTCAACCACTTTGGAAAGTAGTATGGAGGTTCCTCAAAGGACTCCACATAGAGCTCCCCTATGACCCAGCAATCCACTTTTGGTTATTTACCTTAATGATCACAAACAAGACCATACTAAAGCTACCAGCATGACTGTGTTTATTGCAGTATTATTTACCATTGCTAAGATATGGAACCAACCCAGATGCCCCTCAGTAGATGAATGGATCAAGAAAAGGTGGTATATATACACAATGGAATTCTATGCCTCCATCAGAAAGAATGACATTGCCCCATTTGTTAGGAAATGGAAAGACTTGGAAAAAATTATTCTTACGTACAAATGTTGTCTTTTAGAATATCATTGTTCAGCACATAGGTCTTTTTTTCTCTTTTCTGGGGGGGGGAGAGGAAGGGTCTGGTTGCTTTCCCTGAGCTTTTGTTTTGTTTGTTTTTTTGGTCCCATCACGGGGCCTGAACTCTGGGCCTGGGTGCTGTCCCTCAGCTCTTCAGCTCAAGGCTAGCACTCTACCACTTGAGCCACAGCGTCACTTCGGCTTTTTTTTCTTTTTGCTTATGTGGTGCTGAGGAATCGAACCCAGGGCCTCATGCATGCAAGGCAAGTGCTCTACCACTGATCCACCTTCCCAGCCCCATGTCCCTGAGCTTTTGTCCTCAGGTTAGCACTCTGCCACTTAAACCATAGCTCTACTTCTGTTTTTCTGGTGGTTAATTGGAGATGAGAGTCTCAGAGACTTTCCTGTCTAGGCTGGCTTTTAACTGTCATCCTTGTAGCTCAGCCTTCTGAGTATCTAGAATTAAAAGCATGAACCACCAGTGTCTGGGAGCACATAGTCTTAATGTTCTACTTGTGGCATTCAAACTTCTAAGTTGAATTTTTCTGAATGTTCATTATACTCTTCCAGTGATCAATTGATAAAAGCATCTGTATAGAACCTGTAGTTCAACATTCATCCAGGTCTTTTTTTTTTTTTTTTTTTTTTTGCCAATCCTGGGGCTTGAATTCAAGGCCTAGGCTTCTTTTCCTCAGCTTCTTTTGCTCAAGGTTAGCACTCTACCACTTGAGCCATAGTGCCACTTGTGGCTTTTTCTGTTTATGTGGTACTGAGGAATTCAACCGAAGGTTTCATGCATGCTAGGCAAGCACTCTACCACCAGGCCACCTTCCCAGCCCCTGCAGTTTTTTTTTAATTAAGATATTTTTTCAGTTAGTATATATGTAACATGAGCAGGTATCATTGTGGTATTTCCATACATGCACATAGTATAGTTTGAAGAAATTCCCCCTCTACCATATTTCTATTCCTCCCTTTTCTCCTCTGCCTTTTATTAAACAGGGGTAGGTTTCATTATGCTGTGTATGTATATATGTATACATATGTTCACATATAAACAAGATGTATGTAAATATACATAGAAAACATAAAATTTTCGTAAATAAAAGTCTTTATTGCTCAATAGTAAGCAGTAATAGTATTAAAGACGTGACATGAATCCAGGCAGTGATGGCTCATGCCTGTAATCATAGCTATTCAGGAGATTGAGATCTGAGGATCATGGTTTGAAGCCAAACCTGGCAGAAAAGTCCAAGAAACTCTTATCTCCACTTAACCACCAAAATAGCCAGAAATAGAGTTGTGGGTCAAGTGATAGAGCACTAGCCTTGGGGCAACAAAATCTCAGGGACAGAGCCCAGACCCTGAGTTCAAGCCCCAGGAGCAGCAGATGGTGTGAGCACGTGCGTGCACGCACGTGTGCACACACACACACACACACACAGGACATGATTGTAAAAGGACTGTTTGGCAGGGAACTGATGGAGGGAGGATGGAGGAAGGAAAGAGTGACAAGGGGTAAATATGATAACATGTATATATACATATATATGTACATGTATCAACATTGCATAATGAAATTCACTAAAAACTGCTTTAAAGGGAGAGGGAGGAGGATGGCTAACAAGAAGTAATAGAGATGAGTACATTTTATCCAATCTCATATATGAATGTAGGCAAATATCTGAGTGAAACAATTTTGTACAATTAATTTAAAATACATTTTAAAAGCCTCAGAAGTAAAAAGAAAAACATTAAAGCTTAAGAAACACTGTAATTCTCAACCTTAATAGCATGACTGACTCACATTAGACATTAATCAGTGTTTCCTTTATACTGATAACCTTACTTTTTAAACAAATCTTCTATTTTATTTAACTATTCTAGTAAATCAGCACTAAGACTTCATTTTTCCACAGTAGCCTAGTTTGCCATAATGTACATGCACATCATTCTGTATAGGATTTTGTAGACTTGTTTGTACATTTTTGTTAGTATGAAGCAGTTGTACAGTGGCCATATATATATCCAATATACCCTAACCAGACTTATTCCCTCCTAAGTAACATGTCTTGTAGGGCAGCTTATCTAGGAAGTGGAATCTGACATGGAATTTCCTTCCATTTCTTATCCCTGACTCTCCGCTAGCTTCCCTGTTCCTCAGTGCCTCAGTGTTTCAGCCTTTTTTTTTTTTTAGAGAACCTAAAACTAATGCTTGAAAACAAACAAACTTAGTTTTTATAACTCTTAAAAAGTGTGAGCAATTCTCTGCAGCGGGGGTAGAGAGGGCCGGAAACTGTGTTGAAAATAAGATATGTTTTTTACCCTTCTCTTGCCTTCGGCTCGATCTTAGGCCTCTCTTTTTCAGTGTGTCCCTGAAAGTCACAGTGCCTTTAATCTACCACCTTGTTGCTCAGTGGTCCCCTAATTGAACACTTTTGCCAATCCTACCTTCTCATTTTCTAAAGTGTGTGTGCTGGAGAGCAAGTCAGTACTTTGTGTATGTTAAACACACACTATCCCAGTAAGCCTAGCCCTTGTTTTGTTCAACATTTAGATGATATAGTTTACTATTCTCTTTAAAGCCAAATAAATTTTAATAATTTTAAGTGCTCTTTTTAACGACTATATTTCATAAAATATTTTAAAACTCCCTTATACACTTAATATGTTGAATTTTAAGTTCTTCAATTTTTTTTTAGTATTTTTTGGGGGGTGGTTGGCCCGTCATGGGGCCTGAACTCTAGGCCTGGGTGCTGTCCCTCACCTCTTCAGCTCAAGGCTAGTGCTCTACCACTCAAGTCATAGCGCCACTTCTGGCTTTTTCTGCTTATGTGATGTGGAGGAATCGAACCCAGGGCCTCATGCATGCAAGGCAAGCACTCAACCACTGAGCCACCTTCCCAGCAATCAATTGTCTTTTTTAATAGTGGCTATTAATTGCATGAAGGGGTTTAACTATGGTATTTTATTCATGCATATATTTTGCTTTGATCAAATTTAATATCTGGTGTGTGTGTAGGTTTCATTACGCTATGTATGTATATATATATATATATATATATGTTCACACAAACAAGATTTATGTAAACATACAAAATTATCATAAATAAAAGTCCTTGTTGCTCAATTGTAAACAGTAATAGTTTTTAAATCATGACATGAATCCTTGAATTCAAGAGGACCTGGGCATTGTCCTTTAGCTTTTACACTTAAGGCTGGCACCCTACTACTTGGGCCACAGCTCTACTCTGGCTCTTTGATGGCTAATTGGGAGTAAGAGTCTTATGGAGTTTCCTACATAGGTTGTTTTTGAAGTTCAAGCCTCAGATCTCAGCTTCCTCAGTAGCTAGTATTACAGACATGAGTTACCACATAGCTTTAAAATGTTTTAAATATTGAACTATTGCTTAACTGTTCCCAGAATTTAATCTTTATATTTTATAATTGAAATTCTTTGTCATAATTTTTGAAAAAATCATAAATTGAAATGTAAATGAAAATTTTCATTTACCACAAAGCTTAACTATTTTTAAATGTCTTCTGGTTTGTATTATTATTACAATTATTAGCAGTATCCAATTAATCAAAGCAGGATAACTATATTACAATTTTTTGCAATTAAATTTATGTAATATCACACATCTTCTAAGGAGATGAATGCATATTCCTTTTCATTTGGTGCATCTGTGTACAACAATTTTTTGTAATGAGTTAGAACTCAGAATCAATTTTATTTTGATTTTAATTTATATTATTTGTAAGTAATGAGGATCTGTGTTCATAAATGTGAGTAATTGGGAATGTAATAGGTTTTGTTTTAGAAACATCATTTAATTTTTGAATTCCTTCTCAAACATATGTGAAAAAGTACATAAAATATTTGAAATGATCTGTGAGTTGTTGAAAGCGAAGATCTGAAGGACAACACTGATCAAGATGCATTGTGCTCAGGATGAATTGAAATCCCTTTGCACAGTACTCAAATGTAATTATTTTTTTAAAAAAAGAAACAAAGGTTTTGAAACTGCCTAAAATGTAAACAGATTTGTTACTTAGTCATGAAAGATATTCATTTTATCAATGCCTCAGCAACATTTTACATTTCTCTTTATTTGATTCATTGAGGGCTCTCATTCCACAAATAATGCCACAGTAATCTTAGCCATGGAGAGAGTTGACTTTTCTTTATCAAGTGAAAGCAAGGGTGAAAAAGAGATCCTTCTGACATTTAAAGCACAAACATGTTTTCAGATCACATTTAGATATGGTATACATGAAACTGAGGTTCTAGAAATCAGTCCACCAATCAAGATACCTGTTTGTGTGTCTATTGTAAGTTGGTAGGGTCCCAGAGGTCTGATTGCTCCTCTTAAAGACTGTAACTGAGCTGCTGAGGTTTGTGGTAATAATCAGCAGGACAGCTCTCAGAAGTATAAATGGTTCCTAAATACGAAAGATACAGTAAACATACTTAGCCAAAAAGGAAATGCAAATCAGAGGCACACTGAGATAATCAGAACATCTATCATCAAGAAAACAAACAACAAATTGTGGGGCTAATGGATGGGAACCTCCTCCCAACCACTATCAAAATCAATGGTTTCTCCAAAAGCTAAAAACAGACTCAATTTATGACTCAACTGTACCAGACTTGAGCATATATCCAAGGGAGTGTAACTTAACATACAAGAAAGCTATTTGCATTTCCATGTTTATCCCGGTACTATTCACAATAGTCAAGCACTTGAATAAGCCTAGGTGTGCAGACACTGGTGGATATATTACAAAAACATTATATATGTGTGTATCTCTATATATGCATATATGCATATCTCTTTATATATACTTATATATGTACATACATATTGGATTATTACTTGGCTACAAAGAAGAATGAAGTTATGTCCTTTGTGGAACCTAGATTTAACATGATAATAATAGCAATAAGAATGGAAAATCAGTGGGAAAGGAGAATCTTGTTGGAGTGGGGGGTGGATCAAGGTAATGGAAAGGGGAAAGAGATGCTTTTGGAGAGTGAAGGTCAAAGTATATTACATATAAATATTAAAATACCATCATGAAACTATCAAATACTGTCTGAGAAGGGGACATAGAGGCAAGGGATTTAGGGAATACAGTAAAAGGGTTGAAATTGTTTAAAGTACATTCTACATATTTATGCAGATTTCAAAATGAACCCCCTGAACTATTGATGTATGCAAGTAAGAGTAGCTTTTAAGAGCAATGTAGAATTCGTTGTAAATCATACCTTTAAAAATACATGTTAAAATAGATAATAAAGCAGATATTTTTTAAAGTTTCCCTGTAAAACAAAACAAAACAACAAAAAGCACAACATAGTAGAAAATTCTGACCACAGAACTAATATTTGAGATCAGTCCTTGAGCCTTTACCTGGCCTTCCTATTTTTTAAGGTACTTGACCTTCCATGCCTATTAATGATCTTGTCCTCAGTATCGGTGTCCTCATGTTAAAACTGGAGTGTCCCTAAGAATTCTACCATCACTCAGGAAAACCCAAAGCAATTTGAAAGCATCTCACTTATATTCTTTTTGACCTTTCTGATTATCGTTGAAACTCATGGGATAGCTGACTGGAATTTAGTCTTTTTCATTAGACAGTGTCATAAATTTAGCTCAATCCATAGATGAAGTCTAGTTTAACTATTATCAAAGCAATCTTCTCAACCACTAGTATTCTCCTAACATGCTCAGAGCATTGGTGGTTCAGCATTCCAGTACTAAACAACCCTTATCATGGGGGTTCTAGGCTGGGTGCATGGGAAAACACCCTGTGGGTGCTTCTTTAAAATGCAATGAGAACATGAGCTTTTTTCCTTTCAGGTTCATCTTTTCTCCAGGGATGCACTGAGACAGGTTTTATCAGGATTCCTACCTTGGGATGGGTCTGGAATCCACCTCTTTGGAACTTTATTTTAAAATAATCCTAAATGACATCCCTTGACACCTTATTAGCTCTTTATGTTAAGCTCCTTTTTCCTTTTTTGTCAGAGGGAAAATTAGCCTAGTAAACCACTACAAAAACTGAAAGCTCCAAACTTTTAACCATAATATGTAAACCAATGTGATATACAAAATGGTTTAGTGTATTCAGCTTTTGTTTGGTTGTTTGTTTTTGTTGCTGGTCCTGAGGCCTGAACTGTTTCTGTTGCTGGTCCTGAAGCCTGAACTTGGGGCCTGGATACTGTCTCTAAACTTCTTTCTTAAAGCTAGCACACTACCACTTGAGCCACAGCTTCACTGCTAGCTTTTTCAGGTGTTTAATTGTGACTGGAGGTAAAAGTCTCATAGACTTTCCTGCCCAGGCTGGCTTTGAACCATAATTCTCATGTGTGACCCGCATGCACCCAGGTAGTATTTACTTTTTAATGGTGAGTAGCATTTCCAATGATGAAGACTACCTACTTACCTGTGCATATCCACTGGCATGTGCTTTTTGTGTTCTGGGCATTTATTATGTGGGGTTTTGTTAGTTTTTTTTTTTTTTGTCTATCATGGGACTTGAACTCTGGGCATGGGAGCTGTCCATCAGCTCTTCAGCTCAAGGCTAGCGTTCTACCACTTGAGCCACAGTACCACTTCCGTTTTTGTGAGTGGTTTATTGGAGATAATAGTCTCACAGACTTTCTTTCCCCGGGTTGGCTTTGGACCGATTCTCAGATCTCAGCCTCCTGAGTAGCTAGGATTACAGGCGTGAGCCACCAGAGCCCAGCTTAATATGTATTTTTAATGCATAAAAATAATTAGAAGTAAAAAAAATATAATTAATCTAAGAAACAGTTTGCCCCGAAGAAACAAAATCATGTTATAATTGCATTAGCCTGTGTCTTTCTTTTCTCTCTGATTCAATATGGGGCTCACTGTTATGTCAGCCTAGACATTTGTTTTATGGATGATGATATCTGCATTTGCAGATGGTTAATGTCATCAGATTAGAAGGGTCAAAGCCTGCAGTGGATAGGAGGAATTAAATCAGGAAGTTCTAATGTAGATTAGAGAAATGACTGGCTCATTGGTTGCTATGGGGAAATGTTTTCAATTCCTTCCATACTATGAACATTCTTGGAAGGATTCAGGTCTGGACAGCACCTAAGTAGTTCTATTGCCATTGTATATCATCTTGCAAATAATATGATAATAAAATCTGGAAATCCATTAAATATTATTTAGCATAGGGAAAAACAAACAAGGAATGTCCTATTTGGGCTAATACTATCTGAACAATATATAGGTCATTTGGGATAGGACCTTAGAGGACTGTGAGGTTTCTTTAGTAATGGAAAATTTTAAACACAATACTACAGATATTTGGTTTTGATTATTGGTAAGTCGTTTCTTAAAATCTAGAAGTTTTTTCTAAATCTTACTTATACTTATTTTAATACCAGAGTTTTAAGACTGTTGAAATTTACCATATGCAAAACAATTCATCCAGAAGAACATCCATTCATTTAGAAGAGAGTCAATATGATGGGCCTCTCACACAGCAAGTTGACCATGAGTGCCACCCGCTTTACCCCAGGGTAAAGGCCTCCTTTCCAGTCCAGCAAGTATGGTCCTCTATTGGTGTATTGAAAAACTGTTTAAATGATGATCTGCTCTAAAAACTGAAATAATTTTTTAAAAGATGAGCTAATATAATCGATTCTCATCATTTATTTTTCCTAATACATATTTCAATGAAAATAATATTTATAATTGAAAATTAATTAAAGTTAAAGACATCTCATAAATACCCAGAGTCACTTTAGAAGTCTTCCCTTTTCCATGAGGGATGCATTCCAAGATCCCCATGGAAGCCTGGAAACATGGCTAGTGCTGAAATCTTAGCATACCTATGTGCTTTTTATTTTCTTGTACAGATATGTCTGTGATAAAGTTTAATTTCTAAATGAGGCATGCTGAGAGACAACAATAACCAGTAACAAAAGAAAACAATTGTAACAGCATGCTATAACAAAAGTTAGATGAAAGTAGTCTCTACCAACATATGGTTACTTTTTAAAAATGTTACTCTCACACTTGAAGGAAGCACTTATTGTTTCTTTTTGGCTTATCTGGATTGTCAGCATTCCTACTCTTATGCGTTGGAGCTATTTTTTTTTAAAGCTTAGTAAGTATTTTATTTTATTTATTTATTTTTAATTTAATTTAATTTTATTTGTGAACATACTGTACAGAGGGGTTACAATTACATGGGCAGGATAATGTGCGTACATTTCTTACCAAGCATTGCAGCCTCCTCCTTTGGTTTACCCTTCACATCCCCCCTCCCCCCTCCCCCCCAATCCCAATCCTTCTCCTTCCCCCCCCTTCCCCCCACCCCCACACCCACGTTGTAAAGCTCCTTTTGGACATGACAACTTGTACTTCTCATTGTTGCAACAGGTCCGCCTGTATCCTTAAACAACTGGTTTTTCCCCATCTCCTCCACAAGTTATACTGACATCAAATATAGTGAAAGCAGGGGTTATACTGTGGGGGAGGGACATACAAAGCAACAAAGAGATAATCTTATAAATGCGTTAGAAACACATGCATGAAAGAAAAAAACATTAAGATACATATCTAAGGGTTCATTTTCCTGACATCACATTATCTGACCTTTTCTGCTTGACTCATACATCTACTAGATATTGCAAATAAGGGAAACCATGGGAACTATGTTTCTTTGGGCCTGGCTTACTTCACTTAATATAATTTTTTCCAAGTTTTTCCATTTCCTAACAAATGGGGCAATGTCATTCTTTCTGATGGAGGCATAGAATTCCATTGTGTATATATACCACATTTTCTTGATCCATTCATCTACTGAGGGGCATCTGGGTTGGTTCCATATCTTAGCTATGGTAAATAATGCTGCAATAAACATTGTTGTGCTGGTAGCTTTAGTGTGGTCTTGTTTGTAAACATTTGGGTAAATGCCCAAAAGTGGGATTGCTGGGTCATAGGGGAGATCTATGTGAAGTCTTTTGAGGAACCTCCATACTGCTTTCCAAAGTGGTTGAACCAGTTTACATTCCCACCAACAATGAAGTAAGGTTCCTTTCTGTCCACATCCCCTCCAGCATCTGTTGTTGTTAGAGTTCTTGATTTTTGCCGTTCTATCTGGGGTGAGGTGATATCTCAATGTTGTTTTGATTTGCATTTCTTTTATGGCTAGGGATGTTGAACATTTCTTCATGTGTCTATTGGCCATCCTTCTTTCTTCTTCAGAGAAGTTTCTCTTTAAGTCTTTAGCCCACTTATTTATTGGGCAGTTGTTTCTTTGAGGATTTGTTGTTGGGGGGTTTAATTTTTTGAGTTCCAAGTATATTTTAGATATGAGACCCTTGTCCGTTGTATGGCTAGTAAAGATCTTCTCCCAATCCGTGGGCTTTCTATTGATCTTGCTAGCTATGTCATTTGCCCTGCAGAAGCTCTGCAACTTTATGCAATCCCATTTGTCCAACCTTTCTTTGATTTGTTGTGTTTCCGGGTCTCTATTCAAAAAATTTCGGCCTGAGCCAAGGAGACCTAGGGTTTCTCCTATTCCATCCTGTAATGTTTTCAGAGTGTCTGCTTTGACTTCAAGGTGTTTGATCCATTTGGAGTTGATTCTGGTGCAGGGTGATATATAAGGATCTAGCTTTAGTTTTCTACATGTAGTTAACCAATTTTGCCAGCACCATTTACTGAAGAGACTGTCTTTCTTCCATTCTATTGTTTTAGCTCCCTTATCGAAGATTAGATGGCTATAGGTCTGTAGGTTCATTTCTGGGTTTTCAATTCTATTCCATTGGTCCTGAGGTCTGTTCTTATGCCAATACCAAGCTGTTTTGATTACTATGGCTTTATAGTAGAGTTTGAAATTTGGTATTGATATTCCGCCTTGGAGCAATTTTTAAATAAAAGTACTGCAACAATTGTTCTGATGCCTGGAGTGGCTACTGAGTAAGGGATGAGTAAGGCATATAAGACGGCTCCCCTACCAAAAGATGGGATAGGATAGGAAGGCTAAGAAATTGTATCACACTACTCAGAACGGCAAGCTTAAGACAAATTTAAAATTGTTTATTTCTGAAAATTTTACTAAATATTTTCAGATCATGATTGACTATAAGTGAAACCATGACAAGCAAAAAGACAAACTGGGAGGAATACATGATTACGAATAGACATTTAAATGGAACCTAGAGACCTTTTATTTTCTTACTAAATAGTTCGGCTTATAAACTTTTCAAAATGTATTGGTTTTTGTTTTGTAGTCATAATTAAAATGGTAACAACCTTTAAAAGACCTGTGAATTAGAGGCTTGCCCCTTAGTAGAAAATAGCGAAGCATTTGAAGTTAAATACCACAAATGGCAGCAGAGATGGTATCTGTGTGTTCATTGGTTCTGGGTTTTAAGCACTTATTAGAAAACTTTAACCTTTGTGAGAGAGAACACCAGACTATTTTTTTTAAACTTTACTAGTGCAGTTCCTTTCTAACAGGGCTAGTTTATTACAGTAGCTAAAATAGGTTAGCCTGTGAATTTGAATTAATGAATACTTTAAAAGTTGACCCAGTAGGGAAAAAAAAACCATGGTCAGCATTTCTGAACTCATTTATCTTCTATTACCCACATGGGACCTTAACCAACAACACAGAGGTCTCAGTTCTTCAGATAAGTATGGCAGACTTCAAAAGAATTTTGTTTTTTCAGGAGGCAGGTTAGTAGCATTCAGGGAGTAGAAGACAGGGAAAAATGAGCTAAAGTAGAAAAGTGAAATGAAAACCATGAGTATGTGTTTTAAAACAGCTAATTCCAGACAATACGCCTCTATTTTAATTTTTAAACAGAAGGGAACATAAAAATGTTTATTTTTAACTTAAAAAATCACTTGTCTTTACCTCTGAACTTGAACATTTTAGCCAAAGAACATCTACCCCAGTGAATTAAAGGACCTGGTATAGCTGTTCTCAGACTTTCTTAGTTCATCTAACCTCACTCTTCTCATCTTTGCTATCTTAAAATTAAAACAAAAATTCAGGCCAGAGCTATTTGAGGGTGATTATGTTATCATTAGGGTTAGAGAGGTTGTCTCAGATCTCGAAAGGTTTGATGCAATTTTTAAGTGATAAATTGTGGCTATATATATATATATATATATATATATATATATATATTATATATATATATATAGAGAGAGAGAGAGAGTTATGTTGCATTCCTTTCCAGTACTGCTTTGAAAATGCCATCGATTTTGACCTTGTGGGAATAAGGGTGGAGATTATTTTTATAGCTATTCTCTGCACTAATAAATATACCTACAAAAATTTCTATAACTGATTTATTTCAACTTCAATATATTGCTAATAGCTAATAATTTTTTTTAATTAGAATAAAAGAACTAAGGGGAAATGGAGCACTGGAATTTCTCCTGGAGATGAAAAAGGGTCACCAAAGCCTGCCATGACTATGCAGCACAGTCTTTCCTAAGTCTTAAAGGAAGGGGGAAAGGGGAAATGCAGTCATAAAATGCAATGTGTATTCTACAAAATCAAGACCATTGACGGAAGGGATGGGATCAGGAGGGAGGGGGAATGATGAAAAGAATGACACTGATCAAGATTCATTGTATTCAATGAATTCAATTGTATACAACTTGGTTGAATGGCAACTCTTTTGTACAACTACAAACAGGTAAAGAAATTTTTAAAAGAATGTACAGAAAAAATAAAGTTAACTTCTGTTCATAACCTTAGAAAGCAAACCACTTCACTGGCAGCCTAGTTTGGGGGTTGCTGGAGTTCTTAGTTGAACCAGGAACAAAATGTCTGTCTTCCTGGCCCAGAATTTTTGTTTGCACATATAAATTGGGTCCTGCATTCCTAAGGCCCCCTAAATGGCTTTCCTTGAAAGTTGTCAGTTTATGAGGTATAAGGTCCAATGTAATTTACACTCTAGTCTTACAAGAATCTTGTGAGTTTCTTCTTTGCTGTCTATACTAGCCTAACCTTCTTCCAATTCTACAAGAATATGAAGAAGTTTTCTGCCTCATATATGCCATTTGTCTCAGCCTGGAAACATTTCCTTTCTGTTGTCAATCAGAATTCAATTTAAATGATGTTAATTCTATGGTTCTACTTACATTTTTTGTTACCATAACTTTTTTTTTTTAGATTTCATTGGTCATTGCTCAGTCTCCTTAGCTAGTTTGCAAATACTATAAAGAATTTCATATGTCATCAAGAATTCAGCAGTTAAAATCCTTAGCAGGGAAAACAGTGCTGGAGAAATATCAATACCAAACTTCAAACTCCATTATAAAGCAATAGTTGTAAAAACAGCTTGGTACTGGCACATGAACAGGTCTGAGGACCAATGGAATAGAACTGATGACCCAGAAATGATCCCATAAATCTATGGCCATCTAATATTTGGCAAGGGAGTCAAAATCATCACATAGAAGAAAGCCTCTTCAACAAATGTGCTGGCTGAATTGGCTATATACATGTAGAAAACTGAAGTTAGAGCCTTATATATCACCCTGCACCAGTATTTACTCCAAGTTGATTAAAGACCTCAAGGTAAGAGCTGATACCCTGAAAATATTATAGGAAGGGATAGGGAATACACTAGGGCTCCTTGGCACAGGCTGAACCTTTCTAAATAAATATCCAGAAGCACAACAAATCAAAGAAAGGCTGGCTAAATGGAATTGCATTAAACTGCAGAACTTCTGCATGACAAAGGACATAGCTAGCAAGATAAATAGAAAGCCCACAGACTGGGAGAAGATCTTCACTAGCCATACAACAGACAAGGGTCTCATATCAAAAATATACCTAAAGCTCAAAAAATTATACCCTCCAATAAAAAGTCCTCAAAGATATAACCACTCCATTAATAAGTGAACTAAAGAAAAAGAGACATCTCTGGAGAGGAAATACAAATAGCCAATAGACATAGGAAGAAATGTTCAACATCTCTAGCCATAAAAGAAATGTATATCAAAACAACATTGAGGTTCTACCTCACCCCAGTTAGAATGGGTATTATCAAGAAAACAAATAATCATAGACGCTGGCAGGGATATGGCTACTACTCAGTTGGTGGGAATGTAAACTGGTTCAACCACTCTGGAAAGCAGTACAGAGGTTCCTCAAAAGATTAAACATAGAGCTCCCCTATGATCCAGAAATCCCACTCCTGGGCATTTACCTAAACACTCACAAATAAGGCCACACTAAAGCTACCGGCATAACTATGTTCACTGTAGCCTTATTTACCATAGCTAAGATATGGAACCAACCCAGATGCCCCTCAGTAGATGAATAGATCAAGAAAATGGGTATATATACACAATGGATTGATACTTCATCAGAAAGAATAACTTTGCCCCATTTATATGGAAATGGAAAGACTTGGAAAAAATCATATTAAGTGATGTAAGCCAGACCCAAAGAAATAAAGGCTCCATGGTTTCCCTTGTTTGTAATAATTAGTCTATGTCTAGGATAGTCCTAGCAGAGGATCACAATAGCTCAATAGCTATGTACATATGACCATATAAATGATGCTAATCGAAATGCACTCCAAGAAATAGAAACAAGAGGGTATTTTTGCTTGTTGTTGTTTTTAATGTACTATGTGCAGTTACTTCTTTTTTCTTTCATTTTTTCCCTTGGTTTATCCCCTGTTGTCACTGGTTTTTTTTTGGTACCCCATGTCTTCTATATATGTTTATCTTATTTGGGGAAAGGAAGGGGAATCACAAAAAGTGATACTAAGAACAAAAGGTGAACCAATGCAACAACAATTTTCACTAGACACAATGTTGGAAATGAACTGTAAAACTTGGAGGGCAGGAAGAAGAGTAGGAGGAAGGGAAAGTGGGAAAAATGAGAGAGAGTGGGGTAACACTGTTCAACAAGAAATGTACTCATTACCTTATTTATGTAACTGTAACACCACTATATCACCTTTACAATATAATGAAATATTAACAAATAAAAATTAGGAAACAACTAGCTAAAGAAAAAGTGTACAAAAGGACTGAATGTTTAAGAGTTTGAAGATGATGTTGATACTGGCAACAATAATATCTGAAAAATAAAATCCTCAAAAAAAGGGAATTTAATAGTTAAGAAAAACAAATCTGTTGCAGTAACATGGCTACAAAATGATGTGCTGGCAACAGGAGAATACCTTGCTAATTCACATGTTAAAACAGCACCATGCTAGCTTCACTGCCTAATGTCATTTGATATGACACCACTTGGAATCCTGGAAGAAGAAGCCATAGGGTTTATTTGACGTAAAGGCATATGGTCTTATGAAATAACATTTTTGAAATGAACTCCAAGAAAAGGGAACAAGAGACATTTTTAATTGTCACTGTTGCTGTTTTTGTTTTCTTTTCCTTTTGTTTGTTTGTTTGTATTTGGGAGGGTAAGGAGAGGCACAGAAAAGGTGGAATAAGGGTAAGCAAATACAACAATGGTACCGACTAGACACTATGTGTTATTGAACTGTACATTTTGCGGGTGAGGACTGGTGGGGAAAACAGAGAGAGCAAGGGTAGAGAAGACACAGTTCAAAAAGAACTGTATTTACTACCTGATTCATGCAACTGTAACCCTGCTGTCTATCAACTCAACAGTAACAATAAAATATAGTTTAATAAAAAATTCCTAAGCATTTCAGTCATCTTTTTTGCTTTCTATAATTAGGTATTAAAAGGGATTGGGAGCCGGGTGCGAGTGGTTCACACCTATAATCCTAGCTACTCCTGAGGCTGAGATCTGAGGTTCACAGTTTGAAGCCAGCTTAGACAGAAAAGTCCATGAAACTCATATTTCTAATAAGCTACTCAGAAAACGGCAGAAGTGGCATTGTGCTCATCTGGTAGCTCTGAGCACAAAGGAGGCTCAACGACTGTACCCAAACCCAGAGTTCAAGCCCCAGGACTGGCAAAAAGAAAAGTGGATAAGGGGGCTGGGATTGCAGCCCAATAGTAGAAATACACTTATTTATCACGAGCAAGGCTCATTTGATCCCCAATTACACACACCTGTATTAACTCCCACCCACACAAACACACACATCCACACACATCCAAGGATATTTAAAAACAAAGTATAGAGAAAGACCAGTCCAGTGAATAGATGGTTGTATATAGCACTTAATTTGAAGCTATGCAAAGTTCTCTCTGCCAACTTTCTCTTCCTCTCTGGTTTGTCATTACTTCAAAACCCACCCTGGGACAGTCACTAGAAGAGAAATAAAATGTGATATTTCTCAAACACTTGAGTGAGACACTCAGGTCTTGTGCATTTGAAGAAGGTAATTTGGTCTACTGTGTGCAATGTTTTGTAAGGAGATAAGCATACAATGGAGACAATTTTGAGGCTATCATTGTCTGTAAGCAAGAAGTAGTTAGTGTAAGCCTGGATGAGGAGAAAAAGAGAGAAAGCATGTTGCACCGGGTATGTCCTTGCCTAACATGTGCAAGACATTAGTTTTAATTCTCATCCTTGTAAAAGTAAAAAAGAAATATTAAAAATGTAGCGCCTCTGGTAGATTCATAACATACCTTTGACAATCCATACCTTCTGTATCTGTGTCTCCATGCGATCCCCACCATTTCAATGTGAATGGAGCCTGACATTTTATTCTTACTAACAGGGTGTGACAGAGGTGGTAGATACACATGACTCGATTATTACATTACATGTCATCCATGGAGTTTCTCTTTTCCTTGCTGGCTTCAAGGATCAGGTATCCATGTTGGTAAATCCCATGTACTATAATTTTTAAAAAATGCAGGCAAGGTGTTGGCTTATGCCTGTTATTCTAGCTACTCAGGAGTTCTGAAGATCACTGTTTGAAACCAGCCTGGATAGGAAAATCCATGAGGCTCTTGTGCTCTTATCTCCAATTAACCACCAAAATGCTGGAAGTTAAGCTGTGACTTAAGTGGTAGTGAAAGCCTTGGCCCAGAAAACCATACAGATGCCAAGACATGTACAGCAAAGTTTATTGTCAGCAAGTTGACAGGCTGATCCTCTTGGGCAGAGATAGCACTTGTCCTTGAGGAAGGGGGTTTGTTTGGCTAGGGGGCTGGGGGTGGAGAATTTTACTAGGGTCAGAGGTACTCTGAAGTTTTATTTGTGTGAGACATTTTGTTGTGACAGGGATCAGGTGTATGGTTGCAGCTGCCTGTGTCACCTGATAAGATAAGGTCTGAGCTAGCTAATTTCGGGGAAGGCCTGTGTCACCAGACTTCAGGGAAAAGCCATGCTTTACAGGGGGACCTAAGATAGTGGAGTGGCTCCTAAGATGGGGGAGGTTAGGCTAACAGGTAGAGCACTAGCCTTGACTAAGAGAAGATCAGGCACAGTGCCCATGCCCTGAGTTCAAGCCCTAGGGCTAGCAGAAAAGTGAAGGAAGGAAGGAGGAAGAAAGGGAAAGGATGGAGGGAGGCTGGGAGGGAGGAGGGGGGAGGGGAAAGAGAAAGAAAGAAAGAAAGAAAGAAAGAAAGAAAGAAAGAAAGAAAGAAAGAAAGAAAGAAGAAAAGAAAGGAAGGAAGGGAAGGGAAGGGAAGGAAGGAAGGAAGGAAGGCAGGCAGGCGGGAAGGGATGGAGGGAGGGAGGGATGATGGGAGGGAGAGGGGAAGGGAAAGAAAAAGGAAGGAAGGAAGAGAAGGAAGAAAGGTATGGAGGGAGGAAGTGAGAATGGAAGGGAGAGAGAGGATGGGAGGGAGAATGGGAGGGAGGAGAGAGAGAGGGAGGGGAAAGAAGAAAGAAAAAAGAAAGAAGGAAGGAAGGAAGGAAGGAAGGAAGGAAGGAAGGAAGGAAGGAAGGAAGGAAGGAAGGAAGGAAGGAAGGAAGGAAAGACAGGCAGGAAGGAAAGGCAGGCAGGCAGGCAAGCTAAAATAACCATGCAGGTAGTCTCTAGATGTAGGTAGTCTCTAGATAAGAAATTGAAGTGATTTATTCTACAACTTCATGGAACTAAATTCTTCTAACAATTTGAACGAATTTGGAGTCAACCCTCACATAACAGTTGAGCTCTAAATAGAAATTATATTACAGCCTTGTGTGGCCAATCAGGGGACTTTATGCAAGCTAGTCCTGGACACTAGACCCTCAAAAACTGTTAGGGTAATAACTGTTTACTAACTGTTGAATTGTAACAACTTTTATGTAGCATAAAATATTAACACAATGATCTCTCAGATCACCTATCTCTTACTATCCATCACTGTCTTCTATTCACATGTTTTCTGAATTTATGGATTAATCTAGTGATGGCATTAGTCAATGTTATCCATAGAAACAGAGCTAATATATTAAATGATAGACAAATAGAAACAAGAAAGGATGGATGGGTAGACAGACAGATTAGATAGGATAGATAGATAGATAGATAGATAGATAGATAGATAGATAGATAGATAGATAGATAGATAGACAGATAGATAGAAATATAAGATACTTATATGGAATTAGCTCACATGATCATGAGAAGTCTCATAGTCTGCCATCTACAAGCTGGAGAACAAGAAAAGGCTGGTACAGGTCAATCTCTGAGTTTCAAGGCCTGAGAACCATGGAAACCAGTGGTATAACTCTAACAAGATAAAGGTCTAGGAATCAGGGAGCTTCAGGGACAGTATGCTGGTATAAATCATGGAATTTGAAGGTAAAAAAAACCGAGAAGCTCTCTGGATTGGGAGGATTAACATCATGAAAATGGCAGTACTGCCAAAGGCTATCTACAAATTCAAGGCAATTACCATCAATATCCAAACTCATTCTTTAATGAAATAGAACAAACTCCAAAAATTCAGATGGAACAATGAAAGACCCCGAATAGCAAAAATGATCCTTAGCAGAAAGAACAGTGCTGGAGGAATATCAATACCAAACTTCAAACTCTACTACAAAGCCACAGTAATCAAAACAGCTTGGCACAAGAACAGACCTGAGGACCAATGGAATAGAACTGAAGATCCAGAAATGAACCCACAGATCTATAGCCTTCTAATCTTTGATAAGGGAGCCAAAAAAAATAGAATGGAAGAAAGACAGCCTCTTCAGTAAATGGTGTTGACAAAATTGGTTAAACACCTGTAGAAAACTAAAGTTAGATTCCCATATATCACCCTGCAACAGAAACAACTCAAATGGATCAAAGACCTTGAAGTAAAAGCAGATGCACTGAAAACATTACAGGAAGGAAGAGGAGAAACTCTAGGGCTCCTTGGCACAGGCTGAAATTTTCTTAATAAAGACCCAGAAACACACAAAAAAATCAAAGAAAGGTTGGATAAATGGAATTGCATTAAACTGCAGAGCTTCTTCATGGTAAAGGACATAGCTAGCAAGATCAATAGAAAGCCCACAGACTGAGAGAAGATTTTCACTAGCCATACAACAGACAAGGGCTTCAGATCTAGAATATGCTTAGAACTCAAAAAATTAAATTTCCCAAAAGCAAATCCTCAAAGAAACAACCTCCCCATTAGTAAGTGGGATAAAGACTTAGAGACTTCTCTGAAGAGGAAATAAGAATGGCCAATCTATACATGAAGATATACTCAACATCTCTTGCCATAAAAGAAATGCAAATCAAAACAACAATGAGATTCTACCTCATCCCAGTTAGAATGGTTATAATCAAGAATGCTAATAACAACAGATGTGGCCTAAAGGGAATGCTACTGCACTGTTGGTGGGAGTATAAACTTGTTCAACCACTCCGGAAAGCAGTACAGAGGTTCCTCAAAAGACTAAACATAGAGCTCCCCTATGATCTAGCAATCCCACTCCTGGGCATTTACCCAAATAACCACAAACAAGGCCACACTAAAGCTACTAACACAACTATGTTTATTGAAGCATTATTCACCATAACTAAAATGTGGAACCAAGCCAGATGCCCCTCAGTACATGAATGGATCAAGAAAGTTTAAGTTTTTTATATATATGCTTCTATCAGAATGACATAGTCCCATTTGTAAGGAAATGGAAAGACTTGGAAAAAATAATATAGACCCAAAGAAACATAGTTTCCATTATTTGCAATAATTAGTATATGTCTAGGATAACCTTAGCAGATGAGCAGAATGCTCAATAGCTATGTACATATGACCATATAAGATTGTGCTGAGTGAAATGAACTTCAAGACAGGGACACAAGAGGTTTTTCTTTGTTGTTGTTTTTAATGTGCTATATGATTTTATGTTTCTTTTGAATGTTCTTCCCCCTATGGCATATCCCCTGTTTTCACTATATTTGAATTTGGTACCCTGGTATTGTATATACATTTATCTGAATTAGGGAAGGGAAGGGGAACAGAACGATGAGACAAAGGACAAGGGGGAATCAATGCAATAGCGATATTCACAAGATAATATGTTGGAAATAGTCTGCACAACTTGGGGGGGGGGAATTCGGGAAGGGAAAGTAGGAGAAAAATGAGGGAAGGAGTAACAAGTTTGACGAAATATACTTATTACCTTATGTAACTGTAACCCCTCTCTACTTCACCTGGACAATCAAACAACAACAACAACAAAACAAAACAACCAGGTACTCCATTGACTAAAGGAAGGAAAAAAGTGAGTGTTCCCTTTTCAAGGAGAGAGAGAAAGGAGGAGGAGAAGGAGGAGGATGAGGAGGAACAAGAAGAGGAGGAGGAGGAAAGGATTTGCCCATTCTTAAGTCTGTTCATTCTGTTCAGGCCATTAACAGATGGTGATGATGTTGCCTACTTTGAGAGTAGACCTTCACTCAACGTTAATCTGTTCTGAACCTCACAGGCATACTAGAAGTACTGCTTAACAGGTAGCTGGGCTTCCCTTAGTCTAGCTGACACAAAATAAACTACTGTACTGCCTGACACAATTCTGTAATCTCTGTTTTGGAATAACTTTATCTATGTCTTAAGGACCACCCATCCCTTAAAAAATTTAATTTTGCATTTTTTTTCTTTCATCAGGGTAGGAGTTGCTCTGTCTTTAACTCACGCTGAACCACTTTCATTTCCTGACTTAAATTTCTAATCCCTTAACATCCTAAGAGGTAGGCTTAAACATGACAGTATAGGAAACAGATTCAAATGGGGGAAGAGGTAAGAAGTTAAAAGTTGTAGTTAAGATAGTGCCTATAGGAGTTAAGGGTTGAAGCTCAGTGGCAGAGCACATGTTAGCTGTGCAAGATCCTAAGTTTCATCTCTAGTACAAAAAGTAAAAATACTTTAAAAAATGAAATGTGAAATGATAAAGCATGAATAGAGGCAAAGGAACTGGAAGGGAAAGCAAAGACTAGAGATATGCTCTGGAAGTTATATTGAAAGACCTAGCAAAACTCAGTGCTAGAGATCTTTTTTATTTTCAATACAAATGAAAGAAAACTTCATTTCCAGAATTGCTGGGAATTTTATGGGGCTCTTTATGAAAATGTAGTCTTACCTAGCCATTTAAGGAAAACAAGTATTGTTTAGGTTATCCGATCTTCTACAAGATTATTTTCTAAGATCTCAACTACCACTCGAGTATATATTTTCTTCCATGAAAGACAATAAAATAGACTTTAAAATTTTAAGGAAACCCCTTCTAGATCCTTATGAAGTTGTAAAGAACAACCCCTGGGTTTGGGGGCAATTTTTGTTGTTGCTGTTATTGTTGTTTTAGACTTTATTACTTCAGAAAGTGAGTACGCCTGTGATGATGAGTAGAGACCAGCAGAGGCAGACCACGATACAGACTTTGCCTCTCCATGTACACCCACTTCCTGGTCTCTTGGCGCCTTCTCTCACATGGAGTCACAGAATTCTCATTAAGACTGCAAAATTGGAAACCATGTAAGTTCCTGACATTCAAGAAAACTGCTTGAAATCTACTTCATGAGCTACCTTTTGTAGGTGTCCTGGAAAGTTAATGCACTCAACCATTGCAATACTATTCTGAATGCATGGAGTGCTTAGAAAGGTACACACCATTTCCGAGAACTTAACCTTCTTGACAGTGGCAATTGACACATTTCCAAATATTGATCTTATCTCTTACTTCAGTGTTTGAAGACAAAGAAGAATTTTTGTCTTTTCAAGCTTCCAATATAATTAAGCCTTAAGGCAAATAAAAAGAAATTTATTTAATGCCTTTAGTAGAAGAAGTTTATGTAAAAACATAAATAAATAAAAAGAAGCTGGGTACAGGAGATGCATGCCTGTAATCTTAGCTACTCAGGAGGCTGAGATCTGAGGATCACAGTTTGAAGCCAGCCCAGGCAGGAAAGTCTGTGAGACTTAATCTCAGAAAAAGCCACAAGTGGTGCTGTAGCTTTAGCAAAAGGAGGGCAGAGAAAGCACCTATGCCCAGAGTTCAAGCTGCAGAGCCAGTGGAGGAGGAGGAGGAGGAGGAGGAGGAAGGGGAGGGGAAGGAGGGGGAGGAGGAGGGGGAGGAGGAGGAAAGAAAGAGAAAGCAAGCAAGAAAGCAAGCAAACAGGCAAGCAGGCAGGCAGGCAGGCAGGCAGGAAGGCAGGAAGGAAGGAAGGAAGGAAGGAAGGAAAGAAAGAAAGGAAAGAAAGAATAAAAAGCATGACAACAGTCAGACACAATGTGACTCCTGCCTATAATCTTACCTACTTGGGGGGCTGAGATTGGGAGGATAATTATTCTAGGCCAGCCTTAGACAAGAAGTTCACAAGACCCTCCACTATTAGAAACTCATCATAACCATTAAAAGTTCAGCACAGTGGTGTGTTCCTGCCATCTCAATTTATCAGAAGTGTGAACAGAATGATCCAGGTCCAGGCCAGCCCAGATGAAAGTGAGATCCTATTTGAAATATAACTACAGTCAAAAGAATGGACATGTGGGATTGTGTCTCTAGTAGTAAGGCACCTGCCAAGCAGATGCAAGTACTCAGCTCAAAGCCCAGTGTCAAAATACATAACAAAAGCAGTTTCCTTGTTCCCATCAACTTGCATGTGGAAGAGAAATTAATTGGGATGGAGCAAAGAACTGTGGGGAGAGGGAAAGCAGGAAAGAGAGGGAATCTGAGAGGGTTTGAACAAACCATAATATATGCATGTATAGTAATTTAGCATAGGAACTGATTCATCTATACAATTAATATGTGTTAACAATTATAATCTTAAAAGTTTTGTCCTGTGCTGGGCACCAGTGGCTTAAACCTGTGATCTTAGCTATTCGGAAGACTGAGACCTGAAGATCAGGATGCAAAGCCATCCCAGGCAAGAAAGTCTGTTTATCTCCAATAAACTATGCAAAAAGCCAGGAGTAGAGCTGTGACTCAAGTGGTAGAAGACTAGTTTTGAACAAAAAGGCCTAGAGACAGTGCCCAGGCAGAGGACTGGGCACTACCAAAACAAACAAAAAAGCGTTGTCCTGTCCTTCCCATCCTTCCCTGCTCCAGGAAGTCACTTCCTGGTCTCACAAGAAGACATTACGTTTGCCTTGGCTCTTCCCTACTATTATATTTGGTACTCAGCAGGCTTAGCAGGTGATCACTGTCAGGTGCAAAGTATGATGATCACACTTCAGCCTTCGTCAGAGCCATTTAAAGAATAAATACTCAGAGGAAGTCATGGCCGTGCAACTGAGTGGGAAGTCGGAGCTGGAGTGACTTTAGACTGGGTTCCAGTCTAAAGGCCATAGCTCTGTCAGCCCTTTCCTTGCTCAGATTCAGCTCCTTCCTGCCCAGGTTCATGTAAAGGCATTTAACCTATTCGGCCTTTCCAGCTGCCTTCTCTAAGCCTTCCTGGGTCATTCAGCCCTGCCTTTCTGACTGTCAAGGCATACTTTAAGGGCTAAGAAGGAATATAGCCAGCTAAATAAAAATAAAAACTGGAACAGTGTTAGTTTTTAGATTACAAAATGTCCTTGAGTGGAAGACAAAGTGCATTTTTCAGGAGGACCAAAAAGAAATGCTGAGAAAGACCTTTAAATTGAGTTGAAGCCCCAACTTCTCAAAGGAGAGGGGGCTAAAAGGAGGTGGGAGGGCTGGGAAGGTGGCTCAGTGGTAGAGTGCTTGCCTTGCATGCCTGAGGCCCTGGGTTCGATTCCTCAGCACCACATAAGCAAAAAGAAAAAAGCCGGAAGTGGCGCTGTGGCTCAAGTGGTAGAGCGCTAGCCTTGAGCTGAAGAGCTGAGGGACAGCGCCCAGACCCAGAGTTCAGGCCCCACAACCGAACCCCCCCCCCCAAAAAAAGGAGGTGGGAGACAAATGCCCGCAGTCTGGAGAGGATCACAGCCCTGAGGCACCAGAACCACCTGGTAGCCCTTGGTTTGTCTGAATATGTGTGTTTTCTTGAGTCCTTACTTCGTTGGCCCTACATTCTTTATAAAGTTGAACTTCTTGGACATTCCACTCGGTCTTGACGTTTCTCAAGGGAACTGAAAAACATCGCCACGTGTCTTAAAAAGAAAGAACATGAAGATGGGAAGGGGGGGCAATGTCCTGAGCTAGTGGGCAGGGACGTTCTGGGAACTATAATTCTTCCTCTCAGACAGCATCTGCCACGGTCACCTACGCTACGCGAAAACCCAGTGGGCTCCGAGAATTCCAACAACCAAGGATGTTTCTGGGCTCTTGTGGCTTTCGGAGGAGATCCAAGAGCTCCCCGCCCATTTGCGGAGGCGCCATGATGGACACCGTCTGATTCTGATTCTAATGGGTGCGAGGCCGCTCTCTGGTGGATACACGAGCCACCCTGGACCTCTTCTTTGGAGTCTTGCACGGCTTTCTGCACGGTCCAGGCGCCTAGTGCAGTCATGGCCCCTAGAGAAGCCACCCCAAAAGACACAGAGAAAGGCATCGGACCGCAGAAAGCTGCTTTCTCCCCCCTCGATCCGTCGCAGCGCCGATTCTCAATCCAGGGGCGCGTGGCACCTATGCACAATTCCGCCCGAGGGACGGTGCCTTCTTCCCCGTATAGATCCCACTCCCGGGGGCCCGGTCCTCCAGCTCCCGCCACCGCCCGGGGCTCCCCGCGCCCGCCGCCCGGGCTCCGGCCCGCGCGCGCCCCGCCGCCCGCCAGCCGCTCCCGGCTCCGCTTTCACTTTCGGTCCCCCCGGCGTTGAGGCGGCGGCGGCGGCGGCGGCAGTGACGGGCTGTCGGGTCGGAAGCCCCAAGTACGGCTCAGGGCTCGGACCCCCAGGTACGCACCGCGCGCCGATCTCAGGTCAGCGCGCGGGGACGGGGCCTCGGAGTCGGAGGAGGGCGCCTCCCGGCCCCCTGCCCTGCACCGACTCCAGGACTGCAGGCCTGCGGCGCGGGGGTGAGGGCAAGGCGGCTGCGAGGCAGGGCCGGGTGGCCGGCTGGGCTGCGCGGAACGCGGCGGGTCTGGCCTGCATCCCGCAGATTCTGCCATCCCGAGAAGGCCCGGGGACGCATGGCCGGCCGCTCCGCGCGCTCCCCGGGCCACACAACTGTGGGACAGGCGGGAGCCCGCGTCCGTGCTCCGCCTCCACGCGAGCGCCCGCCAGCCATCCGGCCACCCGACATGGGTGTGGGAGGCCCCACGTGGACCCCAAGGTTAGGACCTTAGCAGGGTATCTTGAGTAGTGGCCAGAGCCCAGGGTGGCTCGCCGGGTAGGGATGGGAGTACTGCACCATCTGGGAGCCACATGTGTAGAAAAAGCCAGTTCCTTCCCTGCCCCTCTGTACCTTATTTTGCTAACAATTCTTGCTCTCCACCTTGCTTTCTTTTCTTTT
Source organism: Dipodomys merriami (assembly GCF_024711535.1). Lineage (NCBI taxonomy): Eukaryota > Metazoa > Chordata > Mammalia > Rodentia > Heteromyidae > Dipodomys > Dipodomys merriami. The sequence goes on from NW_027203382.1 coordinate 7,882,002, forward strand.
CTTTCTTTTTTTTTTTTTTTTTAACGTTCCCTTGTTTGAGCAAACTAAGTTTCTTGTCTGATAGGCCTCAAGGGCAAGGTTGTAAGAGGAAGAGAAAGCGCACACACTTCTTTGAACTTTGGAGGGAGGTACTTTCCATAGACCAAGTTCAGAATTAAGTACTGCGTATTCTATTATAGACCCCGAGTATTACTCTCAACTCAGAATGTGGCCAACACATAACCTGAAGGTTGGCCAGAGTTCTCATTATGCCACTATCTCCACCCTGACTACTGCAGGGATGTGGAATTGTACTGAAAAAAATTCTACTGAAAGATGTTATTTTCCAGGTGGACTTAAGTAGAAAAGTTCAAGTATGCTTTAAAAAAAAAAGTCAAGTTAATTCAATGGTTAAGTAATCCACCAGTAGTGACAAGCTATTTTAAGATTTGGAAGAAAGTACATTACAATGGGTAGTGTCCCAATCAAAGTAAGTAGGAAACGTCCCACCACACCCTGTAGTCCCTGACTTGGTGAAAGGAGCAATCCTTGGTGAATAGAAGTCACAATTACCAAAAGCAACCCAAATAAGATTCTTAAAACTCTAGGCCTCTGGGGCTGAGGTAAAGTGAGGTGCAGAGTATGCTGCATTTTCATCTGTGACACTGACTGTGAAGGTTGTTTTAGTTCCATCAGATGCCAAAGGAAAATATCTTTTAGAACTTTTAAGGAGAACAGTGAAGTACAGGACAGTCATTTTAACACCCTTAACTCCATGTCCAACTGCCTGCTTGAAATTTGCTCTAGGATATCTCAGACATTTGATTTTTAAAAATCAATCCCAAGCTCCTTTCTCCTCCTCTTTTAAAATCTATCTACTTCTAATCTTCATTTCAATAAAATTTACCTAGGACATCATATATTCCTGCATCCCTGATAACTGTGCCTCGCCCCCCCATCCCGGAAGGTGATGAATCCTTCCTGGAACTCTTTTTTTTGGGGGGGGGGTCCGGTCGTGGGGCCTGAACTCTGGGCCTGGGCACTGTCCCTCAGCTCTTCAGCTCAAGGCTAGCGCTCTACCATTTGAGCCACAGGGCCACTTCCCGCTTTTTTCTTTTTGCTTATGTGGTGCTGAGGAATCGAATTCAGGGCCTCAGGCATGCAAGGCAAGCGCTCTACCACTGAGCCACCTTCCCAGTCCCCTTCCTGGACCGCTTGATGCTTTATACTATCTATATAGCAAGCAGGGCTATTTTTATTAACATGTGTAGGGGATTTCCAAACCTCATACCTCAAAACTCTTCTTCCAGTGGCTTCCCATTAAACTCTGCATACATCTCAAATCCTTAACTTGTCTGCTTCCAGGGACATCTGTCCTGGTGTCTCATATTACAAGTTTACTAGCCTTCATTAACCTTTAACCTTTGCTTTCTACTGCCTCCATCTATAAATAGACTTGCTGTTTCTCTCCCTCCCTCCCTCCCTCCCTTCCTTTCTCTCTCTCTCCCCCTTCCATTCTTTGATCTTTTACTTTCTTTCTTTCCCTCCCTCCCTCCCCCTCTCTCTCTTTCTTTCTTTCTTTCTTTCTTTCTTTCTTTCTTATTTTTGGTGGTAGTTGGGTTTTTTCAGGGCTTTCTGCTTTCTAGACAGGTGTTCTACCACTCGAACAATAACTACCAGCCACTTCTTTATGCTTTAGTTATTTCCAAAGAGTCTAACCTTTTTGCCCAGAGCAGTCTTGGACCATAATCCTTTAAGCTATGGCATCTCACATTACTGGGTTTATGGCTTGTGAACCTCTACACCCAGCCCCTCTTCCTTTTTCATTGGATTATATTTGTCCTCTGTCTCAGCTAAAATATCCTCAGAGGGCCCCCTCCACAATCATCTTGCTTCTAGTCTCTTTTAACGTGTGTGTGTGTATGTGTGTGTGTGTGTGTGTATGTGTGAACTTATTAAACACACACTGCAAACTTTTATAAAGTAAGGGACTATTTTGACTAGTATCACTAGTTCTCAGCAAAAGACACAAAATAAGCTGTCAATATCTATGGAATGAAGAAAAAAATTAATTTATTTAATCTTTACAACAGTCTTGGCATAAGGGTGTTATTATTTTACTTCACCTGTAAAGAAAATGAAACTAGGGTAAGATTAACTTGCCCCAGGTCACAGCAGTGGGTGGAGGGATAAAACTCAAAGGTTTGCCTTTGTGGCTGCTTATAATTATGTATTAATACATATGTATGTGTGCACCTTTGTGTGAACCAATAGTTGTAGAAAAATGGCAGAGAGTACTGCTTGGTTTCTTAAATGCAAGAGCGTTCACCGTGAGAAAGAATTAGTACTGTGTCACATGAAAATATCAGAAAGCAAGGGCACAAAAGTTTAGGAGAACAGAGTGCAATACAGCAGGAGTTTGTAATCACAAGAATACTTAGCAGTGGGAATTTGGCTAAGTCTTATTTCACTTTCCCCATTTCAAAATAGGCCCTGTAGGCTCTTGGAGAGAGGCAATATGAGTAAAGTCCTGGCATTTTTAGGAGGCTAGTATATGTTTATTCTTTTTCTCCATGCCTTTGTTCCCTGAAAATATTAGTGGAATTTAACTGCAAAAAAGGGTTATACTTTTTGTAACAAGGGACTAAGTACATTGAATCAGTTACTGTTTTTCAGCATGTTTTTATTCTGTATCTATGTTAATAAAACCTGTCTCTAGATCAGCCACCACTATGAAATGTTGTATTTCAAACTAAAACACTATCAGAAGTAAAGCCAGGCAAGAAAAGCTAGTGTTAAACACATTGGAATCTGAGCACAGATCCTTAGGGATTAACGAGAATTTCATCCAGAAAATACCTTATCCACTGCATTGTATTTTTTATCAAGCCCTTCTTCTGTGAGGAAAGTGGTTCTAGGTACCTTGGGAAATCCAGTGATAAATAGAGGGTTGTTCTCAAGGAGTTGTATAAGAGATGGTTATTACAAGCACCTCAGTAATAAGATTACCAGGCAGGGTGTAAAGATGCTAGGAGAGAAAAAGGAAGTTGTGAGATTTACTGTGTCTGGAAGTCACTGTGCCTGGAATATTCAAGTAAGGGCTCCCAGGGATTCCCTGTTTGAATTGGACTGTGAAAGTTGTTGAGGTAGAGGGAATGCTTGAGAAGGGATGAAGATAGAGAAAAGTCTTGGGCAAATTTGGCACCAATCACAGCCCAGAATGGGTCCAATGATTCACATGAGGTGGCAGGTAAGCTAAAGCTGGAAACTTGGTTCCCAGTCTGTGGGATATGGCAGGTCTGGTTGGCTTTCTGAAACAATGGGGAGAGAAGTCTTTGAAGAATCACATGTTGGGAAATGACTCAATGTGGTGATTTAGAAAAGACTTCATGTCAATGAATCCATCTCGAACATGCAGTGAATCCTTGTGATGTACCAGGTCAATAAGACAAGATCTTTGCCTTTGGAAGCTTATACTTTAGTAAAAAGGAACAGACATGTGAATAATGCAGTCTACTAAAGGACAGTTATAAGATAGAATTCCACCCTGGCTCAGTAGAACATAAAATTTAGTGACTTATTGGTTGTTATTAGCTATATACTTCTTAGTTAAACCAAGAATGCAAGGTAGGTAACTTTCATCCTAAGAAAGACTTAGTACTTATGGGAATTCACATAGTTTATTCATTGACTCTGGATGAACAAATACTGCTATTTATGTGTCTATATTGCATCCCACTTTGGTTTTCTGGCAATAACCCTCCTTGAGAAACAGCCATGTCCTCTTTGGCCCTATCATGGACTCAGCCTTACAAAAAAACAAAAAGCTTTTGACAAGAGGCCCTGCCCAGCTGTCCCTCCAAAGGTCCATATATACCTTCTTCCTTCTATGAATTCAAAGCCAACTAGAATTTTTAGATGAATACCTGCACAATGGCATGCTTGGACTTGCTGTGTCTACACTTCATGGAAAGGCCATACTCAGTAAGCTTTCGCTGCCAGAAATTCCAGGTAGAAACAGTACACAATTTTCCTTTACTTGCTCTGAGGTGGGATCAGGAACTCTATCACATTAGTATTTAAAGCTTTATTCGTCTCTAAAATTTCCTATCCCTCCTTGGCTGGAAGCATTCTTCTCCTTTCTTTTTTCTTTTTCTTTCTCTTTTTCTTTTTTCTTTTTTGGTCGGTCCTGGGGCTTGACCTCTGGGCTTGGGCACTGTCCCTGTGCTCTTCAGCTCAAGGCGAGTGCTCTACCGCTTGAGTCACAGCACCACTTCCAGTTTTCTAGAGGTTTATTGGAGATAAGAGTCTCATGAACTTTCCTGCCAGGGCTGGCTTTGAACCTCGGTCCTCAGATCTCAGCCTCCTGAGTAGCTAGGATTACAGGCGTGAGCCACCAGCGCCCAGCTCATTCTTTTCCTTTCTGCCCCTCCACTCCCACCCCAATATTGGGATTTGAACTCAAACCTTCATGATCTAGCTGGCTTTTTTTGCTCACAGCTGATGCTCTGCTCTACCATTTAGCCATATTATCATTCATAGGAGCATTCTTTAATTGGTTCCTAGATTTTTTTAAAGGAGGAGGAACCCAGAAGTACTGCTTTTTTCCTATTCATACCACCTATCACCTGTCTGCACTGGGACTGGGAAGTTTCCCTGTTAATTGAGTGTGCTCTGGTGAAATCCTTTATGTTTATCTTGCAGATCCACTCCAAGGAGGCCTGGAGTGGAGTAGGTGCATTTTTTACTGGGGGAAAGAACAAGATAGAAATAACAGGATGAAGAGAAAGTGTTATTTGTTTTGAAGTTGTGTCTTGTGCAGGGTTAAAAGGCTTATGGTAGCAGGTAGTAAGGGTGGAGGTTTAGCAACCCTCTATTGTTAGGAGAACTCTTAAAAATTTAAAAAATAATGTCCTGACCTTATCATCACAGATTCCAGTTTAATTGTTATCACAAAGCATCACAAAGCATAAGGGTTATCACAAAGCATAAGGGTTTTGTAAAACTCTAGATAATTTAACTATGCAGACATAATTGAAGAACTCTGGCATTACATAGAGAAAGGAAATCCTATATGGCAGTATTGTTTTGAGGGATCTACAATGTACGCTTACTGTGTTTCTCATCTAGTTAGACTATCTAGAGCAACTAGAATTGTTACCAATTACCTGAGTTCACACAGTAGAGAACTCTTCAGGTAAGTGTAGATTAGAGAAGCCTGTTTCTGTAAGGGGGGAAAAAACTGCTTGGTTTTTGAAGCATAGATCTAAACTTCACATTGCATGGCACCTTATGGTCTTTAAAATAACATAGAAAATATGATCTGTAACTTAACTTCCAGCAAGCTCTGTACACAATCCTTGCATTATCTACTCTTTGCCTTGAGAGTACTGTAACCATTATTCTTCAAATCCTCCAGGGGTCTCCTTTGGTCCCTCGGAATTCCCAAACAACCCTGTGCCTTTTCTTTTTATGAGTTAGTTCCTGCCCTGGTTGATCCAATTTTAATGCCCTCTTTTATTTCCAAACCTGACCCCTATTTTTAAGCTACAGTCAAATATTGGTCTTAAATGGGGTATCCTACAGTCATAGAAGTCAGACTTTTTAGAAATATTCTATTCTTGCCAATACCATCTTTATTATTAGACTCAAAACACCATAGCTTTCTATATGACCACTCCACCTTTTTACAGGGATATTTTCTGTCTTTCCAGATGTTTAATTTCCTTAGGGTAAGTCTCTCTCTTGTGCACTATTATATTCTACACAGTGCTCAGCATCTAGCCTTGTTTGTAGCAGATATTTAATACATATTTGGTGAATGATTTCATGTACATTTACATGAGAGAATCCTGGTGATTGATGTATTTCTCACAAACATTTGTGAAAATCATCATGAATACTTTTAAGTCATTCTCAGTTAAATAAGTATTAAATTCACTTTTGGCATGACACCTCAAAAATGGTATTAATGTGACTAATCTATGTTACTGTTACAGATACCTTCCTTCCCTCCTCTCTAGTAGGCATCAAAGGTCTCTTGTGTTCAAACAATCCTTGCCCATTTGAGGCTTGCCAGGGGAGCAATACCAACTGGGCAGTCCAGACTCTTTCAATCTCTGCCTTCCAGCTTGGCAGTGTGGACACCTGAGCTTCACTCAGACTGTGGCTTCAAAGCAGCACTGTGAGGTTGAAACCAGTAATAGAGAGTTGCAGGGCCACAGGGCCCTCATTCTGGTTGTGGCTGCAGTATTACCAGCCTCTGACTTCCAGGGTAGTAGATCAGATTCCTCTGAGAATCAGGAGTAGTATCTTAATCAGATGCTTCCCTGTTGTGGTTCTGACTGTCCACCTCTACCTGTATTAGCAACCTAGTTTCTCAAATGTTCTGAAACCCAGGGACTCATTTATGAAACTACTTCAGAGCATGCAATAATTCCTTGTATGCCTACATCTACCAAACAGTGTTATATTGCTGTCTATGAACAACTATGCCTAATAGATTTAAACTTTGAAAGTCAAATGATGTTTTAGAAGTAGGTACTGGGATTGCTATGAACCATGATTTGCTAATAGCACAGGGAAAGTAATTTTGCTTTCAGGAACATACTTAGTACATTTAGAACTTTATGTCTATGCTTTTTAAAGCTGGATAAATTCCATTTAAACGATGTTTTGTTTTGCTTTTGTATGTGTGTGCCCTAGGAAGGTTGAGCAAGATGATGATGTCTCTGTCCTTCAAATGGCCACTCACAAGTGTGTCGCTGTCATGTCTACTTTCCTCGCTATTGACTCTCTTAGCTGTGTGTACTCGAGCATGGTGTCAGCATAGTGACCCCGTATCTCCAAAAGCTAGTGATGGGACACCATTTCCTTGGAACAAAATACGCCTTCCTGAGCATGTCCTCCCAGTTCATTACAACCTCACCATCCACGCAAACCTCAGCACACTGACTTTCTGGGGTACCACAGAAGTAGAGATCATGGCCAGCCAGCCCACCAGTACCATCATCCTGCATAGTCACCTCCTGCAGATATCCAGGGCCACCCTCAGGAAACAGGCTGGGGCACCTGAAGAACCACTGAGAGTCCTGGAATACCCACCTCATGAACAAATCGCCCTGCTAGCTTCTGAGCCTCTTCTTACGGGGCACAGGTATACGGTTATCATCAGCTATGCTGGCAATCTCTCCAACCACTTCCACGGATTTTATAAAAGCACCTACAGGACCAAGGAAGGGGAAGTGAGGTAAGTCAAAATGTTGTCAGCTTCTAGTGCTGCCTATATTATTATTTCAAATGGATTATCTTTAACAATTCCCTTTAGCTGTCTTGTTCAGGTTTGTTTATCCATCTTCTTTACATTACTAAAAATGGCTATTTTTCCCTTTGCTTTTTAAAATGAAAATCTCATTTTTCTCAATTTTAACTAATTTTCTTTCCTCCAGCTGTAGCAGAATATCTATTTACTTAATTAGATTTCCGAGGCATAATACACGTTTTTCATTCTTTTATTATACATTAGTTTCCTAGTGCTGTCAAAACAAAATACCACAAACTAGATGCCTTAAAGAAAAATCATTTGTTTTCTGACAGTTTTGGAATGAGAAAAATCTAGATGTCATCAGGCAAATGCTCTGTCTCTGGGTGCCATCTCTCTGTGCCTCTTCCCAGCATGGGGTGATGCTGGTGACCATTGATTCTTGACACTTTGTGCCTTAAAACTGCATTACTGTTCTGTGGTTAAATGACTGCTCCCCCTGTGTGTCCTGTTCCAAATTCCTGTCTAATCACAATACCTATCACTTTGGATTAGGGGCCAGCCTTGTGGTCTCATTTTAACCTTATTACATGTGCAAATATTCTATTTCAAAATAAGGTCAATACTTGGATTGGGATTCCAAGAGAGAGGATAAAAACATATCTTTTTAGGTAGTACAAACAGTAAATACTTTTAGAAATCTTCACTGCCTTGCTTTGGTTTTGTTTTGAAGGAAAGGAAAGGAATCGTGTGCTAAATTTTAAAATCAAATTGTCTTTGTTAGCATATTATACTGATTGCATGTTATTTTGCCATAGTAAAAAAAAGAGATGCACTGGATGCGGGTGGCTCACACCTGAGATCTGAGAATCAAGGTTTGAAGCCAGCCTTGGCAGACAAGTCCCAGTGAGACTCTTATCTCTAATTAACAACTCAAAAACAGGAAGTGGGGTTGTAGCTCAATGTGGCAGAGCACTAGCCTTGAGCTAATGAGCTCAGGGACAACACCCAGGCCCCAAGTTCAAGCCCCACAACTGACAAAAAAAAAAAAAAAAAGAAAAAACACAAATCCCCCCAAAACAGATGATACTAAAAATAATGTTTTTTTTAAACCTGTTTCCTTTTGTGTGTTTTTTTGTATATATTGTAAAGATACTTACTGTACAGAGGGGTTACAGTTACATGACCTCCCCTCCCCGACTCCTCCGTCCCCACCCCCACCCCAGAAGTTGTAAAGTTCATTTTCAACATAGTGTCTTGTACATCTCCTTGTTACAATGGGTCAACCTGTATCCTTATTTAAGCATTTTGTTATTTCCTTTCCCCTCCCCAAATTAGAAAAATGTATTTACAAGATGCAGGGCACCGGAATCAAATACAGTGACAACAGGGGTTATACCAAGGAGAAAGAACATACAAAAGAAACAAAAAAAAATCATATAGTACATTATAAATACATTAAAAACAACAGCAAGAAAGATAAAACCGGGGGCTGGGAAGATGGCTCAGTGGTAGAGTGTTTGCCTTGCATGCATGAGGCCCTGGGTTCGATTCCTCAGCACCATATAAGCAAAAAGAAAAAACCCGGAAGTGGTGCTGTGGCTCAAGTAGTAGAGCGCTAGCCTTGATCTGAGGAGCTGAGGGACAGCGCCCAGGCCCAGAGTTCAGGCCCCACGACCAGACCCCCCCCAAAAAAAAAAGAAAGAAAGAAAGATAAAACCACTTGTGTCCTTAAGATGATGCTAAAAATAATGTTTTGAGGGTTAGTGGCATTTGAACTCAAGGCCTATTGTTGGCCAATCAGGAACTCTACCACTTGAATCACACCCTCTGCACATCCTCTGCTCTCTATTCCTTCCTTCCTGCCTTCCTGCCTTCCTGTTATTTCTCTGACTTTCTTTTGTTTGCTATACTAGGGATGGAACTCAGAGTCTCACAGTCATCCTTAACTTTTTCACTCATAGGCGATATTCTACCACTTAAGCCATCTTTCCAGTTCAACATTTTGCTTGTTAGTTGGATATGGAGTCTTGAAAACTCTCCTGAGTTACTTTCATTATTATTTTTTAAACATGGTTTCACGTTTATTTTGTCCTGGCTTAGACCACTATCCTCCTATTTTACATTTCCCATGTAGCTGGAATAACTGACACCAATGTGCCCTAAAAAAATTCTTTTAAATAAAACATATCCTAAACATAGTTCCTGGAAATAACTATTACTTATATTTCAGAAAAATTTTTTCCTGACTTCTTTTCTGGTATGTGTACATGTTACTTATATAAAAGGAATTATATTTTCTGTTTGAGAAGGTTTTTAAATTTAATATGTTGGGAACATTTTTAATATTAATTATTATCATTGTAGATAACTTTAATGACTATTAAAATATATGTGTATTAATTTACCAAACTAGTCTCCTATATATGGAAACTAAATTATTTCCAACTTTTAGCATCTGAAACATTTTGATGAAAATAATTATAAGTAATTTCTTTAAAATAAATTACAAGCAGTAAAATTGCTAAGTCACACAATCTGTACACTATGGTATCTCTTGCTATCTTTCCTTACCCATCACCGATATTATGTATTGTATAGTATTGTGCAAATGTTTTAGAGCAAAATCAAAATAATTATTAAGGGAGTTGAGCAGCTTTTGACAGATTTATTAATAATTTATAGGTTCTTTCTGAATTGCTGTTTATGATTTGTACCTGAGACTCTGGTTAGTTATTGGGTATTTTTTTTACCAACTTCTTAGAGTTTAATTATTGTTTAAGATTATTAACATTTATTCAGATATTTTTTGATTAATCTCCCCAGTTTGTCTTTTAGTTCATAGGAGCAATAGTCACATATAATACTTTCTTCTATGTTTTCTTTTTTAAATTGAGTGGTGAACTCAAAAGCAAACAGAACCTGTTTTGCAGTTCCTGTATATGATGTTTTATATTACTTCATTTGCTGTGATTTTAGGGTACTTGCTTCTACACAGTTTGAACCAACTGCAGCTAGAATGGCCTTTCCCTGCTTTGATGAACCTGCCCTAAAAGCAAGTTTCTCAATCAAAATCAGAAGGGAGCCAAGGCATTTGGCCATCTCCAATATGCCATTGGTGAGTCTGAACAACTGAAACATTGAAGTATTTAGGCAGTAGTTAGGAGTTAATGGCATTTGATTTGAATTAGTATAATCAGCTTACTTTCTTAATACTATAAAACAACAAAAATCAAATTTAGAGCCAGGTTCTGGTTGGGAGCTCATGCCTCTAATCCTAGCTCTTCAGGAAGCTAAGATATAAAGGACTGTAATTTGAAGCCAACCAAGGCAGAAAAGCCCGAGAGACTCTATTTCCAAAATAACCAGCAAAAAGCAAGGCTGGAGGCATGGAACAATGAGTGCAATGGAGGAATGAGTGTAATCTTAAGCAAAAAAGTCAAGTGATCACCAGACCCTGAATCTAAACCCCAGTACTGTGACAAAAATAAAAATGAAAACTGAAGATTTGGTTGGGAGTATGTACAAAGCCTTTAAACAGAAAAGATAAATTTGGAATCTTTAAAGAGTGATATTAAGCCAAGTGCTGATGGCTCATGCCTGTAATCTTACCTACTCAGGAGGCTGAGATATCAGCCAGTTTCAGCAGACAAGTTCATGAGACTCATTTCCAGTTAACCAGAAAAAGACCAAAGTTGAGCTGTCTTAAGTGGTACAGTGCTAGCCTTGAACAAAAAATGCTATGGGACAGTGTCCAAGCCCTGAGTTCAAGACTTAGGCTGGCACACACACCACACACACACACACACACACACACACACACACACACACACACACACACACACACACACGTACACATGTCAGAAAGGTGATCAGCAGACACCATAGATAATTGCTGGTGAATATTAAAATGTATGAAGGCACAGAAAGTAGTTATTGAATTATATAAAAATACCTATATGATTCCCCCTGTGACTGCCTGTTTCTTCAAGATCTCTCTTCAGTGTTTTCTTTAATTGTGGTATTAGATTTTCCCTTGGGATAGAAGACCACTTACACTGAACCCTTACCAACTCTACCCCATCTGAAAGATCATTTCCTGATTGTACTTTAAAGCTGATTCTAGTGAAGAAAGGCCAAGTTTGGAAGATGATTTGCATATGAGGCAGAGATATAGAGCACTTTCATCTATTTAGAAATCAGCTTTTAGATAACACATAGTGATGTATTTGCCCTGGTAAAATATTCTAGACAGTTTATTTCTGGATAACTCTCAAGCAATCTCAGTTTTGCTCTGTTTCACCCTTATTAGCAATATGCATATACCAGATATGCATCAGTTTGCAACTATATGGGTTAGTCAAAATTAATGATTGATAATGTTATAAATTATAACATCAATTATAAATTATAAATGTTATAATATTATAAAACATTATAAAAACACCAAGTAAATTAAAAACACTAGATTGTATACTTTAAATAAGCAAGCTTTGTGACATGTGAATTATATCTTAGTTAAAAAAATGAGTTGAATGGTCTGATCTTGATAGCTACATTATAATCAGATACAAGATAGAGAACTTTTGAAGTAATTATGAAAATGTCAGGTGATAGCTTTTCAATAGTATGTCTCATATTTAGGCAGATTTTTCTTTATAGTGTGCATTCAGTGTATCAAATTACTAGCTTTCTGGATAATTTGAGTTACTCTGATTTTAGGTGAAATCTGTAACTATTGCAGAAGGATTAATAGAAGACCATTTTGACGTTACTGTGAAGATGAGTACCTACCTTGTGGCCTTCATTATTTCAGACTTTAAGTCTGTCAGCAAGATGACCAAGAGTGGAGTCAAGGTGAACCTGTGATTGACTTATAGAGTGACCAATTTGTTGTCATAGTCATTCTGGTTTTAAAGCCGAAGTCCTGCACCCTGGGGCCCCTCAATTTTGGGTAAAACAAATCTTTGGCAATGGCCCTATTGTCACAACACTCATTATTACAATGAAATTCTAATAACACAAATACGAAGAGCTTAGCCTTACTTAAGTCACGATCTACCCAGCTCCTTAGCTCACTATCTTTCTGATCTTAGCCCCATTCCTCTGGAACTTAAGGTCAGACTTCTTTAAAATGTTGGACAATATTTTTCAGTGGTCTTTATGCTTGCAACTGGTTATAACTTTCTGCAGTTTAAAAGAAAATGTTACTGTCTGTGGAAAGGAAGGAAGAAACAGGCACTGGATTGGAAAAAGAGGCTTTGGGAAGAGCATTTAGACCAGAGAATTCTGAAGAGCTAATAAAACAAGTCTTGTTTCAGATCTTGTTCTTGTTCTTGGTACCATTGCAAAGTTGACAACCACAGCACCATATGTCATGTGGTAGAATGCAAACCAGCATTTGTGAGTAGAGAAATATTGTGAGATACTTTTTATATTAGTGCTGTTTTTCTACTGTGGCAAAACAGCAGACACATCTCTGCTGGCTTCTTGTCCTATAGGCTTATGCTTACTTATCTTGGGATTTGAAAGTGGGCTCTGAGGATTCAGTGAAAGGAATATACTTTCAATAGTGAAATGATCGGCAGAAATCACCTCCTCATTACTTTACCCACTTTTCTGAATCTTTTAGTAATGATTGTTTTAATAATGCTTAGTCCCTATTAATGTTTTTACTCCTGTCATTTCTTAAGCCATATAAGACACACATTTGATATACTGTTTTTGACAACTTTGATATCCTGAAGTCTTTGTATATTTGGTTTTGGGGCTAGTTGTTGTTCGTGGTATCTTGATCTTTGCATATATTGTGAGTTACATCTGTGAAGTTATACTGCTTAAATCAAAAGTGAATTTTTTTCTCTCTTTGGAGAATCCTCTCTCATTAACTCCTCTTTCTTTTCACTTTTAAATAAACTACTCTGTTTAATTTGAAAAAGTGAATTCTTCCAGATAAATTGCATTTGCTCCCACTTGGTGCATCCTGGGATACCCAGCAGTCCAAAGATACATTTAAATAAGATTATGGCTTCAAAGATTGCGTAGTTATTGTGAGTCCAGCTGTTAAACATCTTGAGGGTTAGCTTTTAGCTACAAGTTCTCTAAGGTGAAGTCCTCATTCTCTTCCATACAGTGCCAAGGTTTGAATAAGGCTTTTTATTTTTAAATTGCAGTTTCTTTGCAAAAGGGGCAGTTGTTTCTAGCTTATCTTTACACTAAGGACATGGCCTTTGAAGGTCTAATTTAATTGTGAGTTGTATCTCCCATTAGACTTCCTTCCATGGCGAGGCCATGGATGGTCACTTCTTATGCTCTGATTCCTTTAGTGTCACGGGCACCAAAGCTCCACCTGTGCTCAGCCGATGTCCACCAAAGGCTGGCTAGAGTGCTGCTGACTGGGGATGGTCAGTTGTCGCTTTACTTTCTTCATTACTCCCTTGTGCAAAAACACTTAGAAGAGACTTCTTTTTGTATATATTTGTAGCTGATCTTAGAAATAAGTTTTATTAGAAGCAGTTAGTATTAACATAAAATATGGCATTCTTAATTGTCTTCTTTAATATTGTCTTCTTTCCCACAGGATGATTCCAACTTCAATGCAGCTATAGAGGGAAGCTATCATGATATTTGAATATCCTTTTATTCCTTCCCCTCTAGGTTTCTGTATATACTGTGCCAGACAAGATAAGTCAAGCAGATTACGCATTGGATGCTGCAGTGACTCTTCTAGAATTTTATGAGGATTATTTCAGCATTCCATATCCTCTCCCCAAACAAGGTAGAGATATCTCAGGGTGGCATATGATGAGGTTCTCTTGGTCAGCCTACAAGTCATACAGACATCAGGTTGACTCTTCTGAGTAGCAGCCTACTTCTGGTCTATGCAATAAACTTCTGATTATGTCAAAGGCAAACCTCCATGTGGTGTTTTAGGCACATGCCATGGGGACATCTTTTTACTTCTAGTAGTTAGTAGCAAGACGGAAGGATAGAGGCTGCACATTTTTATCATTGGCACATCTGGCAGGTACATAAAATGTGTTCAATAAGTGTTTTGAATGAGTGAATTCACATAGCATAAGTAAATCTGCCTTTTATTTCATACCTGAGTCCTGAAAACTATTGTGTGTTCAATGTGTTTGATATTTTAGGTATAAGGATATCTTGGCACCAAAAACAGAATGATTATTGAAGTAATGGCCCTTATCATCCAGTCCCAACTTCATGGTCAAAGAATTAGCAATGTAGTGAAGAGACTTAAGATACAAGTCTGCTTAGTCATATTAGAAAATGATTGAGTCACTGAGCCCTGGATGAAAATGTATTCTAGTCTGGAACCTCATAGTTCTGCACCTCTTCTTTTGATCTCAATACCATCCTCTTAGTGTATTTTAGGAAAGTGTATAGCTTTGAGATTGATTAATCTACTGTGTTGCTTCCTTCCCAAGATCTTGCTGCAATTCCTGACTTTGCGTCTGGAGCTATGGAAAACTGGGGCCTGACCACCTACAGAGAATCCTCTCTGTTATTTGATGCAGAAAAGTCTTCTGCTTCCAGTAAGCTTGGCATCACAATGACTGTGTCCCATGAACTTGCCCACCAGGTATGCAAGCTAAGTCACACTCTTTTAAAGTATGGCTATTGACACATACAACTGTAATCTAGCCCTTGGGAAAGCTGTGCCAGGAGGTTCGTGAGTTCTAGGCAAGCCTAGGCTATATAGTAAGACACTGTTTGTCTAAAACCAAACAGGTATGACTAAATTTTCACATTGCTTCTATGGGATATATGAGACTATTTATATATTTATAGTTTTACTTTGTATTCACATAGAAAAATTAAAAAAAATATTGTAAAGGTGTTATACAGAGGGGTTACAATTACATGTAAGGTAATGAATACATTTCTTTTTGGACAGTGTTACCCCTTCCCCCATTTCCTCCCACTCTCTGCCCCCCCCATCTCCCCTTCCCCTAATGGTAAAGTTCATTTCCACCATAAAGTATTAAGTTTCACATTTTATGAAATCTTTTTTAAAATTATGTTTTTATTATCTTTAAGTAGTTGTACAAGGGGTTTATCATTCATCTATACCTTTCATCATTCTCTCCCATCTTCATTTTTAACTGAAATAAATATTCACATTTATAACCTGATCATAGATATTTTGCATACTTCTGTTTGTGTCTTCAGCTACTCTATTACAGATAATAGATTTTCTGGTCTCTCCAGCAATGTGTGAATAAAGCCATTTTTTTCTTTCAGTGGTTTGGAAACCTGGTCACTATGGAATGGTGGAATGACCTTTGGCTCAATGAAGGATTTGCCAAGTTTATGGAGTTTGTGTCCGTCAATGTGACCCATCCTGAACTAAAAGTTGTAAGTTGTCATTTATGATTCTTTTCCTTCTAGGTTAATACCTTTTTTGTTTAACCTAATTTGTTTACTAATCTTGGATTATAAAATTATTTTAGTGATAACTTTATTGGAAGCTTAGGTATATGTTGAGTTTCAAAGATGCCAGTGAATCTTTTAGACAAATCATGAAGTCCTATTTCCATACTTGAGTATGAACTATGAGTCATGAGTCTTATTAGACATAAAACTAATTATTAAGTTTTGTCTTCCTTTAACATCAAAGCAATAGAAATAAAGACAACCAGAATGTTCTGTATAGTTTTCCTGACCTTCAGGTTGTCATTGTAGGAATGTAGGTACAGATTTCTATTATCTCACTAAAACCCAACCTGACAAATCAAATGAATTATGTTTAAAGTAAGTGCACATTATGTGTATTAACCTACATGTATAAATCATAAAGTTAACACTTTGGAACTCACATGTATTTATTTAAAAATCTTATGTTAAAATGGGGAAAACTGCTGTACTACACTTCACTGTAATAATTCTTTTCCATTTGTGTAGACTTATTTCCTATTTTTTACCTGCCTGTACTGATATTCATATACAGTTATAATGATACATGGTATATCCTTATTATAGTGTAACATATCATAAATGTTTTTCTATATTTATATAAAATCTTTAAGAATAAAAATGATTGTGGATGCATATTATTGAGTTGGGATAATGTGTCAAATAGCGTTAAGGTTATAATTTGTTCTCCATCTTTTTTTTGATTACATGATTATAAAACAACTGATTTGCAACATTACAAATGATGAATAGAAACGATTATATCACTATGTATTTTACTTTCCTGTTGTTTGTTTTGGTTTGGTAAAGGTAAAATAGTTTGGTTTTAGGTTAATAAGTAATTTTCTTTATTCTTAAGTGATAAATATTTGAGACAAGTCCTTGCTAAAATCATGGTTTCTTATGTGCTGTTTTAAAAGTACAGTACTTTTGTTTTATATCACAACTACTAAAATATGACATAGGTTGGTGCAGAAATTGGAAGTAGAGACTATTATTCCAGATCAATCCTTCCTCCATTCATATGTTTAATCTAAACATAAATCATAGGTGCTATTTTCTTTTTTATTACTTTTTCTGTCTCAATAGGAGGATTATTTCTTGGGCAAGTGTTTTGATGCAATGGTGGTAGATGCATTAAATTCCTCACACCCTGTGTCCACACCTGTGGAGAATCCTGCTCAGATTCGGGAGATGTTTGATGATGTATCTTATGAGAAGGTAAAATCAAATTGTCAATGGAGCACTATATGTGTTATCTCTGTGGCATAGTGGTAGGTGGTGATGGGTGAGGTTTTAGATGGCTTTTCTTTTTTCTGGGCCAAACCCAGTTGAATGCCTTCTATGAATGCTCTTAAGTTGAAAGTGTAGTTTCTTTTGTAATCCCGAACATTATGTTTTGTCAGTTCCTTATTTATACTTTCTTAGGATGAAGATTTGAACATTTTTGCTGTAGGAGAATCTTGCCATGTAAAATGTGAGAACTAACTAGAAATTATTTTTCTGTTATCTTTTCAGGGAGCTTGTATTCTGAACATGCTAAGAGATTATCTGGGTGCTGATGTATTTAAAAGTGGAATTGTACAATATCTCCTTAAGTATAGCTATAAAAACACAAAAAATGAGGACCTGTGGAATAGTATGGCACATGTGAGTATGTTTCTATGTATCAGAACATTTGAAATTGATGCTCTTATTACCTTCTTTTATTTGTCTTGTTCTTTGTTTCCCCCTGTGTATTATTCCCTCTGAGAAGAATGATTGGTATTTTCTACAGAAATACAGTGATGCTATCTTTGGATTTTAGATTTGCCCCACAGATGACACTGAAACAACAGATGGCTTTTGCTTCAGAAGTCAACACTCTTCTTCATCCTCAGTAAGTTTCTCCACTGGACATTTTACACGGAGTATGTTGGTTTAGTCCCTATTCTTCCCAAGTTAGCTCTGTGTCAAGCTTTCTGAGTTCCTTGACTACTTTACCCTCATTCTAGATAAGAGTATAATTTTTACAATTTTTCTACAAAGAGTGGCCCCGCCTTCTATGGTAATATTGCTCATGACATTAATTCCTACCTCCCCCCAGCCTTCTTCTTTTTCTTTTTTTTGGACTGGATGAATGCATTATTTTAATTAATTAATTATTGCACTGGTTCTGGG
Source organism: Dipodomys merriami (assembly GCF_024711535.1). Taxonomy (NCBI): domain Eukaryota; kingdom Metazoa; phylum Chordata; class Mammalia; order Rodentia; family Heteromyidae; genus Dipodomys; species Dipodomys merriami. Next base: position 7,899,838 of record NW_027203382.1, read on the forward strand.
GCTTGAATTCAGGGCCTGGGTGCTGTCCTTTAGCTTTTTCACTCAAGGCTGGTGCTCTACCACTTGAGCCACAGCTCCCTCTACTTGTGCTTTTTTGTCTAAGACCAAGACTTGGACTTGGTATCTGGTGCTTTTTCTCCTCTGCTGGTGCTCTACCACGGGAACTATACCTCAGCTCTGACTTATTCCTTTTTGCCTAGTTAGTTATACATAAAAGTTTCATAGGCTTTTCTGACTGGGCTGATTTCAATTTCAGTCCTCAAATCTCAGCCTCCTGAGTAGCTAGGATTAGAGGTGTGAGGCAGTGACACCTGTGTAAGTAGACATATTTGTCCTGTTTCATGTTCTCTAGAATAGCTTTCTCCTGCTGGGCACCAGTGGCTCATGACTGTACTCTTGGCTACTCAGGATCTGGGAATTGAGGTTTAAAGCCAGCTGTGAAACTTGTATCTGATTAACCACGAGAAAACTGGAAGTAGCACTGTTGCTCCAAGTGGTAGAATGCTAGCCTTAAGCAAAAATGCTGGCAAACAGCTCCCAGGCCTTGAATTCAAGCCCCATGTCCACACACAAAAAAAGCTTATTCTCTTTCACCCAACCAGTATTTGGTACTTCTTACATCTATTCACTCGGTGCCTGCCTCTCGGAAAGCACTTACTGAATTATGGTTTGTTAGTGCCTTTCCTTCAGAAAGAGGAGCCCATCTTGCTTTCCTTATTGGAAATGTTTTGTAAATGAAGAAATAATCATACAGTATCAATGCCTTACTCCATATTCATGAGGTTATGATGATAAGAGATGGAAGAATTGGTGTGTGGGGGAGTTCTGAAATACTGAGGGGGAACAGCTAAGAAAATAGAGAACATAGTTGGATACCAGTGGCTCACACCTGTAATCCTAAACACTCAAGAGGCTGAGATCTGAGGACTGAGATTCAAAGCCCAGGCCAGCAGGAAAGTCTGAGAGACTGTTTTCCAATTGATCAGCAGGAGGGTAGAAGTGGAGCTGTGGATCAAATGGTGGAGTGTCAGCCTTGAGTGAAAAAGACAAGTGAGAGATTGAGGCCCTGAGTTCAAGATCTACTACCAGCACAAGAGAAATGACAGAAAGAGAGAAGGGAGGAAAGGAGGGAGGGGGGAGAGAAGGAGAGCGGGGAGAGAAGGAGAGGAGGAGAGGGAGAGGGGGAGAGGGAGAAAAGGGGAGAGGGGAAGGAAGGAAGGAAGGAAGCAAGGAAGGAAGGAAGGAAGGAAGGAAGGAAGGAAGGAAGGAAGGAAGGAAGGAAGGAAGGAAGGAAGGAAGGAAGGAAAAGGAAGAAAGGAAGAAATAAAAGATAAAAAAGAAGATGGCTTGGGGTGAAGGAGGGACCAAAAGTTGGACGAAGAAGCCCAGTGCTTCTCGTGAGATTCCAGAAGAACATTGATCAGATCTTGCTGTGAATTCCAGTTATTATCTCTCTCTAAAGTGCTAAGTATTTACATAAGTACTTACATTAGTAAGGTAGTGAGTATGTTTCTCTTCAAACTTGTAACCCCCTCCCCGATTTTCTCGCACTTTCCCTGCCTCCACCCCCCTGCAGTTGTACAGATCATTTCCAACATAGTGTCTTGTGAGTATCACTGTTGTATTTGTTCCCCCTTTGTCCTTTTTTCTCATGGTGGGGTGATGGCTTTGGGGCTGCGGTATTGAAAATTTCTTTCATTGAAACCATTCCCTTGTGGTGTGGAGCTGAGGAAGTGAAACAGTGAAGTGCTCTGAGCAGGGCTGTTTTCCCCCAGCCTTCTTTAACAGTGGATTTATAACATGCTTCTCTGTATAACATGCTGTCCTGTATCGGTCAGGAAGATATGCTAGTCATTGTCAGAGCTCTGTATTTATGAGAAAGCGAATGATGGCCGTACTCAGTCTTAAAGTAGCAGACTTACTCTGTATCTGGCAAGTGTTAGGCACTTCTGTGTGTTGTCGTCTTTATTCTGCACAACAAATCTACCAGCCAGGTTCTATTATTGCCGTATTTATGGGTGGGAAGATGAAATCTGAAGGTATTTAGATCTGACCCATGTTTTTTGCTGCTAGCCTTGTAACATCTGAGAAACTACATTTTCTCTGACTCTTGTTAATCTGGATGTTTGGAGTATTTTTATAGGCAGATATAGATTAATTTGGAAACTCAATAGAATAGTATCAGTTATGTTTTTATTTTCTTGACTGTTTCTGTCACTTTAGAAGTACAGGCTCTTAACTGAATTTTCTCCTCACCTCCTTTGTCTGAGATCCAGTATTATAAGTCGGTGCTAAAAATGTAGCCAGCTACTTTCTTTCTCCTTTATATCCTCATCCACTATGTCGGTGTCTACTGGATGCCCATACTATGCCAGCTCCACAGTATGCCAAGCAGAACTGCATGTGCAACCTGCTAAAAGTCCCAAGTCAAGTGGAGCAGATGGAAAGTAAACATTGATGCTCAATGGAGGTGTGAGGGCTGGGGACACCGCGGGAAAGACCCAGGGCAGGAGACTGGGGAGCAGAAAGATGAAGTGGTGTGCTGGCAGAGGGACTGGCAGCTGGTAGAGTTCCTTTGAGCATGAGCTCACTTCTCACTTCTCTTGGAGTTGAGTGTACGTAGGTGACACACCTGCATTTGTATGTGTCACAGCACTGGCATCAGGAGGGGACAGATGTGAAAACCATGATGAACACCTGGACGCTGCAGAAGGGCTTTCCCTTGATCACCATCACTGTGAGAGGGAGGAATGTACACATGAAGCAAGAGTACTACATGAAAGGCTCTGACAGCACCCCAGAAACCGGGTAATGTTTACAGAATACAGCTCATTTTATCGTCTAGGTAACACTGGCCTGATGGGACTAAAAAAAATTTCCGAAATAGTATCTTTACTGATATCACCAGAAAGAGTAAGTGACGGTATAAATCTGATTAAAATACTGTATATGCTAGAGTGAAATACCATGACCAAATACCTTTGAAGTAATCAACATCCACTAAAAAAAGGGAATGATAAAATCAATTACATTTACATTTTCTCTGAAATTTACTTATATTCTCTATATTCCCAGAAAGATTAAGGAAGCTTTAAATCTTGACTCATCTTAGTGAAACTGATGATATATCATTATTTTAACATTCTCATGCTTTGTAGTTTAATAGGATGTAATTTATAGTTACTAGCTTGGAATCATCCCTGATTTAAGTAATTGCTATTAAATTATAGAAGTACCTGGCATCTAGGTTGGAGTGGACCAAAGAATTTTGGTGATTTCTGGGAATTATGACTGAGTTAGACTCTGGAGCTTTCATCTTTATGCACACTAGATAGCATTAGAGATGAGATTCTGTAACTTAATTGATCTTGGATGGACACTATGTAGAAATATTTATTTTTTTAAATAAGTTTTTTATTGTGAAAATACGGTACAGGAAATACTTATTTTATCTAAAGGTAATTCCATACTTATAAAAAGTAGCAAAATAGTGCCTTATCATGCTCTTTCTCTATAGAACATTGCATAATGAATATATGTATATGAGAGAGAAAAGGGAGAAACACCATAGACAGATGCTCCTTTGCCTTTAAATATTTGTGTGGTATTTCCTTTTTTTAAAAAAGAGTATTCTCTTAAGCACAGTACAATAATCAAAGTTAAGAAATTAACTTGACACAGTACTGTTATTTAATCTGTATGACCCCATTCAACCTTTTCCAGTTGTTTTAAAATATCTGTCTACCAAAACAAGAAAAAAAATCTTTCTGGATTTAACGTAGGATCATAGCATATTAAACTAAATATCACATAATTTTGACTTTTTCCCCTCCAAAGTGAGGCCTAACTTGTGTGATTCATGATACTTTTTTTTGTCTTTTCTTTTTTAGTATTGGGAATTGAACCCAGGACGTTGCACTTGCTAGGCAAGTGCTTTGCCACTGAGCTACATCCCAGCTCTCCTGATACTTTTGAAGAAATAGGCAGGTTGTTTTTTATTGTTTGAATGTGCTCCAACTTGTGCTTTTTCCTGTTTACTCAGGAAAAAATTCAGCTTGTGCATCTGGGGAGGAAGGCCGCAGAAGTGACATGTGCCCTTGATGGAGGAGCCACATGATGCCAATCTGTGCCATTACTAGTAGTCACTTTAAAGTTTCGTTTCTGGCCTCCAATTACATGAACCCAAATTCTTAACTTTACTCAAGTTGTCCTTAAAGACTGTGTTTTTGAGATATAGGCCCAAACAACCTTATACCATATTGTTTGAGCATCCTTGATAACACACCTGGTACAAGAGAGGATATTTATCAGCTGTTTGTTGAATGAGCTAACAGGCAATCTACCTTGGTTTTGTTTTGTTTTGTTTTGTTTTTTTCCTTTAGGTACCTATGGCATGTTCCATTGACATTCATTACTAGCAAATCGGACTCTGTGCAGAGATTTTTGCTGAAGACAGAGACAGGTAATTTATTGTAAAAATACCCAATTTAAGGAGGGAATATGGGTGTGTATAGGTTTTATTTATTTTTAACATTTACTTTATTGTTATTATGTGATGTACTGAGGGATTACAATTCCATGAGTCAGGTAATGAATACATTTCCTTTCATACAGTATCTTCTGTTCCCTCACTATCTCCCAGTTCCCCGCTCCTGTCTGTATAGTTCATTTTCATCACAGTGTCCCGTGAGCTCCAGTGTTGTACTTTTTGAACCTTTTCCCTTAAGTTCTGTGCCCTCCCCCACTCTCTCCCAAAGATATACACGTGAATAAACCATACATAAAGAAAACAAAATCACCAACAAAATAAAAAAAATGAAAATGAAGTGAGCTTTTGTTTCTATTTCTTCAAGTTCAATTCAATATATTTGTTTGTGTGTGAGTATTATTTTATATAAATGTAAAAAGGCACATAAGAATTGTACCTTTGTGTCTTCCCTAAGAGTGTCCTCTTTTGGTCTCACTGTGTGTGAGTTTCAAGAATTTATTTACTTTTTAAATTTATGTTTTTAATTCCCTTTTAGTTGTACAAAGGAGGTGCCATATAATGAAGCAGTTGATGAATTCATCTTTTTTTTTATTCCACTTATTTTTTTTTATTGTAAAGATACTATACAGAGGGTTACAGTTACATGAGTGAGGTAATGAGTACACTTCCTCTTGAACAATACAATACATCTTAATCAATGTCACCCCTTCAACATTCTCAGCCCTCTTCATCCCTCTTCAAATCAAAAGGGAACAGGCTGAAAATACTGCATTGTTATTAATGGCCAACACAATACCAGAGATAATAAAATGGTCAATAAAATGTAATGCTAAACAAGTCAAGATTATCGATGGAAATGTTGATATTATTAGAGAATATTGTATGTATGGTCAGAAATGCATTTGCATCCTTTTCATATATCTACAAACCTCCTAAAACTGGCGTGTAAAAGTGTGGCTTTTGTCTGTTGTGTTGCTATTGTCTAGTTACTAAAAGAAGTAAGTTATGTTAATTTGCTGAGTTTCAGTTTTCCATAGTATCCTGGTCCAGTCCCTGATCAGAAAAGCTTTCACCAGCAAAGACAATAAATGGAGCTATGATTTATTTGCCCTAGATGTGCTCATCCTCCCAGAAGCAGTGGAATGGATCAAATTTAACGTGGGAATGAATGGGTATTACATTGTGCATTATGAGGATAATGGATGGGATTCTTTGGCTGGCCTTTTAAAAGGAACACACACAGCAATCGGCAGCAACGATCGGGCGAGTCTCATTAACAATGCATTTCAGCTTGTCAGGTAATATAAGCAAAGTTGTGGCTTGTTTCTGAAATCAGCTGCTGTTGTACAAATTCTTGACTTCTAAAGATGAAAGTGATTGACTGATTGATTACTAAGGAGACGTTAAAAGGTATTTTACCATTCAAAAGTTGCTATTAGCCTTGTTATTAACCTTCTGTCTTTGGATGCTAACCTACTTGAAGTCCGGAGTCTCTATTTTAATCTTTCTAATTACAGAAGCAAATGTGTAGGAAAAAAAACTCAGAAGACATCATAGTTGGCACCCCTTTTTTCTCTTGAAAGCCTGTTTTCCAGGTATTTTTCTGGCCACACTATAATAAATTCTCCCATGCTAGGTTTTTAACTATCTTGATGCCTTTGTAGAAAGACTAAGTAATCTAATTTTATTATATCACTTGTGTTAGAAGAGTTTCATTAAAAAATGGCAAAAAGAAAAAACAGAACTTGACACTATCGTCATGGAATCACTATAAAGTCTAGATTATCATATCTGGGCCAACCAAAGTAGTTTGAGTAGTTGAACATTTAATTTTTTTTTACCCCATTTCAAAGGTTTTTAAGTAAGTGTTTCCTAAACAAAAACTCGCAACTGAAGTTCTGAGACTAGTTGAACAGAACTGAAGTCCTAAGGGGAAGCATTTATTTGGGACAAGACAGCGATATAATTCTTATATTCCATGTCCTTCCACCATGAATACTGAGTTCTTTTTTTCTGTTCTTCTACCACTACCCTGGAACATACAAGGTGACCAAAGCAATGGAAAGGAAGAGGAAGTTAAGGACTGCTTATTTAATTATTTTCTTCTTGTCAAAACATTTCCCCTCCATGGTCTACTGCTGTTGGAAACATAGAAAGTTTTGTTTTAACTTACATAATTATAAACCCTACCACTGAGGCTTTTAATATCAACTCTCTCTGTGAAGGGGTTTTATGTATATTGGGGGTCTTTTTGAAGCAGAGAATACTTTTTTTACTACAGTGATATACTTCTGCGGAATGGCAGTCAGTCTGAGCAGGCTTCCTGAAGGATCTTTGATCAAAATCCTCTTCTTTTTCTCGTTTTTGTGCACAACCCAATGTATCCTAGAGATATGACACACTGTTTCCCCTGAATCACAGATGGCATTCACTCCCTTATTATTTGAGATATGTCTTCAATAGTGTAGACTTGATAGACATGTCTAACAGAAAAGGCTCAATGCAAAGGACACTATTTACAAGGGACATTTTTATCTTGTTGAGTACATTGTGGATGACTATTGCAATATACGTTGAAGCAAAAAGTTCATTTCCTTAACTGTGTCACCATGGTATGTCTTACTCAGCATTGGAAAGCTATCGATTGAAAAGGCCTTGGATTTAACCTTGTACTTGAAGTATGAAACAGAAATTATGCCTGTGTTCCAAGGTTTGAATGAGCTGATACCTATGTATAAGTTAATGGAGAAAAGAGATATGAATGAAGTGGAAATGCAATTCAAGGTAAAAGCATGAGAAATCATTATACAACTGTTGCTTTTCTTGCATGTGAAAATGAATGCTTATATCTATGTATATATGTCTTCATAACTATTAAAGAAAAGAAAGAATTCATTATTAAATTGATTAGCAAAGGTTTTGGTTTTATTTGGCACTAAAATAAGAATGGCAAGGTTATATTCTGTACTTATCATGGATTTGTTATTCCCTTCCTTTCACCAATCTTTTATTTCATTTGATTTCTCTATTATGATAACTAGTTTTAAGATTTTTTTCCCTGGGACTCTGTGGTATTTGAGAAGATACAAAAAGCTTATTTTTGACAAACATGCAGTTAGTTGCATAATTTGCTCACAAATTTAGTCATATAAATTGTCTTTTTGAGTTTAAGGTCTCTTTAGACAGAATTCTTAGGCAAAAATGAAAATAATTTATCATTTCTTATATTTAGTCCTCATATAACTAAACAGCTGTAAGGTTTAGAATGAGTTGATTTAAGCTAGGTGCTGGATGGTCACACCTATAGTCTTAGCTACTCAGAGGGCTGAGAGCTAAGGATCACAGTTCAAAGCCAGCCTGGGGAAGAAAAGTCTTAGACTCTTACAATTAACCACCAGAAAACTAGAAGTGGAGCTGTGGTTCTAAGTGGTAGAACACTAACCTTTAGCAAAACAGGTCTGGCCCAGGCCCTGAGGTTAAGCCCCACAACCAACAACAACAACAAAAAATAGCTTACAAATTAATTGACATCATGGGAAGGAATACCAGATCTATGACAATACTTGTGACACATGTCATTGCTCCCGGTGCTACACTCCAGGCCTTCCTCCTCCGGCTGCTGAGGGACCTCATTGATAAGCAGATCTGGGCAGATGAGGGCTCTGTCTCAGAGAGAATGCTTCGGAGTCAGCTCCTCCTCCTCGCCTGCGTGCGCAAGTATCAACCCTGTGTGCACAGGGCAGAAGGCTATTTCAGAAAGTGGAAGGAATCTAATGGAAATATGAGGTCAGTCTTCAGTGCTACCTTCTGTTTCCCATTATTGGAAAAATAAGTATATGAGCATCTCTTTTATAACATATTTTCTTTTTCCTTTAGAGTTATCTATATATTTCTTATCTTAAGAACTTCAAGACAATATAGGCATAAACTTAAGGAATTAGAATAGGATTATAATAATCTCCATTTTTTATAGCCAATGTTCAATTAAATTTAACTGAGCTGTCCATTGCCAGAGAGGTAATGCATTTTATAAGTATCTGTTTTAGTCTTTCAAAGATACATTGAAAGGACATCCTAGTAATTGCTAACACTGTAAATAAGTCTATACCTGCTGTACCTTAATCCTTTTACATTTGGAGTTTAAATAAAATCCAGGAAACACTATGCCAACCATCTAGATGCTTCCAGTTATGAAATGCTGTGATCCTATTGGAGTTCTGACCTGTGTCTGATCCTATTGGAGTAATTTTGAATCTTGTCTTTCTTTTGGCCTGAAAGTTGGCCACCTGTGGAATCACTCAGCATTAGTAAAAATATAGTTGATACATATTTGTAAGTTGATATGTAGGTATTTATAAAGTATCAGGCATTATGTTTCTGAGAAAGGCTACTTGAAAACTAATTTTCATTAACAAATGTAACAAAAACAGAGCTGATAGTTTTTGCTGATATTTCTAGGCCTGTGTCACTGATCATACAGTTGGTTCCTAATAGCTCACCATCATGCATCTCAGAGCACTTTTTCCATCGCAGATTCATTCTCAGTATGTTCTTTCCCCACAGCCTGCCTGTTGATGTGACCCTGGCAGTGTTTGCTGTTGGTGCACAGAACACTGAAGGCTGGGACTTTCTTTATAATAAATATCAGTCTTCTTTGTCCAGTACCGAAAAAAGCCAAATTGAATTTGCCCTCTGTATGAGCCAAAACAGGGAAAAGCTCCAGTGGTGAGTCACTCATTCATGTTGATGTGGCCAAAGGAAACCATGAAATCAGATCATTCTGGCACCTTTTTTGGTCAGGAATTGCTTATTGTAGTGTGAATATTTGTTCAGTGGGTACACAACTCATTGAGAATTGCAGATAACTAAGGAGATCTGGGTGTTAAGGGAGTACATATTTGTGTATATTTAAAGGAATGCTATAATTGAAATATTTACTGGAGATATTGTTCTTAACTATTCTTTTGGGCAAATGAGAGGAGATATGGGAATAGGTATGATAAACATAGTGTCAAGGTTAATTTTTATTATGAGATAGCTATAGGGGGCTTAGCTGTACTCTGATGACAATTTATATTTTTGGCCTTCATTATTGGCAAACTTTTTTTTAATCTTGTGGGATATTTTACTGCAATTTGTTTTATACCTTTCATCACCTATTCATTGTTGACATTTCTTTTCTTAATCATTACAGGCTATTAGATGAAAGTTTTAAGGGGGATGTAATAAAAACTCAAGAATTTCCACACATTCTTACCCTCATTGGCAGAAACTCAGTGGGCTATCCATTGGCCTGGCAGTTTCTGAGAGAAAATTGGAATGAACTAGTTCAAAAGTAAGTAGAATCAAAATTGTTCCAGGCCTGGATAACCGTGTTGTTTTGCTTTGCTCTGTGTGTGTGTGTGTGTGTGTGTGTGTGTGTGTGTGTGTGTGTGTGTGTGTGTGTGTGTGTGTGTGTGTGCATGTGTGTGTGCACGCAGTAATAGAGTTTGAACTCAGAGCCTCATGCTCTCTCACTTGGCTTTTTAGTTAAGGAATAAAGATACCTTAAATGCCCTTATTAGAGAATTCAATGCTCAGTACTGTATCTGGATATCTTCCCTTGGAAAGACCCTTCCCGTAGCCATGGGCTGGTGGAAGACTTTCACCTTCCCAGGCTAGCCCTGCTCACTCATTAATCCTCTTGCTGTTTGTATCTGCCTGTGTCTAACTCCAGAAGTACTGCCTACACTACCATTTCTTTTGGATTCTTAATGTCTTATTCAGCTGTTATGTACTTTATGTTACTAGATCTATAGTGGGGAGATCCCATCTTTCTCATGCCTGATAAGAGTTAAATGACATTACACACAGGAGGCACTTTAGATATATGTTGAATGAATAAAGTTAGATTTTGATGATTTCCATTTCTAGGTTTGAACTTGGCTCATCTTCCCTAGCCCACATGGTGTTGGGAACAACAAATCAATTCTCCACCAGAACTCGTCTTGAAGAGGTAAAAAAAAAACCCTAAAAAAGAAATTATTTTAGATTTAAGTAACAAGTTATTAGATATGAGCAAGAAAAACAAGGGTTTGAAGTGGATTTTGGTTATTTTGAAGCTATTTATGGATGCCATGATGTTGACATAAGCACAAATCAGCTGCAAATAAACTAGTGGAAACTGTGTCTCTTCTCAAACATGTTGATTTTTCCCATCTGCCACTAAAAACTTTAGGACTAATAAATCACCTGAGATCATTAGTCCTTCTGTAAGAGTATTAAAAGTGAGCAGAGGGAAGGTAAATAACCTTCCCAGCTCTTGTAAAAGAGGCAGATCTGGAGTCTAGCTTTTCTTCATTATCCAAATTCCATGATTTCCTTTTCATCAATATACCATGAAGGCATCTAAACTAGTGTTTGTTTAGGCATATAAACTAGTGTTAAAATAAAGATGAAAGGCTGCATAGTGGACAGCAGATAAACCACATGCAGGACTTGCACTGAATAAAATTATTGCAGTGATATCCTACATTTATCCCAGCTTCCTAGCAGTCAAGCAAACATGAGACGTTAGTATGGGTTACTTGCATTGTCTGATAAGAGGGACATGAAGCACACAAGTATCCTACAACAGAAGACTTGCCTTCAAACATAAAATCCCTATTGCAAATAAAAGGCTCACAGGCAGGCAGGTCTGAACAAATACTCTGTTGAGATGCTTCATTTCTGAGGCAGAGGAAGACAGACAAAACAGGTTTGGGTGAGGAAACGTTTACAGCTGACTCTGAGACTCCATGGTTAGAGGCCTTTAATGATGCTATAATGATAGGCTCCTTCCGATGAAGTATTTTGACCAATTAATGAAATGGTTGATGTGGTTTGACTGTTGGAAAATGCCTATGGTGAATTTTAATTGAGAAATTAATATTGGGCTCTGGAATAGAAAACAATGAGCTGCAGTACAAGGCGGGTTGGTAGAGGAAGAGAACATCTCTTCCTCTTCTAGGTAGGTTGTTTCAGTAACTCCTGAGCATTGTACTGAGAGATATTAAAACAACTCTGTGTCATGTAGATTGCAATTTGATGTTTCTGAAATCTATTCTTATCCTCACCCCACCCCCACTCCCAAACTCATAAAATGGTATTATGGCATGGACTGTAAGGGAATTAGCTGTTTGTAATCCCATGCTGAATAAACAACACAACTTGGCCTCCACTGGCTTCTGGACCACAAAAAAAAATTGATGGATTAATGTTGCGGAAATTTATGGGGAAAGGCTAACAACGCTTTACTGTGAAACAAAACAGCATCATGTTCAGTGCCATGACACCACTGGTATATTTACCATCTGAACTTAAGGGGATCAGATACCCAGAGAGGAAACAAGAACAAAAACTTTGTGGGGTAAGGGGAGCCAGAGCCAAGAGTTTCTTATCTCTTTAAAACTGTGGGTAACTTTCTGCAGATTTACTTTGTGGGAACAATCTAAGAATTGTAGATTAGGATAAAAACATTGGCAAAATTTGGGGTCTTACCACCATAATTTACTAAGAACTCCATTCCCTGCAGGGTTTCTGTAATAATGTACAAGGCCAGGCCTGTGGAAAAGACTTTATTTATGTGGTTGAAAGTGTTTTGCTTGGCAACAAAGATACTCTGTACATTCTGCTTACTAACTATCATGTTTTAAGAACTTAAGATTGCATCTGTGTGTATAGAACAAAATTCACATTAAATAGACACACTCAATTAAACCTTAATTATAAAATGGTGAACAGGGAAGCCTTTAAAAGCCTGGCAACTGTGAATAAATAAAAGAGCTACGGAGAAGAAACCCCAAAAACTGACATCATGAGGCATGAGCTCATTTCAAACAGCTAAAGCTTAAGTGACTATAATCACATCCAGATACCCAGGGCTGTTTTCTACATACATTTGTGACAAATGCTGAATTCTGGTTTCATTTTCCTTTTAACTGGCTTGAAGTTCTTTTTGCTTCATGGAAACAAAATTAACTTTAAGACAATTTCATTTTGCTTTCCTAACAAGGTAAAAGAATTCTTCAGCTCTTTGAAAGAAAATGGTTCTCAGCTCCGTTGTGTTCAACAAACAGTTGAAACCATCGAAGAAAATATACGCTGGATGGACAAGAATTTTGATAAAATAAGAGTATGGCTGCAAAGTGAAAAGCTTGAACTGTTGTAGTAATCTGTTTCTTGCCAAGTTCCTGTCACCTATAATCACCAAAGTGTTATTTAATGTGAACATTTAATAGACTGGATATATTTTCAAGCTGGCGGTGGTTATTTTTGGCTTTCTGATGATACTTTTCAACTCTACTCATTTGAACATTTCTGGATGATTTAGGAATTTCTAAAGTTTTTAAAATTCATTTTGTTGGAGATTGAACTATATATAATCTTACATACACCTAACCCTTTCATCATTTCAGAGAAGACTGCATGCTAATTGATGTAGTTCCATGTTTAACAGTACTGCCCTGAACTGTAAATCCTTTGCTACAGAATAATAAAGTTCCTCACTCTTTCTATTTTATGCTTAACCCCTACAATGTCCACATTCCTTTTCTGACAATGTCCCCCGGTAAGAGGTTGAATAGTAGAGTACTGAGAAAGGAACACTGGATCAATAACTAAGCTGGAACATGGCTGGGCAAGAGCTCTTTTGCTTATCTCTTTAGATCTGTATTTACCTTCTCTTCCTGGCTTCATGCCATCACCTTTTCTTGCCCTCTGGATTTTGGTCCACAGCCCCAGGAGTTTGGAGCTGTGGTTGAAGGAGGGGGTATGTATGGCTATATATTTCCTTGCTTCTTTGCAGGATGATTTATATTGGGCTCTAAGGTCTTAGCTTCAGAGAAGCAACTGTCTTTTCCACAGAGTCTTCTCCATCTCTGGGGTAGGTTGTGTACTAGGTTAAGTACTTCCTTCTCTCATCCCTGCAGGACTAAAAGCAACAGGACTAGGAGCCCCATAGACTAGAAGCCTGGTAGTACTCAGGGTTGAAATATATCTGGTCCAGCACCTTTATTTAAAAGTCCTTGCATAGAACTATTCTCAGGGATCCTGACAGCCTCATTGGCATTCAGGTCTATGGAGGACATGCCATCCATTAAAGTTGTGATGGAAAGCTGTTGATCCTTAAGTAAGGAGGCAATGTTTACTCTCTGCTAATTGAGCCTAGTTTTTAATTGCTAAGTAACTCAATCTTGGCATTTGTTGACAATAAATAATTTCAGAGCCAACAACAAATGATATACCAAAAAATTGAAAATACTTGCTTATATTAGACTAAGTGAAGGCTGTGCAGTCTTTTGTTTGAATTGATGTCATACACAAGAGTAGATGGTGATGTTAGGCGAAATGAACCCTAAGATAAGGATTCAAATCTTTTTTTTTCTTTCTTGCGATTGTTTCTAGATGATTTCTTTGTTGCTTTGTATGTCCCTCCCCCATAGTATAACCCCTGCTTTCACTGTATTTGATGTTGGCATAATTTGTGGGGGGAGAAGGGAAAAAACAAATTGTTTAAATAGGGATACAGGTGGATCCATTACAACAATGAAATGTATAAGACATTATGTTGAAAAACGAACTTTACAACTTTGGCCAGGGGTGGGGGTGGGGGTGGGAGGGCAGAGTGAAAGGGATCCGAAGGGGAAACAAAAGAGGAAGCTTGATAACAATGCTTGATAAGAAATGTACTCATTATCTTGCCCATGTAATTGTAACCCCTCTGTACAGTATTTTCACAATAAAAAATAAAACGAGTAGATGGCATCATTTCAAGATAAGGAACATGATTTAATGTGAAGGATGTCAAAATGCATGGTTCTCAAAAACGACAGAAGAGTTTGACATTTCAGAGACATAAATGTGTCACCTTTTCTTTGCTTGTGACAAAACACCTGGGAAAAGCCAAGATTTATTCTGGCTCTAGGTTTCAGACGTATTGGTTCATGGAAAGTGGTGCCATTGTTCTGGGCTGGGGACACTGCAGGAACAGGTGATGCAGGTAGGAGGTTACTTATCGCATGGCAGCTGGGAAGGAGAGAAAGAGCCAGAGAAGAAAGATCCCAGGACAAGATGTACCCTTGCAAATCACATCCCTACCCCCTTCCTCCCATTCAGTGATGAAGTCATCAATTGGCTAATCCATTAATAAAATTAGTGCCTCTTGATTCAGCCTCTTAATTCGGCTGAGTCTTCAACACATGTGCCTTTTGGGTATGAGAGGGTACTTTATTATTGAAACCACAACAAATGTGATTATAGTTCTATGTTTACACCTATGTATGGTTGAAGGTATAAAAATTAAATACAGATACAAATTACTGGGGAATTCTTCCCCAGGCTACTTTGCTTCTAAGAAAAAAATACACAACCAAGACTTTAGTGTAAAATATTTTAATTGTATTTATATCAGTGAAACAGAGATAGCAATTTTTAATTTTGGTCATCTAGCTTCAATATTGTTTGAAAAGCCAATTTGTTAGATAATATTACAAGGTGCAGAATAAACATTGTAATGAATGTGTGTTCTTTACTTCTAAGTGGATACTTGCAATTATTTTCTCCTGACCTGATTTAAAAATAATAATAGGGTTGCTTTAAATCCTGTAGCTTACTCAACTCATTTTGGGTTACTCGCAAACATCCAGCCTTAAGAGATATTTCTAATTAAAAAAAAGGCATATTCTGAATATCTTAAATGTATGTTTACCTCATTAAATCTCTGGATTTTGGTGTGTAGTTAAAAAAATACTTTGATAGTTGCATGGAAATTACTATTGCAGCCATACCTTTACAAACATCTGTCAATGTCTATGGTTTCACTCCTTTTAAAAACAAAATGAAAAGGAACCAAATACCTGTACTGTCCAAATGGGAAGATTAAATACATACTTAAAATTCTTCAGAAAGGTGAGGTTTTTTTTTTTTTTTTGTTGTTGTTGTTGTTAGTACCTTCAAAATAGAATGATTGCTTTTTCAATGGGACAGGGGCTTAGCCTTGTAACTATGTATAATTTGAAATCCAATTGGTATGTGCCTAATTTGTAATTTGTAGTGAGAATTTTAGAGAAAATTAACAAAATTTGTTGCTCATTATAAGTAATAGTATTTTTTCTTACCCTTCCCCCCACTAGACAGTATTGCTTACATTACTATGTCTAGTGAAGTTAGTTAAGTCCTAAGAAAAGCTTTATATTGATGCTAAGTAAGGCTTACTTTCTGAAAAGAAGAAATTACAAATCTGTCTATGATATGTACCTAGCATCTTTCCCACATTCATACTCTGGAAATAAAGATGAAATTATTTCTCACAATTCCACATTCCATTATCAGTGCAATGTTTGTAACTATTTATACAGAAAGAGCTGAGAATCCATTCAAAGTTGTCAGATACCAAAGCCCAGTTCTGAAACTGCTGAGAGGGAAAAGCACTTTAAATTTCAGCATATACACATGTACATACATACATATATATTTTATCTTTAAAGCAGAGGTTAGTTTTTATATTTGGTAAACTTAACTTCTGTAAAGCCAGATGCATACAGCTTACAGGCAAGTGTGACAAATGGCTCTATGTGAAAACTGCTGTCTAGGATTTATGGAGTGAGAACAGAAGCCACAGTTTAAAAACATGGTAAACCAACAGAGTTCAAGCCATATGAATATTCTTAGAATTAAAATTCTTATTCTTGAGACTTGCTATCCAGTGCTTTTGCTAGCCTGTATTTTGCTGCTCTGACTTAATTGAAGTCAATTTTTCATCTGACTATATGGTACAAAAGTCTCACCCCTGGCAAAGAAAAACTCCAACGAGGGCTGGGAAGGTGGCTCAGTGGTAGAGCACTTGCCTTGCATGCTCAAGGCCCTAGGTTCGATTCCTCAGCCCCACATAAGAAAAAAGCCGGAAGTGGTGCTGTGGCTCAAGTGGTAGAGCACTAGCCTTGAGCTGAAGAGCTGAGGGACAGTGCCCAGGCCCAGAATTCAGGCCCCACGACTGGACCCCCCCCCCAAAAAAAGAAAGAAAAACTCCAACGAAAAATGGAGACTGGTGTTTTCGGTTCTTCTGTTTTTTCCACATTATTATTAATTTATTATTAGCAGCCCAAGAGAAGATATATGCCCAATATACAATACTTTAGGGTTGACTTATGAACATTAACCCAAAGAAACATCAAATATAGCTCAAAAACTCAGGAAGAAAGGGAATAAAAGGAATCTGAGCACTGACAAATATTTAAAGCATTATTTTCCAAATGCTAAAAAAATGCTGTGTAAACTGAAAATACTAATGAGATTTAACAGGCACTGTGTGTAAAATGTGCAAAAGTTTGCAAAGTTTTCTTTCTAGTTTTAAATTTTTCTTTAGGTGGTGCTTTAAGAAACTTTATCAAATATACTTCTCTAACAAATATAAAGCTTCCTTTTCTTACCTAACTAAAGGCAATTTGTAAAAAATTCAAAGTTTACCAACAATCAATAACACAGGTGAAACAGACAAATTCATTTTCTTTCTGGAAAAGAATAACAAATCAATGCGTACGATGTCAAAAGGCTTAAGAGACCACCATCAAGAAGCCACCCAGAAAATTTGTCTATTGCTGAAATCCTTTGTTCTTCAAAGTCACCATCCACCAGGTATAGGTTTTATATGCAGATACCTTAAAAATTTCAAATAAAAAAATTCAGTGAACCATTGGTTAGAGGATTTTCATGTGACAGCACATAAAATTTGGTACCTAGCAACTGATAAGGATTTTCTGTGAGGAAGTATGGGAGTGGTATACGAACTGAAGTTTTTCATTAAATTCTAGAAAAAATTGTTTTGAGAAATTCTAATCAGAACACCTCCTTTATATGAAATAAAAATGAGCCACAGGAATACTGAATGTGACTTAGCCCACATTTTGATTACTTTCAGGTTTTGGTCAGTAAGTATTTTTATGCTATTATGGCTAAGAATAAAAGCTCTCCTCTGAAGATTTACATAAGAATCATTTCTTAGTGTAGGTCTGAGAGATTCAGTCACTTATTGGAATTTTTTTCAGTCACCATCACTTGGAATCAAATATGTAATATTTTACTTCCCAGAACTAAGATATATGAATGGTCAAGAGTTGGGGGGAGGAAGGAGTTAGGGAGATGGGAAGGGGAGGGATAGTAGGGGAAAAACAAGGGAGGGGAAACAATGTTCAATAGGAAAAGTAGTCATTACCTTACTCATGTAACTGTAACCCCTCTGTACAGTATCTTTACAAAAAATATTTTTAAAAATTGTTCCTTTCTGAGAGACTTCAGAGAGGGTCTTTTCTTTCCACATCCCCCCCCCACCAAACATTGGTATTTGGGGTGTATCAATTAAGGGCATTTTACAAGTTGAAACATGTTAAAATTTGCTTTGCCACAATAATCAGTGGTCAAACCCATCTTAATTTTAAAGGTTCTACTAGCTTCAGATGGTCATTTTCTTTTTTCTTTTCTTGTCTTTTTTCTTTTTTTTAAATTTTTTGCCAGTACCTGGATTTGAATTCAGGGCCTTTTGGTCTTGCTTGGCTTGCTTGCTCATGGCTGATATTCGACCACTTGAGCCACATCTCTAAGTATGGCTTTCTTGCTGATTATTTTGGAAACACAGTCTCAAAGATATTCTGCCTGGACTGATTTAGAATTGCAAGCCTCCAACTCTACTGAGTAGCTATGATTACAGGATATACCACCAGTACCCTGCTCAGATGGTCATTTTCTTTAAAGAGTCTGGCCTAATATTTTAATAGGCTCTGAATCAGAAGATTAATGTTTTTAAACATGCTAGAAGCTCAATCATCCTATTTAATGCATTTCTGTTAATGACCTAAATATTGACTTTCCAATATGCACTTCATAATAATAGTATAAAGAAAGAATGAAATATTCATTAAGTGCCCTTCATTTTTTTTCCCATAACATGGATAGCAGAAAGTACAGTTTTCTTTGTTTACAATATAACACTGAACTTACCGAATTGTAAATTTTAGCTTGTTTTTCCTTCACCATCTGGCTTGGAAACTTCCTTTGTTCTCTACAAGGGAACACAAAAAGCCATCAGCTCTTTGTTTTCTGGAAAAAATGTTAAAGAACTGACCTAGGAAGGAAGGTTTATGAGGAAATGAGATCCTCAGAATTAAAGGGACTGAAAATGGCAGTCAATGGGAGAAAATATAATGATCCTTCCTAAGTTTCTCTTTTTCATTTACTCAAAAGCTGTTTTCTTCCTCCTTGAGTTCCTAAGCTATCAATAACTTTTAAGTTACCCTAAATTTCTTATTCTCAACTTATTTTTGTAAAAAAAAAACAAAAGGCCCCTGTAGGCTAAGTATTGGAAAAAATGCAGATACTTGTAGATGGCAGTATTTCAATATTCTATAATGATTTGTCTTTTTTTCCCTGTAGTTGGGGGGCCTGTCCAGCCATGGAATAGACTCATTACACTGTAATTGCTATCTTCTGTTTCTTTGTTAAGGGGTTGATCACTTACTTTGTATAACTACAATTAAATAACAAGCAATTTAACCTATTTAAAATATGTCATGAGTAACTCAATTATCAATTCTGTTTTTGCAACCTTTGGGAATCAATTGCAAGAAGACTCAATGATCTTGTTCTGAACAGGTTTGACACACCTACATGATAGTGTCTTTTTGTGGTTCATTTCTCATTATCATCAGAAAATGGCAATTAGAATCATTTTGTCCACATACTTTGGTCATTTTAAGGGAAATAAAAACTGTCTAATCAGACCACAGCTTGAGTAATTTTAACAATCAGAAGCTCCAAATTGTGGTATTACATAAATGCCCAAGTCTAAGACTTAAACTGAATCCCATACCTTCACATTCCTTAGTGTCCACTGTACTTTGTAGAGGAACATAAAAATTATATACTGCTATATTGTGGACACTGAATGACTCCCCAAAAACATGGGGAACAAGGCTTGGTCCCAAGGATGGCACTCCTCTAGGAGCTGGAGCATTATGGGGGTGTCATTAGATCATTGGGAATGTACGCTCAAAGTCAATCATGGTACCCCATTCTCTTATTCTTTATTTCCTGGTCCAAAAGGTAAGCAGTTTGTTCCACCAGGCACTACCATCACAATGTGCTGCCCAAAGCAATATAGCCAGTCAGTCATGGGCTGAATTGTCAAAAACTATAGATGGACCCACAGAAACATTTCCTCAAAAACTATAGATGGACCCACAGAAACATTTCCTCTCTATAAATTAAATGCCTCAAGTATTTTATAGTAGTGGCAAAAACCTGACTAACACATGAATTAATAGTCCATTATTTATGAATCTGCCTCGCTGGTGAACAGATTGAACCATAAAATCTCTAACATCTTCCCCGATTTCATACACTCCCTCCCATGCTTAATGTACTCAGTTTTAGAAAAGGGACAAGAAACATACGCAACTCGAGTTAATAAATGTTTTTAACATAAAAACATGAAACTTTTTTTTTTAACATTTTTAAACCCACAGTTACTTAGAAAACACACACACACACACACACACACACACACACACACCTTTAAAATTTCAGCTTAAAATTTCAGCTTAGCTAAGCATGCTTAAAATCTTTCTAATTAGTCGGCAACTAAAAATAAACTATGTTCATAAAATTGTTAAATTAATTTTAATATTGGCTGCCCCATGGTTACCTGTGTAGAATCCTTTGCTTTACCTCCATTCTTAGGAGTTTTGGAACTGGAGGCAGTCTTCTTGGTCTTATCCTAAAGCAAAGAAAAAGTTGTGAGGCTACTGGATTACAGTCCACTCAACAATTAAATACTGGCTGTAATGAAATGAACCCAGCCTACACTTTCTAGTAGTTTGTAGATCACCAGTAACAGTGGATGCTATTGTCATGATTTTCGTAAGCAACAGTACCCAGAAGTACTTAAAAGTTAAAAGTGCTTAAGAGTTAAAAGGATAAAAGAATGCAATTGATTTCACACAAACCTTACTGTCACCAAAACAGAACTTGTTATCAAAAAGACAAAAAATAACAAGTGCTGGAAAATATGCGAGAAATCCTAGTCCATTGTTGGTGAGAATGTATACTTCTACAACTATTATGGTTTACAATAGCCAACACGTAGAAAGAAATTAAATATCCTTGGATGAATAAATGGATAAAGTAAATGTAGTACTATTCAGCCTTATAAGGAGATATTGCCACATGCCACAAGAGAGGTATATTTTAAGGATGTCATGCTAAATGAAATAGGCTAGACACAGAAAAACACTACATGATCTTTGTCCTATACACAGAGACCAAGAATAAAAAAAAACAACATTATTATGGACAGAATAGGGGAGATTGGGGGAGGAAAGGTATATCAATGGATACAATAGCCAATAAGTGGATGAACAAGTTTAAAGATCTATTGTATATTATGAAGATTCAAGTTAGTGAAATTATATTGTACTAGGAACTTTTGTTAAGTACTGTACGTATCCTCCAAAGCTTTGCATTATGAACTTTATACACAAAAAAATTTTTTTAATTGTATTTTATTTTATTTGAGAACATACTGTACAGAGGGGCTACAATTACATGGGCAGGATAATGCATACATTTCTTACCAAGCATTGCAGCCTCCTCCTTTGTTTACCCTTCACTTCCCTTCCCCGCTTCCCCCCTCCCCCCACTATACACAAAAATTTTGAAAATCAACTTTAAAAAATAAGTTCAGAGAGCAGGAATGGGTCACATGGGAAAATAAAGTCCATTAGCTAAAGGTCTTAATTAGCTATACATACAGGAATCAGTAGTAGGAGGCTGAAGTGGTCTAGAAGAAGTTCAGTCCACATCATCTAATATGGGCAACTCAATAACTGGGGCTATGCTTAACAGCTGACACAGTAGCAAAGTAGATCTGCCAATTCATTCTTCTGGTTGCATATTTCCTTCTATTTGCTTTATGAGAGGGCATGGCTTGTAGGTAAAATACCCCACACTTGTTGAATTATGTATCATTGATTCTTTCTGAATCACATGTTTTGAGCACCTTCTAAGATTCAAGTGTTTGTTTTGGCTAACACAAAGTCAAGACCCGTGTGTAGCACAGATTGATGCTCATAACACACCTAACAGACAGGTAAGCTGAATGCAGAGAAAGCCTGGGGAAGAGGCCAGGTGGCGAAAGGTAAAAGAATTGATGGTTAGGCTGAGCCCTGCTGGAAAGGAGTAACCAGCTAGACGAGAGGAAAATAGAAGGAAACTCCAGATAGTGACAGAAAAGGTCTAGGGAATTAGGGACTCTCTCATTTAAATAAATACAGCATGACAATCAATTAACCATGGCTTTGGAAAATTCAAAGCAATATGGGAAATACTGATAAAGTCATGTTAAACAATGTATTATGGACTAAGTGTAACTTTAGAGAACATACAGAGAAAGAACAAGTTAAGTATGAAAATAATGTTTAGGGAGTCTTAGAATTTTTTCCTTTACTTTTTTTTAGGTTCTCTGTAGCATCATTGATTCTACAGTTTAAAAATTATATATATATACATATATATGTGTATATACAGACACACGCATATACACATTACAAAGAAAAGTCAATGGAGAAGATGTAGTACCTTTGCTGTGTTCTGTGAGGGTTCTGGAGTTGGACAGCTGTCCAGGTCTCCTGAGAGGGCATCAATGGGGTCTTGGTCATCTTCAGGTTTCTGGGATATTAATAGATATAACCCACAGTGAGAAACACAAGGCAAAATACAGTTTGGGGCATTACCTCACATCACTGAAAAGTAAAAGGTATTTATGAGCCAGGAAAATTTGATACTGTATGATTTTCTTCTACTCTTTAACACAAGTTTGCTTACCTAGAAAACAATCCTATCTATCTCATACAGGGTTTTGTGAGGAATAGATAAGAGATACCTAAGAGATAAATAGTACATACAAATTCTTATTGCATATTTTAGAATACAAAAATGCATGAGGCAGGCATTCAACAAATTTTACTTTCTTAAAATGTAAAATAGCTGGGTGCCGGTGGCTCATGCCTGTAATCCTAGCCATTCAAGAGGCTGAGATGTGAGGATAGTGGTTTAAAGCCAGTCTGGGCAGGAAAGTCCATGAGACCCTTATCTCTAATAAACCACTAGAAAACTGGAAGTGGCGCTGTGGCTCAAGCGGTAGAGCACTTGCCTTGAGCTGAAGAGCATAGGGACAGTGCCTAAGCCCAGAGTTCAAGCCCCACGACCAACAAAACAAACAAACAAAAAAACTATAGCTAGAATTAAAAATTAATTGAAACCACAACTATGGTATTATTTACCTTTGATTTCTTTGTAGCTGGGCTGGCTGGTTTGTCCTTAAAAAACACAAGGGAGATTATTTGTTAAATGTAGATCTTCAAAAAGATTTACTTAGGTATAGTCAGTATTTAAAGAATCTATCCTCTAATGATTTAACTTGGAAAAGATGGGGTGGGCATAACTCGTAAACCTGCATCCCAACCGTTTCTCTTAGATTTTCTTCACCCTTTTTCTGTAGCTTTGAGGGAACTAGAAGAGCCTAATCCTGGAAGGGACACATAAACTATTTAGGAACTTGATGCCATCTGGTGTCATAATTATATCATTTTTAAATGGTACAAAAATGACTTGTGTTTACATCTCAAGTCTTATTAAAGCTTACTATACTTTGTTCTGATTTGAAGAGTATTTTCTTTTTTTTTTTTCCTTCTCGAAGAGTATTTTCAAACACAACTGTACATATGACTAACTCGATAGGAATTTCCTCATCTTCAAAGGCATGAACATTAAATAATACATTCCCCCATTGACACAGCATTATCAAAGCAGGGAGGAGTCTCCAGGGATGCAGAATTGCCTTCTCCAGGCAACTTTAGCACAAACAAGGAGAATCGATTCCTTAACAATAGTCTGCCTGCATTGAAGCAGGCAGCTCTATTTCAGGCAGGGGTGTCTTCTCCTCAAAAACAGTACAGGAAAAGGATGTAATTTAGTTTTCCTTGTTTCATCTGATGAGAGGGGAGAGGGAGAAAAACAGACCAGAGGTCCACATAAGAAAAGCTGTATATAGCTATGTTAGAGACAGAAAGCGAGGGACTTCTTGAAAGCAAAGCAGGGCTCATGACTGTGAACACTGTTTTGCCTGTCCTCAAGCACAACAGTGCTGACTGAGATGGTGCAGAAGACAGGAACAGCAAGCAGGTCATGGAGTTGTTTTATTTATGTTAATCTGTCCTACATTCCAATACTGTTCCTCCTCTGTTTTCCTTAATAGAGATTGCTTCCTTAGAAATTCCATTAGAAATTGACCATTTGGGGAGAGGGAGGATGCAATACTGGGGTTTGAACTCAGAATCTTCTGCCCCTTTAGCCACACCTCTGGCTCTTTTTGCTTGTTTATTTTTACATACATATTTTTACATTTCCTTCCCCCAGGGCCAGCTTGGACTGAGAATTCACAGCCTCCCGTGTTGCTAGGACCGCAGGTACATAACAGCACATCTAGTTTACTGATTGAGATGGGATCTTGCTATTTTGTCTGGGCTGGCCTCAAACCATGACCCTCCTCCTAATCTCTGACCCCCAAGTTAGCTGGGATCACAGGCATGAAACCTATAATACCCAACCTGCATTGGTCACTTTTATAGTGCTTTCTTGAAAAAAAATTTAAAAACCTATTTGTACATCTCTTGGAATGACTATTAAAGACCAGAGAGTGAAAGAACATTATTCAACACATTTATACCCTAGGGCTCCCACCTATGAATCTCTAATGAATTGACTTAAATATTAACACACTTCTAATTTTCTTGTTACTTCTGGAGGCTCATTAAAAACACTCAGTTATGACCAATTTTTATGCTATATTAAGAGTACAGCATCTATTCATTTCAAATGAGATTTTTTATAAAGCTTTTGCGAATAAATCAAATTTAGCCATGTGTCCCAGTTTACCTGCCCATCATTGTCCAGGAGATGTCTATAGTCTGGTGGGATAGTGTCATCTCTTTCTCCCAGCTTGTCTCGGTGTTCTGCTTTAGCTTTCTCCTACAAACATTGAACACATATAATGACTATTTGCTTCCTCTTTTATCTAGAAAATGCATTCAGCATTTTCTGAGACAAAACATGGTCTTTCTGTTTTTTTCTTAAGTGACAGAACAACAAAACAGATAACAACAGATGGTGAAAAATGTTAACTCATATGCTTCTGTATGTCAGCTGATATTTATGAATTTTGCTGGTACTGGTATTTTTTGGGGGGCAGGGGTCCGGTTGTGGGGCCTGAACTCTGGGCCTGGGCGCTGTCCCTCAGCTCTTCAGCTCAAGGCTAGCGCTCTACCACTTGAGCTACAGCACCACTTCCAGCTTTTTCTATTTGCTTATGTGGTGCTGAGGAATCGAACCCAGGGCCTCAGGCATGCAAGGCAAGTGCTCTACCACTGAGCCACCTTCCCAGCCCCTGGTACTGGTATTTTAATTTGAACTAAAAATTTAATTATCATTAGAACCCACACTGATGGAAAAAAGGGCAGGGGTATATAAATTTTATTATTTCACTTTTCAAATTAAAAAATAACTTCACTATACACCAAGTTTACAACTTGGACTATTTGTGTGTGTGAGTTTGTGCAGGCACGTGTGCATGCATACATCCAGTCTGGGGCTTGAATTTAGAGCCTGGGCACTGTCCCTGATCTTGTTTACTGAAGGTTATAGTGTAGTGAAGTTTACACTGTACCACTTGACCCACAGTTCCATTTCTGACTTTTTGGTAGTTAAGTGGAGATAAGAGTGTCATGGACTTTGGACTGGGCTGGCTTTGAACAGTGATCCTCAGATCTCAGCCTCTTGAGTAGCTAGGATTACAGGTGTGAGCCACTGGAACTTGGCTCACTTATTCATAATTCTTTTACCTTTACTTTATCTTCCATTGGTTTGTTAGCATCAGGGTCAGGCTTTCTTTGCCCGAGACTGTCAGAAAGTTTATCCAAAGCATCATCAAGTTCTTTGTCTCTCTGCTAAAAAATGTAAAAAAAATTCTGAATTAGTCACTGGTTGATCAAACTATCATAGAAGCTAGCCCAAGAACCCCTACCTTTCAAGAAGTGGACCTGATGTTTAGAAGTAGACCTGTTGTGGAGCAAGAGGTCTGACAGAATCAGAGAACTGAAGTTCTGGGGGGAAAGGAGGTGAGAATAGCAGCTTTGAAGGACTGCTCCATCCCCTACCCTGCTAGTCTCCCTCCAGCAGCTTAAGCAAGTTTTAGTGACAGATCAGGGGGCCATACCCCAGCAAGGGACCTTGAAGTCACCTGATTTGGTATTAATACCCAATTTAACCAATCACATTGTTTCCATCTAGAAATGAAACATGATTCTTTCTAAAAACTGGATATGACTATTTGCTGATGATAAATGGTTTGCATGAAGGACTTTGTAACAGAGGATGGTCTTAGAATGTGCTTTAAGGCCAGATTTTGTATGCTTCATAAAGTAGAGCAGGACCAAGTGCAGGAGGAGGGAGGATGTAGAATCCAATACTGCCATTCCCATTGCTGCCTGGAACACAAAACCCCATGGATGATCTGCTGTCTATCATAAGACTGAGGGCTTCATAGAGGCCGCATTGGGGATAAGAGTCCTCAGAACACACCAGAGAATATCTGAACTGCTAGATATCTCTATCTTTACTTTCAGGAAGTCTTTTTGGAATGCATGTCACCAGGAAAGGTAATTTACATGAATTATGACTGGGTAGTTAAGTCGATAGTATATATTCTTATTTAAATAAAACTTTTTCCCCTAGTTTTCATGACATCCTTAAAGAAAACATTAGTAATAGATTCTCTAATAGGAAAAATGAATGGAGAAAAAGCATTGTATAACTTCCTTGTGATTTGTGATTGGTAATGCTCCCTAGCAGACAGCTTCAGTCAGGTGGGAGCTCTGGTGTGAGAGTGTAGTTAAAGGTTCAAATGCAAACAGCAGCCTGGATTATTACTCTACTGTTCTTTCTGTTGCATGGGGACTTTCATTAT
Source organism: Dipodomys merriami (assembly GCF_024711535.1). Taxonomy (NCBI): domain Eukaryota; kingdom Metazoa; phylum Chordata; class Mammalia; order Rodentia; family Heteromyidae; genus Dipodomys; species Dipodomys merriami. The sequence goes on from NW_027203382.1 coordinate 7,926,414, forward strand.
TGTGGATGTAAACACACATGCATATGCATGCGCATGTGCGTGCACACACACACACACACACACACACACACACACACATTTTGCTGGTTTTAAGTGCTTCACTAGAGTCTAGTATGACAGTTGCTAATGGTCAAGCTACCTATGACCCGATCTGGGCTTTGTCATCTGTGTCTCTGGATATTTTCATCCTGACCAACCAGGATGAAAATCCATCAGAATCTGAAACCATAGCACTAAGTAAGCTGTTGTGCTACATCAAAAGGGTAAGAGGCAGGGCTGACTTCACTTAATCCACCTCAACTAGCAAATGAGGCTCTGTTGTTAACCAGAGGAGATGGCATCTGGATTGTGGCAGCCCCTTTGTCTTCTAATGTGCTGCAGATAATGTACAGCCTGGCACTGCAGAGGTAATTCATCAAGAAAGTCAAGAAAAGCTTTGGCTCCACAGCTTCATCTCAGAACATGTAAATAATTAAAACAACATTGATGCTGAAGTTTTTGTATTGCTAGCATGAAAATGACAAATTCTTACTGGCACAAACAGGAGGAAAACAATGCCCTTCCATCATATGTATGTGAAAAAAACATTTGGAGAAACTCAACCATTGACAATTCCATAAAATAAATTCGAGGTTAAACAATGTACAGTAAATTATAGTATGTGTCAGGGAAAAATATAGAGGAACAAAATCAATTTGGAGAAACTAAGGAGTTTTTATAATGTAGTAATTAAACATATACCTAATCCACATTACTGCACTTGTAATATTGGTGATAAATGGACAAGCTCCTTGACTATGAGTAAAATATTTTCCCATGTTATTTTGTTTATTTCACAGAGACTTTCTGCCATCTCCTTCATCACCAATATAAGCTCTTCTAAAGCAAAAGGTGCCTGGCCTTCTTAATATTTTTATCTATTCTCGTGTCTCTTTTGTTGTTATTGCTAGAAGAAATATGAATAAGACAAGTTGCTTACCCTGGTGTTTGGGGGCGGAGCTGCAGTTTGGGTGGTAGGAGCTTGGGTTTGGGAAACCACTTCAGACATGACAGCAGAAAGTTTAGCATCGTCCAATTTCTTTTGATTAAAACAATATTTTTCTCATTAGTACGCTGTATGTAAAACTATTCCCACAATGCCATCACTTTACAACTTATGGTTTTATTTCCTTGATTCAAATAAACAAATAGTAAACACGTACTTTGCCCTGCCCATGTCTACATATTATTAAATGTGATTGCTGGGTTTTATTTCATATTTATTATCCTGTTGTTTAGTAGTCCAGTGGCTTATAGTTCTGTGTTTTTTCAATACATTTCTTGTTGCAAATTCAAGGCTTTTCAATAAATTTGTAGTTAATTGCTCAAAATAGGATCTATGTGTGTCTTCTATAGTGTTGGCTGTATTCCTACAAACTGCCCTCTCAGAAATTGCTAAGCTTCACACTGCTGAAATCAGTGGACCAAGTGTATATGTCTTGTTTTGGCTTTGCTTCCCAGAATTACATTGTTATCATGTATATTAAAGGAGGAATTCACTGCTTCACAAAGTTTAATGCTATTTTATACTAGCAATTTTATTTGCACAGTAAGAATATACAGGTGTCTATTAAAATATGCCAGAGACCATCTTCAAATTTCGTGCCTTCACTCACTGAATACTTTATTCTGTTGTCACTGTATTTGATTGTGGTAGCCTGGGTATGTGTACATACGTTTATCTGAATTAGAGAAGGGAAGGGAAACAACACAATGGTGAGACAAAGGACAAAAGGTGAACCAATGCAACAGCAATACTCACAAGACAGCGTGTTGGAAATGAACTTTACAACTTGGTGGGGGGAGTGGAAGGGAGGGAAAGCGGGAGAAAAATGAGGGAGAAGGTAGCAATGTTCGACAAGAAATGTGCTCACTACCTTACGTATGTAACTGTAACCCCTTTGCATATCATCTTGACAATAAAATTAAATGAAAAAGAGCAAAGTTTTCTTTCTATAAATTTCTTGATTCTGGTTTTCATTTTTGTACAAAGTTTGTAGTATTGACAAGTGCATTATCATAGCTTGTTTTGAAAGTTTACATTTCCAATTTGAAATTGGAAAGGGGTACATTGTAAATTCTTTTCCTTGCAAGTTTAAAAGACTATATTGATAGTCACCTGGCTCATCATCATTGCATATTTTTATTTCCGATCATAAAATAGGTGCAGTATAATGTACTAATGTTGCTTAAATGTTGTAGTAGATGGAATGAGGTTTCAGCTGTATTATTTTTCTCAATGTTGTGTAATATATTATTCCAAAAACTTTCTGAAGCAATATTTTTTCCTTCATTTTTTCTAAATATCGACAATCTGTCACTGACATTTATTTCCCACTTTTTCTAGTGAGCTATGTTATCAAGTTTATTTTCTGGATATAGTTCATATTTATTATTATTGTGTACATATCCTAGTATTTCCATAAAATGTTTGAAACACTTTTGTTTTTCATAATGTTATAATGAACACAAATTTATTTATTTTAGAAGGTACCTTATTGCTATTTCAATAAAACCAATAAGCTCATGACATGAAGGAACCATCCTCACTTTTACAGCGTTGACCTTAGATGTAAAGTGGTCTGTTTCTGTGTCTCCATTCTTACTCATTTCTTCTTTTGGAGCTTTCATTTATAAGTCCAAAATTTATTTTAATTTTCATCTGTTGCCAGTAACATATGTAGCAAACAAAATGTCACTGACAAACATACTATCCAGAGTCATATGTACAAATGCATCCAAGTATTACTTTACAGCATTTGTCATTCCCTTTTGGATATACTATTAATCATATCCATTCAACACTGAGTAGAAATGACCATAAAACTCAACTTTTTAGTTTTTGTTTATAAGAGAAATGCTTCTAGGTTGATATCATTTGGCTCTTGAAGTTAAAAACTCTTTAACCTACTAAAGGATTGTCTACATTTTCAAGTTGTTTATTTCACATGAGTGCAGGTAAAATGTCAAATGCATATTTTATAAGGACATAATTGGCTCTATTTTATGTGTTATTATGCTACATTGACAATTTTCTTCTAGCCAATAAATGTTTAATTTATGATTACTCGAAGTAAACTAATGCCATCTTATAGTTTATTGTACTAATTTTTAAAACTAAGTGACTTTTGTTGATATGGCTACATTCCATAAGGTTTTAAAATGAGGACCATAATTACTTATAAAAAAATCTGTGTAGAACATTAGTTTTTTCATGACATAGGTAGGTTGAAATATTACCTTCTCTACTTCTTCCAGTTTCTAAGTAAAGTGTGGGTGACTTTCTGTGATATGTTCTGAGTATTAGAGGCAGCTGAGAGGAAGTTCAAAGGAGGAAATGGGGTATAGCATGGTGTTTCCATCTGGTATGGTGTTCAGTTAGGAGTAAATAGTCACCCCTTCTTAAAAGGATTAATGCTTCAATATGAGCAAACACTTAAGGCAACATGGAGGAATCACTATTTCTTCTTATTCTATTTTCCACCCAGTATATTTCCTAAGCCATGACTGCCAACAATGCATTCAGTGGTTTAGAAACTCAGATTGCCAACATAATTATCATTTATATAAATTTGGAACCCTAAAAGACATATGTTTACATGTAAAAAGCCAGGGGAATTCTCTAGTAGAGGAATCTTTTGGTCATTACACAACATGTACCAAACTTTCTAGCAACAGAATTCTCTTTGAAAAATGATCTGTTCTTCATGGGGTTAAATTTTCTTGGAGAGAAATTTAGAAAATGATTAAGTTATAGAAAAAACAGGTAAAGTGGTCTGGGAAGTAATTCTGGATAAATGAGAATTTAAATCTTCTTTTCATAATACTATTTAATATAGCATGCTTATTGATTCAATTACGGTGTTGGAAACATCCAAAGTTCTGGAATGATATTTCATTTTTATTGGCTATGCTGGAGTTGAGGTCAATTAATATATATATATATATATATAACATATAAAATATACAACATAAACAGAAAACATATATATATACATACATACACATATATGTGTGTGTTTTAGCTCCCAAGTTAGATTCTAAGTTATGAGTTTCCATCTATTTCTGACAAAAGTAAAGCAAGAGTTTCAGACTTACAAGAGAGGAAGCGTCTGGAGAACCATAGAAATCCTCGGACAACGCATTAACAAGGAAGTCATCACTCAGGGCCTGTAAGAAGTGGGCAATGTATCACCAAACACCATGACACGCCACTATTACATGCTTTATTAACTAAAGAGAAAGCTAATCCATCTCAAATTATCCATTAAGGCCAAAGGAAACAGATACAGTTGGTTTGCTTACCAGAAACTGTTTCTTGGGATCTTTAGGCAGGAATGGCTTTCCATCTTTATCCTATTTGGGTGAAAAACATGGCATTGTCATTTCATCCTCAGAGATTATATCAAGCTGTAAATAACTGTCAATTTTTTGAGGAATAGGAGAAAACCAAGAAAATATTTGGGCTCTTTAATAAAAGAAGATCTAAAAAAAACCCTATCTATCCACACACATAAAATAAGCACAATGGTTTGCCCTAATGGGATTTCATTCATTTTTGTGTAAATATCTCACATTAAAATGTGAGATCGTCAGGCACCAATGGTTCATGCCTATAGTTCTAGCTACTTGGGAGGCTGAAATCTGAAGATCAAGGTTCAAAGCCAGGGCAGGCAGGAAAATCCATGAGACTTTTATCTCCAATTAACCACCAGAAAAACTAGAAGTTGTACCCTGGCTCAAAGTGGTAGAGCAATAGCCTTGAGTTTAAAAAGCTCAGGGACAGCATCCGGGCCCTGAGTTCAAGTCCCACTACCAACAAAAAAAATGAGATGCAATGGTTTAGATAGAATATATTCTTTGCTAAAAAATAACGCTAACTTTTAACCCTCTAATCTCCACGGAGTTCACATGCATTGTATGACACTCTCCTCAACTAGGAGAACAAAGTAGCCCCTGGCCTTTCCCTCTTAGGCCTGTTACTCATTCCTTAGCTACAAAGCCAGTAAATACCCACAAGTGATGCATGGGATGCTGGAGGGTTTACCCTCAAGTTGAAATTCATCTATCATCACACCATTCAGTGAAGCTTGAGGTCTTCCCTCAGAGAGCTGACCCTCACTGACCTCCCAACTCCTGGTATGAGCTTAGTGGTGAATAACTACATAGTGTTTAAACAAGAGATCAAGCCATCACCCAGGAATGTCATACAACAAACACCACAGGTAACTAATAGTGTGTGAGGCAACTGCTAAGGAAGAGGAAACTACTGATGAATAAAGGGGTCAGGAAAAGCTAATCTCTGAAATGCTGCTACTAAAAGGAACCAACCTCCTGTTAGGAAGAGAGTTCATTGCGGCCAGCCAGCTTCTAAACAGGGACCGCTGGAAACAGGCATGTGGCCCTGAAGATGCTAAGAATTTGTGAAGCAATATTACCAATAAATCTACATCACAGAAAGGCTGTGATTTTTTAGCTGCATTGTGCAGTGCTGAAAGGAAGCAAAATAAATGTGCTAGGATACCAAGCCTTCAGTCAGGGCTAAGTGAGGAAGTTTCCCACGTAAGAGGACTATGAGTTTGATTTCCTGTGATTGTTAAATGAAAGTTAGATGAATATTCTTTTAAGGAGTGGTCTGTTATGAAGATGGCTGACATTTGTTCACTTGTCCATACCTCTGTCCCTCCGATGGGACTTAAATGTGACTGCGCTTAAAAAAAAATAGGAAATCCATCAGAGTCTTAACTCTCTGCCACTTGTACAACAGTGTTTTCAACACAAAGGAAACGAGTCAACCTTTCACCTTACACAATGGTAAGCCGGCTCTCACTTTTTCAAGAGTTGCTAGGTTTCCTCAAAGGAAACGATTGTTACTCATTTTTGTTTTCCTGTATTTCTGGTATTGTAACAAACTATGTGTTTGAAGGGACAGTATGTGGTAGCCTACCTACTTGATCTCTTCCACTTAAGGAAAGTATGGATAGGCCAACTATTGATAATATTGTAGCTTCTTCTTTTGGGGTTTTAACATTAATATCTGTGATCTATACTTCAATGTTTGAGAGATTACCACGGAATTTATATTCTCCCACATTCAGTACCAAATAAAGGGGAATATATTCTAGTCTGATTACCTTGACCTCTTCTAGCCTATAATCAGGAGGAACTGTTTCTTCTTTTTCACCAAGCTTTTCCCGGTCTTCTTCTTTGGCTTTCTCCTGAATAAAAATCATATCATTTTCATTGTTAGTGCGTCTTTTTCCTATAAAATGGATATTGGAGTGGCTAAGTTGGAGGTAAATTACTTTATCATTACGCTTGAACGCACAGATTGGCCACACACTAAAAGTTTCTCCAGCAACTTTAGCACTGCTTCCAAGTCTAACAGGCTCCGCCACCATGTGAAGGCCTTGACCGTGAGCCTGCTGGGCTGAGAGTCAGGTTGGAAGGAGCAGCAGGCACCTGCCACTTCCTCCCATGTCCTCAGAAATGCAGATAGATAGACAGACAGACAGACAGACAGACAGACAGACAGACAGACAGACAGACAGATAGATGGATGGATGGATGGATGGATGGATGGATGGATGGATGGATGGATGGATGGATGGATGGATGGATGGATGGATGGATGGATAAAGGGGAGATTCATAGAACTAAGGCATGTGTATGCTATCTACCTACCAGATTGTTAAATACACTTTTGGCTTAATTAAACAGGACATTCACAATAACAAAGAGTGCCAGCTGATCATATTCTGTAGACAATATTTAAGTCATTGGCTTCTTGGGGGGGAAGGGGAGGGTCAATGATAGTCATTTTTTAGGGAATACCTGAACTTCCATTCATTACCTTGACTTTATCCACTTCAGGCTTTGCATCTTCTGGATCTGCTTGCCTTTTCCCCAGGCTGCCAGCCAAGGCTTCTACAGCATCATTGGGTGCCATGTCCTCCTACAAGGATATGTAAGTATATGAAGGAAGTGGTTAGTCACTCCTCTGAAGAGGACAGAAACTTACTAATTCAGGTATGCACAGACTCATTTCAGGTCTACACAAGAGGCATACTCTCTTATTAATTATAAATTCTCAATTGAACTAGAATTTATTTAGAAACTCAAGAGGTTAAAAATAACAAGTTTCTTATATAAAACGTTAAAGTGTATAACAGATGTAGCCAGAGTCTGGGTCAGAAAAAAAAGAAGGTAAGGGTCTGGGAAGGTGGCTCAGTGGTAGAGCTCTTGCCTTGCATGCCTGAGGCCCTGGGTTCGATTCCTCAGCACCACATAAGCAAAAAGAAAAAAGCCGGAAGTGGTGCTGTGGCTCAAGTGGTAGAGCACTAGCTTTGAGCTGAAGAGCTGAGGGACAGCACCCAGGCCCAGAGTTCAGGCCCCATGACCGAACCCCCCCACCCCCAAAAGAAAAAAGAGAAGGTAAGCAAAGCTAACATCAGGGAAGCAGACAGGTCTCTGTGGAGATCAATCTATGGGCAGAAATAGAGGAAAGAATTTCAGAGAGCCCAAGGGACAAGTTTCCAGGAGGCAGCCCTGACAGTCGTGGAGGAGAAAGAATTGTCATGTGTTTTTGCTGAGGCTTCTACTGTAGAAGGAATCACAGGTTCAGTTGACTACACCCATGACCAACACTCCTCAGGGCATAACAAGGACCATATACCTGGGGTCCACTTGTTTGAAATGAAATCACCTCCCTCATGATGTTATGAGGTCTGGCTATGCTGATATTTAAAGTGAACTGGTAAATACAGAGAATAAATGATATAAGGGGGAATTTTTTAAATTGGGGCTAAAAGATAGGTCTATCTTTGACTTTTCCAAATTATGAATCATGAGCCACACATTAGTGACTCATAAAAAAACAATGGATCAAGCCCCACGACCGAGGAAAAAAAATAAAATAAAAATAATTTTAAAAAAAACAACGGAATGATTCATGGCCAGAACTGACTTTTTTCTTCTTTCTTTTCTTTCTTTTTTTGGGGGGGGTCCGGCCATGGGGCCTGAACTCTGGGCCTGGGCGCTGTCCCTCAGCTCTTCAGCTCAAGGCTAGCGCTACCACTTGAGCCACAGCGCCACTTCTGGCTTTTTTTTCTTTTTGCTTATGTGGTGCTGAGGAATCAAACCCAGGGCCTGAGGCATGCAAGGCAAGCGTTCTACCACTGAGCCACCTTCCCAGCCTCAGACTTTTTCTTTTAAATAATTAAGATAGAAAATAAAGTGCATTACACATATTAGGAATAAGCATTTATTAAACTGTGTTTTCCACAGGGTTGGCACTGGATTGCAATATCAAGATTGCAATAGCATTGGATTAAACATTCTCATCATGAAAATCTGACCACGAAATTTTCTAACCTCAAATTGATTAAATGAGAACTAAAAAAATGGATTTGTTTTATATATCTTACCTATCATCATTGCAACTTTTTCTTTTTTCTAAACTATGCTACAAAAAGCTAGGATTAATTACTCCCAGAGGGAGAACAAGTTAAAAGTGACTTGCCGCCACCTAGTGGATAGAGATTGAATAGGTTTTTATTCTCCATATCAACAACAAAAATCCTTGATACGTAATTTGTGTGAGGAGTTGGCACTGGTACCCAAATATCATCCAGGAAATCTGCTACTTGATCTGTAGTACCCTGTTCACATTTTACCTCTGTTTTCTCACAGAGTCTTTGGAAACAACTGCTTCCCAAACATGGGGCCTTTGCCAATCTCTTGTTTAAGAAGTGACTGAAAGAATTAAAGACCTCTGAGAAGCAATGCTAAGAACTAAGACATCTTGAACAAGACTACAGACTCCACATTCCATTTATGTGTTGTTTCCTGTTGTCTAATTCAAGACTCAGGTCTCTGAATTTCCTAAGCTTTCTTTTTATGCACACAGACACACATTTCTCTCCCTCCTGCCAGATTCCCTTTACTCACTAATACTCATGCTTTCTTGAGTCCTCCAACCTTTATCACATTCCACTGTTATTCTTTCTGCCTCCAAGGATGTCACAATCCCAGACATGCTAATTTCTTCAGTGACTGTAACCTTGGCAACCATGGCCTGCGTTGGCGAGTAGAGGTCCAAGAAAGGTGGCCAGGGAAAGGGAAAATTAGAATACTTTTTCTGTCCACTAAAAAAAAAAAAAAATCTGGTGCTGAGCTCTACAATCAGGGCAAAGTTGGCAAAGAACCGAGATCACAAAGGCCCTCCCTGGCTCTTACACTTGGTTCAGGAGGCAAGTGATACAAGTTTTGGTCATAAGCCTTCCACCCTGAAATGCTGGCTGTTGTCATTTTTGACTACTGTCATTAGGGTTGCTTCCGTTTCTGGTAACTGAACTCTTCCTAGATTCCCCTCTCCTCTCCTGTTCTTTAACATAATGGTTTGTGGCCTGACATTCAGAGTGAAAATTGTTAAAGAGTACATCATTGCAACTTCAAAAAAAAAAAGTCCTAAACCAGTGGCATGGTACACACCTGTAATTCAGGACGCAAGAAGCTGGTTCAGAATAAGTTTGAAACCATCCTACATAGCGAGACCCTGCTCAACAAAAATCATATCTAAAAGAAATGTAGAGGGACCCCGAATTTAGGATTTGCAGCTGGCACAAAGCATTTTCTTGGCAGGAAGCAGCTCTTCATAACACTCAAGATACCTAAGGTTTTTCTCAACCTCTTCAGAGCCTCCTTTTTGCTAATATCTGACTACAGATGCCAAATTCCAAGTACTTTTCATTGCTGTGGATGTCTGTCTCACTTTGCTGGTTTCCCTGGAAAATGGAGCTGCTATTCCCATTTTTCAAGGTGACTCTGCCTGCTCTCATTAGGAAAGCACCGAACCCACCTTGCTACACGTGTTTTCTACGTGGATAGTTCAAATTGTATACAAAGATTAAGATCTGGCCCATGTCCACAGTAGGCTTTACAGGGAGACCAGAAGCTATTTCCTGTACTTTTGCTACGGCACTGAAAGGTTTGGTGGATTGTTCTAAGTTAACACACAGCGCCTCATTGTCACATTATCACACAATGATAATACACAGCAGAAAGTAATCACCAGAAAAACAAAACAAAACAAAAACACCTCAGAATTTTCTCAAGCTACTGCTCAATGCAATGAGATCACTCACCAAGGATGTGGTCTTGGGTGGTGTTGACTGTATGCTACACATGGAGGTCCGTGACACAGGCTCTGCCACAGGAACTGGGGCAGTGACTTTAGATTTCTGAGAAGAGAAGTAGATGTTAAGAATAATTTTGGAAACACAAAGTTAATAAAGCTGAACCACAACACACCAAACAAAACATTCTGAGATCTAAGCTGTAAGCACGAGTCACTTGAATGCAAAAGGAGTGTTGGATATATACATTCTGGCATGTTAAAAGGCCTTGGCCACCATTATTTTTGACTTAAAGATTGAGTTTCCACATCTGTGAGAGGAGAGCAACAATAATATTACAACTCAAGGGTTGCTAAGAAACTTAAATGAGAGCAAATGTGAAGTGCTCTGGATAGTACCTGGGAATATAGAAAAGTCAACCAACTTGAGAAATCATTATTGTGATTATTTATACTCGCTATGTGATTATAGCTATTTAATAGCATAAAATATATCTACAGCTATTCTATGAAATAATAGTACACAAAATGATGTACTTACATAATTTGAAGAGCACATTACAAATTACCAATAGCGTGTACAAATACAAGGAAGTAATATTGGATGGGGATTCTCATAGTGGTTCCTGGACCACTCAGGTAGCCCCAGCTCCACTGTGAAACTTTTAAAAAATGCAGATTCTTGGGCCTCAACCCCAGTGGAACCCGGTAATCTGTGTTTCACTAAACCTCCCTGGAGATTCTGAGGCATACTAAAGTTTAAGAATTACTGCATTATCACAGGAGTAACATTTCTAATTGTTTTTAATTGAGACATTTCACAGAACCTTTCCTACATGCAAGGTACTCAATGATCACTAATGGGACAGAATCTCTCATCTCAAGGAACATTATACCTATTTCAAACTACATATAATTTTAGAGGCAAAAAGGGACCAATATTGCTTAAAACTTGTTACAAATGTTTTGCCAGAGATATATTAAAAATATAGCTAAGCACCAGTGACTCATACTTGTAATCCTAGCTACTCAGGAGGCTGAGATCTAAGGATCATGGTTCAAAGCCAGCCCAGGTTGGAAAGTCTATGAGACTCTGATCTTCAATTAACCTCCAGAAAACTGGAAGTGGCACTGTGTATTAAAGTGGCAGAGCACTAGCCTTGAGCCAAAAGGCTCAGGGACAGTGCCCAGGCACTGAGTTAAGCCCACAGCCAAAAAAAAAAAAAAGTAAAAGAAATATATGTGTGTGTGTGTGTGTGTGTGTGTGTGTGTGTGTGTGTGTGTGTGTTTGTAAGACAAAATAATGGGCTATATATATGTATATACATATATATACACACACATATATGTATATTTTTATACTATATACTATAGTATATATACTATATATACGTATATATATATATATATATATATATATATATATATATATATATATATATATATATATATACGTATATATAGCCCATTATTCTGTCTTTTTAACATGGAGATTTTGTTTTGCATTTTCCAAGAAGTACTTTCTTTTCCAAAGCTAACCCTGATGTTCTTGCAACTTAAATCCTACAATTATTCCTTCAAGAAACTCTCTTTGCTATATATAGTTACCAGCAGCCTCTTTAAAAAGGGTGGTATGACTAAGAGAAAGAAAAGCAGAAGATAAAAAACACAAGCCTTAAAAGGATGAGTAAGACTTTACATTTTGGGGAAATGATTATTGCAGATAGAAGGGTCTGGATGTGAAAAACCATGGAAATACAGGTGGTTTGCCACTGAGTGAGAGAAAGGACACACTGGTGGGAAAGGAAGCTGGACCTAGAACACTTCAGGAGAGAACTTTTCTTTCCTAGTCAGTGGGAAGCTCCTGGGCTGGAGCAGGGGAATGATATGACTAGCGGCCCTCTGAGAAAGAACAGCTCTGGTGGGCAGGAAGGAGGGTGGCAGGGATTCTACAGAAAGGCCAATGAAATCCTCAGGTGAAAGCTGGTGGCAGATTTAAGCGGTAAGTTACATACACAGGCAAAGAAAAAGAGCATAGTAAAGAGAGTTTCTTGAAGGAATAATCATGGCATTTAAGTTGCAAGAACATCAGGATTAGCTCTGGAAAAGAAAATACATCTAGGGGGCTGGGAAGGTGGCTCAGTGGTAGAGCGCTTGCCTTGCATGCATGAGGCCCTGGGTTCGATTCCCCAGCACCACATCAGCAAAAAGAAAAAAAGCTGGAAGTGGCGCTGTGGCTCAAGTGGTAGAATGCTAGCCTTGAGCTGAAGAGCTGAGGGACAGCGCCCAGGCCCAGAGTTCAGGCCCCACGACCGACAAAAAAAAAAAAAAGAAAAAAAAAAAAAAAGAAAATACATCTAGGAAAATGCAAAACAAAAACCTCCATGTTAAAAAGACAGAATAATGGGCTTTTAAAAATATCAACTCCTTCATGCTAAAATGGTTTTGGTTTCACATACTTTTAAGATTAAAAAAAATATATATATATATATAACTCCCTCAAACATAGAGATTTATATTTTCAGAAACATACTTCTGTTTTTTCAGTTGGCTCAGATTGCTTTTCTTTACTTTTCGACTGGTCAAAATCTTCTGCAAGTTCATCAATGAGTTCTGATTCACTCCGGGGCTGTAACATAAGAAACACCGTATATTATGAAGTGAATTTTTATTGTATAAAAAATATTTTCATAGGGCAATATGCTGTTCTTTCCTGGTTAACACATATTAGAATATATTGGGATCTAAAGCCAAATATCCACAGAGGATCTTTTCCTTTGTCAGTGGAAGATAAAAATGTCAGGCAACAAGTAAAAAATACTAAATATCTCAGTGCTACCAAGTGTTAATGGTTTCTTTATTCAAAAGTCATTCTGATACTTCTATTTTGTTCAAATAAAATTTCCTGTTCTCTGCAGGGAAGCCCTTCCTTTCTGAATAAGTCAGAGAACACACAAATCATGCACTGCCTTCCTTTGCTTGCAACAGAAAAGATTCTGGCAGTGAAATTTCATTTAGGGTATATGGATATTTTGACTTAAAAAATAGCCTTTGACAGACATGTAATGCAACAGCTGGGTTCCAGCAGGGACAGCCTGAGATGTGAGTGGCAGACTTGCTATTTTCTAGCTGTGTGCCTTTGTGCTACTTACATTAATTCTCTGTGCGACTCACTGGAAAATGGGAATCACTGCTGTCCTCATTCAGCGAGGACTCAGACAGCCTGGAAAGTAGTTATGCATGTTGTGCATATAGAAAGTGATTCATTCATGCTGTAATTGGCATTGTGATAGGAAACCAGCATTTCTAGTATGCTGTGAATAGGTCAAATGTTAACATTATCTAATTTAATGGCACTGGTTCCTTATAGTCACTGAAAATTTCTTAGAAACAAAAAATATCACTAAAATATAGGAAAAAGGAGTCAGAGGCATCAGCCAAGTATCCCTTCAGAAGTTCCCTCCTCAATACTAAGTTGGCAAATAAATTTCCATAGTAAACTCTGGCCTGTTAAAATTATTTAAATTTATGCTTTCCACTTCTTCTAAAGTATTAGAAAAATAACTTTCTATTTTCCAACCTTGGATTTTTCTTCAGGCTCTGGCAATAGTGGTTTTCCATCTTCATCCTATAAATGAAATTGGAAATGCACTAAATAGGCAATTTTGCTTTTACATACCATTAAATTTGTTTTGAAGAATTCCAGATGAGTTTTCCCCCCCTTAAGTTTGACTGAATTTATATTTTATATTTACTTTTTATTTAAAGAATCAGAACAAGGAATAGGTCAAGAGATTAAATGTTCCCAAGTATGAAGTTTATTTACTTTTCACTGAAAGTAACTATCTGTTAGGAATAAAATAAGAGGAAAAAAAGTCTTTGGCAATAAAGATACAATTATGTTAATGGAAGGTTCTTTTAAGGTTCAACTCTCCATTATAGAGAGGTGGATACCATTCCTGTAATAAACATTGTTTAGCTTTTGAATATGAGGTTTCACAATTTAGAATGTGTCTAAATTGTTAGCTTTCATATATAAGCTCATGCAAGAATCAAAGCCATTTCCCATCATTTGTATGGATGATTTCCAAAGAGAAACTACAGGATCCATCCCCCTAACAGTGTGATTATCCAGCTAACTAGCTGTACATTTCCCTCTACCTCCTAGAAAATGAACGGGTGCTTTTATCTTCAAATTACTCTATCCTCTTTAAAATTAAATAGATTTTTTAAGCATTGCTAGTTGTTGAAACACTTGAATCAGTAGAGTTTTGTTACCAAAAATTAATTGAACAAATTAATAGATTCATTTTAATCTTTACACATATGCAGATAAGGAACTTTGACCATATTCCACGCCTTCTATCATTCTCCCCTCCCTCTCCCCTTAGTCTGCTTTCCTCTCCTTAAATAGGTAAATCTGTAGGATTTTTTCTCTTTTTTTGTACTGGGGACAGAACTCAGGACTGAGCCACATTCCCAGTCACTTTGGTTTAAATTTGCTTTTCAGAGAGAGTCTCAAGGCAATTTCTCCTAGCATCTTTCTAGGCATGTACTACCTACATCCATAGGTCCTTAATCGATGGGAAAGACAAACCAGCCTTATTAAGACCTTTAACTGCAGAAAGCAGAGGAGAAAAGGTCCTGGCTTTTCAGAGTTAATATCCAAAATGGGACAGGTGTTCTGAGTGTAAAGTGAGGACAAGTGTGCTTGCTATTGTGCAGTGCAGAAGAATGTTTACCGTGACGGGTTTTAGTCTGTACTCAGATGGGACTGTCTCATCATCCTCACCGCACTTTTCTAGTTTTTCTTCTTTAGCTTTTGCCTGGTGGAAAGAGAGGGAGAGAAAAGAGCAGTTGAACAATGCATATTCAAAGAGATGGCGCCACTTCCTTTGCATACTTTACACAAACACCCCAACATGAGAGTCAAATGAGAGTCTGGAAGAGCTCTGCAACCTACAAAACACACGGCCATGGTGAGCAGCTATGAGCAAGACAGCACAGGGTGATCGGAGAACAAAAATGAGTGGCGGGGCATCCTGTTCTGCTTTCAGGCTCTCAGAGCTTGAAATGCCATCTAGCCTTTGTTTTGCTTTCTTGAGCTGTGCAATGTGGCTACTAATATTCTCACTTGGCTCACTGACTGGGGAGGATCACCAAAGAAAAGTAAGTAAAAGACCCCAAGAGGATGTTACTGTTTGGGAGTTAGTTGCAGTTATTTTGATAGGTTCCATCTGAGACAGTTATCTAAGGAGGGGGAATATAACCAGTTTTCTTACCCAGAGAAAGAAGAGAAATAGAGAAGCAACTGATCACTTATGCATGACGTATACATGTATACACCGACTTATACATGAGTAACTGTTTTTTAACATCTTAAAAAGGTTTCCCTGCAATAACACCAGCACATCCCTGAAACATACTGAAACATAAACAAATAAAGTAGTAGTAATAAAAGTGCAGTTTTCGAGTGGACCACTGACTCTCAGAATATAACATTTGTAATTTAATCTACAGGTACATAGCTCACGATTCCACAACATGTAATATTTAAATCTATTCTAGGAGATTCCTTTAGGCAAATTCCAATTCAACTCACTGTTCCTATCTATACATCAGTAGAAGATCATAGTTTCCTACTGGTTAATTCTTTTATTCATTGAAAAATGCATTAAGCAATTTCAATGAACTAGATACTACATTCAGTGTTGAATGATGATTTATTTTCCTATAGACTAATTCTACTAAAGGATGGAAAGGATTATGCATCTTTTAACATTTCTAGTTTCATGTAAAGGCAGACTATGGAGACAGTTCTATTATGAGGGAGCAATACCACCTAATTCAAGTATTTGTGAGGTCTCTGGTCATAAAAGCCTTTGTGAGCATCAAGGGGCAATGTGCATGTTGAAACTGTCCTGTTACATTCTGGCTGCCAACAGTGACAGGTACACACTCTGCTATGCCTTTTCCTTTTTAATCTTTTTTTCCTCTCAGTATTCACTGTGGTTTGTACATAAGACTCAAACAATGGGAAAATGCCTACTTTGAAAACAATCCTGGACAAGGTAAAATGAGAGAGATACAAAATGAAGTGGTCACTATAGTCTAAGTAAAGATTTAATTTATGGTATGATGTATCCTAAGAATACTGAGTTAGGTGGGGGCCTGTTCTCCGGAACATTCCCTGGTTTGCGCGAAGTGTGCTCTAGTGGAGGCATGCTGGCGTGGCAGGAACTCCTGGAGGAGCTCCTCAACCTTACACCAGACTATTTGGGTAGTAAAGAATCACCCTCCGGTGCTATGACTTCAACTCACGGATTTAGAGGTTTAAAAAGATCAACAAAAGTGGGTAAAACAATTATTTTGCTAGAATTGTCATCTACTCCCGCAGTAAGGTTTTCTAGAGAAAATCCATACTTTCCCTGAACTACTTAGCCACACTTTTTCAACTCCACTTAGCTGATTTCAGTCACTCTAAGTTTCTTTTTGTCATAGGATTTATATCCCATTTATAGCTTCCCTCCACACAGTTATTGTTTTACTAATCAGCAAAATGCCTGAGGCAAAAGTGACATTCACCCCTGGCTACCTAGGTCTCAAAAGATAGAATTATAACCTGGTCTTTCCACAGTCCCCAGGCTTCTGCCAAGAAACACCTTCCTCTTGAGGACCTGACTTCTATTCGGCTACTCTTAGTAATCCTTAAATTTTTTAATCCTGACCCACAGTTTAATTATACTAAATTCACCTACTAATTTCTACGGTACACCTCACAGTGTTCTAGTCAAAGCTCCCCTTTCTCCCCAGCACATTACTTGATCCTGGAGGACAGGACGTCCTTCTCCTGCTCCTTTGTGTTCATCATCCAAGAGTTTATCATGCCACACTGTGCCCGGTGAGCCCTCAAAGAAAGTTGAAGATAGAAGTTGGCCCATCTTGGACCAGGGCCAACTCAGACTCTGAGAGGTCCAGGAGGTCAGGGAGATTCCTCCGACCGGAAGTGACATCAGACAGAGGCATTGTGACAGAGACACCTGTCAGCTCCCCTTCCTTAAGGTGCTAGGGTAGGGTGGTTGTCAAGGATCCCGGCTGCATTTACATCTCCCCTTAGGACAATTGTCTCTTTTCTTCTTTTTTTCCCCCCCAGAGAAACACATTGAAAAATTCTACAGGTTTATAACTTAATACAATGATACTCACTATTATGTAAAACCAATAACTAATAAGTAGAAGTAAAGGAAGAAGAATATAGCAATTTCTGTGTTGGCTGATCATCAAACACTTTTGTGATGCTAGATCACTGAGATTCTGCTACACTAAAGAACAAAGTGAGAATGCTACTAAGAGACTATCCCTAGCTATTGATATATCAAAACTTCTCACTGTTTAAATATGAAAACAGCGTGAAAATAGATGTCATTCCTTAATTGGTATATGCTTATAATATAAGGGACTGCACTGTGACATGCCCATACATGTGCCAAGTGCACTTTAAATACATTTATTCACCCTTCCTCCATATTCCCAGCTCATCCACACTAGGTCCGAGCTAACTTTGGCTCAGAAGGCTTGTGAAGTCTTGGTGGGTGATGAGCTATCCCTTCTTTAGCTTCATCTCTAAATGTTCAAGAGATCCAGTTTCTGAATAATTGTGGCTTTTGTTTTGATTTGAAACACATTTTCAACCTCTTTCCCCAAAGTACTTGTAAGAACTATCATCCTCCTATATCACCTTCTACTTCCTCATGGAGACATTCCTAGCACCATTCTGAAAATACAAATTAACAATTTCATGAGAGGAAACGCCACTCTTTCCCTCTGCCTCTTGTTATCTTGTTTAGTCAGGTGCCATATATTCTTTAACAAAGAAGATGAGTGTTCATTTTAGATATTTAAATTGTAGGGTTTTTTTTAAAAACACTCACATATTCCTCTTGGTTGCTAACTATTGATCAATAAATTCTGAAATTAACCAGATTCTGAAAGTAAGGTAGAATGAAAAGTAGCTCATTTCTAATCGCCAACAAAAATTGAAACTATGAAAGAATCCTAAACATATGGCAGACATTCAGCTTTGCAAGCTGCAGATGAATACACTTTGAATATCAACTCCAAGGTCAGTACCTCATCAACTTCCTTAATGGAGCTGAGGTCGATCTCAGGGTCTGATTTCCGGGTACCCAGTGAAGCTGACAGAGCCTCAAGTGCTTGATCACTCATGGCATCCTGTTAAAAAAAAGAATGTGCATGAAAAAAAGCATAACTTAATCATCTGTTCTATTCTTAGTAAAACCCACATTTTAAATACATACGATCAATTGTGAACTGGGGAAGTACTTTAGGGAGGCAATTTTATGTGAAAGCTAAGCAAAAGAGAAAAAGGAAAAAGAACTTACCAAGGAATAAAAATTGGGCTAAGACCCGTTCCCATAGTAACAGTACCCTCTAGGGGTACACTTCACCTCTTGTGCAAGTGAAAAGGATAACTATAATAATAGTATTATTATAAAAGAGTCTTATCAAAATAGCAGCTACAAGTAAGCAAACATTCACTACCTTGTTTTTCTAAAACAGTGTCTCCAAAAATTGCAGGCTGACAGCCTTCTCCTTCAGCAAAACAGCTAAGCTCAGGAAGCAGAGAGACTTGTGGCCTTTCTGCTCACGCTGGAGGCAATGGCTCCTGGTTGTAGGAGTTTTCACTCTCGGGGTGTGGTGTGCACCACTGTTCCCACAGCCAGACTGATAAAAATAAACTACCCATTCCAGCAGGGGAGAGGCAGAAGCAGCTCTGATAGAAACTGTCCTTAGCATTATCTAGACTATTTGCGCATGACACATTGTGCTCTCAGGCTCCCAGGGCTGCAGGATCACTTTTCAGAATTTGTGAGAATTAGGTCATACTTCATTGTGGTTAAGAGAGGTGAACGGAAACAACGATGACCATGACCCCTAAGACACAAACTCCTTTAGGAAATCAAGCTTATGAGTGTGTTCCAAGAATGCAAGTCCTCTCTGTTTTCTGCCCTTCTGTGTGTTGTAATGGTGAAATGGTCTTGGATAACCATCAAGAAGACTATGCTGGAAGCATTCTCAGGGGGTTGTAGAAACGTGAGATTTGCCTGATGATGATCAATATAAGCTCAATAGCTTCACTCTGGCACACAGAGCCAAGCTTTTTACCAGAGGTAATATAATATTCCAATTATCCTGAATATGTAAGAATTGACTCAGAAAAGTATGGACTATCAGATGGATCAGGATTATTTTCAAAGAAATAATTATCAATACCTCTTCCACCCTTCTTTTCTTTTCCTGGGGCGGAGCAGTACTTCTGACTACCCCAGCTGATTGAGCTTTTAAAACCTCTCCTGTGGATTTCTGAAAAAGAAAATACAACATAAAGTATTTACACATAAGGGAGATTTATTCAGCGTAACCCAAATTAAAGGGTTGTGCTTTTCAGGGTCAAGATAGTTTCTAACAAGTTCTCTTCAGCAGTAGTAATATCAATACCTCTGACTCAGTTTTCTTTCCTTCAGTGGTAGGAGAACTACAGGTGAAGTCAGATGACAAGGCGTCTATGGCATCATCCGGCCCCATAGATTTCTAAAGAAATAGGATAACAAAGGTAACACAAGAAAGATGTGTAGTAAAAGAAAGAATTACAAATCCAGCAAATGAAGGCTGTACTTTTGCATTCCCTGGCTACCCAAGTTGATACATGAGTGAAATAAAGGAAGGAATGGGTGGTCTGTAAAAATTATTTTTCTCTTTTCCTCTTTCAAAGGAATTACATATTAGGACGTGCTGGTTCCCTTGTCATTAACATTTATTCTTATCCTTATGCCTTCTTGCTTCCATTTTCTTTCCTCTCAAAACAACCTGAGACCATGAGCAACAAGACAAACCCACAGACTCCCGCTTTCTATGAAAAGACAAAAACATGTGATAGAGAGGTTAGTTGAGTTGTGAGCCCCAAATATGAGCTTGTTAGTCCTATTTCCCCAACCAAAGATACAGACAATATTGATTTACATCTTGGAAGATATTTGTGTAAACTCACCGGAGAGTCTGGAGGAGGCCCAGTGATCCCTTCCTTTTTCTAAAATAAAGGTAATTTGATAAAGTTGAGAAGGCAAAATCTATGATAGGCTAACATATTCTCAGTATGATAAATTGAACTGAACCCCACCCCCTGTCCAAATTCCTATGTTGTCGTAACCCTACTGCCAGAAGTGAAATCATCAGGGTAGGTGTGAATCCAACGTGACTGGGTATCCTTAGCAGGGGGGAAACTTGGAACCAGAGAAACACTGAGGGAGATAATGGGAAGAGGCTCAGGAGGAAGATGGCTATCTACAAACCAAGCAGAGAAGGCTACAGGAGAGCTTTCTCTCAGTAACTATCAGAAAGAACTAACCCTACTGAGACCCTGATTGTAAACTTCCAGCCTGCAGAACCATGGTGTTGAAGCCACCCGGTCTGTGTACTTTGTGAAGGCAGCTCTACCAAACTAATATAGACAGTGAGTGTTTTAATGATAAAGTTTAAATTATGAAGATACTGATAGGAAATGATATTCCAAGATGAAAACAATGAAATTAAATAATTATTCAACTTACAGCCAAAAGTTCCCTATATTTGGGAGGAATTGTGACTTCTCTTTTACCCAGTTCTTCAATGTTGGTTGAAAACATTGGATCCTATAAGAAAACCACATATGTAGAGATATTCTGTAACTAATCAGCTGACAATACATGAAAACAAAGTACTAGTACTATTCTATTATTAATTATTGGAACTACTGAGGTACACTATAAATCAGTAAGAGCCAAAATTGTACACAACTCTGAGTTCTAAATTTATACAACACCCATATTTAACTGAAATGCTAGAAAATGTTAGAAATACTATGCTAAAGTTGTATTTTATATTAAAATGCATTTTGTGTTCAATATCTAATATTTCCAATACTTTCAAAGTATTGTTAGTAACACAATGAATATCTGTAGAACCCAATACACTTTATTGGATTTATATTACTTCTAATGTAAAAACAAAAAAATTCAAAATCATATTTAGAGTGCATATGTCCTGTTTGGCCCTCTCTAAGTTCTGTACTTTAGATTTACCATCTTTATCACATGAAGTTGAACATATTTTTTATAAATAATGTCACATGGACACATTTATAAGTAATATACAGCATTACTTTGCATATTTTCAAATGTTATATAATGGCATGCGTTCCTTATGACTTTTGTATTTATTTTGTTCAAAATTATAATTTTTTATAATGCTGATACACAGATAACTCATTTTCACCACTATAAAGCATTGCATCAAATCCTCTTACCTGTTTTTTAAGTAATAATTTTATTTTTATTAAGCTGTTATACAGAGGGGTTACCATTTCATAAGTCAGGTAATAAGTGCATTTCTTTATGTGGATAGTGTCACCCCTTCCTGCTTTGTTTCCCTCTCCCAGCCCTGCCCACAAGTTACATAGATCATTTCCACATAATATATACTCAATAACATGATGGCATGTGTTTACTGTTGCTTCTTCCTTTTCTATGCCCCCTTTACCCTCCCTAAAAGATTAAAAAAATAGCAAAAACAAACACTACCACCTCCACCAACAGTAACAACAAACCAATGTTTCTATTTCCTGGAGTTTGTTTCAATAAATAGTATTTTAAATGTTCAGGGAAGTTACACCTTTGTGTTTCGCCCCAAAGGGTATCCTCCTTTAGTCTGAATACAACTCTTTCTTACCAAATACACTATATTTCAGTGGCAGTCTTAACACTTGCTTGCTCAATCAGTGTAATTTTATAGGTAATATATAACAAACCTCTTCTATTCTCAACACTGACTTTTAGTTACCATTATCAATAGTGACACACCAGTTGCTTCTGTGAAAACAACACAACACTAGATGTACCCTTGTACTTCATAATCATGGCCTTTTATAATCTATATACTGAGTATGAACCTTTACAGATATCACATTACATACCGAAACTACTGGCCCAGTATATGGTGTATTGTTTTCATTAGTTTCTTCAGGTTCTCCTAAAGTGTCTATTAGGTCATCCAAAGCAGCATCCAGGCCTGACTAGAAATGAAAGAGTACAAATACAAATTGTTAAACATATTTCACCATTGACTTTTTGACCAACCAGAAAAATCAAATGCCATAAGGTTTCTAAATTCAAACATGGTAAAAAGTCAGACCTAATTTTGTTACTGAGGTTTCCAGAGTACAGATAATGGGTTGGAAACATAAAAAGCTACTATTCAGCTAAAAATCATAATTTCAAACAAGTCCAATGTCATTAAGCACATGAACAAATCGATCAGCTAATTAAAATTGCTAATGCAATGTACTCACAGTTAAAAAGAAAAAAAGAAATACATGAAATGATGGCCAAATCCCTAAAATGCATGTTACAGTTACAAGAACGAGCTATTTTCTTCTTGCAATATCGCTTAATCAAAGTAATCAGTGAGAGGCTGTCTTTACCTTGATGAGGTAAAGAGTAACTTACTGTGAATAATAATCTCATTTGAAGGAGAAAAAACAACAACAATCTAGGAGAAGCCTTTTTACAATTTAACTCAGACCAAAAGTGAGTGCTTAAATCTTTGCCTTCTTAAAGTACAACTACTATATTCCCACAATAACTTTAGAACTCACTTGATCATTGATGTGACCAATAGGATTTATATGCTGTCAGCTTTATAGTAATTTTATGAGAATTATTTAGTGATACATCTGGCTAAAGAAGGTATATTTTCAGTAGAAAAATTAGAATGTAGCGAGGCGCTGGTACCTCACACCTGTA
Source organism: Dipodomys merriami (assembly GCF_024711535.1). NCBI lineage: Eukaryota > Metazoa > Chordata > Mammalia > Rodentia > Heteromyidae > Dipodomys > Dipodomys merriami. The sequence goes on from NW_027203382.1 coordinate 7,949,445, forward strand.
ATCCTAGCTACTCAGGAGACTGAGATCTGAGGATCATGGTTCAAAGCCAGCCTGGGCAGGAAAGTTTTTGTTGTTGTTGTTGTTTTTGTTTTTTGCCAGTCATGGGGCCTGAACTCTGGGTCTGGGCGCTGTCCCTCAGCTCTTCAGCTCCAGGCTAGTGCTCTACCACTGGAGCCACAGCTGGGCAGGAAAGTTTTAAGACTCTTATCTCCAATTAACGACCAGAAAGCTGGAAGTGGGGCTATGGTTGAAAGTTGTAGAGTGCAAATGAGCTCAGGGACAGTGCCCAGGCCTGAGTTCAAGCCCCATAGCTGACAAAAAAAAAATTAGAATGTAAACTTTGTAAGATGAAGCCAGAGTTTCAAAGCAGAGGGCTCTAATATAAAATGTTATAAACAAAACTGTTAATATAATACTTTTAACCAGTCACATCCTCTTAAAATAATAATTAGAATAACTCTTTAAAGTTATCCATCTCATACTGTTTCCCCAAAAACAAAAATCAGGCTGAGATAAATATAGAGCAAAGGACCACTATCTTTCCTAGATGCTTACTGAGACCTTCATACCTTTCCTGGTTTATCCGGTTTGGAGTTGACTGGCACTTCAGGAGTTAATGATTTCTTTTCTTTTTTCTGGTGAGAGAGTTTAAAAGGACATGAGACAAATTCCTTTCACCTCCCTTTATAAAGCGCAATTCTATGACATTTTAAGATGAATTCACTGTGATGTTAGTAGCATTGATCAGGTACTTCTCATGTATTGTACACTAGATATTTTGATGTATCTCTTAGATCCTTTTGTCAAAGCTACTTAAATAATATTAAGTCCACTAAGTAACAGGGAAAACAATTCTCAGAGATTAATTATCCTCAGGAACAAACTAAAGTAACTAAGATTGTCTCTTGATTCTCCATGCTTCACTGCTAGTCTTTGCCACACATAGGAATTCTTTCTGTGGGCTACCATTCTTACTGTTGTGGTCTAGATCTTTGCCCTGACACATCAAATCCATCACATCTCTTATTTTGTTATCTTGCCACTCACTCTTTATTCCCCTGAAATAAGTTTCTCTCCCCATCACCATTGCTGTCGGATGCCAGTAATTTTCCAATTTACAACCTCCTTACTCTATCTAGACACAGTCTCTGGATTAGTTATTGGGATCATCCTTCTCTTGACTCCCAGCTTTCACAGTTGCCTTAGTCTCCCACCATTCTGATTGTACTCGGGTATTTGTGTCCTTTGTTCTCTGTCACCTCTGGCATCTTTCACAAGTTCTGCATCACCCTGCCAAGTGCTGACAGTCCTGTCCAAACTTACTCTCTAGGGCCAGAGGCCAAACGTTTCTAGGACTTGGCAGGAACTAAATAGATGAAATTGATGGGCTTAAAACAATAGGGGATTGGGTCTCATCTGAATGTATCCTTATTTTGTCAGCAGAGCACACAATGCCTGGGTTTGTACAGCAGTGGTTAACATGGATGCCTGCCACCACCTCTTCTCTGGTCTGTTGGTTTCAAAGTTTGTGAAGTAGGGATAATGAGGGTCTCTACTTAGCAATTGTGAGAATTTACATAAATTAATGTGCAACAAAACAGAAAATAACAATGTCTGGTACTTGGTAAGCACTACATAAGTACTTGCTATATAATTAATTGCTATATAATTGATAAATGGTTGCTGTGGTCATGATATTATCTACTATACCAGGGTATGAGCCTGTGATAGATTACAGGCACTCACTCTCAAGTGTGACCTCACATTTGTATGAACCTGCTGGTGAGTGTCTCTTTAAATTTTGTGTGAGGTGCACCTCTTTTGCCTTATTTAAGGGTTAAAAAATCTAGTTCATTGAGATCCTAAGGCTCCCAATTGTCTTAGATTTTACATTATCTTTGCCCATTTTTAGTTAGTCCTTTCCTAAAAACTTAAGTTTTTCCATCTTACAGTGCTCTTGCATAACTTGACCTGACACATCAAATCCATCACATCTTTTATTTTGTTATCTTGCCACTCACTTTACCTTGATGAGGAAAAGAGTAATTTACTCTGTTACAGTTCTACTTTAGGCTATCTAGAACTTACTAGGTCTACTGAACGAGCCCAACCCAACCTGCTATGTTCCTTTCTCTACCTATGAACTCACTTTAACATTCTCCATAGCAACTTTAACCTGTCTTTCTGGTCGTACAGCCCCACTCCTCCCCTCCCCGTGTTCTTCAACACTGGAACACACTCTGTCCAGAGTGCAGCCTGCAATCCCACCTGTCCTTCCCAACCAAAGTGCCTAACCTCCAGGGGAACCACTTTCTCAAAATCAGAAAATCAAAAAACATTTCTTAAAAACCTCCCTCCCCACAGGGGCCTCTTAATCTGCCTTGAACTATATAATCCCGACCATTTATCTTCTCCCAACTCTAGATGAGCCAGCCTACAGCTAACATGTCCTGTAGAGTGAACCACAGTGCTTAAAACTTGCAACATACTAAAATAAGAAGCTGAAGCTGGTAATTAATATTTAATGGAAAAAGAATCAGGGACAAAATGACTTGCTGCAAGTGAGAACACAAGCCTCTCCTAATTTTATCATGTTGTTTTCACTGATAAAACTGGCTAATTTACATCTAACATGAAACTTCAAATTCTGATTACATTTCAAAGTATATTCTAACATATTTAGTCCTTTGCCTTAAACTTACTGGTTTTCAAACCATTTCTGACATGGGACCAAAACAGAAGGGAGTAACTGTGGGGTCAAAGTGGGGGTCTCAAGGAAGTAAGAAAGTGACCTCTTGCAAGAAATACTATTTGAGGGATTTTGTTTTATTTATTTAATTTATTTTATTTTATTTGGAGCTTTTGGGCAAAATTTTTTCTTTACTCTATAAGAGATCTACATGAGTTAGGAAAAGCACAGCATGCCTTGTCATCTAATATCTGGGAAAGGAGTGTTTTTAGGGTGATAGGCCTTAACTTTCTAGCCTATACCTTTTCTATTTTGAGAAGCAAGAACATAAAACATGAAGACTACTTTGTTTTTCTTTTCATTTCCGTCTTCTCATTGCTGTTTATACTGTGGACTGTTTATACTGTGTTTATACGATAGCTTCAAATGGCCCATATGTCTTACAAATGGATGGTTAGATCTGGACAGAAAAAGTAGATCACTTCTCATCTCACATCAGGAATTCTTCAAAAGCTCCAAGAAAGCTGCACTCACTCCTGAGAGGGCTTGGCAGGTATCCCCTGGAAACTTCCTGTATCAGCGGCTACTGATGCTGTGAATATCTGTGATTTACTAGCATCCACATACTTGCTGGGGATATGCAAAGCTAAGAACAATGCTTATTCAGATGCTTATGGACCTTTTATAGGCTTTATTTCACACCTATGATGTGTGAATCAATACTAATTTTCTTGGCACTGATGCAAGGCCTTTATATATTGTCAGGTGCTCAATACATATTTATTATGTATCTTTTCAAAGCACTTTAGTATCTTCTTCACTTTATGTCATTCAAATGCATTATCTTCATTATAAAATGTCACACTGAAACAGCATTTAGCCTATACCATAAGTTATCTAAGCATATGTCTCTAAAATACAAACCTGGTAGGCACAGAGGTTCATATTCTGCCTGTTCTGGGTACTTACCTTATCATCTGCTTTGACTGGTACTGCAGATACACCGGCAACAATAGTTTCTCCCCCAGCAGAAACATGGTCTTGTGATTTCACCTGTGAGTGGAGATACATGATGGACAAGACTAAGTATTTTTGGCCATTACTAAGATCATGGGTTTCAAATGTCATTGGTAACCTACCAGTGACATACATACACATCATGGATGAGGAATGTTTATTGCTCCAGGTACAGAGGGAGCATCACATGAAACTGGACTCAAAGCCTGTAGAGTTCTATATGTCATTCAAATAAGCAAATATCATCATTCCTGGTCTGTGTGTTTCAGTGCTCTGCAGTAAACCAGAACACACAGACCAAATATTATGGCTCAAGTCAACTGTTACCCTGTGAGTTCATTTTGGCGAGTATTCTGATCAAAGAAATTAGAAATTGTGATTTGATACAAAAATATCTCAATTTTACTTGCTGGCAACTAATTTTAACTAATTTTGAACAGTACTGCAAGCCAAACATGTATGCATTTGACTGCATTTAACTGTTTGTTCAGATATAAACTTGTGACCTCTGAAGCAGGCCTGGTTATCATCTTCCAAATGCTTCAACAAGAAGTTCTTTTCTTGGTGGTTTATTCTCGTATGCGGTGATGGTTGTTAACTATAAAACTATGGAGTCAATTTTTGATTTACTGGCTCTGCAAGTTCATCTATTTTGTAATCTATTTCTAAAAATGTTTCAAGGCTTCCATTTAAAGAAGTAGACAAAGCTGGGCATGCTAGTAGTCCAAGATGATTGGGAGGCTAAAGCAGTGGGTTACTTGAGCCCAAGTGTTCAAGACCAGCTTCCTCTGGGATACAATTAGACTCCATTTCACAAAAGAAGGAAGGATGATCACCAATGGCACAGAATAGAAGACCCAGGAATAAACACACAGACCTAAAACCATTTACTATTCTATAGAATATTAAGAGAGCCCAAAATATAGACTTGAAGAAGGACTCTTCAACAAATGGTTGTGGCAAAACTGGAGTTCCCATGTAGAAAACTGAAACTAGATCCTTATCCATCACCTTACACTAGCATCAATTCAAAAATGGATGAAAGACGTCAATGTAAGACCTGAAACCAAGAAACTGCTACAGGAAGGAGGGAGGGGAAACATTAAGTCTCCTGGGCACAGGAAGGAATTTTCTGAGTAAAGATTCGGAAGTATAGCAAATTAATGAAAGACTCGATAAATGGGTGTGCATCAAGCTAAAAAGTTTCTGCACAGCAAAGGACATAGCCAAGCTAAAAAGATAGCTTATGAAGGGAGAAGATTTTTGCCAAATACACATCAGAATGGCCAAATATCCAAAATACATCGAGGACTTCAAAAATTAAAGCCTTAAATAACCAACAACCAAATTAATAAATGGGCTAATGAGCTGAAGAAAGTCTTCTCAAAAGAAGTAAAACTGCCCAATAGACACATAAAGAAAAGCTCAATTTCTCTGGTCATAAAGAAAATGCAAATCAAAACCACATTGAGATTCTACTTCAAGAATGGTCATTGTGAAGAAAACCAATGATAACAGATGCTGGTGAGGATGTAGCCAAACAAGAACTCGTAATACATAGTCAGTGGGAATGTAAACTTGTTCAACCACTCTGCAAAGCAGTGTGGAGTTTGTTTAAAAAAATAAACATAGAATTAATGTATGATCCAGCAATTACATTCCTGGGCATTTACCCAAAAGATTACAAATCAAGATACAGTAAAGCCACCAGCACAACCATTTTTACTGAAGCACTATTCAATATAGCCAATATATGAAATTAGCCTAGATGTCCCTCAATGGATGAATGGATCAATGATATTGTACCATTTAAGAGATGGAAAGACTTGGAAAAAATTGTGTTAAGTCAAGTAAGCCAGGCCCTGTAAAAGCAAGATTTAGCTTATAAACTCATAAGCAAATACATTGGGTGGTATTCAAGTATATACAAATGTATTAACTAAAATAAGGAAAACTCAACATTTAGCAAACTAAAACATCAGAAAGCAGGTACTCAAAAGGGTTGTGGTGGAGTCCAAGGGAAAGTGGTAGATAAATGAAGAGGAGAAGAAGGGGAGAATGCAATAAAGAATTCAATGTACATACTACAAAATTCAAAAGAGCGAGGAAAGGGGTGGGTAGGGAAGAGGAGGATAAGGAAGGGATGGATGGAGGAGTGGGTAAGAATGTTGAAAGAGGTTACATTGATGGATATATTTTGTATTCATAAACTGCATCGTTATATGGCAACTCCTTGGTGAAATAATAAAAGAGGGAAGTCAAAAAAAAGGAAGATGGACAGGCTGCCTATAATCCCCTAACTCAAGTTTACATAAGCTCAGTTCAAAGGAAACATCAGAACCTGTGCCTTACAGTTACAGTCATGGCTGGTCATTTCTGGATGGTGGGAGGAGGCTGTACTGTACATTTCCCTGAACTCTTCTGCCTTCCAAACCCTACATAAGTTCAAGCTCCTATGATACTACCTGCAAATCAAAGAAATAATAGCAACAAAGTCTTCCAAAGAAAATCATATACAGCATAATCCTACAGGTGCAACTCTGCAGTTCAGTTTGAGGAATAATATAAGCTAATTAGTGTCAGCATTTTTATATATGTCAATCAGGTTCATTTACCTTTGGTTCTGTTGATTTCTCTGATGTAAGCTTCTCATTTGCTTTGGAAACTGCTTTTTCTTTATGTGCTTGCTTGCTTCCTGCATCTGGTACATGCTTAGGGAGGCTTTTTGGCTGAAAACACATAGACATGTGTGTATGCGTGCGGGCGCACGCGTGCGCCCGCACACACACACACACACACACTGTTAACACAATGGGATGGGTTTGTTTGTTTTGTAGGTCATGGGGCTTGAACTCAGGGCACTGCCCTTAAGGTTTGTTTTTTTTTTTCTTTTGCTAAAGGCTAGTGCTCTACACTTAGAGACATAGCTCCACTTTGGGTTTTCAGGTGATTAATTGGACATAAGAGTCTCACAGATACTCCAGCCTGCACTGACTTTGAACTGCAATTCTCAGAACTCAGCCTCCAGAGTAGATAAGGATTATAGGCTTGAGTCATCAGCATCCAGCTGTTTGTTTTTGCTTTAGGGTAGTACTTATAGCCTTGAACTTGCTAGATAAACACTACTACTTGTACCACTTGAGCCACATCCCCTGCCCTCTGATATTTTTTTAACGTGATAATAACTTTCCTTTATAAAATACACACTATTTATAACAACTGTAGTACTTACAACTTTGAGTTATGTTAATTGGAATTAGTGTGATAAAATTTCACTCTAGGATCTGGTGGCAGTAGCTCATACTTGCAATCCTAGCTACTCAGGAGGCTGAGATCTGAGGATTGTGGTTCACAGCCAGCCTAGGCTGGCTCCAATAAACCACCAGAAAACCGGCAGTAGCACTGTTGCTCAAGTGGTAGATGGCTAGCCTTGAGCTAAAGAGCTGAGGGACAGCTCCCAGGCACAGAGTTTAAGCCCCACAACCAACAACAACAAAAAAATTCACTCTAGGAAAAAATATGAACTAGTAAATTTCCCCCCGACTCCCAAATCAGCAATAATCACTGGAGTAAGTTGTAAATACCATTACTACCACAGGATGGCACCATTTTAGCTAAAAAAAATCTATTCAGCCATCCACTTTTAGAATTATTCTCAAATGATTTTACTTACATGTTACCAAAAAGACATAACTTTGTAATGACAAGTCCTGGTGATAATCACTTACCTCTGTGTGTTCCTTTGGCTTTCCTTCTTGGGATTTTTTCTCATGGACCACAGAGGGCTGTTAATTTCAAAGAGTTTAAATCTCAGTTACACTGGGATCCACTGTTTTCACATTGCCAAACTAGTGATTAAAATTCCAATTAAATTACTCTATCTCAGGGAAAGCTTACTGAGACTGGGATCAGAGTAAACATGTGCTGTTTGGTCAAGAGTCACCCTACTATAGTTCTAGTAGTGGAAATTATCAGAAGAACAGAGAAAAACTGAGAAATTCATCTAGAAAATCGCTTCAAAGTTACTATCTGCTTTTCACAACTTGAAGGTAAATTAGCAACTACAAGTCTGTCTACAGACACTGTAACTACAAGATTTGTTAAAAAAAAACACTTCCTGGAATGCATAAATTTTTAGTCTCTTTTCATAAGAGCTGAAGAATAGTGTTCTTTCTTCAACTAATTTTCAAAGCTTTTCTTTTTGTTTGTTGCTTATAAGTAGAGATAAGTAGAGAAGATCCTATCATCAGAGACTCAATTCTTTTGAAATGTGGTAGATAACTAAAAGCACTTAGATGTGTAATAGAAGACATTTCTTACTCTGAAATCTACAACTACTATCACTAGGGGCCACCAATGTGCTTTCCATAAAATGAGGTAAGTCTTACCTTTCTATAAGCTCAACCTCACAGCTACTTACAGTACTTTGCCTAAGTTATCACTACCTTCCAAGGAGAAATCTTGTGTGTTTATTTAAATATTCACCTAAGTACTTGAAAAAATAAAGTACTGGTCTTTATTAAAGTGACAGATTTGTTGCAATACAGACATCCTGAGTTCTGTTCCCAGATACAGGCAGAAAGGCTTTCAGTCTGGACAGCCACAAGTCAGGATCGCAAGGCAAGCTGCTGCCAAGAGAAGGTCCCCAAGTGACTGATAACCATCTCCATCAATCCAGACAAGTGTGTCAAGATCAACATGTCAGCGAATCCTTGAAGTGTCTAGGTGCCAGGTTCAACAGACACATTGTTGTTGATGTCTCACTGAAATTATAATTGAATATTCATTGTCTTTGTCTTTCCTCTTTTACTCCTGTTCCATTTTTTAATTTCACTTAAAAGTCTAGATTTGAATAAATGGCTTCTGAAAGAGGTTTTGTTTTCCTATAAAACATTATATAATCTTTTACATATGCATGGATTTAATGTTATAATTAGTTTATTAATACCCTTTATAACCATTTGGTTAGGGTATACATTTTTAAAAAACAATTTCTTTTTAGTGCCAGTACTAGGACTTGTACTCAGGGTCTCACACGCTCACTTGGCTTTTCTCAATCACCACTCACACTCCACCACCTGAGCCATGCATCTACATTTAGCTATTTTGCTGGTTAATTGGAGATAGGAATGTCTTGTGTTTGTCTGCCCACAGATTTGTGTTGTGATCCTCAGATCTCAGACTCCCAAGTAGCTACAATTATAAACATAAGCCACCACTGCCTGGCTTTAAAAGTTATATATACATATATATATATATATATACACACACACACACACACGCACACACACACGCACACACGCACACACACACACACACACACGCACACACGCACACACACACACACACACACATATCAAAAGTAGTTGATACATCCCTTAACTCTAGTATCAGGTAGGAAATTGGTTTTTCATTATCATGAAAATGAATCTGAACAATTCATATGTAGCTTTAAATCATTTACCTTAGTTGATTGTGACTTCTCAGGTGATTGTGACTTGTCAGGTTGTGTTTTTGCAGCCTAAGTACAGAAGGAAGGGAGGGAGGGAGGAAGGGTGAAAGGACAGATAAATTTTAAATGGACATAGGTCACCAAGATTATAATAGATTTTCTTTAACTAAGTAAGCTCAAAATTTTATATAAAATATGATTTATGTTTATTATACTTTTCTTGGTCTTATTTTTAGATTAACACTTAAACACACTAATATTCTTCTTTTACTATTTATATGGAAGTTTATGTTTAATTTCTTACAATGTCTGTCAAAACGATGCAAGGATTCATTAATATTAACATCATAGCAAATACATACGCAATATAAAAGTCTTCATCCTTCAAGGCCAAGTATATAGATTTCAATGTCACTTACCTGATCTTTTTATCAGAGATACACTCAATACAAGTTTTCCCTAAAGTGTGAAACAATGGGGTGGTAACAGAATGGAGGACACAGAAAGCAGTGAAGTTTTTAGTGGCAGAATGTGATTGATGAGTAGGTAGCTAAGTTTAGAGAAAGTCTGTGATGGAGTCCGGGCAGTACAGAAGACTGTGTCCTGCAATTATTAGCATGTGCTGAGTGGCTGTAGTAACCATTAGTAACAAGATACCCTCGTGCAATGAACCACATCACCTGTTTTTTGTGTCTTTTCTTGTGAGGAGGATGTAGTCCTTCCATCTGTTTGCTGCTTGCCTAATATAAGAGCACAGCCCCAAACACAATGGTCAAATAAGTACATTTATGCAAAGGGCTAACATGCTTATATCAAGATCCATCCTACTTATCTAATGCATCTTCTCAATGCATTGTATGTAATTCCAAGAAGACACAGGTACATAACTTATAGGGTCATTGGCAAATGTTTCAGTGAGGGTTTACTTTTTTTCAGTGAAGATTTGTATTAAGAAATAAAAACAGGGTCTGTTGAAGGGCACCTTTGGGAAGGCTTGGGCTAATAAGGGGTGGAGGATGAGAATGAATCTGGTGGAAGTTGTCTGTATGTATGAAGACAGAACAATGAAATTGCTGAAATTGGTTTAAAGAGGGAGGTAAAGGGCAGTTAGAAGGGTGAGACTGATTGGGATATATGTGTGTGTGTGTGGAAATGTCACAATGAATCTTCCCTCGTACAACTAAACTATGAAAAGAGACTTCCATTTATAGACTTATTTTCTAATTATTTTCATTACCTTTCCTTCTCTGTGTAAAAGGCAGTCTGAGCAAGATTTTTTTTTCTACCTATATTTCCACTATATGGATACAATCTAACAAATAGTTGAAGGTATCATCACAAGTTTTCTGAAATTCTTCCAACATAACCTTCAACATTTTTGCAAACACTTATTGTACCTGTCATAGCCCTAAATGTAGATTTAAATCTACATTTCTAAGAATCCTTTCCTTATTTAAAGAACTGGTTCTAATTACTGCTAGGGTAATTACCGAGTTTGGAACTACAGGCCACCTGTGCAAAAAAATGTATAAAATCCCATTGAAGCTGGGTGCGGTGGCTCAAGCCTATCATCCTAGCTACTCAGGAGGCTGAGATCTGAGGATCACAGTTAAAAACTAGCCTGGGCAGGAAAGACTGTGAGACTCTTATCTCCAATAAACCACAGAAAACCGGAGGTGGTGCTGTGGCTCAAGTGGTAGAACGTTGGCCTTGAGCTGAAGAGCTGTGGGACAGTGCCCAGGCCCAGAGTTCAAGCCCCATGACCGACCCACTGGAAAACCGGAAGTGGTGCTATGGCTCAAGCGGTAGAACGTTGGCCTTGAGCTGAAGAGCTGAGGGACAGTGCTCAAGCCCAGAGTTCAAGCCCCATTGAGATTTGTATCCACTATTAATGTAGGTAGGATATAAAAATCAGGAATAAACTGACACACCCTTCTATCTCTTAATACTATCTGAAGAGATTAAAATGAAATATTTCATTAATTTATCTTATACTTTAGTCATGAAGCTATGTACTTCTTTACATAATGACCACTTATTATACTAACATGTGTGCTATTTTAGGAACAAATCCAAGTTCATGATCAAAGGAATATTTATAAGGAAATTTTAAGGGTTGATGGTTGTGGCTCAAGGCAGAGAACAGTTATCTAAGCAAGTGTGAGGCCCTGAGTTTGAACCTCAATACAGGCAAAATCAAAAAATTTTAAACTACAATCCTATCACAATGCACCACTGCTAATGAATTTCTGTTTGTGCTGTCTGTTTATGAATCTTTTAGTTTATTCAAATAAAATTTGTTAAAAGTTTAACAAAGAAAATAAGCCAGTTGGTATTATATTGATGTGAACCTATAACTTTATAATTTTGTAATCAATTTTTCTGCACAGAATTCTACACCACAATTAAGAATATACAATCACAGACACAAGTAATTTATAAAGCAATGTGTATTTAAATCACCAATTGCTAAACTATTTTTTAGTAGTGGTGGTGCTGAACATAAAATGTTCATAAGTAATAGTGATTATCAATCATGTCGCTGATACAAGGGCATCCTAAGCTTTACGTGTTAAACTCACTTCGTACTTATAATAACCCCATAAAACAGATACTATTAATATACCCATTTTACTGATGAGAACTAAAGGGTCAAAAAGTTAAGGTCCTGATTGCCTGTGGCTGAGCTGGATTTTTGTACTTAGTCACAGTGCTTCATTGTGACTCTTGTATTGACTAACATAGTCACAGTGCTTCATTGTGTCTCTTGTATTGACTAATAGGTAACACACTCTGGGCATTGCTATGGGACAGGCACTGTTCAGTATAAGCTTGTTTCTTTATGTAGTCTTCTAAACTGGCATATAGTGATACACCTTCATAATGTACAAATAAGAAAACCAAAGCAAAGAGGGGCTAATGCCATACCTGGAAAAGAATAAAGAATCCAAGCTATGCCGCCAGACTACAGAGGTCAAGCTTCATTCTGGTTAGAAATTGTTTGATTTTCTATCTTACACTCATCAGTGTGAATACCAATTCTAATGTTTCAGAGGCAAGAGACACAGAACAGAGGTGGGGACATCTCATCCCTTTCAGAGAAAGGCCGGATTATTTGAAAGCATGGTTGGTGACAAGGATTTCATAGAGATATTTCCTTGAATTAGGATTTTTTTTCTTAAAAGTTCAAAATATTTAGAGTTAGAAACTTATCCAGATTCAATCTCACACACAACTCCAAGAGAAAGGTAGTGTCACTATTTTGACTTAAACATCAGAAGCACAGGAAGCTGAAGACAAGGTGATAAAAGAAAATACTGTGACTGAAAAATACCTCGTGGGGGGGAAAATGAGGCCCAAAGTGGCCCCAAGTCAGGCACTGGGGACAATTCATCACATGGCACCTTGGTTTTGTCTCCCCCTCTTTTTTGTCTCCTTTTGCTTTCTTCTCTTTCCCCACATTCACTGGACTGCCAGGAATTCTAGTGATTTGATGTTTCATGACACCTGAAGTTGGCTGACACTTGCACTACAAAACAGGGCACACTTAAAATAGTGCTGGCACTTATGAGGAGACGCAGGGGGATTCCAATCAGGAAACAAGGTAAAAAGTGAACTAAAGGGAAAAAAGGAAGTACTCTATTTCTAGCTCTCCTTTCCATTTCTTCTCTTAAATTTTACAGATTTCAAGTTTGATGAGAATTGTTTCCTTTTATATGTTTCTCCTTCAGTCATTAAAGACTATTTCAAGATTAAAATAGGATTTGGCAACCATGGAGACTGGGGATGTGGCTCAGGGGGTGTGTGCTTATCTAGTACACATGATGCCTTGAGTTTGATCCCCAGCACCACCAAAAATAATATTTTTCACTTAATCTTTTAAACAAGTAGTGACAGTTAATAGATTATGCATATGTCATGTGATGTCCATTTTGAATGAAAAAATTAATATAAATGTAAAATACTAAAGGTCAATAGAGCATTAGATTATTAAATATTAATTTAAAAATAAAAATACAAATATTAATTAAAAACAAAATCATTGACACATTAAGTGTTAGATTAAGAAAACACAACAATGTGTTTGCAGATATTTGCAATATCTACTTTTAGATGAGGCCACAGGATCCCTGATAGAGAAGCTACAGTGCTGCATCCTATAGGACATGAAATGACTGTGACAGCACAGTATTGCAGAAGACAGAAAGCAGTGCCAGAGATTTTAAACAAGGCAATTTATTAATGATGTAATTGGTATGATGGAATCTCTTAAAGATACTGTTAAAGAATACTGGTTAATAACAATGAGAGCACTGTGAAAATACCTTCTGATTTAATCCCCATGATTTAATCCTACCTGACTGAAATTTTACAAAGCATCTGAAATACTATCGGTTTCCTTTGTTTCCATGGTCATTTAGTATAATCATCCACCTTTTTATATTTATCTTGAAATGCACATCAAAAAATGTGGTATATATATTTACATCATGGAATTCTATTCATTCATCTGAAAGGATGATATTGTACCATTCATACAATGGAAATGGAAAGACTTAGAAAAAAATATATTAAGTGAAGTAACCCAGACCCAGAGAAATATAGGTTGCATGTGTTCCCTCATTTGTGATAGCTAGAATGTACTTACATAAATCTATAAATAAACACACTGGGTGGTATACAAGTGGTTATAAATGAAAAAAACTGAAGTATAACAGACTGTATGGAGAGCTCAAATAGTATAACTCTTTAGGAATTATTGTCAAACCCAACCAAATAAATGGGAAATGGGTACTTGCAAGAGGGGGGAATGGAGCCAAGGGGAGAGGAGTGGAAGAATGAAGGAGGGAAGGGAGAAGAATTTAGGCAAGAATTCATTATATTCCACAGAATTAAGAAAAACAGGGGAGGGATGGGTTGAAGAGGGGGATGATGTTGAAGGGATGACATAGGTCCGGATGCACTGTATACATAAACTATTTTGTTACATGGCAGAAAATCAAGACATATCCTAAAAATTAAGAAAAGTGAGGGAAGTGGTGAGTTGGAAGGGGGGTGAGAACGTTGAAAGGGGTGACATTGATCAAGACGCACTGTATTCAGAAACGGCTTTGTTAAATGGCAACACCTGTACAACTACTGAAAGATAATAAAAATATTCAAACAATGCTCCTCAAAATTATTAGGATCATTTGAACAAGAAGTTACATTTTTAAATCCTGATTTAGGCCCAGAGTAATGCATTTGGCGTGAGCATCTACATTTCAAACACTTAAGACAGAAACAAAAGCAAAAACAAAAATAAAAGTACGAAAGAAAAGAGAGGGACCAAATGAAAGAGAAAGAAAAGAGACAATCCAAGTGACTACTTTCTTCTAGATAGTCTCAAACTATGTAGACATTTGAAGATGTTCAAGGTAAATATTAGAAAGAGAATTGAATTTTCAAAGATGCCTCCCTCATAAACTAGAAAGAAAATTCTTAAATCCATCCACAATGTAAGCTTCCTAAAACATAAGACTTGACAGTCAACAATTATTCTACGTTTTTCTTTGCTCACTAATAAAATCACACTGTAACTAGCAAAGTGGTCACCACCCAACTTGATCTTGGGAGGATCTTGGTACCTGGCTTTCTGTGGTATTCATACTGGAAGTCTTGGCAGTTGCACCTGAGGAGGTTGATACCTGAAAAGAAAAGAAGTAGAAAGTCAGACGTGATTTCACCTGAGGCCTACATTATCTTTAGTGACTTTTATCACTTTTATCACTTCAGTTGTATGTAGTTTACAGCACTCCACCCACAAGGCTCCAGTAAATGGCATTGTTCAGAAAGTAAGCATCTACCACAGATCAAATGGGCTCCAATTTGGGTTCAATTTTACCAAATGACATTGACAAGTTACTTAAATTATCTGATTTTCAGTTTCCCATACTTAGTTTTTTCTTCAGTAGGTAACAACTGCCTTCAATGTTTATCATAAGAATTATATGGTGCATGATTAAACAACTGCTAATATTATTTTTTAGAAAAAAAAAGCATGGGCTTTGAACTTGATAGAAGTTTGTACAAATCCCTGCTCTGTTTATTACTAGCTCTGTAACTTTGCACCTTACTTTTCCAGGTAGCTAAAATGAGCCAATAACATCTATTTTGCAGGTTTTAAAGTACTTACAATAATGCATGCAAAATATCTGGCACACTGTAACCATACATGAAATTACTACACATTAATACTAAAATATTAGTTACAAAACTAGAAGGATCAAGGACATAATTTTGGAAACACATGGGTGGATGAGAGAGAATCAGTTTTATGTTAACAGAAAGTGGAGGACAGCTTGCAGAGGGACTTTTGCTACATTATCTGTCTCATCTAGACTCTTCCTGGGAAGTACTAGATAAGGAATGGCAACTTTAAGTACTCAAGAAACAACTATCTTAGGGGTGTATTGTGGTGGTAGATTCTTGAAAGCTGACCTCCCAAGCAATGGGTGACACTTGAGCCTGTGGAAACATGCCTGGTATTGAGTGCTATTCTCGTACTTAGCTTGTATTACACTGGTTCATATTAAATAGATGATTATCATCTTGGCACATGCCAACTGAGGCTCATTTAAAACCCCTTACCATTTGAGTCCGTTAGGCTTGAGAGCCCAGGAGTTCCATCTGGCATGCATTGCCTTCTTGAGTAACCAGCTGCCAGTAAACAGCTGCCGCCTTGCCAGCAATACCTAAGGAGCCTGTAATTCAGACTTTGCTCTGTCTCTAATGTCTGGCCCTGAGCCATTTCATGGGCTGAGTCAGAAGGCAGCATGAGTCTGTCCCTGCTCTTCCCTTCCCTTTTCCCATCTCCATTTCACACTTAATAGTGTGAACTCACCTGCAGCCCAAGACCAAAAGTATGTTCCCATCAGACCTCAGCCCAATTACCAGCAATTACAGACAAAAACCCAATACTTTGGCATACTGACTTTTCATATATGCTTATTTATACTCTAGGTAAAATTCAGGCATGCCCTCCCCCAAAACATGTGCATGTACGCGCACACACACACACACACACACACACACACACACACACACACACACACACACACACACACACACACACACACACACACACACACACACACACACACACCTGGTTCTTTGGGACAAAGAACTGAAAGATGTACGCAGGTAGATTTTCCCTCTGATTAAATTAGTGGAAAAATACATAAATATCCACTCTTTCCTCTGAGAATAAAATTTATGGAAATTTAAGTGCTGCTAATTCTGTTTTGCTGCAGTTAGAATTAGTGGGACAAAGTTCCATAGTAACTCAAAAAGTTCCACTTTGCTACACCTCAATTTTCAATGATTTCTTTCAACCATGTAAAACTACTCTAGGAACATTCTCCATGAAAATCCTTTGTAAGATAAAATTCTTTTGTGGGATATTCATTTATTTTTTTAGCATCCAATTTTATTCATTTTTTTGTTCATTTGCTTTTTTATTCTTATAGCTTGGATGATTTAACCTGACTTATTACATTATTCAGTGGTATCTAGGCTAGGTGCTAGAGGCTCAAGTCTATACCGTAGCTACTAAGAGATTTGAGGACTGAGGTTCAAACCCAGCCTACATAGACAAATCCTTTAAACTCTGACTTGCAATTAATTAGCAAAAAAATCAGAAGTGGGGCTGGGAAGGTAGCTCAGCGGTAGAGTGCATGCCTTGCAAGCATGAGGCCCTGGGTTCAATTCCTCAGCACCTCATAAACAGAAAAGCCGGAAGTGGTGCTGTGGCTCCAGTGGTAGAGCGCTAGCTTTGAGCTGAAGAGCTGAGGGACAGCACCCAGGCCCAGAGTTCAGGCCCCATGACCGGCAAAAAAAAAAAAAAAAAAAAAAAAAAATCAGAAGTGGAGCTGTAGATAAAGTGGTAGAGTGCTCATGAACTAAAAAGCCAAGAGAGGGTGAGAGACTGTATCCACACTAAAAACAACAACAAATATCTGGAAATGAGCCCCAAATCTTAGAAGATTTTCAAAGTCCCACCGAAAAGAGTTCACATCTCCATGTAGACAAATTACAAACAGGCATGAAGTAGGCTAAAGTAGGAATTTAGCCAAAGCTCATGGTCCCACCTGTCCTAGAACACATTCCTCCACAGAAGTTCCATCTTCTAACTAAAAAGCATGAAGTATTTTGAAGTTGGGAACTGGAAACAAAGGAAATGACCTCACTTCACTATTAACCCATTCAATTCTGGACTAATGAAGCTTGTTTGATTTTTATTCAATAGGTGAAGACAAGTAATTTTAATATTTGTTAGCTCCCAATGTAGAACTGAATGCACCTTTATTTTAAATCTTTTGTAATGCATAAATAGCTATTATAAATAAAAGATGGTGGAAAGGTATTTTGAAGAGGAAGAACTTTAGCAATAACCTTATTACACACTGACACTCAGGTTTTAAACCTGAGTGTCAACCAATTCTCATGTCTAGGGTTCACCAGAGGTCACTGACTCCTTAAGTGTTAACCCAGAACACAGTTTGTGCCTGGTAGTGTGGTGAAACCAATAGGCATATCTCTGCCCTTGTGAAAGGTCTAGCCTTACATTACCTTATATTAGTTAAACAATCAATCTGACAATTACTTGCTTCAAAAGGAAATCATGGAGTCCATTCAGAACTCAGACTACCAAAGAAGATATAGTTCAGGGAACAGTTGTGCCAGGAGGTGCTAACTATGTGGCAGGTTGTGTAGTGACTAATGGACAAGGAGACATCAACTAGGAAGGAGGCTGAAAGCAGCATACCATTCATGAGGACCCCGTGAGCTGTGTATCAGTGTGAGGACGTAGGTTGTCTGCTTTCCAAACCGTTGCTCCTCTGTATGGTGCTTATGGCTTATCTGGTCAGTCCTAAGAACATCAAGGGGCTTCAAGTTTTCATAAACAACTACCAGTGCTTGTATCAAACAAAATACCTCTTGGAGGATTAGCACTGATCTGCAGCCAGACTAAAGTAAAACTATAGTTCTTTCTCTACCTGTGCAAATTTTGCAATATCCAGAGAAAAGGGTACCTTAATAGAAATCATTCTCCATCTACCCATTCAACAATTTTCATGGAGGGAGCACTGGGACAGAGCTTGAGGATAAACAATGAAGAAGACACAGCCCTGGCCTTGAAGGAGTCGGGTCCAATTAAATAAACTGACAACAAACATGTTTAATTACAACCTAAGTGGTCTATCAATGTGAAGAGGCCTTTCATGTGACACAAGAAATACTTTAGTTCCAAGTAAGTTGTAGGCCCATCTGAAATAATGCTGCTATAGTTCCAAGGTGTATTAAGATAAACAACACTATTAAGAGATCAGTTGCAATCTAGGGAAAGCAAACAAACAAACATTTATTTTACTAAACTAATGATAATTTATTTTCTGCCTTTATTAAATAAAACCGCTTTATGACTACTCTCTATTTTAAGAATCTTAGAAGCTCACCACAATGAAGAATCAAAGATAAAAGGGAAAGATGAGGCTGGGAAGGTGCACAGTGGTAAAGTGCTTGCCTTGCATGCATGAAGCCCTGGGTTCGATTCCTCAGCACCACATAAACAGAAAAAAAGCCAGAAGTGGTGCTGTGGCTCAAGTGGTAGAGTGCTAGCCTTGAGCTGAAGAGCTGAGGGACAGTGCCCAGGCCTAGAGTTCAGGCCCCATGACTGGCAAAAAAAAAGGGGTGGGGAAGATGACCTATTTTAAAACTCTTAGAACATACCAATGACTTTCTTTTTTTTCTCATATATTTCTTAAATGTCTCTCTGATTACAGACTCAGGTCTTTTACTGGGGCCAGATTATTCTTCCTTCTTGCTATTATGTAATATATATTTTTTGTAAAGATACTGTACAGAGGAGTTACAGTTACATGAGCAAGGTAATGAGTCCATTTCCTATTGAGCATTATTACACCCTCCTTTATATTTTCCATACCATTGCTTTCCTTCCCATCTCCCCAACTCCTCCCTTACCTCTCCCACTCCCCCTCCAAAGTTGTAAAGTTCATTTCAACATGCTGTTTTGTACATCTAATTGTTACAATGGATTATCCTGTATCCTTATGACCCAGCAATCCCACTTTTAGGCATTTACCCAAATGATCACAAACAAGGCCATACTAAATCTACCAGCACAACTATGTTTATCGCAGCATTATTCATCATAGCTAAGATATGGAACCAATCCAGATGCCCCTCAGTAGATGAATGGATCAAGAAAATGTGAGATATATATATATGTGTATATATAGTATATATATATACTATACACACACACACACACTTATATATATGTATATATATATATATATATGTATATATACTATGTATACACAATGGAATTCTATGCCTCCATCAGAAAGAATGACATTGCCCCATTTGTTAGGAAATGGAAAGACTTGGAAAAAATTATATTAAGTGAAGTAAGCCAGACTCAAAGAAACATAGCTCCCATGGTTTCCCATATATCTTCCCATTAAATAGAACAAGCAATACCTCCTGCTGTCCTTTTCAAAACAGACAAAACACAGAAAGGCTTTCTCTTGTCTTTAAAGTCCCTATCTCCAACGTCAACATTATCTCATCACCCATTGAAAAATATACTCCACACATCCAACCTCTCCTATCCCAGACACACTGCGCTTATCTCTTTCTTTATGCTTTTCACTCAGACATCACTGTTTGCTATGCTTCCCTCCTCGACATACTAAGCCTATGTACCCTTTTGTTAAGGTATATCATGCTGGCTCCTGGTTCTGACATCAGAATGTGTGCACCACTACAGCCAGTTTTAATTAGACATCATCTTTTTCCAACCCATAATAATACACATGGAAGGTGAAAACAAAATTGTGTCATGTGTAGTCTTCTCCACATGATACGACCCTTATGAAAGGGTCTCTGCACTGGGGAGCACACTAGCCTCCATTGTAGCTGCCTGTCTTTCCCGGGCTTTTCCTTGAATCTGTAAAGTGTCTCTTAAGCATGTGTGAGAAGAGAAGCAAGATCTAAGACCAACTTTCACCACCCTGCACAGCTGGACTGAAGTGAACATGGTTCCAAGCTCCATTGAAGATCCTTGTAATTTAGCCAAGGTGCGCAGTGCAGCCTTCTGTCAAAGGGGTGGACATCGAGAGTGTTTGCTCATCTATTCCACTGTCATTCAGCTGATAGAAAAACCATTCCCTCAAGCTCCTTGACTTCTCTGTTTCCCACAGAATACAGTCCCTCTCATTTTACTTGGCTCCCAGGCTGTCAGTGTCTTTCCAAGAAAGAAAGTTTCTGTTGACTTCCACATCACCTCTCCTCTAGCCACTCAGTCTTACCTTGATCTCTCTCCTTGTCCTCAGCTGGCACTTTGAGAAAGTGCACACACAGAGTGGAACATCAGATGCATCCGATATTTTTTTTCTCCTCCCACAAGATCTTGTTTCCTTCCCATGCACCACCACTGGCAGCTTTCCTGTATCCTCCTACCTGCAACCTACTCACCCTGCACACACCTGGATCTGCCTTTGTTTGTTGAGGGTTACTAAGAACATCAGGCTGCACATCTGTGCACTCCTTTTCCACTTGGTAATCTACCAGCAGTTCCATGGTGAATCATTGATTCTACTTGTTGGCAACTGCCAATCTTACCTGTCTTTTCCTGGAGGCTTGTTTTACCTCCTCTATTCTCTTTGTGTTCCTTAATATTCAGTCACAAGCCTTGTTACTGTGCTTGATCTGTGCTCCTTTTTGTTTTTTTTTTTTGGATTGGCAGTCATGGGGCTTGAACTCAGGCCCTGGGTACTGCCCTTGAACTCTTTTCCTGAAGGTTAGCACTCTACTACTTTGAGAAACAGCTCTACTTCTGGATTTCTGGTGGTTAACTGGACATAAGAATCTCATGGACTTTCCTGCCCAGGGTGGCTTTGAGCCACAACTCTCAGACCTCAGTCTCCTGAGTAGCTAGAATGATAGGTGTGAGCCACCAATGCCTGGCTTTTCTCCTAAATTTAAGTATCATTTATTTTCTGAATAATTCTTAGTATCACTGTCAGCAACCATGCTTTAATACTAGGCTATGTTTAAAAGAGGAAATTGAGAGCTGCTAGCTGGTGGCGCAAGGCCTATAACCTTAGCTTTCAGGTGCTTGAGATCTGAGGATCTGAGGATCTGAGTTTAAAGTCAGCCTGGGGGTGGGGGGGGGGGTCTGTGAGACTCTTATTTCCAAATAGCCCACAAAAAAAGGAAGGAGAGATGTAACTTAAGAGCCACTTGAGTAAAAAAGCCAAGCAAGTGTTCAAGGTCTTGATTCAAGCCCCAGTATTGGTGCACATGTGCGTATGTGCACACAGACACACAAGGAAATTAAGAGAGATCCAGGCCAATATCTCTGCTTCAGCATGCATGCATTCAAATTAATTACCTGGTCTGGAGTCGAGGTAGAGAATTCACCCAGCAGTGAGTCACCTGGATTTAGGAGCAGTGCTAGTTCTAGTCTGTTTCACCTTTTCATTCTTTTTATTTCTATTGCCACACCCAGTTCTGGTCTAGTCACTGATCACCCACAATTGGATTACAATGAGGTCCTTGTAATAGTTTCTGGGCTTTGTTCTCTCCCACCTCCATCCCTACTCTAATTCTTCTCTCAATCCTTTCTGTCTACTAAAATAAGCATGTACCATATTTCTGCACTAATGGAAGACCAGCAGTTTCATATTCTGTCCCCCCAAAAGCCCAGTGCCTTCTACCTGATGCTTGGATTCTTCATTATTTGAACTATTTATTCAACTATCTCTTTCCCAATGGTGTTACACAGTGACTGACTTCCATCCAGAAAAAGGTGCTTACATATCATTATCACTTCATTAGAAGACATTACATACTGGAAAAAATGGGAAAGGGGACTCTGACCTTAAGACTGGTAAAAATGCAACTAATATTTGATGTATGCATAACCCCGAGAAAGTTAGTTAAGTACTCTATGCCTCAATTTATTTATTGGTAAAATGGAAATGGTAATAATTCTCTGTGTTAAACCATGTGATCATTGTTTTCAGGGTGTTTTAAGATTGTTAACATATGTGAACCAATGCTAGTTCTTGTTATTATCACCATTACCATCTCACCATCATGCTTCCTTCTACCTCTGAGCCTTTCACCTTGCCATTCCCACTTTCTAGGAATCTCTTACCTGTGCACATCCAATCTGTCCTTCTTTTGAAGATTTGTATCAAAACATAACCATCTCTATTTCCCTTAAGTCATTGTCTTCTTAAATATAAAAAATTTGTACTTCTCACTTGAATACTTACTCATATCTTCTGCATTGAGGGTTATTGAGCTCTTTTCTAAGTGTACAACACATCAATAAAGCTATAAAGTTATCAAGACACAGGACATTTCTGCTTCCTCCAGTATTTATCATGGTGTTGAATATATGGTAGCAAAAAAAAAAAAGCTCAAAGTCACTGCTGATTCAAATTTTGCTCCCATTTTAAATTGTGAATTAAAATTTTATTTAAACAGTGAAATAAAAACACAAACATGTTTTTACTTTTAGCTGTAAATAAGACCATAAACTAATATGTCATAAGACTGAAGTCTTGATGATTGAAAGAGCCATGATTTGCAGGGAAGGTAGATTAAACCTGCTTAGCATCCAATTTTTCACCAAAAAAGCCTCCCACAAGGTTATCGCAAGAGTCAATTCAGATACTAAATCAAAAGGGAAATTTGGGCAAATCATAAAACAAAGGCTAAATATTTGCTAAATTCAGGAAATCTGTCAAATCCAATACTGAATTTTACTATGTAAAATTTGATCTACTAGATATATAAAAGAAAAACAAATTGTTTGTTTTTGCACCATAACCAGGTTGTTATTTAAACATATCTTAGATCATGAAAGAAGAAAATCATAGATGTATTTTCTCATAAGACCTATGAAATATAACAGAATGAGGGGAGGGGCCTATTCAGCTGCTTCATGCCTCCAACCCCAGAGTCTTGTGTATAGTAGTTGCTTATTATTCATTTGAACAACTTTTATGAAAAATAAATACAGGAGAATAATAGTCCAAATGCTACATTGTATTAGTTTTACTACATGATGACCAGAAATTTACCTGATGCACAGGTCAGAAAACTGGTAAGGATAACATATTTTAAACATTCCATCATTTATACTATCATTGTCATTATCAAGAATTGAACAACTTTAAGTAAACCACAAACAAAAAAATTCAGGAATTGAACAACTCAAAGAAAACCATATATACACCAAAAAGTCATTCATCTGCTTCCCAGAAGGCATATGCAATAAACAATAGGCAGTTGATGAGAAACTTTTCTAAGGAAATTATATAAGCACCACTGTAATGATGGATTATTTATCTCAGAAAATATTTGCGTGCTTAAGTTTGTCTGTTGTGTGCCATGCTGTCACACGAAACATATTTTGTTGAAATGCCTTTATTTTAAATACAATGGTGCTATTAATGAGACATGAAATATAGTCATCGAACACAGTACAGTGTTCAGTAATAACAGAAAATATTGATCTCATGAGAGGTAAACAACAGATCAACTATGAATAAGCTCAGTCATCTCTATTAGATAGAGTATATGACAGTGCTAGTAGGCCTAAGTATTATACCCAAGTGTACCTCAGAACACAGTGTGAGTTTAGTTGGGACAACACCATATAATAGGTGATCAGAACAGAATACCTACATTTTTAAGGTTCAGAAGATGGTTAAAAAAAGGTTCAATGGGAAGGTCAGAAATTACAGAATTTTCCATGTGTCTATAATGTATGTTTTACATATCTGGTTTCAATATATCTTTATAAAATTCTTGGAAGTTAACATTATTATCTATATTTTACAAGTGAAAATTCTGAAGCTTAGAAAGTTATATAACTTATCCAATAACATTATGAAGTAAGAAGTGATAGAGCTGGGATTTGAACACACACATAATAACAATGTCTACAACATTTTGCTTTGACAAGTTAAAATCCTTACTGGGGACTGGGAAGGTGGCTTAGTGGTAGAGTGCTTCCCTTGCATGCATGAGTCCCTGGGTTCGATTCCTCAGCACCACATAAGTGGCACTGTGGCTCCAGTGGTGCAGTGCTAGGTTTGAGCTGAAGAGCTGAGGGATAGCGCCCAGGCTCAGAGTTCAGGCCCTACAACCAACCCAAAAAAATCCTTTACTGAAAAATTAAAAACAAATTTGGAGTTCACACACAAAAAATGAAGATGCATGCTGGAATGGGACTGGCATTCCAGGTGAGCAAAATGGCATAGGCAAAACTTACAGGCAGGAAGGTCTTGCCAATATTCAGCTCAAAGTACAACACATATAATGGTACCAAATAAGCAATCTTAAGATCATTTGAGGGAAAACTGAAGATTACAGCTCAGATGAGGATGTTGCACATTCATGAGATACATTAAAAGGGATACCTAGATTTAAGATAAAAATAGAGTAGCTAAACTCAACTTGCTCTGGGAGGTAGAGTGTTCGTAAACTTTGGCCTCTGATACAACATGTGGACAGGCCTCAAAATAAACATCCAAATGTTGCCTGGGAACTGTGACAATAGACACAGCTGACATTAAACTAAACACAAGCTAGGAAGTTTGTAGAACATTTGGCCACATAGTGTGTCTGATAATGAGTTGTGACACTAGATCATCCCCTGCACTTAGAAAAAGCCACGTAGGTCATGAAGTCAGGCTTCCAGTTCTATGAGGCAACTGCTTCATTTTCATTGCTTCACAAACTCTGATTTTCCAGTGTTTTGTGTCCCCCTCCTCCAGGATAGCAGTAATTTTTTATAGGCAAGAAGCAGCTTATACCACACAGCCAAGATTAGTCATCGAAGAACTGAAAAGCAGTTTTTCTCCCCCCGATGTTTTCTGTTCATGCCTTAAGGAATCTGGGTCTCTTTTCCTGATTCATGAAACAATTCCAAATACATCTGATCTTTGTTTGCCCCCAAAGAAGTCAGACTTGGAAGTAACATCCTACTTTCTTCTTTTGGTCTATCCTCTAGCAAAGGGTTATCAGGAAAGAATTTACTCTAGCCGCTGAATTAATTCCAAAATGGCAGGGTCATCCTGTGGATAGCATGGCTTTGGGAAATTACATACTAATCTTGCTTATCTTTCTCCAAGAAGAAATGTAATGGATTTTACATTATGGCATTTTGTTTGGACTCAAATGAATGACTGTTTAGTTCCATATTCTATTCAAGAAAGAATAATCTTTGCAGTAAGAGCAAAAATTATAACAAATCCTGACAGACTATAAACGAATATAAAGTATAATGTCTGTTGATAGAATGGTTACTATATAGAATGAATATTGTGACTCTGCTGAACAACCCATTTAGAAGCTGTTTAACTTGGCTGGCACAGTGTGTTCATCCCTTGGCTACAGACCTAAGAAAAGGTGAGAGAAACAAGAGAACTATTGTGGATACTTGTGCTATAAAACCAACTACTAGCCTCAATCTCTACAGAAATGACAGACTCAAAACTTATGAAAATTAAGAGAGGCAGTTGAATGGAGGCTGAGAAATTGCTCTGATCTGTATCATTTTTTAAGTTTTTTTTCTTTTTTTTTGTTGTTAAATCACTTTCTTGGTAAAAAAAAAAAAAAAAAAAAAAAAGCTTAAATAGCAGACTAATAACAGGTTGTTCTTCACTTATCTAAGCTGACTTTCAACTGACCAAAGTTAAAATGAAGAAAGAAATGTATAATATATATCAACAGCACGTTAAATTCTTACAAATAGTAAAGAAACAGTGTTATAGTAGTTGGTAAGAAGAATGACTCTGAATCCAGACCACTTGAATTTGAATCCGAGCTCTCGTGTTTATTTGAATTTAAATACAATTTCTGTCATTGTTATTTACGTGACCTACATATAAACTACTGGATTTTGTATGATGCATCTATGGAAAGTAACATCAGAATCAAATGGAATCTTGCAATCTATATGACACAGAGTTATTTAAACTTTCTGGGCCTCTGTCTCCTCATTTGTAAAAGTGTTGAAATACCTCTTTACCATGTTGCATGATACATGGTAGTCTCTTTCATTGGTTACCTAATTAAAATCTAACAATATATAACTCCAAAAGAAATAAGGGGCTGGAAGGTGGCTCAATGGTAAAGAGCTTGCGTTGCATGCATGAGGCCCTGGGTTCGATTCCTTAGCACCACATAAGCAAAAAGAAAAAAGCCAGAAGTGGCGCTGTGGCTCAAGTGGTAGAGCACTAGCCTTGAGCTGAAGAGCTGAGTTTCAGTGCCCAGGCTCAGAGTTCAGGCCCCACGACCAGACGCCCCCCCAAAAAAGAAAAGAAGTAAAATAAAATGTACATAAGTCATTTAACTTAGTTGTGCCAGTCCTCTGGGAGCACAGCTGAAGAGGAAGAACTCCTGAAACAGGTATATCACAGCTCGGAATTACAAACTGAATTCCTTGCTTGTTAAAGGAGTCCTGACTGCAGATCTCACACACCAGGTTGTCATAAGGCCAGGAGAGATGAAGAACTAATCACCCATAAATAAATGCCTTGAAAATTGCTCACTAGCCCAGGATAATGGCAACTGGCTGGAAGTGTGAATCTGGAAAACACCACTAGGAGAAAGGAATTCCAAATTTGGCATACAGAATCAAATTTGCTTTCTGTGGAACACAGGCTCCGAGCCTAAGAATTTCTCTGATAAAATCTAAATGATCTTAGGCAGAACCATATTTAAAGCGACCTGACAGAGTTAGCTCTACAACATAGAAAAAGAGAAACTTTCTTTGCTGAAAATGTTTCAAGCCATAGATTTCAAACGTCACCAGGAGGTAAAATACTATAAGGAAGACACAGCAACTACACATATGGGATAAATTGTTCTCTGGAAAATGAAGGGAACAGGAAAATTTAAAAGAGACTTAAACTACTTTTTTTTGTTTTTGTTTTTTGTCAGTTGTGGGGCTTGAACTCTGGGCCTGGGCACTGTCCCTGTGCTCTTCAGCTCAAGGCGAGCGCTCTACCACTTAAGCCACAGCACCATATCTAGTTTTTTAGTGGTTTATTGGAGCTAAGAGTCTCATGGACTTTCCTGCCCAGGCTGGCTTTGAACATCGATCCTCAGATCTCAGCCTCCTGAGTAGCTAGGATTATAGGCATGAGCCACCAGTGCCCGGCCCTTTAACTACATTTTAAAACTCAGAGACAAAGAAAGAAATGCACATATTGGTAAAAATATGAACTACGTGTATCTGAATAGACATTTAAGTGACTGCTCAAATCAGCGGAGGATATGAGTATGGAAGAGAAAACAGAGAAAAATAGGCAATTATGAAAAAGAAGTTAAGAATTCTGGAAGAGAAATTTTCTAGCCTCCAGCTTCAGTTCCCTGCTTCAGAAACAGCCCTGTGAATCAGATACATTTTATGAATAAAATATTATTTTAAAAATTCCCACCTGCGTTCATGTACTTCCTTCCCCTTGATCTTACCACTATACATACCTCACTGTACACACTTGGGGATGGGAAAGATCAAGGGAAGAGTACAGACAAATGAAAAGAGGAAAGGTGAGAAGATGGAGCTATAATAATATTATATATATATATATATATATATATATGAAAATAAAACTAGCAAAATTCAGGGTAGGGGTGAAGTTGGGAGAGCTAGCAGACAATGATGAATGGGGTGTACTCATAAACTGCAAGCATGTTGACACTGTTTCATACATATTCTTAGCAAGAGACTATATTAACGTCTCTGATAATTACTTAGTAGCTATTGAGCTGTATGAAAGAATTTTATATGCCCTATTCATGAGGAGGATATAAAAAACATACATACCAAAAAGTGTACAAATAATTCTATTCTCTGCAACCTTCTCCAGCTACACTCCTACCACAGCTTAAAGAAGCAGGGTGAACAGGAAGCTGAGTTCCCCTTTCTCTTCAGGAGCATTGCCTTATACTTTCCCCAATAATTCAATTCTGGGAAGCCTTACAATTTAGTCTTGGTTCTTGATACTTCAGTCACTTATTTGGGGGACTTCAACCCCTTGCTTGTATATGAAAGGAGCTTTGTCTTTCATCCATCCTGAAATGAAATGGGAGTAGGACAGGCTCTAGCTCAGGATCCCAGCATAGGGCATGAGTATCAATAGTTCAATATGGTTCACAAGAAATCAGTCATCCTATAGATGGCAAGGGCTCTTAGCAAGCTTTGATTACCCTGCTAGGGCCAGAAGAGTACTTTAGATGGGTTCTATAGAATCCATTTCACTCTTTAGAGAAGTGGTCATCAAACTTGTAGCAGATACGAGGTTAATCATTATCATACCATGGTTATTATGACTGAGTCTGAGGTGAAGCTTGAGAAATGTCATGTGTGTGTGTGTGTGTGTGTGTGTGTGTGTGTGTGTGTGTGTGTGTGTGTGTGTCTGTCTGTCTGTCTGTCTGTCTGTCTGTCTCTGTGTATGCCAGTCCTAAAGCTTGAAATCAGGGCCTGATCACTGTCCCTGAGCCTTTTGCTCAAGGCTAGAGCTCTACTACTTGAGCCCTAGTTCCCCTTTCAGCTTTTTGGTGGTTAATTGGAGTTAAGAGTCTCATGGACTTGCTTGCCTTTGCTGGCTTTCAACTGTGACCTTCAGGTATCAATCTCCTAAGGAGTTACAGGTATGAGCCACTGGTGCCTGGCAAAAAAAATTCTTTTCATTAAAAAATAATAAAAATAATCTCAGATGAATCTGATGTTAATGTTCTCCAGGCCACATATCATGAAACCCTGTCTTAGAGGATTCCAAATATTGGGAAAGTAAAGGGCCATGGGCTAGTCTATAGTCACTCTACTGACCTGAACTCTCTCTTTGAGGGCCAACAGCCCTATCTTTTCTAAGAAGACCTCAACTGCAAAGCACAACTCTCTGCAGTTAAGGTTATATTGGTTAGATTACAAATACAAATGATTAGATAGCAATCACTGTTACCCTCACATGCACCTACTCCTTACTCTTTAAGGCTAATATATCCTGTTCATGTAACCTATAGAACTAAGACAAATTATATGATGTTAACTGAATAAACTCAATAAAAGCAGACCTATATCCCTTTCCTAACATGTAAAAATTCCTCAACAAGTAAGCTATTTTTGCTTCCTAACCAGTGTTGCAAAGAGATTTGTAGGAGAACACATAATCACTACCAACAATATAGACCAAAACACTTTACAACCAAAACTGCCACACAAACATTCCTGTGGGAGCAATCAGGAAAATGATAAAATGTATTTTAAGGGAGTAGGAGATTCTCCACATCTAACTATGGGTATGTGTCTATGAGGTGGCAGCTGTCAAATACAAAATCAGATACTACACTGAGGCATTGTGTCACTGCAGATAGGAAAAGCTTGAAATTCCACAGCAGGCTAGTCTGACTGTTGATAAGCTTGTCATCCTCTTCTACACATTCATCTGAGTAGTAAAGAAACAGCAAGATGAGAGAAATCTTAATGCTTGTTCAAAGGGCTGCTATGGGATCTCTTAAACTAAGCAACAGGATAAAATGGAAATATCTTCTATATATGAAACCTATAGAAATCCAGTCCATCTAGAAAGTTAGATGTATCACCTATAGAAGGTAGTTAAGAACATTCATCAGAACTCTCGGGCTCACAAAAAAAGGTACTAGATGTATATATTCAGGAGTAAGTAGAATATCTTAACTAATCCTTCTTAGGAAAAGGATGAGAAAGACAAGCCAACATTCTGAAAGTTGGTTGTGTCAGACTTAGTTCTTACTCATACTAATGATGGCCCACTTGAGACCATCTCAGTACTAAGTGTTAGCAGCTTTTGTCATTTTCCATTTTATACTGACCCTCTGGTTGCAGATATGCTTTAAAGAGTAATACTTCTTGTGTTTGTTCCTACAAAAATAATCCCTGAAGTTTTACACACTCCTTCCATTTTGTTATTTTTTTGTTTGGTTGTTTTTTTTCTTTGCCTGTCCTGCAGCTTGAACTCAAGGCCTAGGTGCTGTCCCTCAGCCTCTTTATGCTCAAGGCTAGCTCTCTACCACTAGAGTCACAGCTCTTCCAGCTGTGACGCCCCATGAGTCTCATTCATGGGGACTTTTCTGCCCAAGCTGGCTTTGAACAGTGATCTTCAGATCTTCAGATCTCAGTTTCCTGAGTAGCTAGGATTACAGGCAGGAGCCACCAACGCCCTGCTCCATTTTTTTTCTTATAGCACCTTGCTAGCAATGCTACCTAGCATTCATGTTGTCTCTTCAGAATTGTCTCATTGCATGTACATTAGTTGTTACTTTCGATCCATTGTAGAAAGTTCAAAGAGAAGGGAAAAGGAAGGGAGGGGAGAAAAGAGAAGGGGAAGGAAGGGGAGAGGAGAGGAGGAAAGGGGAAACAAAAAGGAAAGAAAAGGAAAGGAAAGGAGTCCTTATCTCTATCTTTTGAAAATTCACTCTAATCTTTAGGCAAAGGACAATTAGATATCAAATTTCAGAAACTCTACTTGCAAATCCTAAAGAATAAAGAAAAGGGCATTATTTACCATTTTTTCTGTCCACTATGAATCGTTATATTAATCCAATAGTATATTCATGTTAAGATAAAGCTAACTTATTATTACAATTTAACATGTTTTTTTGAAGCAACACGCTTTCAGGGTACAAAAAGATGAATTCTGTCTTCTAGAGTATCACAGTACATCAAAATGTTTATATTCTGAGAATTAAAGTAATTATAATCAGTGTAGCCAAAGGAGACTTTATGTGAGAAGTTTTTATGGACTAAGACTTAAGTTTATAGAAAATATTTTATGGAGAGCTATTAAATACATTCCAAGAGTTATATAATATGGTAACAATTATTATTTTTTGAGACAAGGCTTTGCTATGTAACTCTGATTGGCCTCAAACTCTTGATCTCTATCTCAGCCTCCTCAGTGCTAGGATTACAGGTATATACCACCATTCCTGACTCAATAGTATTTTGTTAGTTTGTAAAATGGGCACAATATGAGTATTTTATAACTGCGTTATTATTATAGTATGTCAAATATTCAGTGAGTGCCAGAATATGGTGTTCTGACACACAGCTGCAAGTCTATACTAACAAAACTATATTGATCTATGTTCTTTTGCTGGAACCTGTTCAAGTCATCTTGTGGTAATTTATTATTATATGGTACTTATTATTATTTATTATTATTAGTGTGGAAAACAGAATACTACAAAGCATAGGCCAAACAATGCCAATTTGATTAGATTAGACACAGTCTTGACTCAAATTTCCACTGTCCAAATAAATAGATTTAGTCAGAAACCATCATATCTTTGGAGATGTATAAAGTAGCCCTGAAAGATCATATAGACATAATTGGAAGCAATAGAACAATTCAACATTGCTCCCTAAAATGTAAAGAGTATGCCTGATGAGGAACATCAGCTAGTTAACTTAGAGCTATACCTATTCATAGAGAAAAAAAAACAGTAAAGTTGCTTGTGATGATCCAATTTACTTTTCCAATATTCATATTATTAATTCAAAAACATCATAAAGACTACGCAGTAAAATATAGTTCCCTCAAGGAGTCAGATGAAACATATTTCAGATTCATATCTTCAAAATGAGGGAAGTGTAAGCTTCTAAGAGAGAAGAGACAAATATCTTTATGTACACATTAGTCCATGAACTGAACTTTTTGTTTAAACAGGCCTGACTAATTAGATCATTCATATTTTGAGGAAAAGTAAATAGTTCTAACAATCATTTTTTCAAATGATTATTTTATATGAGACCTTTTAATTTTTCATCATAGGAGAGACATTATACTCAGCCAGTTCTACCAGAGAAAGATCAAGGAACTGAAACTCACCCCTAATTCTATATCACCAACTCTCTCATGCACTGGGAATCTTCTTTTAAACCATGTAACTTCAATAGAGACACTATTAATACTTGAAAGTGTAGCTTCATAAACACTGTCTCACAATTTGCAGAACACTCTTGTTTCTAACAGACACCAAAAATCCTTGTTAGACACACATGTGAACATGCATACACATGTGAATATCCACCCATAGACACACATTCACATATATTCCTTCTTGAGCTTCATCAGTCCTAGTCATCTATTTCTTCTCCATCCTTCTGTGCACATGATCTTGCTGAAGTTCCCTACCTCAACTTAATCCATTGTCACCTAGAACCCAGGCAGCACTCAGCACACAGCACTTCCCATACTACATCTCCAAGCAATTCCTTTAAGACACTTGGTGCACAGAACTTGAATTCCTACCTACAAGCAAAACATCAGAAAAGAGGCTCGCTGCAGTTATCCATTAAAAAAATAAACTTTCCCTCTTTCAATGGTGCATGGCACTGAGTGTCGAGCTTCCCTGCAATGCAGATCTTTCCTGTAGAAAACATCTCCAGCAGCAGGAACTTCCCAGAACTGCTGAAGAAGAACAGCTGTCTTACCGACAGGTTATTGATTCTTTCAGACTGATCAGAGGCTCCAAGGTCCCAGCCAGTAAGGAAGCTGCTTAGACTTTCTACCTCATTTTCTCAAGCTGTAAATTCTACAATAATAAGCTTGTCCCCTTGCCCATTCATAACCAAACAACACGGTCTCCTTGACACCATGGAATGTTAAGTCTCTGGAAAACACTCTGTACACTTGATACTATCTATCAGCAATCTGACCCTACAACCGTCTCTGGCTGTGTTGAAGGAACTAGATCTGAAACATGTTACAACACTGCCCCGCCACACCCAGTATGTGTCAGGTACGCAGTGAGAGAGAGGTCAGGCACCGTGAGCTCATTCTCCAACACCGAGGTCATGGGATGGGGGCGGGGCTGGGGAGTGGGGAACAGAATGAACCGAGAGGCCAAAGCAGATCCACACAGTGGCTGAGTTTCTTCTTTCGCCACACAAACCTTTTGTTTTATAACTCTTCCTGTCAGTCACCCAAGTTCTGCACAGAAAGGATGGACTAGAAACGACTTAGGGAATTTCGAAATCAATCTGGAAAGAAATCTTCTGGCCGGGATCAAGAGCACCCGGAGAGCGCGCGCCCCCAGGCTGGGGAAATCAGGTTGCAGAATCCCAGGGCCCAGGACGGGCACCAGGGCCAAGGCAGCCAGGCCGACACAGCTCTGTACAAAGCTGGGGCAATCAGTACTCACTCGGCTGGAGAGTTGGGGCCCAACAGACCTCAGCCGGGCTTTCCGGATGTTTGCATTCCTCTTTGAGTTCTGCCCTCTGCGGTGTCAGCTTGGAGAGCCAGCTGAGCCAGCCCAGTGACGCGGCGGAGGCGGGGCGGGTCCCAGGACAGCTGCGGGGGAAGCTCCCCGCCCCGAGCCCAGACGGCTTCCCCGGAAGGAAGCAGGGTCAGGCTGCACTCCCCGGCTCATGCGCCCTGAGCCTGGCATCCCGGGGAACTGCACACATACTTGGTGATACAAGACCAGGGAGGACTCTTACCGGAATAGGGAGGCAGGGGTAGGAGCTCCGCAAACACTCCTCCCTCTCCCAAAATAGCTCCTCTGAAACTGTAACGTTAACGAACAAAGACAGCCAGCAGGGATGCACAAACGTACAATGGTACGACGGGATTTAGTTATTTTTAGCTTGCAGTTTAGTGCAATCAGAATTCTTCTCATAGAACAGATTTGAAGCCTGGGCATAAAATAAGAATTCATGGGCTGGGAATGTGGCTGAGTGGTCGAGTGTTTGCCTAGCATGAATGAAGCCTCTCGGTTCGATTCCTCAGTATCACACGCACAGAAAAAGCCCCGCAGTAGCGCTGTGGCTCAAATGGTAAAGCTTTAGTCTTGAGCACAGAGGTTCAAGGGCAGAGCCCAGGCACTGAGTTCAAGCCCCAGAGCCGGCAAAAACACACGCGCGCGCGCGCACACACACACACAACTGAATTCATGAGTGTAAACCGCTACTGATAAATTTATGAGTGAGTAAATAAATAGGGGAAAATAAAACGCTTTCTGACAGGAGAAGGAATCTAACTAAAATGTAGAATGGATGATGGAGTTGAAAAAAAGAGTTATTAACTTTTAAAGGGAACACTGATTTTAATAAACATTCTCACTGATTCAATATGAACACAAAAATATAAGATGATTGATTGGGTCTTATTTCCCAAACTTTATTTGTACATTAGTGAGACTATATATACATATGTATATATATTGCATACATATACATACATATATGTGTATATTACATCTACAGTACATATAAATATATATGTGTATATACATATATACACATACATATGTATATATTACATGTGTACACATACATATGTATATATATTACACATATATACATATATGCATATACTACATACAATACACATATATGACATATTTATATATTTCATATGTACATATATACATACATATATACATATGTGTGTATATGTATGAATATATATAGTCTTCTGTAATTATATGTTAATTTAATTAAGAAAATAATTTAGAGTAACAAGAAAAATAATTTAGAATTATAAGAAAAATTATTTTGCTTAATACAAATTAAGCTATTTTCTTAAGCCAAACTAACCCTACTTGTCTTAAGCAAAAATATTCATGGAATTATGAGTTTTGCATGCTACATTACTTATTTTATTTAGGACATTGAATATATGTACAATTATTAAAAATAAAATGGCCGGGCATCAGTGGTTCACACCTGTAAGGCTTCTTGGGAGGCTCAGATCTGAGGATCATGGTTCAAAACTAGCCCAGGCAGAAAAGTCAATGAGACTATTATCTCCAACAAACTACTCCAAAAAATCCAGAAGTGGCTCAAGTGGTAGAGTACCAGCCTGGAGCAAAAGGAGCTCAGGGATAGCAGCTAGGCCCAGAGTTCAAGCCTTAGGATCAGAACAAAACTAAAAATAAAGGGGCTGGGAAGTTGGCTCAGTGGTAGAGTGCTTGCCTTGCATGCATGAGACCCTGGGTTCGATTCCTCAGCACCACATAAGCAAAAAGAAAAAAGCCGGAAGTGGCGCTGTGGCTCAAGTGGTAGAGCGCTAGCCTTGAGCTGAAGAGTTGAGGGACAGCACCCAGGCCCAGAGTTCAGGCCCCAGGACCGGACCCCAAAATAAATAAATAAATAAATAAAAATAAAAATAAAAATGTTTTCCTATGTCATCTCACAAATTGCAGATGGTTGAAAAGTGCTGTGGGGTGATTCTGACCTGGAATATCAGAGTTTATCCAGTCATGGCTTAGATAATAGACTGGGAGAATATTTATGGTCCAGTTATGACTTAAAATAATAGATAAGAAAGTAGGAGCCTGCAATGAGACCAGAATTAACAGAGCTATTTATGGTAGAGCAGGACTCAAAGCCCAAAGCTGCTTTCTCTCCTGTGATCATCTCCTCTCCAGGCTAAAGGAAAAGTTGTTTGTACTTTCTGTTCACAGGCTTAATGCTGCTGAACAGTCTATCACCAATTATCTTCCTCTTGTTCAATCAGCCCTCCTCTACTTCAATCTATTGTGGACATTAGACACTTCATGCAAAATCTTCACTAATTTCACTAATTTCCCACTTAATCAGTAGGTGTCTCCTCAAAGTAGAATCCAGAAAATTGCCCCTTCCAGGTTCTTTTGTACCGCAACTGAGATGAGGGATAGGAGACTTATATTTGGCCAATCTCAAGTGCTGTACAAGAATGGGATTGGAGGGGAACATGTGAGGAGGCTATGGTCCACAGGGAAAGCCAGATTATAACAAGGCTTTTGAGGTTCAGAGCTTTGGCTATGACAGAGGTACTGGTTATCTGATGCTGAAAGTGCTGGTTGCAGAGCTGGGAAACAGCAGGGCTTAGCAGCAGAAACTCACAGCTGCAATGCATGGTTCCTGGGTGTGAGTATGCTCCTTCTGCTGTTCCACCAAGGCTTCCTTCTCACTAATCCTTAAGAAACCTCCTCCTTTGTCTTAAATTAGAATAGAATCTAATTGAAAAATAAGTTTAGCCAGTAATTTTTTTCTTTGTTTTCTGGTATTAGGAATTGAACCAAGGCCGCAAGAATGTAAGGCAAGAGCTCTACCACTCAAACCAGGCCCACAGCCCCATCCAGTACATCAGAATAGCATAGGATTCTATAGACATTCCTCATGCAATCTGAACCTCAATTTGCAAATAAGATATGTGACTGTCAAAATAGAAGTTGCCCAGTTCAGAGAGACAAATGGTGCATGACCTAATATACACTGAAACATGATAAATTATACTGGACTCCAGGCATTCACACATAGTAACACCAGAGGAGGATACTTTAGGAGGGGAACATAAAGGCACAATGACTATGTGCACCTGATCATCTAAAATAATATTTCTCAAAATGAACTCCAGGAAATGGAAACAAGAGGTGTTTGTTTGGTTTGGTTTGGTTTGGTTTGGTTTTTGTTGGTTCAAGGCTTGAACTAGGCCTGGACACCGTCCCTGAGCTCTTTTGCTCAAGGCCAGTGTGCTTTGCGCCACAGAGCTACTTTCAGTTTTCTGGTGGTTAATTGGAGATAAGAGAGTCACAGACTTTCCTTCCTGGGCTGGTTTTGAACCACAATCCTCAGCTCTCAGCCTTTGTTTTAGGATTAGAGATGTGAACCAGCAACACCTGGTTTTCCCTTCTTTGCTGTTTTTGTTTTCTTTATTTTTGTCTTGTTTGTTTACCTGTCTTTGGGAGGGTAATGGGGGTCACAGAAATGGTGGGACAAAGGGTGAAAAATGCATCCATGGTACTCACTAGACACTATATTGAAAATGAACTATATATCATGTGGATGGGGACAGGAGGGAAAAACTGGAAGAGAGTGAGAGAAGGGGTGGTGTACATTGCTCCAAAAGAAATGCACTCATTGCCTGACTTATGGAATTGTAACCCCTTTGTACATCACCTTTATAATAACAACTACAATTGTAAAATAAATAAAAAATAGAAAAAAACCGAAGCTGGCTGAGAACTGAGAACTCTTCCAGCAATAAAATTGCATGACTAATTATGAATCACAACTACCTTCAGATTGACTAATAAGAATCTATTCAATTTCGGCAGTCTCATTAATCTTCATTATTTATTTACAAAAAAGTAACGTCTAGGTACTCAACCTTTTAAAGTAAGGGGGTAGTAGTAAAGTTTGAACTCAGAGCCTTATGCTTAAGCATTTTGCCACCTGAACTACACCTCCAGCCCTCCCCTTCTTTTTTTCTTTTTAAATACATTTTCTTTAAGTAGTTGTATAAAGGAGTTCAAGTCAACAGGTCAATTTTCCTTTTGGCTTACCTTTAGAGAAGGTTATCACTTTTGCTTAAGGCCTTCTTCAGATTGTGACTGTTCTATTTGCCTTCTACATAGCTGGCATTAAAGGTATTCCTCACCACACCCAGTTTCTTTTTGAAATAGGGTCCCCTCAATAACATTATTTTTTTCTCCCTGGCCTAGCCTGGAACCATAGTTCTTCCATCTCTCCCTCTCTCATAGCTGGGATTACAGGTATGAGCTACTATAGCTTCACCAAGAGCTTTGGATCTTCTAAGCCTCAGAACAACAGGAGAGAATGGATTCTACTTACAGGCCTAACTAATCATTGTATAGAATTCTCATGATGCAGTCCTGCCATATATGGAAAATACCCTATAATATACAGTATTCATATGAGTTTCACATAAAATATTTATTCTTAAATACAGAACTTAATGTGTTTTCAATAATAATAAAAATATTATTTATTTTAATTTTCAGGCTAAATAAATACAGAAACTCAGGACTAATTCTCCCTGCCATTTGTAGCCACCATTTAGTCACAACTTTTTGACTGCTGTGAGAGTATCTAGCTTTGCTTGTGTAAGCTGTGGCAGTTGCACAAAAAAAGGCTTCAAGTTATGTCACATGCTAGCACCTCTAGCTTTGCTCAATGAGGCCTAGAAATGGTAGTTTTTAAGAGCCATTCATACTGAATTAGAGCCATCTATTCTAGCATCAAATGAATAAATGAGCATTTTTTTCTGCAACTCTGTGAGAGTTGAAGACATGAGAAAAGTGGGAGGAAAGAATTAAATTGTGGAAAAATCTGTTATGCCAGAAACTGGTGAAGGAAAGTGAGTCATAAAAACATAGCAAGAAAGAACAAGAGAGATAAAATCAGAAGAGAGAAATGATAGTATTTTTGGAAGCCATGGAACAATGCAGGTTTGCTTTTAAATAGTAAAGCAATGAAGAGCCAGCTAGAATATCTTCACTTCCCACATATACCAGCTCCTACAACTTACTGAGGAGAAAGGACTAAGTTTTAAATAAACTGCCTACCTCAAAAAGACTGGGTGAAATATGTGCTAGAAAAGGGCAGGATGCTTAGGCCTTAAAGAACTAAGTCTTTTCAGGAGAAACCTCACTAAATTCCAACCACATGCTGAATCTCCAAAATTATGTCATAGTAATTCTGCAAGCCATAAAAATTACTTCATTATTGTTATGAGTAGGTTTTGCTACTGATCTCTCTCTCCCCCTCTCCCACTCTCATACTTTCCCCCTCTCTCTGACCCACTCCCTTGCTCCATCTCCCCTTTCCCTCCCTCACCTCCTCCCCGTTGTCCTCTTCCCCTTCTCTCATCCTGGGGCTTGAACTCAGGCCTGGGCACTTGTCCTTTTTCATTTTAGCTACTCAAGGCTAGCACTCTACCATTTGAGCCACAGCTCTACTTCTGGCTTTCTGA
The DNA here is from genome assembly GCF_024711535.1 of Dipodomys merriami. Lineage (NCBI taxonomy): Eukaryota > Metazoa > Chordata > Mammalia > Rodentia > Heteromyidae > Dipodomys > Dipodomys merriami. Next base: position 7,988,443 of record NW_027203382.1, read on the forward strand.
TGGTTAATGGGAGATAAGAGACTCATGGACTTTATGGCCTAGGCTGGCTTCAAACAGCAATCCTCAGATCTCAGCCTCTTGAGTTGCTAGGATTACAGGTGTAAGTCACTGACACGCAACTATCTCTTATTTTACAGGCATAAATTAGGTTGTAGGTTAAATATAGCTCCTAATAACATAAACAGTAAGACATGATCAGGCGAAGTTTTCTAGTTGTAGCGTTCTCAACGACAGGAAAGGGGGACTGGCAGAAATAATCACAACAGAGACACATGTGCCTCTATTTTCTCATAACTACCAACTGCCAGGTATAGGGCTCCATGTTTTATATATTTTATTTTGTTTCAGCTTTGCAACAGCTCTCACAACATAAGTCTTGCTCCAGTGTTGATGAGGCAATGGAGCCCAGATGGCACCAAGGGAGTGAGTGGCAAAGAGGAAATGCAAACTTGGGTTTGTTTGAGCCAAGAGACCCTCCTGGTGGGCATCCATGTGGCAGGGTTCCAACAGCAGTGACAATGTGTGGCTGTGTCACACACAGAGCATGTGCCTCAGTTTGGGATTTACATTGGTTTCAAACATTAATTCACCCCTGGCATTTATAATTATCATCTCTCAATGATTTTTTAATCTTTCTACTGGTTAGAAGGACACTGAGAATGGCAATATAAAATACACTCAAGATGTTAAATTGAGATGGCAGTGCTGAGGGCTTAAGCCCTATTATTCAATAATAGAAAGTTACATCTTTTCTTCAAACACATAAATGACACTTTGTTAAAACACACACACACACACAAAGCTTTGTAGTGACCTATGAGCACTCTTTTCCTTCCCTGCAAGGCCCACCCACTGATGACAGGCTGACAGGTGATAAGGGAATAGGATCTCCTCCTCTTCAGGCAATTGACTCACCTTGGTGTCTGAGGCTGCTCCACTGGCATGAGCTCTGGAGGGGTGACTGCTCCCCAAATTCGATGCTTTTTTCTTGAAAAAAAAATTATTTCAGTGGGAGAAGAGACCTTAACAACATAGACAAGTGCGACTTTTCTTATCAATACACGTATCTTCTCCAACAAAACTCAATAATATTCTAAACACATTTAATTTTAAATTGCTTCTGTAGCTATGCCTGATGAGTACAGAAATATGAAATGGAAGGGGAATTTGCATAAATCCAAGTTGCTCAATATTCACTGATTTAGAAGAATTGTGAAACTCATTTGTGATTTCCCAGCATAAATTACTTTTTCTTTCTTTTTTTTGTCGTCGGTCGGGGGGCTTGAACTCTGGGCCTGGGCGCTGTCCCACAGCTCTTCAGCTCAGGGCAAGTGCTCTACCATTTCTGGTTTTCTAGTGGTTTACTGGAGATAAGAGTCTCATAGATGTTCCTGCCTGGGCTGGCTTTGAACCGCGATCTTCAGATCTCAGCCTCCTGAGGAGCTAGGATTACAGGCGTGAGCCACCGGCACCTGGCTCCAGCATGAATTTCTTCTGGTAACACCACTCGCTGTGTGTGGGTGGGGGGAGGTCTTCTTTTTCACAGTTATATAGAGCATGGACAATGGTATACCCATGATGGAGGGTGATTTACCAGTGTATGCCAAAGATGTAATTCTACTTGTGAAATTTTACCCTGAGGAAATGACAAGAAAAAAAACCTTTTTTTATTCACACATATTTATTAAATATTAAAGTTCATCATGATATCTGAATGGCTATGAATCTTTGTTTATGATGTGATAGGCAATCATTCTATTAGAATATCAGAATTAAATACCTTAATAGTAAAATCTATTAGAACACTATTTTGAGTCTTCTGTGTATATTAAGTGCCATATTTAATGACATTTAAATCTTCACATTAACTAATACCAATCTTCCACTATTGTTATCCCCATGTTATAAGTGAGGGACTGTGGTGGAATGCATATGTAATGCGGGTGGCCCTGGTCACAGATAGTGAGAGACAAGAAGTCTGCTTCTGACTGCTCTGTTATGTATTTATCCTCTCACAAAAGGGGTAGAGAGATAGGTTATGACATAGTGATGATTCAATCAATGGAAGCATTTATTATTCATATTTTAAAGAAAGGTAAGTCATCAAATACAGTGAAAGTAGGGGTTATACTGTGGGGGAGGGACATACAAAGCAACAAAGAAATAATCTTATAAATGTGTTAGAAACAATAGTATGAAATTAAAAAAATCATTTGAATATATATATCTTAGGGTTCATTTCCCTAACATCAACTTATCTGACCTTTTCTGCTTGATGTCGGTATAATTTGTGGAGGGGAAGGGGAAAAACAAATCGTTTAAATAGGGATACAGGTGGACCTATTGCAACAATGAGATGTACAAGTCCTTATGTCAAAAATGAACTTTGTAACTTTGGTGGGGCGGGGGGAGGATGGGAAGGGATGAGAAGGGGAAACAAAGGAGGAGGCTACAATGCTTGATAAGAAATGTACTCATTATCTTGCCCATGTAATTGTAACTCCTCTGTACAGGATTTTCACAATAAAAAAAGAAATAAAAAAATAAAAAAGAAAGGTAAGTCAGAGTTGAAATTAGACATTGCATGATCCCTGAAATATGTGTGTGTGTGTGTGTGTGTGTGTGTGTGTGTGTGTGTGTGTTTTCTACCAATGGAGTCAACAGATATTTACAAGGGAATCCTTCTCGGGCTCTTTTAAGTTTTCTTATATAACTATATTAATTGAGAAAAGAAATGATGAAGGGAAAGTAAAGTACATAGTTGCTGTCTCAAAAAGGCCTGTATACCAAAATCCCTTATTTTTTTTCTTTTTTTTTGTCGGTCATGGGGCTTGACCTCTGGGCTTGGGCACTATCTCTGCGCTCTTCAGCTCAAGGTGAGCACTCTACCGCTTGAGCCACAGTGCCACTTCTGCTTTATTGCAGATAAGAGTCTCACAGACTTTTCTGCCCAGACTGGCTTTGCACCACGATCCTCAGATTTCAGTCTCCTGAATAGCTACGATTACAGGCGAGAGCCACTGGTGCCTCACCTCTAAATCCCTTACTCTTAAGTATCTATGTTCCAAAGAAGCAGACAAATACTGGCCTCTAAATCCCCTATTTTTAAGTATCTATTTTCCAAAGAAGCAGACAAATGACTCTGCATGGGAAGAAAACACTGGAAACACTGACTACATGAGGATGGTTATACATTAGCTGATCAGTGAGAAGTTTGTATGTATAACTGAGAATCACTTGGCTTAACTGTTTTAACATTTAGAAAATACTTAGCCAAACTAAAATTCCTAATTTTTTTTAAAGTGTCTCCCATAGAAGCCTGAAGAGAAGTATTCACTTTTTTAGGTAAATATTGCCCCAGCAAAAAACGAAATCAAAATTAGTTTGCTGTCCTCACAGTATAATATCTAGGTGTCTACCAGTTGACAAATTCTATAGTACTTCATGAAGATTACTGGGGTGGTATGTCTTTATAAAGTGGAATCTAGGGGCCAGAGAGAAATTTTCAGGAGTGCCAAGCTAGGCATTGATTGCAGAATAAACACACTCCCAAGAATATGGCACTACTATCAACCAAGGAAGAAAAGTTCTAGATGACTGAAACAGAAACAAGAGTTACTAAAAAGCTATCAATGTGAAAAATGGTGAAAAGAGGACGTGGCTTAAATAATATCCAGATTGCAATACCTTTTCATGATATGAGTGTATTCACAAATAGTTTCTGATAAGCATAATGTATAAATAGACTCTGAGTAAAAGAGGGGATGTTAAATATAAAGTTTATAGAGCAACAGAGTCATTCAACTCAATTTCCTCATTTAACTTAAGCCTAAAGAGGTTAGATCATTTTCCAGCTGCCTAGAACACCTGTTCTTAGTGTTTGGTTTACTGAGGAAGGTCATGTATAAGTACTGGGCTAAATACAAGCTCTGCTCAAGACAATAATGCCACATGCCAAGCCCTGGCTCCTCTGGGAAGCCTGTAAATGTAGCTAGAATTTGCCATGAGAATTTTTTTTAATCCTTGTTATTTTTTTGCCTGTTATGAAACCATTAGGGTTTCCTCCTGTACCACAGATGCATGTACATGCATGCTTCTGCTACACTGGCTTCTTTCTTTCTGTTCCTCCAGCCTTCCAAACCCAATTTGCCTTGGGATCTTTGGAAGGCTTACTCTTAGAGGACAGTTCATCTATCTACAGTAAAAGAAACCTCTCAAGACAAACTCATTCCACATTTGTCCTAACCACAAGTATGTTCTAGCCACTGAAATAAAAGCTTGAGATTAGTCGTGAATACCAATTCTACAAGAAATTCATTTCTCTAATTCCATTGACTAGAAGAAACACTCAGCAGATTTGTCTAATCTTTCTTCTAATATGAACGTGCACCTCTCTGTTGAGTTTTACAGAAAGTAAGCTGCAAGGCACATCCTGCCCCTAGGCCTTGTCCAATCATTCTCAGGCCTGGCTGAGTCATTCTTAGCTTTCAATTCAACATGTCACAGGGACTCAGCCTCCTAACACCTGACAGGAACATCAGTGTCATTGTCCATGCCCTGTGTGTCTCTGCTGAATCCAAATTCCAAGACACCAAGTCTGGGTCACTTCAGGGGACTTGTGAGGTACCCCTTGGCTCATTAGCAGACTTGTGAGTGTGCACAGCCCTGTGCACATGGATGAAGAATCTGTACCACTGGAAGCAGCTCCCTGATATCCAAAACCAGCTTGCTAGCTGAGAGGTCAGCAGACACCTCATGTTTGTGCAGTGTTCAAAATATAGCATACTGAAGTCTGTGATCAATTGTACCGGGGTTATTGGGGAGACATAAAAGGAATTAACTAGAACTTTTGCAGATCTCTTATAGTTCATAATGAAGATTTTTCTTGCTCAGAACTCAATTTATAAAAGCTATTTTCAAAATAATGAAGTTGAAAAGAGGCAGTCAAAAAGCTGCTATATCACTCCTGTCTAAATATTGGCAATGGTACCCTGAAGGAAGCCTCATGGTGTTCTGAGACATGGTGACAATACAAAGGCGAGAATACCAAATCTCCAGGATAATGGTCTTACCTTTTCATGCATGTGGTGACATCCTAGTCAATCACATGCCAGCTTTGAAATTTTGAGTAAATTCATGGGCCCCCCCTCTCTTCCCCCCTCCATGTATCTGTCTCTCTCAGCACTGAGACAGAAACAAGGCCTTCTGTATGCCAGGCAAGTACTCTAACACACCATACCACATACCTAAGCTGCTTGTTTTTGCTTTGTTTGTGAGACAGGTCTTCCTACCATTTTGCCCAGGCTGGCCTCATTCTGGTAATCCTCTTGCTTCTCCTCCTCTGAGGCTGGGATTACAGTTGGTGTACCTTCATTCCCAGAAACTTTAAATCCTTTTTACAACTGAATTTCTGATTGGAATAATGTGCATAACTCTATTCATATCTCCAGTGACTTGGGAGTTAAATGAGATGAGAACCCCCTGCTGTGAAAAACAAGGCCTAGAGTCCCTGAACAGGTAACAGTGGAACAGACTGACCATCTTGAACAACATTAGTGTGGTTTTAACTGATAAGACTACACAGTAACTGTTACAAACTTCCTATGAGGTTTCATTATTCCTATAATCAAAACAAAAAATACATTTTTCACTAGATAGAAACAAGTGATTTGTGTTTTTTTATTAGGACTTGTCCTTTGATCCAAGAAGTGAAACACAGTTAAATTACTTAGAAACAACTTTTGAAAGTTGTTTCTAAGCTGTGTTAATGTATAAGAACAGCCTTTAGAATGTGTGATATATGTTCTGGGTTCCTAGCACAGAGCTCTTAAAAGATATATAGTAATACAGTGCAATAGTAATAGCAATTGGAGGATCTTTTCCTCATATTTTGTGCTTAACCTTGTTTTTTTGTTTGTTTGTTTGTTTGTCTGTCACAGAGACTCTAAATCCCTAGGAATTTCCATGGGTGAGTGGAAACAGCTTTGTTCTCAGGAAGTGATTTTTGGTTGGTTTCTGGGTACAGGCTGGTCACCAGGAAAACCAAATGGTTACTCTCAGGAATCTTTAAGTCCCACCCCATCCCCCTCTAGGAGAAGGAAGAGGGATTAGAAGTAGAGTTAATAATTATACCTACATGATAAACCCTTTCAGGATGGTGAATGTGCTAGAAGGGTGGGAAAAAAAACTGCTGGGTTTTGGATCTACTAATACCTTACTTTATGAACCTCTTCATCTATATGTTCATCTGTATCTTTTAACATATCTTTTATTATATAATAATTGGGCTAATGAATGTTTCCCAAAAACCTCTGAACAAATCTTGGATTAATTATTAAGTCCAAGAAAGGAGTCATAAAAACTTGATGCATTGTTGCTTGATCAGTAGTATTGATCAGGTGCCAAACAAATGTTTGTTTGGCACCTGAAATTGGGGTAGGGGTAGTGAGGGAACCATTAATTAGTACCATCTGTACTACCTCATAATTTGTTGAACTGTAAGACACTTAATGGGTGTCCTAACTGGGCAATGAAGAATTGCTTGGTATGGAAGAAACTTCCAGGAATGTTTGTGATCAGAAGTATTTTGTTTGTTATGAGGGTATATTAGGAGAAAAGAACGTGTTTTTTTTTTGTTTCTTTTGTTTGTTTTTTGTTTTTAACTATAGAAGAAATAAGAAATTATTTCAACAATGGGCTGATATTCTTTGGAGTACTCTATGTGTTTACGGTATTTTTTGCCTTGTATGAACTCTGTCAATTACATACATCTACCCACAGACATATATGTAATTGCTCAATGAATACTAGCTAAAAAGACCCTAGAGGCTCTGGGTTAATTTGCAGGGTTAATGCTAGAAAGCCACCCTAATGAATGGATATAAGTCTAAAAGAATTGCAGTCTTCTTAAGTCTAGATGGATTTGGTGTTAGACACTACAATCTGGGTCACCAAGAAAATAGGCATAAGTGGTCTTGGCACAGCTCTGCAGCTGTTTCTTGGCACTTGGACATGAGTTCAGGAGTCACAATAGACATCTCACAGTTAGTATGGACTCCTTGGCAATGACCCCTAATCCCTCAATAGACTGCTTGCTGCACTGCACTTCCAGGTTGGCTAAAGGCATCATTGCTCTTAGGGGCACAATTCCAGATCACTTATTGAAGTAATCCCCTCCCCCCAAAAGCAGAGCAAGCACAAAATACTGACCAGATTAAAGCCTATTGAATGCCTAGATTCTTGAATAAAGAGTTTTATGGATTTTCAAAGCCCCCTTTGCTGAATATTCTCTCTCCTTTCCTTTCCTTCCCTCTCCCTCTCCCTTTCCCTCTTTCTCCTTCCCTCCCTCTCTCACTCCTCCCCCTTTCTTTCTTTCCTTCCTTCCTCCCTCCCTTCCTTCCTTCCTTCCTTCCTTCCTTCCTTCCTTCCTTCCTTCCTTCCTTCCTTCCTTCCTTTCTTCTTTCTTTCTTTCTTTCTTTCTTTCTTTCTTTCTTTCTTTCTTTCTTTCTTTCTTTCTTTCTTTCTTTCTTTCCTTCTCTTTCTTCTGTTATGGGGCTTGAACTCAGGGCCTGGGCACTGTCCCTGAGCTCTTGCTTAAGGCTAGCACCCTACCATTTTGAGCCACAGTGCCACTTCCAGTTTTCTAAGGATTAAATGGAAAAAAAAGAGTCTCAGGAGGACTTTTCTGCCCAGGCTGGCTTCAAAACATAATCCTTAGATCCCAGCCTGCTGAATTGCTAGGATTACAGGCATGAGCCACTGGCACCTGTCTTGAATACTGTTTCTTTAATTTGAAAAGATTTATATATCTTGAAGCATTTTGTTTATTCTAGGCCTTGTTAATGATGCACCTTTGCTATCATTGCTCAAAAACTGGGATATGTGATATCTCATTAAAGATAAATATACATTCAGCCATACATATCTGTGAATTTAATATTTATGAATTCCATCTGCATTGCATAAAAAATACTTGGAAAAAACCCAAACACATACAGACATTCACCAATTATTTTCAAAAACAATACAACAACTATTTGTATACATTTTACTTTGTATTAGGTACTATAAGTGATCTAGAGATTATTTAAACTACACCAGAAAATTTAAGTTATATGGAGATAGGCTATCACTTAAATAAGGGACTTAAGCATCAGTCAGGTTTTAGTATCTATATGGGTTCCTGGATCCAACTTCTCACAGATACTGAAAGATCACTGTACACACACACACACAAAACATAAGGACATGCATCAGGATGTAAATAGTGGCCACTTTCTAAAGGCTACAATTCTGGAGGAGGGTATTTTAAAAGAAAAAGGTAAATAACCAGGAAAAAGAATCTGCTTACTCTACTAAGACAATAAAATTGTATTAAATATATTTTCCTTTGAAACACTCTTATACTCACATCTTCCTTCCCTTAGTCATAAAAGTGCATACATTTTATATTTGAAGATTTTAAAATTGACTCTGTAAGATCATGCCCACTTTATGTTTTAAATTTCATTCTTTATGTTTTAAATTTGCTAAGAAACAAACCTTCCCCCAAACTCCCTCTCCCCAAGTGTGGCCAGGTATGTCAGTCAAGTACTTTAAATAGACTTGATTATAGGTTTTGGAAGAGTTCTTTTTCCACTGTATTTAAAGATGCCCATGTTAAATGTCTTCGTGCTTCCTTTTCCTGTTGTCTAGTCATTCTATCTTAGGCTTGTAAGTCCAGCACCATTTGGTCTTAAAATTCCCCTATATTGATGAAGGACTTGACAAACCCATAATGACTGGTACAAATAACCACATTTTCCTAGGTATTTGCCCTATTCCATTCTCTGGAATTTATATTACAAATGCAGTATTAACAAATGATAGTTTAGTTGCATCACTCTATTAAAATTTCTGCAGATATCTTCATATCCCTTTAATATAAAGAAGTCACATTCCCCCCCCCCCAAAAAAGGCAAGATCTATTGACAATAGCAAAAGAAAGAGTTGTGAAATTTGTAGAATATAGTGGTGGTTCTCACTTGACTTTCAACATTTTTTCTTCTGGCTATATACTCTATGTTAACCTCTTGAAGTCTTTGTTATACTTCTAAGTGAAATGCAGAAAAGTAATTGAGAAAGAAGAGAAACTCCCAAGGATTCCAGAAATACAGAAAGCAAATTCTCAATATAATTTGGTTTCAAAAACCTTATAAGAACATTTTCATATTCTTGGTGATAATCAGTTAATCTTTTGTGGAGCATACTAACTTGAAAATGTATTATCACACTTCCAAAAATATTTGTTTTGGTATGATTTGTTTTATTTTTGAGATAGTATGTTAATATGTTGCCTAGACTGGCCTTTAACCGAGATTGTCCTGTCTCAGCTTCCTGAGTAACTGGGATTATCAGACAAGACAGACAACATCTGGATTAAACTTTCTTTTAAAAAATGTAATTTTATTGTTATTACCCAGGTATTGTACAGAAGGGTTACAATTCCATAAGTCAAGTAATGGATACAATTTTTCTTGGACAAAGTCACCCATTCCTTGGCTCTCCCCTAGTTCCCTGCTCTGCCCCTGCTCACAAGTTGCATAGTTCATTCATTTATTCATTGATCTACTGTAGGGCTTCTTGGTTGTTTCTATATATTTATGTAGAAACTGTTATTGTGAACAGTGCAGCAATGAACATGGACGACTTTACTATATCCTGAGTTGTTATGTTTTGGGGAGATGCCCCAAGAGTGATAGCCTGGATCTAGCAAAGTTTCACATTTAATTTTTTGAGGAACCTCAAAACTGCATTCACAGTGGTTGTACTAGTTTACACTCCTACTGACAGTACAATATGCCAGCATTTGTTGTTCAAATTCTCAATGTTGGCCAATCTAACTGGGGTGAAATAGAATTTCAATGTTATTTTGATTTACATTTCCTTTATGGCTGGGGATGTTGATGGCTAAAACTTTCCTAATCTCATTTCTTATTCAGTAAAGTACTGAAACTATCTTAAGGGCTGTGTTTAGTGAAGGTCACCTGACACCCCAGCAATGTGGAAAAGCACAAATAGGAGCATTACTGCACAAGACTAACACAGGCATAAAGCAAGATTCTATCTCAAAAATGGCCAATGCTAAAAGAGACTGATTGGCTGAAGTGGTAGAGCACCTGCTTAGTAAGCAGGAAGCACTGAACTCACACCCCAATACTGCCAAAAATTTTTTTGCAAAGATAAACAATAGAAACACTCAGGGACTAGTGAATAGAATGTGCTAGAAAGCAACAAAAGGAGGTAAATCCAGTAAGGCTTGAAGGACAGAACTTTCACATGACCCTAAACAGTGAAGCAGGTCAGTGTTGACGTGCATATAAACAACAGGGCATCATTCAGTAGAAGGAGAAATTCATAGGTATAAAGAAATTCCATCAGAAAGTGGGGAGATTTAATTTTACTAGTATTTCCACAGATATGATACAAATAAAAATGGTTTCCTTTTGTCTCCAAACCTGAATGACTGGTTAAACTAGGCCATAGCTGTCCTTTCATGGTACATACTTACAAAAATATTTCCTTTCACACCACAGCTTTTGATTTCCCTTCTTTATCTATCATGCTCACCAGCCGAACAATTAAATGCTTTAAAAACTCAATATATATTCTATAAAATTTAAAACATTGAGGAAAGGGGTATGGTTGGGAGGGATGGGGGAGAATAATAAAAAGGGTGACATTGATCAAGATGCACTGTATTCATGTAATATTTTGTTGAATAGCAACTCCTTTGTACAAGTAAAGATAATAAATTTTAAAATAATGAGTTCTAGTTCTAAATCGTAGCTAGCTGCAAGGGTTTCTTTTAAGAATCACTTAAAATTACTTTCATGATTTCCACGTATACTCTCGAATCAAATCTGATTTAAGACTAAACTTGTCAGTATTCACAAGATTCCTTACTACATCATTATTTAATAGTTCAAGACAGAAGTCAAAACTTAAAGACAAGAAGCCGGGTGCTGGTGGCTTACACCTGTAATCTTAGCTACTCAGGAAGCTGAGATCTGAGAATCTAGGTTCAAAGCCAGCTCGGGCAAGAAGTCCATGACACTCTTATCTCCAATTAATCACCAGAAAACTGGAAGTGGTGCTGTAGTTCAAGTGGTAGAGTTCTAGCCTTAAGCTGAAGAGATGAGGGACAGTACCCAGGCCCAGAATTCAAGCCCCATGACGGAGAAAAACAAACAAACAACAACAACAACAAAAACCTTAAAGACAAGAGAAAATGATTTGCAATATTGTGGAAATTACCTCATCCGATCCTTTCTTTTCTCCTTGTTTAGAAGATGATCCACTGCTTTTTTCATTGACATGCTGTAAAAATATAAAACAAAAAAGATAACGTTTAATAGAGGAGGGTTACACAAGATAATAGTGCCTCTAACCCAGAAACACTAAAGACACAAACTTTACAAATAAACACCCCCTTTAATTTTCCAGTTTAGAATACTAGCAATTCTATATTGATAGGTTTCAAAAATCAAGGTGGTGATATAGGCACTCATTTGAAATCCTGAAAGTCAGATGGTAATTAACTAGATATAGAATTGATGATAGTGCCCTAATCTTGTCAACTACAAAATGTTTCATGGTGTTTTGAAATCCAAATTACAAGTATAAGAGACATCTGGTTCATCATGGAGATGAGATCTCATAAGAACAATGTTGCATCTGAAATCAGACTTAAGCCCCAGCTCAGCATGAACACAAGGTGTTCACCACAGCCTTCTTGGCCATCCACAACTTCCACCAGCTGTTGGAAATTCCTACACTTCTTCCATCTGAATATGCACCAATGCAAAATGATAACCACACATGCAATTTCTCCAATTAATTAGAATCTCATTATGTGTAGGAACAGAATTATTAATATTTTACAAAGACACTAGTGATGAATGCATTTTTATATGGAACTCAGAAGCTTTGAAAAGCATATCACTCATGTTTTTGTTATAAGATAAACCACAAAAGCCGGGCACTGGTGACTCACACTTGTAACCCTAGCTACTCAGGAGGCTGAAATCTGAGGATTGCAGTTCAAAGCCAGCCCAGGCAGGAACCTAGATAAGACTCTGGTCTCCAATTAACCACCAGAAAACCAGATATGGCTCTGTGGCTCAAGTGGTAGAGTGCTCACCTTGAGCTGAAGAGCCCAGAGACAGAGCCTAGGCCCAGAGTTCAAGCCCCATAACCAACAACAACAAAAAAATTAAAAATAAAAAGTAAATAAATAAAATAGATGTATTTAGATGAAAGATTCAAACATTTATTTTTTTCTTTGTGGTGATTCAAAGGGATTCCATTCTAGCCCTCTACATTAACCAACTAGCTGCTCCCACTGAAATGCTCAAAACCTTCCAAGTTTTATAGAAATAAAAATACAGTTTGGGAAAGTTATATGTAATTCATATTTTTTATTTTGAGTTTTAATAACTTAAAAATGTAAGTATTACTGTTTTGTAATTCAAAATAATTATTTGTTCTCAATAAGTAGAAAAATAGAAAATATAGATAAATAGAAATATAGATAAATAGAAAATAGAAATATAGATAAATAGAAAAATATAAAATAAACAAAAATTATTTATAGTCATATTCCAACACATTTCAGAACACTGAGGATTAAATTTTTCAATTTCCTTTTAAAATCTAGCTTTATTATGAAAAATTTGAACATATAGAAAAGTTGAAAAGACTATAACTTGAATGCCTATATTACCAGTAATCAGATTCATCACTTATTGACACTTTTGTTGTATTTTTTCATTTATACAAACACATCCATGTATACATGACCCCTCACAGATGCGTGAGCGCGCGCGCGCACACACACACACACACACACACACACACACATCTATATGTACTTGCACTTGAAAGTAAATTGTGCACTTCTGAAACTTTAACACTTTCAAACACCAAACATTTCCTTAAATTAAGCACCTTTTCCCACATTAATCCAACACCATAGTTCCCTACTAGCATTCAATCTCTTACAAATAGTAACTGTATAAACTAACCATTGCCCTGATCATTTCTTGAGGGGTTTATTCAATATTCAACAGTCTGTTAGTAACGTAAAATCAAATCTTTTCACTGGAAGGGATTCTAAATGTTCAACTTTAAGTTCCTGGAATAATGGAGCATTGTTCATATAATTAAGCTGATGGAATGAAATATTTTGGAATGATACATGTCAAATTTGATCCATCTCAGCCACTTATAGTGAATCTTTCTAGGGCGGAAGAGAAAAAAAAATTGGCTAGCACTATTATGTCTAGTTGAGGTGAGAGGCAGGGACCAGGAACGCAAAACAGATTCGAATATAAGAATATCAAATCACATCAATGAAGAATTCTACTTGAGTGAAAAGAAACTAATGCCAGTGCTAGGAACTTCCTTCTGTGGTCTCCTTTGCTTCCCATAACATCTCATCTCTGGGGAGTACTCATTGTCATTCTGTGAGATCTTTATGTTGATTTTCTACTTAGCTTACAACAGTGAAGACTATAGTCTGATCAAAGTTTATTGGCTACAAGCTAGTTAGGATCTTGTAAACTACATCAAGAAATCATTTGATCATGCCTCCCTAGCAAGGAAGATGCCCGAGTTTAAGCCCCCATATCATTAAAAGCAATCAATCTAAAATACTTTTTAAAAGCCAGGCATGGGTGGTTCATTCCTGTAATCCTAGCTACTCAGGAGGCTGAGATCTGAGGACCATGGTTTGAAGCCATCCGAGGCAGAAAAATCCATATAGACTCATCTTCAATTAGCCAACAAACAAAAAAATGCCAGACATGGAGCTGAGGCTTGAGTGATAGAGAGCTAGCCTTGAGTGAAAAAGAAAAGGACAGTGCTTAGGCCCTGAGTTCAAGCCCTAGTACCAGAATAAATATATAAATACAAAGATAAGAACAAAAAAGAAAGCAAACCTTTGAGTCTATTGCTCTAAACTGAAAACAAAATTAGCTGCAAAAAGAATATAAAAGGTTTTGTGTTTCTGAAATTGGAAAAAATTCCTTTTAGGAGGAGACAGAAACATCTAAAATAAAGTTGTGGTGGTATTATTGCTTGAGCAGACACTGAAAAAAAATACTTATCATGAACTTTAGTGGGTAAACTATGTGGTTTCTAAATCACATCTAAATGAGTAAAAGTTATCAGGAAACTTGGAAATTGCCCCTTTTCAACCTGGAGATAGCCCACTGAGAGCATTATGTACATATCCAGAGATAGCTGTGGTAATATCATGATCTAAGGCAGATATACATAGTCCTAGACTTCCCAGTGCATATAGCTGCTACTTTAAATACTGGCAAAGACATGTTGGGAGAGGGGGACACTGAGCATGATTAGCAGTAGGGATCATCTTTTAGAGCTTGTCCTAAGCACTAAGGAGCTTGGGAAACACTGGTGCAGAGAGTTAGGGGTTAAATTTTGTTTGAATAACATGTACATATTTTCTAAATGTCCAACTAATTATAATGTGTAGTTGGCATTGGGAATTGCTGGTTTTGAGGGAAGATTTGTGGACACCATGACAGGAAAAGGAAGCTTCTGCTCCTCATAGCACTTTATGGAATATGTCCCCACGGAGTATGTATCCACAGGAAGATTCCTGGGGTCAGACAGTCTAGGGCAATTCTGGCTTCTCCTTGGTGAACTGACTGCTCAGTGAGGGAGCTCAGGGCCTATGTCTGCACCAGTATTTCCTGTCCCCAGTCCTGAGCTTTGCCCTGATAGTGGAGCATCTTATCCTCATATTTGCAAAATAGTCTCTATTTTCCTAGTGAAACAAACAAATTAACACTTCATTGTATACTTCTTGCTGACTAATTGCCTCATATATATATAGATACATATATACACATACATACATACATACATACATACATACATATTGCCTTTCCAATCAGATGGTAAATTATATTCTTAGTCACAAGGTGGGACCATGACAATGTAGATTAAATAACCACATTAAAAATATACAGCACACAAAACCTTCTAGTACAAGGATGTAGCCCTAGTATAGATAAAAGCAAAGACAAAAAACAACTTTCTAAACATTGCTGGAGAAGTACTTTCCTTCTCAGTAAACTAGATAAGAGAGAAAGGCTGAAATATAGTTTGAAACTACTTAAAAACGTAAAAATTAGTGCTCACACTCCCCACCCCAGTCTTGTATCTTTCCTGCTTTTTAAAACAAGATTATGTGGCAGACAACTGACAGACCAAGGTGTAGAGCTAGTCTTCTTGAAGGCAGAATCTGGACCTATATGCCTGAAGGTGGATTCCTTGCTCCACTTCTGCTCGGTTGAGATCACAGGAGATTTTCTTAGTGGATGGCCTCAAGCTGGGTTTGGTCAATGAGAGGCATTGGAAGGTGGTGGGTTGATGAGGAACTGGAGATATTAGATCTTCCCCTACTCTTGCTCTAGGGTTTCTCTATCACAGTAACTCCTGCAAGCCAAGCCAGATGTTTGTTGCTCCAACTTCTGTAATGTTGTTCTGTCCCTACAGCCTAGGACTAGTAGTGGCTTCTAATCTATGAGTTGCCTTCTCCTTCCCTGATGTTTTCCCAGCCTTTTCTGTAACCTGGGTTACCAACTTCCTGCATCACACATTACTTTTGTCTTTAATACTCAGAATCCTTTCTGTCTTTTTGCAGACTGCCACAAATTCTAACAACATAAGAAGAGAGTGGATTTGGAAGACTACGTTACCTTGGGAAAATCATTTAACCTTTCAGTTTCACCTTGTAAAGTGAGCTAAATGGTACCTATCCCAGGACATGGCACATTTATGAAAAGGTTAAAAATTAAAGAGGAGGTTGCCCAATGTCTACCTCATTTGAAAAGTACTATCAGTTATTCTATTCCATTCTTTTACCCTGGCATTAATATGATTGTGGTGAACTGTTAACATTGAAATGAACATGAGAAATAAGCAGAGATCTCAAGGCTTCTTTTTGTTTTGTCAGTCATGGGGCTTGAACTCTGGGCCTGGGCACAGTCCCTGAGCTCTTCAACTCAAGGCTAGCACTCTCTACCACTTGAGCCACAGCACCACTTCTGGTTTCCTGAGTGGTTTTTATTGGGGATAAGAGTCTCATAGAGGTTCCTAACCGAGCTGGCTTTGAACCATGATCCTCAGATCTCAGCTTCCTGAGTAGCTAGGATTACAGGCGTGAGCCACAAGCGCCTGGCTTCTTGCATTTTCTAAGGCTGTAAATATTAGGAAAAAAGAATTTAGTGCTTTTTGCTTGTTTGGAGTTTTTGTTTTTGTTTTGTTAATACTGGGTTTTGAACTCAAGGTGCCTGCTTGTTAAGCACTGACAAGTTTTGTTTTGTACTTTGCCTATCTGATAACTGCATATTATATCAGCCCTACATCTCCATGTAACACCAAAGGATAGCATATTATACCTCCATATAATACCAACTTGAGTGATAGAAAATTCATTTTCCCAATAACCTAAAGCAAATTACAGGCATAACACTAAAATTTCCATTTCTGTGCTTTAAAATTCTTTGGAAGACTGCCCTCAGTCTTGACTATAGAGATTTGACAGATAAAATAAGGTTGTTACAATGTTCATAATTATGGTTGCCAGTTGATTTATATATGGAGAGAGCTCATTATATTATTTTTTTCTTCCATGCATACATAAAAATTTTCCACACAGAAGTTTAGGATTCCCTGATCTTGAGTATTTTATCTTCCCACAGCCATCCAAAGGCAAAATTTTAGCTATTCTAGTTTTAATACTAAAAAATTTCAAACTCATGGAAAAGGCTAATGTGAGAGAAAAGGTTTACTTACTAAAATGAAATAAATCAATGTGTCTAATAGGAGCTAAGTGTCATTGGTGTGTAATAAGGAAATGCAACTAGATGAGGGCTGGGTAAGAAGCACCTGTCTGTAATCTCAGATATTCAGGAAGGGAAGTGAGGCAGAGTGAGGTCCAAAGCTATTGAGGACAAAGTTCTGGGGGAAATCTTATCTAGGTGGGGAGGGAACACTTAAGGCAAAGGAAACAGAAGACTGACTCAAGTGTTAAAGTGTTTGCTTAGCAGATAACTTTGGGCTCCTCCAAAAACATCTGCTACCAAACTGCTACCAATCATACCATACAGGTGGTATGATTGGCTATGAAATTCCGATTTGATTATATCTCAAGCACTTTTTCCCAACATTTTGATTCTGATGGATAGCAGTGAAGACACTGAAGGGCCACAAATGCTTTTCATCCAGGTTTCAGAAGAAGCATCAGTTGCCTACCTGCCATTATTGCTTCTGTCATCTATATATAACAAAACTGCAGTAAGAGTGACATCTCTAAATCAAAGCAGATTAATAAGAATTTCTCTTTTTTCTCTTTTTTGTTCTTTTTTCTTTCTTTTTTTGTTGTTGTTGTTGGTCATGGGGATTGAACTCTGGGCCTGGGCGCTGTCCGTTAGGCTGAAGGTGAGTGTGCTAACACGTGAGCCACAGCTCCACTAAGAATTTCTATAGTTACTTTGTTGCCACTAGGATACCTGTGTGGTTTTAGTCATAAGAAATGCAAGAGAAGGCCAGGCACAGGCCATCTATTCAGTTTTTGTGTCTGTAGTCTTCTACATAGAAAATGACACACCCCTCGAGGACAGTAAGCGACTAAGAACATAATTAACCTTTATCACTTCACTCTTGAGTCCTACAACTTTTCTAGTCAAAAGAATATCCATACATTTTCAGAAAACTCTAGCCATTGACCCTTTTTCCTTCTGTGTTGACTCCTATCTGAAGAAGTAACTTATAGGAATAATGTTCATTGGATAAAGTTGCTTTTGCAATTTTCTTCACTGAAAGACACTTGGTATAGTTTGTTTCCTCTATGATCCTATAAATTTTTCTGGTTGTCATAAAGCTGTCTGGGGGAAGTTCTCATAAAAAAGAAAGCAATAACTTGAGAAATTTCATTATTACATGAATAAGATTTCCATCTTTCAATTATTCAAAATGGGGAGAGGTTTGGATGGTGTGCTTAGAGATCTCTGGTAATGACATCAAGACAACCTGGTTAGAACTAATTACCCCCTAATCTGCACTGGAATCTCAGATGACATGCTCTGTTTCCACCCCCATTGCACGACATCATCTTTTAAAAAGTACTTGTATAATATAATTAAATTTATAAGAGGTATCAAAACTGACTAAAGACAGTATCTTCAGATATTAGTCTGGGTGTTAAAAGAATTGTAATGTAGTTGAAAAACAAGCTGTTCAGAGATTGCAAACCAAAGAGAAACATGTTTTGACTTCAGCCTTCCCGTGACCCTAATATCTAGGCCCTTTCTGAGACACTATCATTTTACTTTCTTATTTCTAAAATTCATTGCAGCCAAGTTGTCTGTTC
Source organism: Dipodomys merriami (assembly GCF_024711535.1). Classification (NCBI taxonomy): domain Eukaryota; kingdom Metazoa; phylum Chordata; class Mammalia; order Rodentia; family Heteromyidae; genus Dipodomys; species Dipodomys merriami. The sequence continues at coordinate 8,006,888 of NW_027203382.1, forward strand.
TGCCAAGGAGAACTTGCAACATTCTTCTCAGAAGGAACATAATCATGGAGCCTTCCAAATAACTGGACTTTTTGTCCATGCTGTCACTGGGGCCATGAGTCTAATTAGAGTAAAAAGCACCTTTAATTAACATGGATTAATAGAATCAACTTCTGACTCAGAGATCTGATACTACTCTAACCCAAACTTACTCTTCTTAATCACTATCAGGCTTATCAGATGTTCTTCAATTGTAGTTTTTTCCATATTTTGTGTTTTGAATCTAATCACAGAATTCTTCAGAAAGCATTGTTTTAGCATGAAAATGTATATGCAATGTTTCACTGATTAACTTTATTGGTGGCATGCTCTTAAATGAGCATGTCTTTTAATTATCTTCTTTATACATTATCTTTTTCTTCTGTCTAAACTTGGAAAGCTAGGAAACAGAATTTTTGAAAGTTAGGCTATTCACAAACTTTTAAAGAATTTAAAGGCTCCCCCCCCAAAAAATTTAAAGGATCCCATTAAAGATACTTTATCAGGGCTGGGAAGGTGGCTCAGTAGAGCGCTTGCCTTGCAAGCCTGAGGCCCTGGGTTCGATTCCTCAGCACCACATAAGCAGAAAAAAAAAGCCGGAAGTGGCGCTGTGGCTCAAGTGGTAGAGTGCTAGCCTTGAGCTGAAGAGCTGACAGACAGCACCCAGGCCCAGAGTTCAGGCCTCACGACTGGACCAAAACAAAAAGCTATTTTATTATATTTCTTCATTTTTTGCTGGTCATGGGGCTTGAGCTCAGGGCTTAGATACTGTCCCTGACCTTTTGCTCAAAGCTAGTGCTCTACCACTTGAGTCATAACACCACTTCCAGGATTTTCTAAATAGTTTATTCAAGATAAGAGTCACCAACTTTCTTGTCCGGCTAGCTTCAAACCACAATCCTCAGATCTCAGCTTCCTGAGTAGCTAAGATTACAGGAGTGAGCCACTGGCCCTTGGCTTAAAGATACTTTAGTTGTAAGATTTACCAGAAGCATATGTGTATATTCAATCATCCCTTGGTATCCATGGAGATTGATCCTGGGATCCTCTAGGATACAAAAGTCTGTAGGTATGCAGGTCCTTTACATCAATGGCATAGTATTTGCATATAATCTGTGTACATCCTCCCTCATACTTTAAATCATCTTTAAATTTCTTATGATACCTAATGTAAAGGTCAGGTAACTAGTTGTTATACTATGGGGGATAACATAAGAAAAAAATGTTTGTACATATTTGATATAAACATAAAACATTTTTTTGGGTATGTGAGCATGTGCATGTGTGCCAGTGTGCCAGTGCTGGAGCTTGAACTCAGAGTCTCTCTTGCTCTCTTTACTTTTTCACTTATGGCTAATGTTCTACCACTACCAGATTCAGCTTTTGTTGGTTCATTGGAATTAAATATCCCATGGATTTGTCTGTGTTAGCAGGCTGTGAAGTTTGAATCTCAAATCTCAGCCTCCTGAATAGCTAGTATTTAGGGGTCTGAGTCTGCAGTGCCTGGCTAGACACAATTTTTGAAATATCTTTGATATATGATTGTTGAATATGTCAATAAAGAGGCCTAACTATGCATATGTATACATAGGTCGATATGTATATATATGTGCAACAAACACAAATTTACAAAACTCTCTGTATATACATATTTCAAATGTATGTATGTATACATATAATAAGCATATATGCATATATGTATTATAAATTGCACCTATAAATTTTTGAATGATTTCCAGGCAGGCTTTGTGGATCTCTGAAGAGCTTGAAGCTACTGTTTGTATCTGTATGTGCCCATGGTGAGAGTTTTACTCTCCAGTATTATAAACAGTAGGTACTTGTATCTACTGAACACCCTGGAATATGAACTGAACAGAGATGTGCTGTCAAGTATAAACTACACATAGGACTTTGAAGAATTAAATGAAAAAGTGAACAAAAGCCATCTGGAAAGTTACCACAGTGATTCCATGCTAAATATCTGGGATGGAATAGGTTAACTAATATGCATTATTTTCATTAATCTGTTTCTTTTTGCTTTTTTTCATGTAGTTACTAGAAAGTATTCAATTCCATATGTGACTCACTCTTTATTTCTATTGGGTAGCATTCATTTGCGAAAAGTTAAAGTGTGGTAACAGACATATGACTGATTTTAATAAATTTCTACTTGCAAAAAGTTTGTTTTCATAATAGCTGCAAAATTGAATTCTAAGAAGCTTTAGGAAAAAATTTAAGGTATCTATAACATAGTATCATAATAGTAAGAAAATAAAGATTTAAACTATTTTTCATAGTCTAACTAACACAATTTTCTTGATAATCATGAGTCTAATGTGGACTCTGAAACCATGCCATCTATACTTGTAGATAGTTTATGGACTAATACAATGAATGTCACAAAAGTAGATGCTCAACCAGTGGTCATTGCCAGATATGTAAAAATTTTATCATTCTAACACAAGATTTCTAGATCAAAAGAGTGTCTGACTAGTACATTGTTGCTTTTCCCAATACCACAAGCTAAACTAATTTTTTAAATGTCACCATATATAGATGGTACATTTTTTACCATATATGTGTGTACATATATAGATAGTGGAAAGAGAGAGAAAGAGGGATGGAGGGAGGTAAGGAGAGAGAGGGACAAAATAAATGCATACTTTTGTGCTTTTCTCTTTCTTTTCTTTCTTTTTTTGGAAAGCAATCTAATATTAAATCATGCTTCCTGGTTTCAAAACAAGTGCCAGCTTGATTGAGTATCACAAAAACCAACTGGTAGGCCTGACATTCAGCACACTTAACAAATGGAACATGTTAATCTCCCAGCCAAAGCAACATAGTAGGGAGCAGTGATTCTCTCTCTCTCTCTCTCTCTCTCTCTCTCTCTCTCTTCTCTTCTCTCTCTCTTTCTTCCCTCCTGCACTCCTCTCAACAAAGGTTTTGATCTCAGTTGCATCTATTTCTTGGAAACTTCTAGACCTCACTCTTTCACCTCCCTTGTGTAGGAGATGGCACTTGCGCCCACCTACAAATTTAAAAACTGTACTTTGGGTTCGAAAACAAATCTGGGCTTTAGGGCTGGTGTCTGAGCTCATTCAGAACTCCATCCCCAGGGGTGGAATTCCTCCAGCAACAACGGCAGGTCCATTCAACTTGCCAGTTCCCACTAGGCTGCGAACTCGAACTCTAGGCTCGCCCTCGCATACCACAGGTGGGTGAGCCTCCAGCCTCACCCGAGCCTCAGCTGACGGTCTGGGAGCAGGTCGCACCCCATTTCCACCCCTTGCCTTCGACAGACCTTCCTCGCACGCCCAAAGGAGCAAAACAAACACACTCCCTTCCCAGCCCTGCCCAAGGCATCGCTGCCTCTATTTACCGTCTTGTACCACCAGCTTGCAAACGCCATCACGACCACCGGCTTGTGCTGAGCCGCGTAGGCGAAGGACCCAGAGCGGGTCGCGGTGCTGCGGACGTGGGGCTCACACTCTCCGGTGCTCGGCCCTGAGCCCGGGGAGCCCTACAGCTGCCAGGTGGGCGGGGACCGGAGGGAGGAGCCTCTGACCCCGCCTCCTCGGCCTCAAGCCCCGCCCCTCCGCCTAGGCCCCGCCCCCGGTTGGGCCGCGGCTAATTAGGGAAGGGCGTTCTGATCGCAGCCACGCCCTGCGGCCCCGACTTCTCTCCCAAGACCGGGACCCCCGGGGTGAAATGCGCCCTTTCACTTTGTGGGGTCCTGGATGGTCTTCATTCTCCCTTCAAGCCCGGGAGCTTGTGACGCCTCTCATCAGCCAACTTTTCCCCCTACGCCCCTCGAACCCGGCCGGCGCCAGCACCAGCGCGCTGGGCCCAGCCTGGGAAGCCCCAGCCAGCCGCCTTCGGCCACCTGCTGCGTGGTGGACACTGAACCCCGACCTAAGGCCGTCCCGGGAGGGGAGCTGGTGGGGGTCCGGCAGAGCAGGCCCGGCGGCACCACCCCCGGGGCAGGCAGCCCGCCTGTCCCGGAGCGGGGGGTCCCTCCTCGCAGGCCCGCAGCTCGGAACGCAGCGCCACTCACCTCCTGGGGGTGGCGGGCAGCCGCGGCGCGCCGGGGCCGCGGGGAGGCGGCGGGCTTCGGGCCGGGCTGGGACATGGCGGGGCCGCTACGCGCGCAGCCTGCGGGAAGACGAGCCGAGGCTGTGCAAGGAGGTCCGGGCTGGGAGCTCGGGGAGGGCGGGGGAGGAGCGGGCGGAGGGGCCGGGGAGCGCGGGGTGAGGCAGCTTTTCCGACCCAGCCCCGTGCCTACCCGCCCCGCTTCTCCCCGGGTCCCGCTGAGCCCTCCCCTTCCTGACCTTCCCCGGCTACAGCTCGGGGCTCTGCGTCACCAACTTTAACATCCTCAGCCCCGATCGTCGCCCGGAGACCTTTCAGCGAGCCCAGGTCGGCCTGAGGCTTAGTGGGTCAGGAAGCGGGGGACCCGAAGGCTGCAGGGGTTCCTTCTGGTATTTGCCAGACGGACTTTGCAGTGGTGCCCAGCGAGAGCTGGGCTTGGGCGTGGCCGGCTGAACTTCTCTTACCCCCCCCTCCCGCCCCGCCCCAAGAACAGGGAGAATTAGACACCTTTTCCGCAATCTATGCAAGGTTAGCTGAGAGTTTATTAACACAAATCCGGCCCTCGGCTGGGCTGTCTAGTTAAAGAAGCAGAATATTTAAAAGTCTGTGTGTGTGTGTGTGCGCGCGCGCGCATGCATGCGCCTGTGTATGTTTTATAAAGCTTTTACTCTGTTGTTTTGGCAGTTTGAAAGTTTAGTAATGCTTTTCCATTCCAATCCAATCCCGAGAATTGTCTCAGTCCCAGATTTAAGCCCTTAGATCTTTTGAGGAGAAGTCTAGTGGATTTTGTTTCTCTTGTTGGATTGCTTTTATCTGAGGCTCATCTTACCCAACACTTCCGGGTTTGGAGTTAGAAGTGAAATTTAACCAGCACTACACCCATCTGTTGATGTCCTTAGCTGATCAGATGTCACAGAAAAATCTGTTACTCTGCAGTAGCATTGTTATTTAGGGTCTTGATTCAGTCTCTGCAGTGTGTTTTAGACAGTAGGAAAGAAGCCAGATTATAGAGAAACATTTGCCTGGTTATAGTTAGTGAGAATGAACTTCCAGTATCCTCTTATTCCCTCATTTTTAGGAATTCTGACTGCCTTTTACTCAGTAATAGACAAGTAACATTCTTTATTGGGGGAAAGGAGATTTAATTACATTTCTCCTCAAAGTGTTCTACCTACTACCTGTTTTTTTTTCTTTCTTTTTCTAGTACTTCAACAATCAGGCCTCGGTGCAGAGACACATACATAAAAACGAAACAACTTGGATGTAGAGAGCATAATTGTCCTTTAAAAAGTTGGTGGCATCAATTACACATATAGAATGGAAGAAAATATGCCAGTACATTTGATAGTTCTGACTAAACTACGACAGTAACTAAAACCAAACAATAAGTATAAAAAGACAATGCTGGACTTGGTGGTGTATGTATGCTTGTGGTCGCAGCGATGCAGTAGGCATTGGTAGGAGGATGGCAGTCTGAGGCTGACCTGGGCAAAATTCAAAGGCTTTCTGAAAAATAACCAAAAAGGGTTGGGAATGTTGTATGAATAATGGTAGAGTACTTACCTCTGCGTTTAAACCCCAGTGCCACTTCAGACACCAAAGGTGTAAGGGTGAAAAAGGAAACCCTTCTTAGGCTAGTGGATAATAGAGAGTCTGAAGTACATTGTTCTACAATGATTTCCATTAACATGGCAATATTAAATGTGAAATAATTTTCAATGGAATATTAAACAATTAAACTTAAGGCAGTTTGCATTTTGAGGGCCTTCAATGTAAAGCACTGTGATTAAAATAGTAGGGAGAGAGATTAAAGATTGAAAACAGACAGTCTCAGTCTTTCAGGGAGTTACAGTTTAACAACTAGGGCCTTTATACACATCCTTATCTGTGGGATACTGAAAATTTTAGTTGTGAATAAGGAGCTACAGAAGGTTGTGATTCCCAATGGTGGTGTTGATGATAGGATGGGAAATGAGAAGTGAGCAGAGTGGCTGGCTGGTGGGGCATGAACAAAGGTGAAGGGATGGTGGTACCTCAGGAGATTGAGGATCTATGTTCAGGAATAGTCAATCCATCTGAGCAACTATGCTATCATATGATATATTAGATGTCAAAACAATAACTAACTCTATATAAGCGGAATACTTGCTGAGCTATTAGTGACTGATGAATAAAGATCTTAGAGTTAGAAAGGTTTTTTTAAATTTTTATGTGGTTGTTGAGGACTAGAATTTCAGAACCTTTAAGAACCCAGAGATAGATAATAGATCGATAGACAGATATATAATAGATAATGGATGGAAGGGTGGAAGGATAGATAGAGACAGAAAGATAGATGATGGATGGATGGAAAGATAATGGATGGATGGATGGATAGGTAGGTAGTTAGATTGCTTTTGTCACAGTAATGTCTACAAAACATTAATGCTCACTACTTGGAAATGCTTCCTTCTCCTATATTTGACCTGAGTTAGTTGAAATCCCTTCCTGGTAATCGTCACAATTTCTTTTCTCTCAAAATGAAATTATTTTATTTTTATTAGCATCAACACCAATTATTTGTCCAAGGAGGTTTCATTTTGACATGTCCATATATACATGATTGTAATTCTTTCTTTCTTTCTTTCTTTTTGGGGTCCGGTCATGGGGCCTGAACTCTGGGCCTGGGCGCTGTCCCTCAGCTCTTCAGCTCAAGGCTAGTGCTCTACCACTTGAGCCACAGCGCCACTTCCGGCTTTTTTCTTTTTGCTTATGTGGTGCTGGGGAATCGAACCCAGGGCTTCATGAATGCAAGGCAAGTGCTCTACCACTGAGCCACCTTCCCAGCCCCTTGTAATTCTTTCTTATCCCCCTCTGCCTTTCTAAACCAATCTCAGCTTTATTGTTCCATTTTCACAAGTACAGGACATAGTTCATATGTACCTTCTTTTACCTTCTCTGTTCTCTTTCCTCCCTGCTATTAGTACCCATACTCCAAAAAGGACATTTTACTTTCCTAATATTCATTTCTGTTAAGGTGTATGTGAATTGTTCACACATGCACAGACCATGCTTCTAATCATAGTCACTCCTTCATATACTCACACATTTCCCACGCACTCTCTATTACTTAACAGCCTTCACTGAGTTTGGTTTTTCCATCTCCATTCACAGATGCAATGTATTCTGCTATTGTTCATCCTGTAGCATTTCTTTCTCTTCTTCTAATCTCATCAAGCATTCCCACAAATATATTTATATTGATATAGATTAGATACAGATAGGTACCTCACATATATTTATACATATGTGTATGTGATCCTGTATATATTTACATAAATGTTTATGTTGATCTTTTAGATATAGCATCTGAATATGATAGAAAAAAATGAGAAAAATGCAAACAACTATCTGAACCTGGCTTGATTTCCAGTTTCATCCACTTTCCTAAAAATGTCATAATTTTATTCTTCTTTATGGCTGAATAATGTTCATTTGTGTATATAGACCACATTTTCTTGAGTCATTCATCAGTTATAGGGGCTCTGAGCTGTTTTCATAGCTAACCTATTGTGAACAGTGCTGTAATGAACATGGATGTGTAAGAGCTTCTGTTACATTCTGATTTACATTCTGTGGTTAAATGCTCAGGAGTGATATTGCTAGAACATGTGGTAGTTCTAGTTGTGGTTTTCTTGGTGTGTTTTTTTTTTAAAGGAATCTCCGTGCTGATTTCCATCAATAATCTATAACCCCCTCTATTCCTCCAGCATTGTTGTTAGTGGTGTTCTTAATAGGTAATTCTGACTGGGGAGGAATGAAATCTCAATGTTGTTTTGATTTGTGTTTCTTTTATAGCATTTTGAATGATAGTCAGCATTTCTTCATGTCATTTGAACTTCTTTCAAGAACTGTCAGATATAAACCAGGCTTCAGTGACTCATGCCTATAATCCTAGCTACTTAGGAAGCTGAGATCTGAGGTTCAAAGCCAGCCTGGGCAGGAAAGTCTTTGAGACTCTTATTTCCAATTAGCCATCAGAAAACTGGAAGTGGGGCTATCGCTCAAAGTAGTAGAGTATTAGCCTTGAGCAAAAGAGCTCAGGGACAGAGCCCAGACCCTGAATTCAAACCCCATGACCGACAGAAAAAAAAAAAAAAGAGCTGTCAGAATGAGACAAGACAGTCCAATCTTTTCATTCTTACTCAATATATTTTACTTTATCTTCATTCCCAGTACTTCCACTCAGAAACTTATTGTTTCTTATCAACTAATGTATGCAATGAGCAAAAGAAAGACAGAACAGAATCCAGAGAGAAGCCAGCAAAGCCTAAGAAGCAACTTCAAGAGGCATAAGTGCTCATAAACAAGTAGGTTTACAAAGCCAAGAGAAGACAGTGTTCTGATAGAAAGGGCCATTTCATGATATGGATTATAAAACATAAAAAATGTAGCCCAAAGTTTGAGTCAGGGTAAGAAGAGTATCTGTTTGGTCTGACAGCTGAGACTTTTTGGTAAGTCAGATATTGGGCAAAGTTGAGAAAGAGGCAGAGTGTTTCTCTGAGGTGTTTGTAGTTTGAGGAATCCTTTTCACTTGTTTACGTTTACACACATCTCTGAAAGAGAGCCTCCTCCAGAAAACCAGGACTTTGTTGATGAGATCCAGTGCCATACAATCTCACTGAGACATAACACTACTTTCATTCTCCTTTCAGCCAAATTTGCTGCACTCTGTAGTCACTCATTTTCCCTGAATGAAACAGGAAAAGAATAAAAATAGGCAAAGAATTACAAATAGGCAAAGGTTAATTAGCAAAATAAGCAAAGCTCTAAGTCCCCCCCTTTTTTAAACTTTTTTTTTATTATTGTGAAAATACCATACAGAGGGGTTACAATTACATGGGCAAGATAGTGAGTACATTTCTTATCAAGCATTGTTGCCTCCTCCTTTGTTTCCCCATACCATCCCTTCTTTAGCCCTGTGTAACATACATAGGAGCTTCATGCATCTGACTGCTAAATTACCCAAAAGCATGGCTTCTGTGGTGAAATCCTATGTAGAAAGAAGAGGAAGGTACACCTTCCTTAGAGAATTATGTTTAGGCCATAGGATCCTTGTGGTGCTTCTCAGATCACATAAGCTTGTGCATGGACACAGATGTGGTCAGGAGAGGGGAAAAGAACTGAGATGGTAGAATGGAGGGACAAAGGCAAAAGAAAAGAAAGTGGGAATTCATATTATATGAAGTTGTTTTTAATTTAATTTCTTCAGGCAAAGACTGAGTCACACACGTACCTATAGCTATTCCCGCAGGATTTATTGCTCATAATGTAGGTTCAATTTACTCCAGATAGTAAAACTGAAGCAGAAGACATTCACACCCTTTTTTGACATGGCAAAATTTCTTGCTTTGTGTCTCTATGGAACCAAAGAGACTAAGATCATTTAATCTTCAGGAATGACCTTGGATGGACACCTGCAGAGGTGGGAAAGGAAAACAGGAGTAAAGTAAAAGTAGGGTAAAGATCCTCAGACAACCTTGCAGGAAGTTATGATGAGATGGTACTAGAGTTGTTCAGGATTGGAGCTGGGCAGAGGGCTGGGCCTTTATGTGCCTAGACCATCCCAGTCATTGGATACAATTGGGTGGCTGGAGGTAGAACATAATCCTAAAGGAAGTAACTTTCTTAGGTGAAGAAGCTGTGGTAATCTACAAAGGGGGCTGACAAATGAGATCAGGTTGCTGCTGGCAGCAGCAAGGACAAGGTCTCTGTTATTTCTAAAGGGGATTGGGTGGTTATGACATCTGCTACAGTTCTCAGTGCCATATAACGCCATAAAACTGTGCAGATAGAATGGAGGAAGGAGTGACTATTGCAAAAGCATGCTGTTAAATTGCTACATAATAGGACATAAGAACTGAAAACATTACCCATTTAATTAAATTTCTCCCCCCTTTTCAGTAATATTTGCCTTCCAGAGGTCTCACTGAAGAATAATTTGATTCATAGAGCAGCAGTGCCGTTAATATTTCTATCTAGAGACATAGAAATAACAGTGGGTCACTAAACATGATTATGAATAAAAGATAAGCATAATTTTCTCTTTTTTCTGCTTTTGTCTCCTAATATTAAAACAAAGAATAGCACTACATGTCTTGCAGCAGACAAAAGTGCCTAAGAAACCTCCTGTTCATTAGGAAAAGGTAAGAGCCCTCTCCCTCTCTTCTGATTTCCTTGTTAATTTCCCTGTGATTTGTAGCTTTCCATCCTCTGGGATATAGGTTTGTGGAAAGAGCTTCACTCTCAAGAGTCAGTTCCTTTCTCTGATCCAGAAATCAGAAACTTCTCTGATTCATGATGTATGAATCATCCATCCCACTGTTTATACTGCTGATAGTTCTCCAGTGCCAACAGAATCAAGTTGAGATAGCTCACTCGGTCTCCCGAGCTGTAGGAACTATCATGGACAGCCTGAATCAGTCTGCTACTGTATTCCAGCTAGGACATCCCACTTTTAGATTGTAGAACATACTCGGATCTCCCCAGTTCCTATCTTTGGTCTTTCCCTCTCTCCTGGAATGCTTTCCCTTTCTCTTTTGCATCTTCATCCTCTAAGTTTGAGGAAAATTGAAAACAGCTCTCTCACATCTCTCTGCTCCACTTCTGTAAAGTCACTTGTAACCCCATAAGTCCCAATATATTTTGTTAATGTGATCCAGTTTAGACTTCTAAGGTGTTTGTCATACCAGATCACAACCAAGGGAAGCATATTACTCAAGCTGGCAGAGCATAGTATCATGGGGAATAAGTGGTCTTCTTGCCAAGAAGCTTCTTTGCTTTGTAAAACTGTTTTGCTTTATTAAGAGTTTTATTCATATAAATTTTGGATTATATCACATTGTGCTGTTATAGTCAATGTAAAATTTAATGATTAGGACAGTTTTCTATTTAGAAGTGTGTATCTGTATGCATATGTACATATACATATACACCTGTATGTATATGTATGTGTATGTGTATGTGTATATGTATATGTATATGTATATGTATATGTATATGTATATGTTGGAGCCTTTTTGCCTTTTTGTTTTTGTTTTTGAAGTGTTGAGGATCAAACTTAGGGCCTTGTACTTGCCAGGCAAGCACTCTTCCACAGAGCTAAATCTCCAACCTCTATGTTCAGGCAAGCACTCTTCCACAGAGCTAAATCTCCAAACTCAACGTTGGAGTCTTAATCTTGTATCTCACCTAGAGTTGGAATTTTTATAGAGGCTGTCAAGACAGGTCTTTAGATCAGGTCTTAATCCAAAGGACGAGTGTTCTTATAAAAAAGAGAAGCTGGGGTCACACCACACACACACACACACACACACACACACACACACACACACACACATACACACACACACACACATATGCACACATGGAGAAAGCTATATGTCAGCTGGAGTTATATTACTGAAGTTAAGGAACCTCCTGTAGTCGGGAGAGACTACATTTCCACACCCCAGCAGGGAGCATGGCCCTACAGACACCTTGCTTTAGGACATAGTCTCCATGACTGTAGAGTACATTTCTGTTGTTCTAAGACATCCAGTTTCTAGTTCTTCATTCCAATGGACCAAGGACTTGTGTTTTGATACAAGTAAATAAGACCTCAGTTCAAAAGGAGCTCAAACTTTTTTCATTTTTCCCCTTTGTCCTTGTAGTGCCTCTCAAATTATGACTTTGACATTTAGTCTAGAATAGCAGCCTTTTCAGCAAGTTTGCCTACATTGCTGGGAAGAAAGGCTATAAATGTCACATATCATTCCACCAGGATTCTCATTTTTTTTCACTCCAGTCGTTTGCTTAGAATGACTTTCCCTCCTCTTTCTAAGTAACTGTGTGATGTCCTTCCTTTCAAAATAAACCTTTGGAACGTGTCTAAAGCCACATCTTGGCTATACCTGCATATTGACTCTTTCAGAGTGGAATCCCTCAGTACCCACCATAAATACTTTTCTTTTCTTTCTTTCTTTCTTTTTTTTGGTGGTAGTGGGACTTGAACTCTGGGCCTGGGCACTGTCCCTAAGCTCTACCACTTGAGCCTCTACTACTTCCAGTTTTCTGAGTGGTTTATTGAAGAGAAGAGTCTCACAGACTTTCCTGCCCAGGGTGGCTTTGAACTGTGATCCTCAGATCTCAGCTTCCTGAGTAGCTAGGATTACAGGTGTGAACTACTGGCACCCAGCTTCATGAGTACTTTTTACATGTTATGCTTATACCCCTTTTTCTCTTAAATCTGTCTGTTTAGGCTTCAGAATTTGATTTAAATTATTTAAATGGTGATATCTTTGAAATAAAATTTGTTTTTCCATTTTATAAGAATATATTTATACCCTATGTATGTAATTGTTTCCTGCCCTCTCCCCTTTACTTCTTTCATTTTGTGGGATTTCAGGAGAGAAAAGGACTAAAAAGATGTGTTCAATTGCATGTTAAATCAGAATTTCCCTATGATGGAGTTTTAAAATTACAGCTCTGTGGGGTATACATTAGCAGGGTTATCTTACAGAAAGAAGATTCTGAGCTTCAGAGAACTTTCAGTAAATTACCTAGGAGCTCAGAATTAAGTGACAGAGCTATGAATTAAGCATATTTAACTGTGTCCAAAGCCCATGCCCTTTGCTAGAATCTTACCATCTGTGGAATCTGGATAGAGGCCAGAATACTGTCAGGTATAGTTTTAAAAAGCCTTATCAGCCGGTTCTGGTGGCTCATGCCTATAATCCTAACTATTCTGGAGACTGAGATCTGAGGATCGTAGTTCAAAGCCAGTCCAGGCAGGAAAGTTTGTGAGACTCTTCTCTACAATTAGCCACCAAAAAGCTGAAAGTGAAACTGTGGCTTAAGTGGTAGAACATTAGTATTGATAAAAAACAAAAGATCATGGACAGTACCCAGGCCCTGAGTTTAAGCCCCATGACTGGCACTGAAAACAAACAAACAGAAAAGGCTTTATCATCCAAGTCAAGTAAGGTCTACCAACTCTAGGTTCCTTCTAACCTTGATTGTAATGTTTGCCTTTGCTTGATAATTACAAGTGTTTTCTCATATAGACTCTATAATGAGAATATTCATGGTATAGGAGTAGCACACTTTAGAAGGAAATAGATACTCATTGGGTCACAACAGGGATAATTTTAAGCAAAGATAATGAATTTAATTTTATTTTAGCCTACCTACTAAACAGTACTCAATTAAAACCCTGGAGGAGGGACATAAAACAGATCCGAGTAATCTACAACACCTAATTATAAATTTTGCCTCAGATAAGATCAGCAGGTGGCACAGCCACACAGAGGAAAGCTATGGTTAGGTGTCTCCTCTGTGAAACCTCTACTTACCCTACCCCTGCCAGGGAGTCTTGATACACAGCATTCAGCTAAACCCACACAAGGGAATGAGGTGTCCTTAATTGAGGTTTGCCTTTGAAGTGTATTATTTGCACATATGCTCATCTTGCCTATAATAAAATGATGTAATACAATAGCTAAGAGATAAGTGAAGAATCCTAGAAAAAAAAGCCAGTGATAAAAATGATGATTAGGAGAAGTAATCAGACAACACTAAGACATTCTCTCTTACTCCATGTGAAGAGATGGTTTGTCTCTAGCCCAGTGCTTCAGGAGCATCTCTCAGGAGACTCTGGGCTGCTCTTACCTCTACCATTATCTCCCAGATCAAAGCCAATGTACCCAGAGTTCAGAGATTGTCTTGTATATATCCTCCCAGGTCCATGAGACACATACTTTGTGCCATCCTTATCTTGTATCTCCAAGGTGATGTCAGAACTCTTAGGGAGCTTCTAGATATGAGTAGATTTTGGGCCATGCCAGACGTACTGCCTTAGAGCAAAGCTAGAAGTTAAGCAGACATATGTTCATTATCATTAAATTCTATATGCTTCTTCTGATTCCCTAGTGCAGGGTGGAATTGACTGTAGGTATTGGTATTTGAGTGGAATGCAGTGGTAAAATAGACTGTGTTATTTAGAGAATTCTGGAAAACCCAGAAAAGGAAGCAGTTTGAAGGAAACAAAGGGGACATCTAGAGAAAAAAGCAACTATTTGGAGATGAAGGGTAGTGAGAAGGCTTACGTTTGAAGCCTGATCTGCTATTTCCAGCTGTGAGGCAAATACTTTTCTTTTTTGTTTGTTTGTTTGTTTTTGTTTTTGTTTGTGTTTTTTTTTTTTTTTTGGTCAGTGTTGGGGCTCAAACTCTGGATCTGGGCACTGTCCCTCAGCTCTTCAGTTCAAGGACAGCATTCTACCATTTGAGACATAGTGCCACTTCTGTTTTTTTGAGCGGTTTATTTGAGATGAGAGACTCATGGACTTTCCTGCCTGGGCTGACTTTGAACCATGATCCTCAGATCTCAGCCTCCTGAGTAGCTTGGATTACAGGCGTGAGCTACGGGTGCCCGGTAGCTCTTTCTTCTGAAAGAGTCACCTTCTTCCTAGAGTATAAGTGAAGAACATTGTAACAAGGATCCAGAAAATGCCCTTTAAGTCCTAGTTTGGTGTAAATTAAAGTAAATTATGGATGGGGCATGAATGACTTTAAAATACTTTTCCTTTGTATCTCAAGATTTTTTTTAAATTTTGTGTTTTGATTTAGTATTTAGAAAATGGAGATGTGTTTTATTTTCATTTTGTTATGCAGAGAACAAAAAACTGGGAAGCATGCACAAAACCCCATTGGCCTTATTTAATAGTCATATTTTTATAATAATAATTTTAGTCTAATATTTATTGTTTCCCTTTTGAGTTTCTATCATTTAACTTGCCTTCTTCCACTTTTCTTTTCTCCTGTGTCTCTCATGTTTCTTTATAATTTTCTTGTTTAAATTCTCTGGCTTTTCTTTTACTTTTTCTATTTCTACATTCTTTTCTGTATTATTTCTTTAAGGAAACAGGTGTGGGACAATAGTGTAGTTGCTATAGTTACCACATTATTAACCTCATAAACAAATCATTTTCTTTTCCTGAGTCTGGTTTTAATCTAAGAAAAAATGCTTTTTCTACCCAACAGAGTTTTCAGTGGTTTGAAAAACTATTACACAAATATCTTCTAGTTAATTAAAAAATTCACTGGTATATCAGACTATGAGTAACAGGAAGATGAATATAAGAAAACACAATTAGAATCTGACTTAAGAACATTACAATGCATTTGCAAGTGGAAGCTAACTTGCGTGTATGAACAGGAAACAATCCAAAACTGTTAAAGGGTTGTGCTAAATTTGGTCAGAGTTCAAATTATGGAAATCCCTGAAAGCCAGATCAAAGCATTTACATTTTTCTTTTTGTTAGTTTTATCGCACATATGTGTTTTTTGCAAAATAAGAAAACATAAATTGGGAAAATGAACTTACATGGAATTACCCCAAATATACTATACACAGTTCATTCCTTTTTATAAAGCTGTATCTTTAGCTCTAAAATGTCTATGCTATTTTGTACACAATGTTTTTAGCATAGGTTCCTGACCATTTTTTAAATGTAAAGAAATAAGAAATAGAAATACTTTAAGGTCTCTAAGAGATCAGCAAAAGAGAAGAAAAATGTGCAGCAGAGCCATGGACGAATCCTCATGGCGGGTGAGCTTATGCTGAGAGCTGAAGAATGATCAGGATTTAGATAATTAGATGGAGGTAGGCTGTTCAGGAACAGCATCAAGTAAAATGTAACAATGGGGAAAAAAAGCTTGCTTCTTTTCAGTGAGGAGCAACCTGACCCAAGAGGGTGAGCTGGATTCCCTGGAGAAGATGGGAAGGCTTAAGGCTTCTCTTTATCTTCTATGAGAACCAAACAGGAAGAAGTAGATTTGAAAGGCAGCTTATTATCAAAAGAGCTTTTCTCCACAAGGCTAATTGTCAAAAATGGCACGCAATCTCGAGAGAAAAAGTGGGATTCCATATGAAGAAAGTTTTAAGGATGTGAGAGGAGCTAGGCTCAAGAAAGAATAGTGTTAAGATTACTTGAAATACACTTACATTTTCTTAACAGTCTTATCAGTAGACAATTAATAATATAGTCTGCCTTACTGTTTTCCAAACTATAAATTCAGTCAGGCTGTTAGGAAATTTAGTAGGTTACCATCAGAAATTTTGAAAGATTTTAAAACAAAGTAGAAGCAAAAATGTAAGAATGTCTGACATTGCTATTATCATTCTTATAGACCTACTTGTGTGCAAGATTTTCAATCTTGGGTCAATTATAAGCAAAGAAACAGGTTTGATAATGCACCAGAAATATAAGCATCATTCTTTACATGTATTCCAGACTGCAAAAAGTTTTGAACAGACAAGCACATCAGTGACATTAAAATAATTATTAAATAATAGTTTTTATTTTGGTGTTGTTTTATATTTGTTCACATTTTATGTTTACTCAAAACAAAATACATCTCATTTTTTGTTTGTACTTAACTGTAGATGATAATAAAACTAAATGTAATTTCATAAAATGTTATACTCTTTATTTACATAAATTTGTAAGTTCTATTTACAATGCAAAACAGTTTTCTTATTGAGGGTTATTAGAAAGATTACTGAGACTTTAATCCAAAAATAGTTTACAAGCTTTGTGTACATTCTGATTATCCTTTGAATTTGCTGAGATTCTTTTGGTTAAGTGACAGAAAAGCCTATTTTCCTAGTTCAAACAAAAATGAAGGATATTATTTTCAGGGATTAATAGTACTTTCTAGAAAATATTCAAAGTCTTTTGAATACAACGAGGAATCAGATGATTTCTCAGTTGATGACTACCAGTAAGCCTACTACACGTTCTATCTATACCTCTCAACCCTGTATCTCATCAGAATTTTTATAACATAGGAAAAATTTTTCTCTGTTTCTATCATATTTTTTTTACCTAGTTCTAATCCTCTAATAAAGAAAGCCAACCTTTTTTGGAACATTGAAATATGGTCTAGCTTGGTTTCTGCAACTATGAGTTATGGAAGACCTGTATGGACTAGTGGAGATTAATGGAGCTCTGGCACTCTACCCAGAAGGAAGAGCTGAGGGAGATGAAGCAGACATTCCAAATGGTCCCTGGCCCCTTTTGATACTCCTCTCTAGAAATTAGTGGATTCTTATAGTCTGAGTGTGATGTGTTAAGAATATGCATGCATTTAAACTGACTCTGAAAATCATATGCAAAAAGACCCTTTTCTCAATAAAAAGAGCTCTGGTTTGCTGACAATGGCAATGGCACACTGTCTTCCTGTGATAATATGAGCGCAACATAAAAATGCAGAGGGGAAAAATAAAAACAAATTCAAGAGCTGGTCATGTTGCTCAGAAGTAAAGCACGTGCCTAGCATCTGCAAAGCTCTAGGTGCAGTCCCCAGATCCCTATAAATCAAAAAACAATAATACTATTTGTGTAATAAGAAGTGATCTGCAGCAAAGAGGAGGAGGACTGTCATAAAAGTCAAAGCAATGCCACATTTGCCATACTTTGAAACACATACATTTGCTCTACATGATGGCTTTATTTTCTGGGTTAGATCAAACCAGACCTTCCACAGTGTTTTGTGGTTTGGGTGTGGTGGTGGAAGCCTGGGGTGAGTCAGTTGATGACCAATGATGTTATTTTTTCTTTACAATGTAGAAATGTGGCTTGCTCAACAAGCCATCCCAGTCTAAGATCTTTTGCATATGCTGTTAGACATAGTTATTAAGCTTGTTGTGGTGGTGCATACCTGTAATCCTGACACATGGGAGGCTGAGGCAGGAGGATCATGAATTCAAGATCATCCTGGGTTGCATAGTAAGACCCTGTCTCAAAAAATTAAAATGAAACAAGTAACTAACCAACTGAAGACATGCAGAGACAGGAAATGAGGGCAGGGTTTAAGGAAATATGTGTTGCTTAAAGAACATTTAGAGGGCTGAGAAGGTGGCTCAGTGGTAGAGTGCTTACCTTGCATGCATGAGGCTCTCGTTCAATTCCTCAGCACCATATAAGCAGGGAAAGTGGGAAGTGGTGCTGTGGCTCAAATGGTAGAGCACTAGCCTTGAGCTGAAGAGCTGAGGGACAGTGCCCAGGCCCAGAGTGCAGGCCCCACAACTGGCAAAAAAAAAAAAAAAAAAGAACATTTAAAGTGGAATGGGTAGCTGAATACAGATAAAAGCAAGGATAAGATCATTAATATGAAACTTCTTGTTTAAGAATATAGTTTTTATAATGAAAATTGATTCCTATGAACTACTTTGACTCAGTAAGGTCTAGACAAAAATATCAAAGAATTCATCTAGCTTTTTGTAATATGAGAATCAAACAGCTTAACCAACAGCTGCTAAAATTGTGTGGAAAATTAGTTCAATAAAACTTTATTTATAAGTAGGAGAAGAATGGAAGTTATAAGAAAACAGTCAGGTTTCCAGAACACAATTCTATTGTCAAGACCGTGATCCTGTGACTCAGTTTCCTGTGCTGCCTTAGTCAGAGGGGCTATGAGAAACTATTTCAGGACAGAAACACTGCAAGGCTTTGGGTATTCATTACTATGTTCTTAGTACTCATTCCAGACTTGTTTACTTTTTCTTTTTTTGGGGGGGGGGGGTCCGGCCGTGGAGCCTGAACTCTGGACCTGGGCGCTGTCCCTCAGCTCTTCAGCTCAAAGCTAGTGCTCTACCACTTGAGCCACAGAGCCACTTCCGGCCTTTTTCTTTTTGCTTATGTGGTGCTGAGAATCGAACCCAGGGCCTCAAGCATACAAGGCAAGCGCTCTACCACTGAGCCACTTTCCCAGCCCGTCCAGACTTGTTTTCTTTCTTGCCTAACAAATGCTAGTGTTGTTTCTGATAACAAGACAGCCATGCTCTCAGCATAAACTTACAACTTTTCAGCTGAATTTGTGTTTCCTTAAGAAATGGAAAAGGTGTGAATTCTTGGGGGTGAACACATCAAGTGAATTCTGGCTGTCAGCTTAATCAGGATTGTGTCCTGAATCTGATCTCTCTTAGTTTTCCATGAGGTATGGCTAAGGTCTGGTCTGGAAAATGTCTGGAACTTTGCCTGCATAGGAACCAACCTGCAGCATGCACCAACTGGTCAGGAAACTGCTTCTGACAAAATGAAATATAGTGAAAAATACTTTGCTATGTCTAGAGGACATCTAGAGTTTTCACTGAATTTAACAAAAATAATCATTGCAATTTGATGTGTAGTTAACATTGATTGCAATTATCATACACATGACAATAGGATTAGTGCTTTAATATATTGCCCCATTCAGTCTTCAGATTAATCCTAGGAAGTAGGTATTCAATGTAAACCATACATGGAATCAGGTAAAGGAACTGAAAGTCAAAGTGGTTGAGTAACTTGCTCTAGGTTACATAGACAGTGTAAGGAGCTATGAAGAGCTATTGCTCCAGTGTTCTTCCCATGTTTTCCCACGGTGCTGAAATTACAAATAAGATGATCCCAGAAAATGGGAAGCCATATTTATCTAGATGTTTACTTGGCTCTATTTTTTACTTCTATATGGGAACACTGTTTTAATTGAACATTGTTATGCAAATTGGCAGCATGATATTTTCTCAAAATATAAGTTTTATTTCAGAGTAGTTTTAGATTGACAGAAAAGTTGCTAAGTACAGTACAGAGAGTTCTGATATATTCTGCATGCATTTACCCAATTATTAACATGCTACATTCCATGGTAGATTTGTCACGATTAATGAGCCAACACTGGCATGTTACTACTGACTAAATTCCATACTTTATCTTGATTGCTTTACTCTTTACCTAATAACTTTTCTCTGTTCCAGAATCTCATCAAGGACATGATGTTATACTCATAGGTTTTATTTCATTAGGCTTCTCAGTTTCTTAGAGATACCTTTGTTTGGATAACCTTATAAGTGTTGAGAAATACTGGTTTAGGTTTTTTCTGATATATCTTTGTAGAAGGTATGAAGAACATCTCAGAAGTAAAGATTGGTAAAATCAAAGGCACTGATTGTGTTTACCCCATCAATTTTTGTGTTTATCAGTGATTTTCTTTATCATTTTTCACCAGTATAAAGTTACTTTTTTCTTTTTCTTTTTCTTTTGTTTTGTCGGTCATGGGGCCTGAACTCACTGTCCCTCAGCTTTTCAGCTCGAGGCTAGTGCTCTACCACTTGAGCCACAGCACCTCTTCTGGCTTTTTCTGCTTATGTGGTGTTGAAGAATCGAACCCAGGGACTCATGCATGCAAGGGAAGCATTCTACCACTGAGCCACCTTCCCAGCCTACTTTTTTTCTATTTTTTTTCCATATTCTTTGGAAGCAAGCTACTAGAAGTAACTCACACTTGAGTAGAACAGTTACATAAATCAATTGGAATTTTTGTGTATGTGCTATTTGTTGCTTCTTGACTTATTTAATCAATCATTTATCAGTATGGATCTATGGATATTTATGGTTCAAATTATTCCATCTGGGGTGCTGTAACAAACTACTACAAACTGGATGGCTTAGTTATTTCTCATATTTCTGGTTCAGAAATGTAAGATTCAGGTTCTCACAGGTGAGTCCCACTTCTTCAGACAGCTGTCTTAGTATAACCTCAGTGGGTAGAATGGGTAAGGCATCTCTTAGGTATTTCTTTTTTAAAAAATGTTTAAATGAGTGTCTTTTACTTTTAATCAGTAAAAAGTTGCAAAACTGAAAAAAACCTAACAACAGGAGAAACAATTTTCTATTACTTTCCACAATAGTAGTGGGATTTCTTTTTTTTTGGGGGGGGTCCGGTCCTGGGGCCTGAACTCTGGGCCTGGGTACTGTCCCTCAGCTCTTCAGCTCAAGGCTAGCGCTCTACCACTTGAGCCACAGCGCCACTTCTGGCTTTTTTCTTATGTGGTGCTGAGGAATCGAACCCAAGGCCTCGAGCATGCGAGTCAAGTGCTTTACTACTGAGCCACCTTCCCAGCCCTGGGCTTTCTTTTATAAGAAAGGGCTCAAAAGCGCTCTGCTCTCATGACCTAAGAATCATCTAAGATAGATCCACTACTTAATACCAGGACCCTGAGGGCCAGAATTTCAAAGTGTGTGTGTGTGGGGGGGGGGGTAGACACAAAGATTCACTTTGTTGCTAGGCTACTCCATTCTATTTTTGTATTGTCCTGGTCCTGGGGCTTGTACTCAGGCTCTGAGAACTGAGCTTTGTTTTGCTCAAGACTAGCTCTCTGCCACTTGAGCCATATCTCCATTTCTAGCTTCTTTTGTTGGCTAATTGGAGATGCGAGCTTCATGGACTTTCCTGCCTGGATTGGTTTCAAACCCCAGTTCTCAGACTTCAGACTCCTGATTAGCTAGGATTAGTAAGCCACTGGTGCCTAACAGGGGAATTGCTGGATCATGGGGTAGTTCTATGTTTCATTTTCTTGATGAACCTTCATTCTGCTTTCCAAAGTGGTTGAACAAGAATATATTCCTGCCAAGAGTGTATTTGGGATCCCTTTTGCCCATATCCATGCCAGCAGACATGGCAATTTGTATTCCTGGTGATGGACATCCTAACTGGGATGAAATAGAATTTCAGAGTTGTTTTGATTTGTATTTGCTTTGTGGCCAGAGAAGTTGCTTCTAATGTGACTGTAGGCCATTTCTACTTCTTCTTCCTATTTATCTCATTAGTCTATTTAGTAATGGGTTGTTCATTCGTTGAGGGTTTAGTTTCTTAAGTTCTCTGTCTATTTTACCTATTAGGCCTTTGTCTGTTGTATAGCTAGCAAAGATTTGCTCCCATCCTGTAGTCTGTCTTTTTAGCTTGTTACCTATGTCCTTTGCCTTGCAGGACATTTTTGCTTTGATGTAATCCTATTTATCAATTCTTTCCTTGATTTTCTGTGCTTCTAGTTCTTTACTCAGAAAAGTTCCTGCCTGTGCCAGAGTCCTAATACTTCTACTCCTTCCTGTGGTAGTTTTTAGTTTTACATTGAGGTCTTTGACTCATTTTGAATTGGTACTGGTAAAAGGTGATAGGGATCCAGTTTCAGTTTTTCACATGTGGATATACTGTTTTCCCAATATCACTTATTGAACTAGTCTGTATTTCTTTCAACCTATGCTTTTGGCTCTGCTATCAAATATTAGACAGATGTAGACATGTGGGTTTATTTCTGGATCTTCTGTCCCATTGCTCCTTAAGCCTGTTTTTGTGCCAGTACCAAGCCATCCTCTATAAATAGGCATACCTTTACTTCTTCTTCCCTGTTTGGATCCCCTTTATGTCTTTCTCTTGACTTACTGCTTTTGCTAAGAATTTCAGTGCTGTATTGAAGAGGAATAGAGAAAGTGGACATCTTTGTCTTGTTCCTGATTTTAGAGGAAGTGGTTTTAGTTTTTCTCCATTAAGGGCAATGTTGTCTGTAGGTTTGTCATATACAGCCTTTGTTATGTTGAGTAATGTGTTTATTCCTAGCTTCTCCAGAGCTTTTATCACAAACAGATGTGAGATTTTTATCGGTGTTATCTGCATCTAATGAGATGATCATGTGATTCTTGTCTTCTGTTGCTGTGTTGTATTATATTTGTCGATTTATATATACAGTCATACATCACTATATCACGGTTGACTTATTGCTACTTGACTGTATCGTGAGTTAAACACACACACACACACACACACACACAGACACACACACAAAAAACACAAAACGGTAAATAGTGATCCCTCACCTATTGTGGGAGTTATTTCAGACATCCCTGCAATAGGTGAAAATCCATGAAGTAACAATAAATGAACCTGTGATATAGCGAGAGACAACTAACACTGCTACTTTGCCGCAATAAGTGAGGGGTCACTGTATTGAGTCAGTCTTGCATCACTGGAAATTTTATTTTATTTTTTTTAATTTCAAAACTTTAATATTTTGTTAACTTTGCAGACTACCTCCAGCCTAATCCCTCCAAGAACCCCCAGTGACTTTTCCATATATGATTTAATTTTACTTAGTCCAAAGGTTAATGTTTCTATCAGTCCTGAGGGCAGAACAGCGGTCACAAGTGATCTTACATACTTTACCTTCCTCCCAGGACAACACCTGCTGATTCAGGATGCTGTTTATAGTATGCCCAACATGATGTAGTCTCCACAGGCAGAGCTCTGATTAGCGGAATCTACCTGACCCCTCTTATGACTGATTCTCCTCTTTTAGTTCAGAGTCAGCACTTGAACTTGGGCAATATGGCAGGTGTTCAAAACCACAATTAGATGGCTGTCAGCCTTTGCTTCTTTTTTTTTAATTTTTTTATTGTAAAGATACTATACAGAGGGTTGCAGTTACATGAGTGAGGTAATGAGTACACTTCCTCTTGAACATTGTTACCCTCTCCATTGTCTTCCCCCTACCATCCCCTCCCTCCCTCCCTTATCCGAGGTTCTTTTTTTTTTTTTTGATTGTGATTAAGTGATTACATAATTTCCGGAAATCCACAGTATTGTGGAATAATGATGCTCATTTAAAGTCACAAGTTCATTCTAACTTTCCTGGAGCAAATTGTCTATCACAGTCTGTAATATATAACGGTGCTCACATGTTATATACCATATATGTGATCAGCAGCATGGGGATATTTGGTATTGGTTCAACCAGATGAGTGGGAGTTCTTTGTTTCTTAAGTCCTGTTAGTTTTGTCATATCACCTAACATTTTGGATTTAGCATCCACTTATCAGGGAGACCATGTACTGTTTGTCTCTTTGTTCTTGGCTTACCTAGCTCAACATGATTCCTTCTAGCTCCATCCATTTCCCTGCAAATGCCATTATTTTGTCATTTCTAATGGCTGCATAATATTCCATTGTGTATAGATACCACAATTTTTGGATCCATTCATCTGTGGTGGGGCATCTAGGTTGTTTCCATATCCTAGCTATTGCGAACAGTGCTGCAATAAACATGGAGGTGCACGTGTCCTTGTATATTGGTTCCTGTTGTTCAGGGTAGATGCCTAGAAGTGGTATGACTGGGTCGTAAGGGAGGTCAATCTTTAGCTTTCTAAGGACCCTCCAGACTGCTTCCCAAAGTGGTTGTACAAGTGTACATTCCCACCAGCAGTGTAATAGCGTTCCTCGTTCTCCACATCCCCTCCAGCATTTGTCGTTGGCTAATTTGTGGATGTGGGACATTCTGACTGGGGTAAGGTGGTATCTCAGGGTTGTCTTTATTTGCATTTCCTTCACCACCAGGCATGATGAACATTTCCTCATGTGTTTCTTTGCCATTTTTATTTCTTCATTTGAGAAGTCCCTCTTTAGTTCCCTTGCCCATTTAGTAATTGGTTTGTTAGGTTTGGGAGGGATTAGTTTCTTGAGTTCCCTGTATATACAGGATGTTAACCCCTTGTCTGATATATTGCTGGTAAATATTTTTTCCCAATTAGTTGGTTGTCTTTCTAGCTTGGTTGTGATAGCTTTATCTGTGCAGAAGCTTTTTATTTTAAGTTAGTCCCATTTGTCGAGTCTCTCTCCAACTTGTTGTGACCCTGGGACTCTGTTCAGGAAGTTCCTTCCTGTGCCTATTAGTTCAGGTGTCTCTCCTACTCTGTCCTGCAGTAGTTTCAGAGATTCAGGTTTAATGTTAAGGTCTTTAATCCATTTTGAGTTGATGTTGGTGCATGGTGATAGGCTGGGGTCCACTTTTAGTTTTCTGCCCAGTTTTCCCAGCACCAGCGGTTGAAGAGGCTGTGTTTCTTCCATTGTATGTCTTTGGCTCCTTTGTCGAATATCAGCTGGCTGTAGGCCTGTGGATTTATTTCTGGATCTTCTATTCTGTTCCATTGGTCTTCGGGTCTGTTTTTGTGCCAGTACCATGCTGTCTTTGTTATTATAGCTCTGTAGTAGAGTTTGAAGTTCGGCATGGATAGCCCTCCCATGTTGTCTTTATCCCCTAGAATTGTTTTGGCTATTCTAGGTCTTTTGTTGTTCCATATGAATTTTTGGACTGTTTTCTGTATTTCAGTGATGTACGTCATTGGGATTTTAATAGGAATTGCGTTGAATTTGTATATTAGTTTTGGAAATATTACCATCTTTACTATATTAAGTCAGCCTATCCAGGAGCATGGGAGGTCTTTCCATTTCCTAGTGTCTTCTGCAATTTCTTTCTTTAACTTTTTATAGTTCTCATTAAATAGTTCTTTTACATCTTTGGTTAGGTTAATTCCTAAATATTTTATTTTTTGGGAGGTTATTGTGAATGGGGTTGCTCCCTTTATTTCCTTCTCTTCCTGTACATTATCAGTGTATAGAAAGGCAACTGATTTTTGTGGGTTTATTTTGTATCCTGCTATTTTGCCGAAGTGATTTATGATTTCTAAGAGTTTGGGTATGGAGTTTTTGGGATCGTGGAGGTATAGTATCATGTCATCTGCAAAAAGGGATAGTTTAACTTCTTCTTTCCCTATGCAGATCCCTTTAATGTCTTTTTCTTGCCTGATTGCCCTGGCTAAGGGTTCTAGGACTATATTGAAGAGGAGTGGAGAGAGTGGGCATCTTTGCCTTGTTCTTGATTTTAGGAGAATTGGTTGTAGCTTTTCCCCATTAAGTATAATATTGGCTATTGGTCTGTCATAAATGGCTTTATTGTTTTTAGAAATGTTCCTTCTATTCCTATTTTCTCCAGAGCTTTTAGCATGAATGAATGTTGAATTTTGTCAAAGGCCTTTTCTGCATCTGTGGCGATAATCATGTGATTCTTGACCTTGGCTCTGTTGATATGTTGGATTACATTTATTGACTTACGTATGTTAAACCTTTACTGTGTCTCTGGGATGAAGCCTACCTGGTCATAGTGAATTATTTTTTTTATGTGTTTCTGGATTCTGTTAGCTAGAATCTTGTTAAGGATCTTTGCATCTGTGTTCATCAAAGAGATTGGCCTGTAATTCTCCTTTTTGGTTGGGTCTTTGCCTGGTTTGGGGATGAGTGTGATATTGGCTTCGTAGAATGAGTTTGGGATAGCTCCCTCCTTCTCTGTTTCTCTTAAGAGCTTGAGGAGTGTGGGTATTAGTTCTTGTTTAAAGGTCTTATAGAATTCTGCTGTGAATCCATCTGGTCCTGGGCTTTTTTTTTGTTGGAAGACTTTTGATAGCTTCCTGTATCTCATTATAGGATATTGGCTTATTTAATTGGTTAACTTCTTCTTTGCTCAGTTTGGGCAACTTGTATTTCTCTAAAAATGCATCCATTTCTGCCCGATTTTCTTCCTTTAGAGAGTATAGCTTTTGAAAGTAGTCTGTTAGAATTGTTTGTATATCTTGGGTACGTGTTGTGATGTTTCCCGTGGCATCCCTAATCCTATTAATATGGGTTTCCTCTCTTCTTTTTTAAATTAATCTAGCCAATGGGCCATCAATTTTGTTTATTTTTTTAAAGAACCAGCTTTTTGTTTGGTTTATTTTGGTTATGGTTTTCTGATTTTCTAATTGATTAATCTCTGCTTTTAATTTGGTTATCTGGCTTCGTCTAGTAGCTTTAGGTCCCATTTTTTCTTGTTTTTCTAGCTTTTTTAATTGCAACATGAGATTATTTACTTGGTCTGTCTCCATTCTCTTGATGTGGGCACTGAGGGCAATAAATTTGCCCCTCAGGACTGCTTTTGCTGTGTCCCACAAGTTTCTTTGTGAGGTGTTTTCATTTTCATTGAGTTGTAGGAAATGTTTTATTTCTTCTCTGATCTCTTCTGTTATCCAGGCATTGTTAAGGAGTGTGCTGTTCAATTTCCATGTATTAGAGAAAGTTCTGCGGTATGCTTTGTTATTGAGAGCTAGATTGATTCCACTGTGGTCAGATAGGATACAGGGGATTATGTCGATCCCTTTGTATTTGCTTAAGTTCCTTGCATGAACTATGATATGGTCTATTTTGGAGAAAGTTCCGTGAGCTGCTGAGAAGAATGTGTACTGTGTTGCTTTAGGGTGAAATACTCGGTAGATGTCAGTTAATTCCGCTTGGAGTATGGCCTCTCTTAATTCGGTAGATTCTTTGCCAATCCTCTGGTTGGTAGACCTGTCCTTTGGTGAGAGTGTTGTGTTAAAATCTCCTAGTATTATCATATTGGGATCTATTTTATTCTGTAAGTTTGAGAGCATTTGTTTGACATATCTGGGTGCACCAATATTTGGGGCATATAAGTTGATGATGGTTATATCCTCCTCTTGGGTTGTATGTAGTGTTCGTCCTTGTCTTTCTGTACTGATTTTAATGAAAAGTTTATTTTGTCAGATATCAGGATAGCTACACCTGCTTTCTTACTGGGGGCGTTTGATTGGTAGATCCTTTTCCACCCCTTCACTCTGAGTTTGTATGTTTGGCTGAGAGGTGGGTCTCCTGAAGGCAACAGATGGATGGATCTTGTTTTCTGATCCAGTCCTCAGTTCGTTTTCTTTTAATTGGCGAATTCAGCCCATTTATATTAAGAGAAAGTATAGAGAGATGCATTGTTGTCCCTGCCATTCCATTTTCCTAGGTTTTTCTTCTTTCCTTTCCTCCTGTGCTTGCTCAGTTAGACTTTGAGTAACGCCTTTTTGGGGCAGGCCCCAGTTCCTGGTTGATTTTTTCAGATTGTGTCCCCCTTCTTAGAATTCTTTGTAATGCTGGCTTAATGTTTATGTATTCATTTAGTTTTTCTTTGCTATTAAAAGTTTTCAGTTCTCCATCGAATGTGAATGCTAGCTTTGCCGGGTATATTAGTCTGGATTGGCAGTTATTGGCTCTCAGGGCTCGTATGGTGCTTTCCCAGGCTTTTCTTGCATTCATTGTTTGTGTGGAGAGATCTGCAGTGATTCTATTTTTTTTCCCGTTGTAGTATAGCTCCTTCTTCATTTTTGCTGCATGTAGGATTGTTTCCTTATTATTCAGATCTATCATTTTTACTATAATGTGTCTAGAAGTGTTTCTCCTGGGGTCTTGCTTGTTGGGTGTTCGATAAGCTTTTGTGATGTAGTTAAGATGGTCGTTTTTGAGGTGGGGAAAATTTTCATTGATTATTTTGTTAAATAGGTGTTGCATTCCCTTGCTCTGGAATTTCTCACCTTCGTCCACTCCGATTATGCGAAGGTTAAATTTTTTTAGCATTTTCTGCTTGCTCTTGAATTTCCCTTTGGTTTAATTTGAGTGATTTTTCCATATCTGTCACTTTTTGGTCCAGTTGGTGTATTCTGTCTTCTGTATCTGACACTCTACCTTCCATTTCATTCACTCTGTTGATCGTGGATTCTATTGTGGTTTGCATGGAGGAAATGGATCCCTTTATGGATTCAATGTTGGTTCTCAGAGTACTGATCTCACCTCTCAATGAGGTATGCATTACCTCTAATTTGGCGTTTATCTCACTTCTTACTGAGGTTTGTGCAGCTTCTATTTTTGCATCCAACTCTTGTTTGATATCCTGTATCTCTTTTGATAGTTCATCCTTGTGCTCTTTCAATTTCTGATCAATTTCTTGCTTTATTTCTTGAGTCATTGCCTCCAGCAACCCTTGGATGTAGCTTTTGTCTTCCATTCCTGCTTTGCTCCCACTGGGGCTGTCCCCTGCATGGCTGCTGGCTTTTGAGGTGAGCTTGCTGTCCTAGGTGGTGGTAAACCTTGTGATTTTTCTCTGTGATTTTCACATGGAGGTTCAGGAGACTGCTCTTCAATTTTGTTTTAGTGTGTCTGTCTTTGCTTGGTTGCTGATTCTGTATTGGTAGAGAGAGTCTGTGCCTGATCTGGGTTCTGTTGGGAGCCTATTTCCAGCTGCTATTCTGACTTAGGATTCTCAGCTCTCTGCTGTAGATTGCTGGCAGTTCCCGCCTTTGGAAGGGTTGAGCAGCCTAGAGTGCTTGTGTTTACTCCTACGGGTGCTCTTGTGAAGAACAGATGCTCTGGATGCACTCTCCCAAATACTGGAGTCTGCTATGGGCTCCTGATGTGTTTTTGTTTGTTTGTTTTGGGCTGGTTGTGGGCTTGAACTCTAGGTTTGTGTGCTGTCCCTCAGCTCTTCAGCTCAAGGCTGGCACCCTACCATTTGAGCCACAGCACCACTTCTGACCCTTTTTGCTTTTGTGATGCTGAGGAATCAGATCCAGGGCCTCATACATCCAAGACTATCACTCTATTGCTGAGCCGCCTTAACAGTCTGAGCTCCTGCTTACTATCAGGTGCTGGCAGCCTGTGTTGCCCAATTCCCAGTCTAGGGTATATGGGTGGAGTTTTGGTGGGGTTTGGGCTTCTCTTGTCCTGGGCCTCCAGGTCTTTTGTTGTCACAGGCGTGCTTCCCGGGGAGTGTTGTTTCCTGGTTTTCTCCCCTCTGTTGAGGCATATGCTCAGCTTTTTACTTCAGTTGGGAGGAGTTGGTCCTGTTGTTCAGGTGCCTGATCCCCAGGCCTGGTTCCAGCCCCAGCCTGAAGCGCGCTCGTTAGGCCGGTGCTGATGTGTATACCACCTAGGTTATGCAGCCTGGAGCACGCTCGTTAGGCCTGTGCTGATGTGTATACCACCTAGGTTATACAGCCTGGAGGACACAGTTCAAATTTCTTCTACTGTTGGTAGTCTTGATCCAGGGATGCTGTTCCTGGCTTGGGCATTTAAGCTCCCTTCCCTTGCTCTAGCCTGGCCAGCTGAGTGTGCTCCATGGGCTAGTGGAGCTCTCAAACAGTTCCCAGTTTTAGTGGGTCCTGTGGTCCGGGTGTTGGGGTAGGGAGTCTAGGTCAGGGTCTGGGGATTCCCTCCAGCTCTGGTCTCCCTTGAGGGATACACTGTCCCCTGTGGGGTACTCACCCTGGAGCTGGTTGTTTCTGTGTGGTGTAGGTCGTCAGTTGTTGTTGCAATCCGGGCTGGGTTGGGCGGTGGTGGCTCTGTGTGATTCTTTTCTGTCTCTGCCTCTGTCGAAGCTGTTGGGTCAAAAGTGTCCACGCTCAGGCAGCTCCTTTGCGGTGCCTCTGGGGCCCAGGCGGCCCACCAGGTCGTTGCGATTGCGGTCTGCCGACAGGTCCCTTTGTCGCGCTGCTGGTGCCCAGCGGATTTGGCGGGATGGAGCCTCTCTGCTCCGGTGGAGAGTGAGGGGTGGGGGTGGGATCCTCATGGAGACTCCCGGCTGGTAGGTTTCTCTGTTCCTGGCGATCCGCTGTTCTGCAAATGGGTACCTGGTGATCTGCAAGCGGCCCCCTGTGTCTCTGGGGCTCCGGCAGCCCCCGCCGGGCTGGAAATTTTATTTTTATACTTATGATTTCTAGTTAAAACAAGACCTCTTAAAGTCATTTACTTTTTTATTTTCAAGGTGATGTACGGAGGGGTTACAATTACATAAGCAAGGTAATAACTACCTTTATTGTAACCCCTTCCCTCATTTTTCTCCTACTTTCTCCCATCCCCCACCCCCAAGTTGTACAGATCATTTCCAACATATTGTCCTGTGTATTTTGCTGTTGCATTGGCTCCTCCCTTGTCCTTTGTCTCACCATTCTGTTGTTCTCCTTTCTTTCCCTAATTCAGATAAATGTATATACAATACCAGGGAACCAAAACCAAATACAGTGACAACAGGGGATATACCATAGGTGGAAGAACACACAAAAGAAACAAAAAATCACATAGTACATTAAAAACAACAACAACAAAGAAAAACCTCTTGTGTCCATGTCTTGGAGTTCATTTCATTTAACATCTTCGTATATGGTCATATGTACATAGCTATTCTGGTCATCTGCTTAGATTATCCTGGATGTATGCTAATTATTGCAAATAAGGGAAACCACAGGACCTTATGTTTTATTGGGTCTGGCTTACTTCACTTAATATGATTTTTTCCAAGTCTTATCCATTTCCTTACAAATGGGGTGGTGTCATTCTTTTTGATGGAAGCATAGAATTCCATTGTTTATATATACCACATTTTCTTGACCCATTCATCTACTGAGGGGCATCTGGATTGGTTCCATATCTTAGCTATGTGAATAGTGCTGCAATAAATATAGTTGTACTGGTAGTTTTACTTGTTTTTGGAAAATTATTTTCTTATTAGAAAACAATACAATTTTATTGAACATTTGAAAAAGAGCAGTATTTAAATCCTCTTAGGCCTTGTTAACATTTTAGTTGTCTTTCTTCCTCTCTCTTTCCTTCCTTCTTCCTTCCTTCCTTCTTTTCTCCTTCTTTCCTTTTTTAAATTTTTGTTGGTCCTGGGGCTTGGGCTCTGGGTCTGGGCACTGTTTCTGAGCTCCTTTCATTCAAGGCTAGTGCTCTACCACTTGAGCCACAGTTCCAATTCCAACTTTTTCTGTGATTAATTGGAGATAAGAGTCTCATGGACTTTCCTGCCTGGGCTGGCTTTGAACCACAGTCCTCAGATCTCAGCCTCCTGAGTAGCTAGGATAACAGGCAAAAGCCACTGGTGCCCAGCTAGTTGTTTATCTTTTGAAGTAGATAGTTACAAATTTATATCACCATAAGTTTCATGCTCTCTATATAGTAGTTATGTGTATGTGCATATATCTTAAGTATCAAAAGAACAGTGTTGTTAAAAGTGATTAGAAGGCCTATACAGATTTCTATAAAATCCAGCAGCATGGAAGGGAATGCTGGTTCATTTGTTTGGATGCATTTCTGTTGCATTTCCTGCAACAATAGAATTTATTTCTTGTATGTTGTCTTGATTTTTGTTTTATTGCATTGCTATTGCCAGGATAGATCCCCAGCTCTCTTTCTTACAAGACAAAGGAACTTGCTTTGTTAATGGGAAGGAATACCCAAAGGTCAGATGCCAGGGTAACATTCTTCAATGAGAATGTTGACTTCAGATAGTACATGCTTGCCCTCAGCTATACACAATCTACTTAACACAATGGACTTCCAAGAAAACTCCAAAAAATATATTATTCCTCGGATGAGGCTTTCTATGTCCTTGAAAACACAATGCATGCTTAAGGGAGACCACATTTCTAATCTATTGAGCATAGAAGGGGGTATGATAGCCTAAATAAATTTTAAGGATAGCTTTTCGTGCTTTACTACTTTGATCACAGATGTGGGTTGACCCTACAGTTCAAGCTTTATAGTAAATTATTTTCTGTTTATAAATACTCAAAGACTTAAGGTGACTTATTTTTACATTATGGGTTCAAAAAAAGCACATCATTTGGCATATGATCCACAGATGTTAGTTTTTTTGGGTTTTTGTTCTTGTTTTTGTCAGTCGTGGGGCTTGACTTTTGGGCCTGAGTGCTGTCCTTCAGCTCTTCAGCTCAAAGCAAGTGCTCTACCACTTGAGCTACAGCACCACTTCCAGTTTTCTGGTGGTTTATTGGAGATAAGAGTCTTATGGCCTTTCCTGCCCAGGCTGGCTTTGAACCATGATCTTCAGCTCACAGCCTCCTGAATAGGTAGGATTACAAGCGGGAGTCACCGGCGCCCAGCTCACAGATGTTAGTTCTATTGATATTGAACAGCACCAAAGGCTGACTATCAGTAAAATGGAAAAGCTCACAAGAAGTTAAGAGTCTACCTCCGAGGATGAGTATATCTAGAGAAGTAATGAAGTCCTCACAAACAAGGTAACTGCTAGTAATCTCCCTAAGCTTGTCTCTGGTGGAGAGAAGGAGAGAAAACTAGAAAAGGCAGAAAACATTTCAGTAATTTAAAAAGAAACCTTGTAAATTTATTTAACATTTTATTTTAAAAGGAACCCTTGAAATGAGATTGATCTCATTTAATATTGCTGCTATTAAATATTTAGACTAATGAACTTAAGAGGCTCCTGCTGGGTTGGAAGAGAACATGTTGTACTTACAAGATGTCTGAAAACAAAGAGTTGAGCCCATTGATCATAAATGAAGAGGACACTTCACTTTCTTGTCATGCTCAGGTACAAAATGCTTTACATATTTGAGGAGGTCTCAGTGGCTTTTTGAAGGGTTTCAAAGACTTTGGAGTGGAAGGGAAACAGTTGGGGTGTAAGGCCCAAGAAGACCACAGCTACAAATGCTGATAAACTGTAGAGCTCATAAACATATCCAAATAAGGGATGCAACTGCTCCTTGCCAAACCATATGCCCTGCTGAGAACTTCAACAAGTCAGATGGAAAATGGCTTTCCCCAATTGGTCCATCCAGGAGTGAAGACTTTCAAACAGTTTTGCCAAGGTTTCTCAAGAAATAGTGGTGTGGTGATGCAGAGGTCCATCTATCTCTCTCCAGTGGCCAGTCATACTTATTCTTAAACTGTGCACTCAGTACATAAGGTCAACCTTTGAATTGTTGAATTTATGTAGATGGAAGGAATAATACAGATTTTATAAATTATATGTTTTATAATAAACATTTTTTATTTGTTCTCATCTTCCTTTTCATTATTGTCAAGGTGATGTGCAGAGGGTTACAGTTATAAAGATAAGGTAACAACTACATTTCTTGTCAAACTTGTTACCCCTTCCCTCATTTTTCTCCTACTTTCCCTTCCCCACCCCCATGCCCAAGTTGTACAGATCATTTCCAACATATTGTCTTGTGTATATTGCTGTTGCATTGATTTCCCCCTTGTCCTTTGTCTCACCATTCTGTTGTTCCCCTTCCCTTCCCTAATTCAAATAAACATTATACAAGTAAACATTTCTTTACATGGTAAAACACTGTTTTGTCAAAAAGAATGTTCTAGCATTCCCCACACGGCCCCTGCCCATCACTGGGACTTGAACTCAGGACCTCATGTTCTAGCTTGGCTCTTTCACTCAAGGCTCATGCTCTATCACTTGGGCCATACTTCCACTTCTGGCTTTTTGTTGGTTAATTGGAGATAGAGACTGAGAGACTTTTCTTCCTGGGCTGGCTTTGAATTTGGATCCTGAACCTTTTGAATAGCAAAGATTATAGGCATCAGTCATTAGCACCTGGCTGCACTAATCATTAAAAAAATAAAAATCTTTATTTGGAAGAGATAATACATTCTTTTATCTTGATTGCATTTGACTTTATATTGTTATTCTGGAGAGATATGTTCACCATAATTCTGAAAGATTGCAAGTATGACAGCAATAAAATTTCTAATGCCAGGCTAATCTCCTGCTTGTCATTATTTTAAGGCCCTAAAATTCCTTTCACTTACTAGCCCTACAAGAGGTCACCAGGGAAAATGATTTATGAAATATGTTCCAAGAAGCTGAATTCATTTGCTAATAGACTGGAATTATTGAAAATGGAATGCTGGAATGCAGAGAAACCCATTCCAGAAAGGCACTATAAATTTGTGGTTGCATAGGGTACTCTGGAGTCAGACTCTCTGAGTAGTTGTGTGAATGCACTAGCTAAATCAATTTGAACAAGCTATCTGACCTTCTAGTCCTTAATTTCTTAGTTGTGAAGTGAAACTAATCTTGTGCAATTGCCATGAAAATTGACTGAGAAAGTTAATGCAAAATATTTATTTGCACCTAGTTAATAATAAAACCACGTTAGAAATAGCACAACTAACACTTTCTGACCTAAGATACAATTGGGCACGTCTTCTTCTATTGGTAATGCCCCAATGCTGAGCCTGAGTCATAGTAACAGCTTGGCACATGAGGAGAGCCATGGGAAATCCCAGAGAGTGCTCTGATCCAGACTAGTTCTGACTCTGCCCAGAATCTTACTGAGGCATTGTGGGTAAGACTGCTCAGGTCTGTCAGCAATTAATTGGAGTAGAGCTAGTCCTCTCGTGCACACTTGTGTATATGGCTTAAGGAATTCCAGCAACCACATTTGAAGCCCTTTCCCCCAAGACTCACAGCCACCATGGACTACTTTTACTCATAAATTTACATTTGAAAGCATTTTTAAATAGTGTACAATGTTTAATTAATACTTCTTTTTTCAATTAATATTTCTTTTTGATATTTTTCTTTCACTCTTGTTTTCACTCCACCATATACAATAAACTATTTTAATATTAGGGGATCAGCAGCAATGACTTAAAGAAAGCTGAAGCATTTTGTTGCATTTTATTTGCCAACCAAAAATGGTAGCTATCAATGCCAAATACCACTGATGTTAGATACTGGAGCATCCACTGGACACATTAAGGAAGTAGAGACATCTTTGGATGGACATGCCCGTATTTAAGTAAATTTTAAGCCTAAAATAAAATAATTTCTCCATTAGTACACTCTATGGACAAAGGGACAGGGATGCTAACAACTTGCAGCTTCCATTTTAGTTTTACATTTGAGAGGTGACAATAACACAGGCAGTATTGGAGAAAAATGTCATGAAAAAGGTCCATGGTAAGAAGGTAAGTGGGAGGCTTTGTGGAAAGCTGTCAGGAAGACGCTCTCTAGGGTAGTGACATTGGATCTAGGCCCTGACTGACACCAAGCAGCTGAGTTTGTGGGGGAATAGCACAGGATTGCTAGATTCAAGTAATTAGGAGAAAAGATTCCATCTTGGATGAAATTTTTGGTGTATCTCATTTCAGTAAAGATAAAGTGAAAGTTTATATGTTTGTATTCCACTTCAGAGAG